>NW_024609879.1:26081528-26731506 GCF_016920785.2 Ixodes scapularis
ACGTCAGAACGACGCCGAGCTCTGATTGGCTTTGATTGAAAGGATAGCTGATAGACCTCAAAGGAAGCTGCCTTGAGGTCTACACACTTTCCTTCACTCTGAAAAAAAAAAGGTGTAGCTTTTACACCTCTTGTCACAAATTTTACACCCCAAAACTTCAGTTCGAAGCACAGCGCAATAACATCGAAATGGCGGCAGCAACTTTTACGAGAGGCTTGATGACGGTTGGATACGACATATTCAACAGCTAAAGTACTTATCAAAGACTTCAAAAGAAAATCAATGAGGTTTTCGCAGTAGGGCCAAGAAAACTCCGATAACTTTTTTGCATTGAGTCATACGTGCATTAGATATTTTCTTAAGTTGTACAACTCGGCTATCAAGCCGCTCGTGAAAGTTGGTACGTTCGGTTCAACCTCAGTGCGCTGTATGTCGAACTGAAGTTTTGGGGTGTCAAATATGTGACATGGGGTGTAAAAGCTGCACCTTTTTTTTTAGAGTGTCAAAACTAACCAGAGCTCGGCGTTCTGACGTCACCACAACCCCCGCGAAAGAAGCTGCCGAACTTACTCTCCGCGTTCCTTTGGTGGCGTCACTTAGCTTAGTGTCTGAAGCAAGAATTATCAGTCATTTAGAGTTACGACAAGTTTCAACTCCACGTCACTGCAACTAAGACATCTATCGGGCGTTACAGGACTCATACGCGCTGTGTTCATCAAATATCGAGAAAGCAGAGTGTCAAAGCTTACGCGCGGCCTTGTGGTAACCAGCCCGCTTTAAAAGCACCGAACCCAGGCTCGAAGCCTGAGAAAGCCGCTGCAGCCGGCTTTTGTTTTCATGCATTTGTCCATGTCGACAACGGAACTACTATTCCCTACGCCCTTCCACCCGACAGCGAACGTTATTTCTAGTGGTGGGAAGAACCATAATACTAATTGCTGTAAAATATGTTAAACGGACGGCTATAAGGGATAGGCGTTTCACCAAATTATCCGAACACCGGGCACGTAACTACACGTTCTGCACGCGCTCCACTTATCCATATAAAAGTTTTGTACTAAATAATAAAATAAGGCATTGGCGATTAGTTTTCTTTTTTTTTTTTGGCAGCCACTGTCGACGGAATTAGCGTGCGCGCGTGTATCTACAAGCATAGCCTGCTCCACGGTCCTTGGCATTTTGCGTAATTCAGCCAAACGTTTACTAATATAAAAGCATTAGCCTTTTATAGTTCTTTTTTTTAATTTTCGTACTGCAAGTTTATTCATCAACATTAAACAGTTCTGCGAGAAATAATGTGACTGGTACCCAAGTACAACCGAACATATCTAGATGTCAGCAAAATACCAAGGCAACAACTAAAGGAAGCCGGACATGTGAAGGTTAAGGCCTCCATGGAACTCGATGGAACGAATTATGCGACGAATAACTGGCGAACGCCGCCCGACGGCACGCTCGCTGTGCGCGCGACGTAGCAGCCACTGTGTTCATTACACGCGCAGACCAAAAGCCGCCGGGCAAAATTCGTCGGTCATTCGCAGCATATTCGTGCCATGGAGCCTTTAGACCTTTCTATCTTGAACTTGATCATTGTTTTGTATTCTCAGGCCGGCCTTGCTGCGTTTAACAAACACTGAGCTGCATAATGTCATTGCAGTAAAGGGGAGGTTTGGTTGCAGTATACTTTGGGAGTAAATATGTGCTAGAATGGCGAATATAAAGGTTATCCACAGATTTGTGTACGTCAATTTAAGCGCGCTTATCTTTATATCCGGTTTCTTTTCGACGTGTGCAGTCCTGTACCTGCGTAAACAACACGTGTCTCACAGCGGAAAGGTCATATAGAAAGGGAAACGCATTACTCAACTCATATTTAGTACAAAGAAGGACCGTTTTTATGTGTGTTTTATTCGCGAAAACAAAATTTTGTTATATCTTATATACATGTACGTCCTTCTCAAGGTAACAATTTCTAAAACCTAAAATAATAAAAACATAACATATTTGTTTTGCTTTAATTTGATGATATGATGATAACTCAAACGAAACTATATTCACCGTTCTGTAGAAACCGATGAGGTGCAGATAACATATTATAATATATCGTTAAATACCCGTAATACTTGAAGGCAGGGAGACCTAATCTCACTACTTCTGTTTTTTTAGTGTTGTTGTTGTTAGAACGTTCTTTATTGCCCTGTTATATATAATATATGTATACATATATATATATATACACATATACACACACATATACCATACACACATATAATGCACCATTGTCGTCTGCATCGGTGCGGGCCTAAGGATCTGCCGTTGCCGTCATGGCGGTCTGGGTGGGTGTTGGTCCCAGCGCCTTCGGCTGCTGCAAAGTCGTCCACCGGGGCCGTCGTCGTCGTAGACGAACTCCGCCAGCTTTGTCCACAGCAGGGAGACGATCGTCTTGTGACGACTGGTGGGTAGAATCCAATCAACATACGTCGCCGGACGAATCTCGTCTGGGAGTTCCTCCAGTTTTGTTTTCCGAAGGCTAGCGTGGCGCTCGCACTCCCAGACAACATGGGCAGCCGTCTCGGCACTCCGGCACCGGCGACACGCCCCCTCGTCAGGATCGTCGCCGAAGAACTTATGGCGCAGCGCCGGGGATAGGACAGTGTTGGTCGCGAGGCGGCGGACGAGGGTCTGAGTGCTCCTCGGTAGGTCATTCGGCATCGGAGGAACGGGACGCAACTGCTCGTCCGGGCGTTCCTCCCGCTCCTCACGAAAGTGCCGTAGGATTCTCCGCCTTCGCTGTTTAGCACCTTCCTTGACGACAGACGGGTCGGCGGGGCCGGCCGCCTCGCCGGCTGAGTTGTGGAATGCGTTCGGCACGGATGCCATCTGGCGAACTGCTGCTCGCGCCTCGCTGTGGGCCCACTCATTGCCGTCAATGCCCGCATGCGCGGGCACCCAGGAAATAGTAGCTTGGATGTTGAGCTTGTTTCGAAGTTCTAGGAACGCGGCGAGCAACTCGCCGACTATTCCCGTGTACATTGAGGGGCTCCCGCTCGCTCGTCTGCAAGTTTCGTACGCGCGAGTCGAGTCGGTGAACAGTAGGAGCCTGTGTGGGATGTCTGTTGGTGCAAAAGTTTGAAGAACCCACTGGGATGCTCGGAGCAGTGCCATGAGCTCCGCTTGCGTAGTGTCGATGTCTTTAGTGGTCGAAAGCGCAGCCGCGTTCGGAATGCCATGGGTGGTGTCGACCCACGCGACCGCCTGGACGTGCTTGGGGGTTCTGTCCTCTCCTTCCCCGTCGTCGCCGGTAGTCGACAGCAAGGTCTCCGCCATGTCAGTGTAGATGATGGTGTGCGTAGGCGGTGATTTGTGCGCGACGCTACGTGTGTGCGCTTTGGCAAAGCGTTTGCGTCGCTCCGAGTTGCTCGTTCCAGGTCCCATGTTTCGTGGGAGGGGTTTTACGTCGGTAAGCGTAACCGGGGCGGCCCACGGAGGGGGCGAGTGGGCGTCTGCCGGGCGGACGTCCAGACTGGGAGGCACGCCAAGCTCTTCCAATATGGAAAGCCCAGCTGTCGAGCTGCTGAGGCGGTCTCTCTGGGCGAGGAGCGCCTGTTCGGCGAGTTCCGACAGGAGGTTCATGCCGCCGTGTGCGTACAGCTCCCGGAGGGGCGTATACTTAGGCAGTCCGGTAACAATGCGGATGGCTTCGCGATTGAGTTTCTCGAGTTGCTCCGCATGCCGGGGCGTGAGGACGTGATAGTTATAGCCGTAGAGGATACGGGATTCAAGCAGCGCCGTGACGAGCCGGCGCGTTTCTCTCTCCCGCGTGCCCCACTGGAGGTGTGTGATTCTACGGATGAGGCGGAGGAGGGATCTGCACTGCAAGGCGACTTTCGTCACCCACGTGGTGCCTTTGCCATCTTGATCTATGTAGGCTCCCAGGATCCGAACGGAGGGTTTTCGCTGTATCCTTTGGCCGGCCATGCTGAGGGCGATTTGGTTGCGGACCGCCTCGGTCTTTCTGTGGGGCCCGTTTAAAACCACGACGTATTCGGTCTTCTCGGCCGAGGCGGTCATGCCCACCTTCCGAAGAAAGCCCTGTATGACGTCGAGGCCAAGTTGTAGCGTGTGCTCCTGTTCGCCCGCCGATCCCGTCGTTGCCCAGATGGTGACATCATCGGCGTATACGGCGAATTGCAGCGACGGAACCGCTTCAAGGAGTGGGGGAAGTCTTGCCATGACCAGGTTGAAGAGGGTGGGCGAGAGGACCGCGCCCTGCGGTACCCCGGCCCTGTTCGGTTGAGCGGGTCCAATGTAGTCCCCGGCTTTGATCTTGTACGTTCTGTCGTTCAGGAAACTCTTAACGAAGTTGAGAAGGTGGCCGCACACTCCGGCAAGCTCTGCGCTCTAGATGACCGCCTCGTGAGGGACGGTGTCGAAGGCCTTTCGAACGTCCACCGCCACCACCGTTCTCGTCTGCACTTTCGAGTAGGCGTCAAGGACCTGGTGGCGCAGCATAAGGAGAATGTCTTGCGTGCTCATCCCGTGGCGGAATCCTAGTTGATGTGGGTGGAGAGGGTAGTTCCTCTCGAGATGCCACATGAGTCGCTCGAGGACCATACGTTCAGTGAGTTTACACAGGTTGCTGGTAAGGGAAATGGGCCGGAGGTTAGTGAGCTCATTCGGTGGCTTGCCCGGTTTTGGGATCGGTATCACCAGGGATTCGCGCCAGGAGCTCGGGAAGTTGCCCGTCGTCCAAATTTCGTTGATCGCGTCAAGGAGAAGCTGGAGGTGGAGTTCAGGGAGGTTGCGCAATTCTGAGATGGTTATCAGGTCTGGGCCAGGTGCGCTGCGGGCGTTCGCCCTTGCTAAAGCTGCGTGAAGTTCGCCCATTTGAAACGGTTGGTCCATGCCGACCTGCTCCGGTGTTTGGAGATCCAATGCCTGGAAATCTCCGATCATCTGGGACGGTGTCGCGGAATCTCGGGAGTATATGGTGGGATCCGGTGAAGCCGCAGGCTGAGGGAAGAACACTGCCCCAGCCTGGAGCGCCAGCTGCTCCTCCGAGATTCGCATGCGTAGAGCCGCTGTCTGCGCCGCGGTGCGTCTCTTGGCTTTGCCCTGCCAATTGCGAAAGATGTGCCATATGCGCGGTCCGCTCATGTTACCGTTGAAGCTGGAGCAAAGGTCGCACCATCTGTCTGTAGAGAGTGTATTTGCGTAATCGCGCGCCTCAGTCGTTATAAGGTTCAGACGGCATCGCAGTCCGGGCGTTCGTCCTCTCTCTCTGTACGCACACAGAGCGTCGAGGCGTTGTTTCCATAGGTTAGCCAGGTGCAAGTCCGGCGACGGCTTGTCCTCCGCCACTTGAAAGTGCTGGGTAGATGACCTTTTGGCTTCGTGTATTGTCCGTAGGAGGTGGGCCAGTTCGTGCGTTTCCGGGTCATCGCCTGGTGTGGTTACGGGTGTTTGCTCCAGCTCTGCGCGGAAGGCGTCCCAGCAGACGACGCTCGTAGTTCGTTTCGGCGCCGTTATCTTGTGGCCGCGCAAACGAATGAAGATGGGCAGGTGGTCGCTCCCCCACGTGTCTGCTCCTAGTTCCCAGAAGAGGGCCCGCCGCCGGTTCGTCCATGTGAGGTCGGTCGTGGTGTCGCCCTGGCGGGCGTGCTGGCCAACTCGCGTTGGTAAGTCCGGATCGTTGAGCAGGCTAAGGTGGTTGTCCTCCATTGCGGAAACGAGGTTCGAACCGTGGTATGTGTCGGTGCTCGATCCCCAGCACGTGTGGCGTGTGTTGAAGTCGCCGCCGATGACAACGAGGGCATCGGGGTGCATTTTCCGCAGGTCTTCGACCCAGGACCAGTCAATGGTGACGCTGTGGCGGATCGACGGTCGGACGTATATCGACACCACCACGACCTTACATTGGGGGAGTTGGAGGGCCACACCCACGACCTCTTGATGTTGCGTGCACCAGCGCTGGAGGTCCAGCTCGTCGTGCGAGATGCGGGCAGCCACTAGGACCGCCGCGTTGCCCCTGTAAATGACGCCGTGCGGCGGCGCTTTGCCGCCCGGACCGTTCGGCGTTCGTTGGCGATGCGGGATGGTGGGTCGCGTATACGTGTCGTAGCCGGGCAGCGAGAGGTTCGGATCCTGGGCCTCCTGCAGAAGCAGCACTACTGGTCTTGTCCCTGCTGGGTAGCGGAGAAGAAACTCTGGCTTCTTGCGGGCGAAGGTTCTGCAATTCCATTGGAGAAACCACGCTGCCCTCTCCTGGGTCGTCCCGGGTTGCGTCTTAGATTGTGGGTTGGTGTTCGCCATGGTAGCGTCCCACGAAAGTTTGGCTCCCTAGGAGCTGTTGGAGTAGTTCTCTTACCAGTGGAATTAAGTTGTGATGCAGAATCATTTCTGTCACTATGCACTGTTGGTGGTAATTTTGCAGCGCCAATTCGCTCTGATTTTCAGGGTGTCCGCATTTGCATTGCGTTGGTGGCGCGGAGGTTGCAGCCATACTCGACATGGTGGAGAATAGAGGAGGCGCAGCAGCAGGAGCGTCCTTCCGTGGTGTTGGCAGCGCCCCCGTCGCGTCCGCTCTCGGGGGTAAAGGGAAGAGGGGAAGAGGAGCAGCCGAGGGCTGATGTTTCGGTGTGGGGGAGGGCGGGTCCCCCTCACTCGGATAGACCCCAGGGGAAGACCAGTTAGAGTCGGCCTGTTTGGAGGCGTGTTGGGGGTTGGGGTGGGGACCACTTGCCGCTTTGAAGGGAAGGCCGGTTGTTCTCCTCGGATGTCTGCTTTCGTCGTGGTTCTTTTTGGAGCCGTCTTGTTCGTTTAAGTTGGACCTGTTTGTGGAGCGGCTTCGGCTTTTTTCTCGTGTGCCTCCGCCGCGCCGCGAGATTTCCGAGGTCCGTCGAACCGAGTCTGTTCGGCGCATGTCCACGTCGCCACAGAGTAGGTCGCGGTGCGATGCTAAGTTTGCTCCACAGATGGGCAGTTCCGGCAAGCCGAAGGGCTCGATGTGTTGGCCCCCTGTCATTCCTCTTCGCAGTTGGGACCGCTCGCGAGGTGCCGGCACGGATTTTCCACGTATATTGTGTCCTTTGGCTGCCGTACTTCCGCGTAGGCTGCTGCGCTTGGAGTGCTGACCGTGTCCTTTGCTCAACGATGGTGGCTGCCCCGGGGCGTCCTCGTCTCCCCGAATCCAAGTAAACTGACGCTTGGAAAGTGATCTTCCCCTTCGGCGTTGGATTGTTGTGGCGCCCTTGCGCCGAGGACTGATGTTGCGCGCGGCGCGCTCCGCGGGCAGCCTTGGTTGTGTGGCAGCTGTGGATTTATCGCGTCGGCCGGCGGAGAGCGCTGCTGCAAAGGTGGGACTCCACGTTCGTATGTTGTTTTCCTCCTGCGACTGTCTTCGGGATGTCGGAGCAAGCGGGGGCTCTTCTATGGTAGACTGCTGATCGTAGTTGTAGGACACCTGGCGCAAATGGTGTGCACTTCCCACAATTCTTGTTTTCGCGAAACTTCAGAGGAAATCCCGCGATGTTTCTTTTTAAATAAGTCAAAATAAGCGCATTCATCGTGCTGAGTTAATTTACCTTTGCTTATTCATCATTTATTGACAATAAACAGCCTGCGTCACAGGATTATTATGGCGGGTACTTTAAAGCCTAATACTATTACCGCAAATACCTCGCTTGTGGAACATGTACAGGAAACAACTCAGTGAATGTTGTTCACTAAACATAAACTTTGTTAAAATATGACGCTTAAAAGCCGGGACCACTTTCTGTTGTTGTCTGTAAAGTAAGTGAATTTTTTGAACTAAATATCTTTGGGCTTCAAATTCTGGATACGTCCGATGTATCATTAGACTCTGGGATCGGGATACGTCAGACGTACCTTTAGGCAGAGCGACACAAAAATAAACGAATTGAACCCCCCACTGTAGGGAATTGGTCAAATTTATTTGTTATTGACTAGTCGTCGTAGAGCGATACAATAATTATTACACGGTATGTTGAACGTTGAATGTAACATCGACACTACAAAGTATTTAACTCGCCGACAGGTTCGTGCCACGAGAAATTGTCATATTAAGGCTCTTGCTCTCCTTGTATATCGAAGCAATTCTTTTGAACTTTCGCTTTTCTAACGCACCTTCGAGGAATATAATAGACGTTGTGAAGCACAATTAAATTTGATATCAGCTGAATAATGTTTCAATATTTTTTAATGTTGTTCGTGGAAAGGAGTATTGTTGCATTTCTGCATATATTTCTACTGAGCAGTTTGGCGTATTTCCGTTATTTTTTCAATACCTTCTTTTGAATGAAATCTTTTAACCCTCCTGCCATAACCTCCAAAAGGAGGTTGGCAACCAGCAAAAAAATTAATAAAATATTAAATGTAAATATATGGTGGGTGGCGTGATGAGAATTTTGGAGTTGTTTCACGCTTGTATTTGATTTTAGGAACCCTTATATCTTGCTTAATTTTTTTATCTCTTTAGTAAGGTCGCATTAGAATTTGCATCTTTGACATGGAATTCGTCACTAAATATTAGGCATGAATATTGAAAATGTTCAAAAATAATTCGTACTGTGTATGACAGGTATTTATCACGTCGAATTTATTGTCATTATGAATATCTCCTAAAATATCCTTTTTCAAGTTTGTACGGAAAAGGGAGGCTCCTAACTTCATTTTCTGCACATCAGCTTGAGAACTGCGTTAGTCGCTGGGCTCAAATCATCTGTAAATTGTTATGTATATTTTCGCTCTACCAGGCATTTAATATTTTCAGATATTTACTGCCCCTGCAACATTCAACTTCTTACTCGAATTCAGACTCCTTACAAAAATGCACAGCGGATCTCGACATCTGTACACCAGCCTGAGTTCCTTCGGCTGTTGACAAATTCGACATTTTTTTTTTATTTATATTTTTTTATTTTTAATCTAAAATCATATTTGCGCTTTCAATGTGATCATGTATATATTTTTTGTGGTGTTTTTGCGGATCTGCATTAAACTACAGATTATTCTGTTTGTTTTTGCGCACTTTGAATAAAAAAAGATATTTAATATTAATCTTTCACACATTAGCGAATGAGGCAACAAGTTCAACATACTATCGAATTCGAGACCTTTTGCAACGAAACTAAAGGTTGCGCTTTAACATTTCACTGCAACGTGGAAGTAAGTTTCCAGAATTATTAGTTGACATTTTTCTTACTGAATAAAGGTCACTTCCTACAGAGTTATGAAACAGAAACTTCTGTCAATAAACGGAGTTAGAGAAATTATAAGGTAGCATTTTTGGCCATCTGTTATTTGATCCTATTAGCGATTCTATAAACAATCATTTTTCGCTTGTGATTTTGACCACTATTAAAAATGTACAGATAACCGTAAAATCAATGATTCCAAACAAAAGAAGACCAAATATAAAGTTTTTTCATGCAATTACTCTTCATGTTCCTACTTGTCTGTTCTAGAAAAGAGCATAACATTGTTTATATATAGCTATTTATCAAGATAAATGTATTCAATTCAGAAAGATCATTTTTGCCAATATAGAGTCAATTCTTAGGCCAACGCAGTAGCCCGATGTCATTCAGGAACTTATTTTTCTTTGAAATGCAGTAGTGCATGAGAGTGGACACTACTGTGTGTAATTGTATCGACAGATCTCATGGTCTCCCCTCAGGGTCACCTACACTTGCAGGTGTTTGGAGAGTGGTGTCACTACGTACTCCGAGCTATACGGATTCGCATGGCCACGTCCGGATGAGCGTCGCTTTCCGGTGTCCGGGGAAGAGGGCCTCCAGGTGGTTGAGCCCTGCCCATGAATTGTTGGACCCTAAGGGGCCCCCGGGTGAGGCAACACGCACCTCGGTCCCCACTTCTCGTAGACTGGGATCCTGTTTTGGCCTAGCCAGGAGGATTAAGTCCATCGCCTCTTCTTCTACTTGACGCCAATCGCTCTCAGAGCGCAAATGGTTCGTTTCCTTCCACCTCGCAGCGGGAAAAGAAGGCCATGGAGTTATCCACCGACTCCACAGAATCACCGCCACCTTCCAAGGGAGGTATAAAACCTACCACCGAAAAAGCGGACCAGAAGAAAAACAACCTCCTCGTGTCACTCCCAAACAAATGTAACTCAGCATTTGTTCGCTTAGTTCCAGCTGTAAATTCCACGTTTTGAAAATGATATTTATTAAGCTGTGTGATGGGTCATTTTAGTTTTATGCAGTGAAACCGCCGAAGTGTCCTTCACAATATAGATTATGTTTATTTGTTACATTATTAGCTACGTCCTATAGCTCTAGCATTGAAGGGTACCTATTTCACGTCCACAAAACTTGTGGACGTGAAACAACTCTTGCGCAGACTGGAATGACATGTGCCAACATCCCCTTTGATATGCCTCTCAAAGCCGTGGCAGCACCAGTTCTTACGGACCGTCTGATTACTGTTGTTTCACTGTACGTTCTATCCTACACTACCCTACACATTCATGACCTCCAAGAAGTTTGTTACTCAATTTCCACAACCTTTTAATCTTAGACGATTATAATGCTCAGCACACCATGTAGGACATTGGACAAATTGATTTCCGCGGAAAAATCGAGGATTTTAACGTCTTCAATTTTATGTCTTTTAACTAACAAAGTCCCAAAGTTTCGGGTCGCGCAAAACTCTTTCACCTGAATTGATTTATACATTTTATTGCCATCATAGCTAACTTACTTGGAAAGTTTTAGAGAGTCCATTCGGGCGTGACCACTTTCCAGTTCTTTTAGAGAGTGTGATCGACGTCCTCGGAGTTCAGAGACGTATGTCCAACACTTCGGAGACGTATGGAAGCAGAAGAGGAAGCCAGCTGCTCATTCAGAAACGTATCAAAGATGCCAGCTTGGCATAAGGCATGTTTTTTTTTTCCATCGTCAGAGAGCCGAGAGGACCATTGTCACCCACAATGTCTTCGATCGACAAGGTGCTCAAGCTGCTCGGTTACAAGCTCGACCGCAAGCTGAAAAACAACAAGGCTTGCTTCCGCGAACACCGCCGGCCGGCCCACACTGGTGCCAACTTTCGGATTTCCACCACGGGGCTGCTGGACTCCCTGCATGATCGGAAACTCGGCCGGATCGTCTGCGTGTTGGGCAAGTAGGGAGCCCTCACCAGGCGCTTGAGCCTGGCCAGCTAGAAGCCAGCAGCGTAGGGACGTCCTGTGAAGACCAGTGTCGCAAAGACTGCAGCTAGTCCCGACGCTCTTATTCACGCTGTTTATCATCCCATCATCGTCATAGTTACCACGACTAATTTGTATTATACAGCTCTATCGTTTTTAGAATTGAAGCAGCATGCCTTCAAGGTAAGTGCGATTTCCTTCCTGCGACGCGCGGCTCTCGCCGAGATGAATATATCATATCATATCACATCGTATGTCTAGGTGGAAACTATACAATGCGGACTGAAGGTTTCAGCCTAGCTGCTACTCTTGATACTTCACATTGGCCATTCTGTCCCCGAATAAGGCTACAACACATAGTGCTCAGCAAAGTATTCAATGCTGCAGTGCACTTCACCCTACGTACTTCGAGCAATCTACAAAAGAAAAAAAAATCACAAGTAATGGCGGCACAAAGATTGGTCAACCACCCTTAAAAGACAAAATAGAGCGTGGTATGTTTTCCGTAGATACCCCATTCTGGAAAACAAGATTGAATTTAACATACGAAAAGCGCGAGCACGCTGGACAAGGAACCCGGCACAAAAGCCGTCTTGGTTAAAATATATTTAATCTATAAGTAGGTTCGTTACGGATAAAATGGTTTGGAGTCCTGTACGGTAAATCAAAGATGACTATCGGGTTTTTATTATAGAGGTATTTAATCTGCCTCTGGGGTGCATCAAAGATGCAGCTAATCTTCTTGCTCAGCATTTTCCTAGTTTATGCTTAGTTCTGATATTAGTGCCAAATTTAACCAGCTAAAATCTCGCGCAAGCTTTTCTATTGCGTCTTTCTTTTTTGGTGGAGGGGGAGGGGTGTGTTAACTCGAAGCCATAAAATTGGCCCTTCACAATGTGCGAAATAGAACAAGCTCTCGATATAGATAAAGATGTCAGCACCGGGGCCAGGCTCACTGCACTATGCTATGCTTCTAAAGTTGCCACAACCCTCGCTCGCAAGCCTCCTCCTTCCTTTTAGCTCTGGGAATAGCATGCTTTCGTCATGCATAGAAGTAGGCTTACATTATACCACTTCTGAAAGACGGCAATGACACTATGCTCCCTTTAGATCACTGACCCACTGCAATCAGTAGCTGCCTCGGGAAAACATACGAGAGACTGAATAACAGAGGGTTAATATACCTTTAAGGAAAAGAAAATCCCTTTGCAAATATCCAGTGCGGCTTCCGTCGCGGGCGCTGTGCGGTGAATCATTGCGTCCTCCAGGAAACAATGATCTGTGAAGCATTTGTGCATAAATAACGTTCCGTCTCTGTTTCTTTCTTTTGACTTAGAAAAAACATACGATATCACTTGGAGGTGTGGAATACTTAAAGACCTCTAGAGCTATGGTATTCAGGGCCGAATGCTGAAATTACAGGATAATTCTTTACAGACAGGGCATTTCAGGTTAGATTGGGCTCTACTTTGTTAGATCCATATTCGTTCAAGAAATCGGTGTTGCTCAGGGTGGTGCCCTAAGCGTCACCTTGTTTGCGGTCAAGATAAATTTCGCGGCCAGAATATTTCCCTTTTTTTATCTCATACTCACTTTACGGAGACAATTTTCAGATCTCGTGTTCCTCTTGTAAGTGTTTACATGTAAACGCGAGCTTCGTTATTCCTAAACAAACTTGGTACTTGGGCAGCAGGGGTTTCCCCAGAAATTAAAATTAAAAGGGAAGTATATTTTCTTTTTTAGGAAGGGAGGGGGTTAGGGGGGTCATTGAGAGTAGGGGAGTCGTTGCGAATTAAGGGACGGCCTTCAGAAAAACAATGGGGGGTGTAAGCTTGCCAGAGGGGGTATGTACGGAAATCACGGTTGGGCAGACAAAAATGGTTTTAGGTTTGCTCCAGACAGAACGGTTTGTTAGCCGTTTTTCTTGCGCCTTGCCTTTGAATCAAAACCTGAAACTAAAAGCTATGCGTCTGCTTGTTAAAATTAGCACAAACTTGTGGGTATGATTTTGGCACGAAGTTACTTTTCTTTCGCACTTGAAATCTCTAGGGGAAAAATGTCTTTAAAGAATGAACCCCTTAAACGTCTTAGTACACAAGATTTGGGGATCTAGAAGAAGGGGTCGTCTGCGTCTATACAGTTCCCTTGGGCGGTCCCGTCTCTACTGTGGTGCTATAGTCTAGTGGTTTTTTGCGCGACACAAGGGAAACCATACACTATGGTGCTATAGTGTATGGTTCAGCGCGAGATTCGGCCCTGAAAATGTGGAAAGCAGTGAATAATCTTTGTTTACGACTCGCCAGGGTTGCTTTTTGTACATCCCCAATTTTGAGTTTATACGCCGACTCCAACCAGGTGTGTTTGGGTAAAAGACGGCAATATCTAAGTATGACATATGCACTTAAAATATTAGCTAACCCCCGCCATTCAAGATATGATTTCATAAAACGCTCAAGTTTCGCTCGCCCTTTTGAAAAACAAGCCCTGCATCACAGGGCTGTTAAGCCTCCGCCTTGCGGACAAGTATATATCTGTCCAGATTTCTCCTGATAAAATGTCCCTAGTTCCACCAGTTGATTGTATTGCCCCCTAGGAGATACTGCCGGTTTGTGGTGACTGGTCGCTTACGAAGTATAAGGAATACTGTGTTATTGCGGTGGTTATCAAGCTCTGATTTTAAAAGGTGCTGACAAAATATGCTGATTATTGTCCGTATTATACCGGTGGTGCTACGGCTCAATCCTTCACCCGATGCGCCGTGCATTCTGGGAACTTTTCACGAACTAAGTGCCTAAATCAATCACCAGTATTTTTAGTGAAAAAACAGAGAGTGCGCAGGCGAGCTGGTGGATGTTGATCATGATGTAGAATACCCGAGACTGCGGTAAAAGCAGAGAAACGGTGTCGAAGACGAAAGACAAGAGAAAAGAACGTCTCAAACTCAGCTACTGCGTTTATTTCCTCAATGTCTTATATACCCACAACCTAACCACCGACCACCGACGTCACAAGGTCAACCTTTGTTATCTATACAATCCTACCCACACTGGTCTTCACGTCAACACTAAACGGTGACCTCAATCCTAAAATGAAAAGTAAGGTCCTTGAACAAAACAAACAAAACAAAACAGACACACGGACCCACTTCCGTTCCAGCCGGAATCTGGAAAGGGTGTGCTTTATCTACACGAGAACTGAAATGACTTCCAACTGAACCCCTGCCCGCAAAATGACGAATTCCATGTTCACTTACAACTATTACAAAAAAAAAGAAGAAAATTAGATTGTAAAAAACTTCTTGGAACTACTTCCCAGTTGCATTGAAGCATGGCTGATACAATTACCAATGGATTTGATGCGAACTGTCTCTTATGAGCCTCTCAGTGGTGTTGCGTTCACTGTGCACAATGTCAGTTGTCGACAAATGCGCCGTACAATCGTTACACTCACTAATGTGTTTAGCAATCTCTGAATTGGGTGCTTTTATCTTACATTTCTTTTGTGCTCTACCAATCTATCATTTGCACACCTTGCAGTTTGTCCCACATACTTGAAGCCGCATTCCAGTGGTATTTCATAGACCACCCCTTCCTTGCAATCAACTGACTTATCACGGTGCGCTTTCTGACACACTTTCTGACTCGCCTGAAACGGTATCAAACGGTTCAGCTTAAAGTCGGACTTAAATGCTACATCTTCCTCCTTCGTCTTTTTATGAACTCACTGTCATAGCCTGCATCGTCTAACCTGGACCACTGCCTTTCTACCGCACGACCCATGAATGGGCACAAGACTTATCCAGTGCGTTGCTGATTATAGATCTAACTACACTTGCTTTTGCTGATTTAGCATGACTTTTCCTACTCAAACGGGGTTTCGCAGCCATTTTTCTGTACTCCCAACATAAACCCCCCTTCACGTGAATGCGCAAGTCCAGAAATTCTGAAATACCATTGTCCGCCTTTTCTAAGGTGAACTTAAGTTCCGGCGCTGCTCCCCTCACTGTCCGTTCCAACTTGAGTATATCCTCCTCGCGAAATGAGCTGATGAAAATGTCATTGACACACCTCCTTACACAGCCCGGGCTTTGTAAGGAGCTAAACCGCGCACCGTGGAGAGATAGTGCAACCAGCCTCTGCTGCGTCGCGCGATGACAGCGCAGCAGATGCTGGTTGCACTATCTCTCCACGGTGCGCGGTGCCGCCGGGGCTGAGATGCGCTCGGATAGCAAACCGAAACTTAGAAACCCGTCGATTTTGGGCGGTTTTTCAGAAAGTCGTAAAATGCGTCGCGTGCCTTCTATCCCTCTGCAATTTGTTGATTTAGTGTTTTTCGATGATGCTGAGCAATTTTCTACTCTAAACCATGCCCTTAAACACAATATTAAAAAAGTTAATTACGCAAAAAAGAATTAACAACTTAATTATCCCGGAATTTAATAATTTTCCTAAATGGGCCCCTGGCCCAGGGCCAGAACGCTACAAGCCATTTTTCGTTGCGCTGAGTAGTTTTCGGAGGAGCGATTTGGCCTGCGTTCTCTGAAACACCCTATATATGTATATATATATATATATATATATATATATATATATATATATATATATATATATATATATATATATATATATATATGTATATATATATTTATATATATATAGTACGTCATCATCCCGGTCGCGTCCTCCCGCCTGAACACGAACTACCCCCACGCTTTCCTTTCACGATAATTTCAACCGTCACCCCGCCGGAGCACTAGTAGTTTTTCAAGGTTACTTTTAGTTGTCGTACCCCAAACCAATGAGCAGTAATGTAAATGAGGGTAAACAAGTGCATAGTATAATTTGCACTAAAGCCATGTTGGTAATAAATATTTTAATTTGTGTATTGTGGCAATCTATCTTGATAGTGTTATGGACAACTTGGACACATGAGTTGTCCAGGTCAGGTGTTCATGAAAACATACACACAGGAAATTTAATCAATAAACCTTCTCAAATTTGTGGAAGTTAAACCTTATATTTATGTCGTAGTTAACCATCCCTTTTTTTGCCCCCAAAACAATCTATTTAGGTTTTAAAATATTCAATTCAAGCTGGTCTGCAACTGAACACAGTGATAAATCATTTAACCAATAATTAGCAGTGCTTTCAAGACACTGGAGGTTACCATCGGGAAAAAAATACACTCGAGTCTGCGAATAATACCATTTTTGAGCGATGCAAAATATTAACAATATCATGGATGTAAATAAGAAACAGCAATGGTCCTAAAATTGATCTTTGCGGGAGGCCATACGCTATTTGGTGGATATCTGATTTGACGCAGTTATAAATGGTGAATGGTAATCGACAACTCAAGTAACTATTAATTAATTCATTCGCTATGCCCCCTACACGACACGTGTTTAGCTTTGTTAGTAGTACTTGATGCTTGATTAAATCAAAGACTTTTCGGAAGTTACTTCCGAAGTTACTGTTACTTTCTATGATTGGGAGTCTCTACTACGTGTCGAAGACCCATCTCAACTCTATTCTAAAGTAGTCTCGCTTATTAAAATATTTAAGACTCCTAGCACAGTAACTGTTAATGTAAAAAAGCGTAAATTAGAACAAGTATGGCTTAACTACAACATTCTTTAGGCCATCAAAAATAAGAAACTTCTTTGGAAGCGTAGCCGGCGTGCGCCCAGAAATGAGGAGTAGCGAGCGAAATACAAGGCATCTCGGAACCATGTAAATGCACTAATACGCTCTGCTAAACGTAATCATTATACAGGAAATCTTTATAACGCGTGTTTCAACTCTAGGGAAACGTGGTCCATAATTAACGAGCTTCGCGGTGTCTCTCGAAAAAGTGACTCTGACCTGTTGGAGAAGAGCTTTGAAACCAATTTAGTTACCACAGCTACTTCTTTTGCTCAACATTTTGCCTCTTCCATTTGTAATAGCACAGAGGATGGTGCGCCCAATGCTTATGATATAAATATAGTCTCGTCATCTGCGTTTTTTCCTGCAATTTCAAGGGCCGAGTTATGTTTCATTCTGTTTTCTTTCAAAAGAAATAAATCACCCGGAATCGATGGTATATCTACCATAGACCTCTGTGATAATTTTGATGTGCTTGCAGAAGTACTAGTAGCTATGATAAATGGGTTTATATTTTCTGGCTGTTTGCCTGCAGATCTAAAAAAAGCAATCGTAGTACCTATCCACATAGGTGGCCCTCGTAACTTGCTGTCATCGTATCGACCCATTTCGATACTGCCATGCATATCACAAATTTTAGAAAAACACGTAATGGTTTCCATGAATGGTTTTCTTGATAAGCATTGTATCATCTCATCTACACAGCATGGCTTTGTCACGGGGCGTGGCACGTCATGCTTACTAGACGTGTTCGCCGACTTCCTTCATTCGTCTTTCAATAACAACTCCTGTGTATGCGCTCTTTTCCTCGATGTTAGAAAAGCATGTGATTCTGTTAATCATGCAATTTTACTTGAAAAATTGTACCGTGTAAAATTCAGAGGTCCTTTCTTCGCTCTGCTGCAAAATTACTTACGGTCATGTTCACAGTTGGTGTCCTTAAGTAATGTTCGAAGTAGCAAAGTTCTTCTCCCTGGAGTGCCGCAGGCTTCCATACTATCTCCTTTATTATTCAATATCTATGTAAACGATCTTCCTGCTGTTGTCACTAGTAACATGCTACAATATGCGGATGACACTCTTTTATTTACCAGTCACACCGATATTGAACCCGCCATGCGTATGCTACAAACGGATGCTGTCGCAGTTATGGATTGGTTCAAAGGAAACAGAATAACTGTGAATTCTTTAAAAACTAAGTTCATCTGTTTTCCCAGCCCTTGGAAAAAGCTCACTGTCTTCCCGAACTTATTTTTGCATGGCTCTAACTGTGTTCCTTGTTGCTGCACTCCTGTCCAGTATGTTAATTCTGTGAGGTATCTTGGTATCTTTTTTGATTTGGATTTATCATGGAATACGCATATCGCTTTTGTTGCGAACCGTCTCCGAAGTGTTTCATGCCAGCTTTGCAATTTAAAAATGTTTCTTCCGTTTGCAGTGAGAAAGTTGATAATGCATTCTCTGGCCTATAGTGTGCTCCGATACGGCATTACTCTCTTTTTTTATTGTTCCCTGCAATGGCACGATAGAATCGATGGTATCTTGAAGGGGATGTTGAAAAGTGTGTCTTACAATTTATCGCTATGTTCAAGTGACAATATCTTCGCCTTGCTTCAGTTATCTTGTTTCTATTCTCTCTTTTTGCAAACTGTCGTGCAGCACTACATTTGGAACAGGGACTTCATCGTTCAAAGAGTTGCACCACGTACAACAAGGTGTAATACTCGCTTTGAAGTCCCACGTGTATATAGTCGCTATGGGGAAAGCATTAGTGCATTTTATGTTCCGAAAATATTCAACGCATTACCTGACTCTATATTTACTTTCAAATCGGATTATCACCTTAAAAAGAATGCCAAGAGACTGTTTAATGGAAGAAATAAGCATTCTGAATTTTGAGTACCAGTCGCTAATTTGTGTTGTATTTTTGTTGTGAAGAATGTGCTTCCACTGCCAGGTCGCGCCACAAAAGCCCTAACCGGCTTCGGCAGACCTGACATTTTATACTGTTGATTTTGATCAATAAAGACTATTATTATTATTATTAAGTCAAGAAATCTTTCGTTGGTAAACTGTCTATTTCCAATATTTGTAATAATTTTATCTTTAATATTTAGGAGTGCCATTTCCGTCGATTACTTTTTTTGAAACCCAAACCGCTCTTCCGAGATTATATTATGTTTTGTGAAAAAACTAGTCAGGCGATTGTTAATAATAAAGAAAAAAGTGAAAGTAGAGAAATCGGCCAGTAATTACTGAGGTCATTCCGTGCACCATCCTTATGTACAACGCAAACGCGTGCTACTTTCATTCTATCTGGAAAGTGACCCGTTAACAATGACGTGTTGCATATGTGCGTTAGCGGAGTTAATATTTTATTTGAAATGAATTTAATTGGTTCAGCTTTGAGACCGCCTTCACCTGGGGCAGTACTGTTTTTAAGGCAAGCAATCAAGGTACTTATTTCTTCCTCCTCCGTAGGAGAAAAGAAAATTGAACTGGTTACGTTATTACGTATATATGAAACGTCATCAGCTGCATTGGGTGGGGGAGACAAGGATGCTCCTGATGTTAGAAAATGAATATTAAACATGTCTGAGAGCTGTTTACCTCCGTAACTTTCGCCGTCAATTTTCAGTTCAGTAGGAGGTGGATCACTAGAGCTGGAAATCAAAGTTCCTACAGTGCTCCAGATTTTCTTCGGGTCACCTGGGATGATCATAAATTTATTTATATAATATTCCCGTCGTGCCTTTTTTAGATCAGAATTTAGTTTGTTTCGAACTTTTTTTGAACTTGACAATGATATCTATATTGTACTCTACCAACTGAGCTAACCCCTGGTTAGCTCAGTTGGTAGAGCGCTCCACCTGTAATGGAGAGGTGCCGGGTTCGATACCCGGACCTGGCTGATTTTTTCGGTCGCGGACCAGTCACCTAGCTGTGTTTGGAGATTTGTGTTTGTCCTTTGTCCCTCTTGCTCCTCTTCTTCAAAGATTATTTTCGTCGTCGTGTCCAGCTCGCTTTCACCTTTGCATTTAATTGCGTTGTAATCATATCTATATCTCTTAGCTTGAAAAAATTATGTTATAATGAGTCTCAATATTTTATTCTCTTATATAGCGTAGTAGTCTCCCAAGGCTTTCTTTCGTCTTATGTGTTTTCAAGGTTCTTAGCGGGAAGGCATGATCATATCTTTATATTAGCAAGATATCATATAAAGATATGAGCTTGCTCATATCTTTATATATATGAGCAAGCTCACATCATAATACGCGTAAAAGACCAATATCTCTAAGACGAGTTAAAAACAGAGCGTGCAATAAGCGCCTCGTTACCGAGTAGGATTCTAAAGTGTAACTGTTTATGCTCCTGATATATTTGAGAAAATATTTACGTCGCGGAGAGCCAGACGCTTAACATTCAAGCAATACGTCTGGAACAGTCAATGGTTTATTGTACTGCACACAGTCGGAAGCCTCTTCCTTGCGCAGAAGATGGCCGTGAGTGAGGTGCGTCTTCTCTATCTTCAGTCGGCACAATACAACCTCATAAATATGTTCACTGTGCCGTGCACTCTCCTACTCACTGGGCAATGGATTTACTGTATAGAGCGTGTTATATTTTCATCGCACTGACGGTGCCAGTTTCGGGTGACACGAGGTTTTACACGTCTATGGTAATCCTTATTTGAGATATTATGCAATTTCACTTCCCTCTCACCAGCAGAACGGGCTGCGGGATATTCTTTTTTTTATTTCCAGGTATTCTAACGTGGCTAGTAACTCAACACAACTATATCTATCTTTTTTTTTTTATGGAAGCAAGATTAATTTTGTTCTCCAGCTCTGTGATTAACGGGATTTTACTAACTTTTAGTGATGTGAGTGCTTGCAGAAAACTAAGTGAGTCATTGAAGACAACAGCGTGCACGCCGCCTGTTTTCACAGTATGGTTAAAGGCAAGACGTTGACCGCATAGTTATGCCGTTAGAATGGTGGTTGCGGGTGAAATTTTCTGGGTAAATCAAACAGAGGGTCCGGCCATGCCACATCCAACAACTCTATCATTCTTCGGGTACTCCATGTACAATGAGCAGTGCACAAAATTTATTTTGTAAAGTTCAAAAACCTATTGTCTCATGGACTCTGGAGAAGAGTCTTTCTTACAGTATTTGGTAAGTGAGCAGTCACAGAAAATGAGGTTGCAATCCCATGGGGCTACAGCTTGTAAGATAGGGGTTACGGGCATTGGACTAGTCAGTCAAATAAAATCTACAGTGCGCGCGTTTCTCATGCTGAACAGAGGTATAACAGTGGGATTGTTTACAAAGGTGCGTTTGTGTCTTGTTTCTGCCACACCATCTTGGAAAGGGTGTAGGGGAACTGAACGAACCAATTTAGAAAAAAACATTTATTGGGGCGCTGTCTGCTTTCGTGTGCTCAATACTCGGCCGATTAAGTCAAGACAATCCACTTTCCAAAGACTTTGCCATGCCGACAATTATCGCGTTGATTTAGGCTTACGAATGGCCAGAATTGAAAGATTATCTAAAAAATGCGGCGAGGTCATTGCTCATGCATTGCGATTTAGGTGAGTTAAGGCAAAGCGAAAGCCTCCTGCACCATTCGTTGCTGACTAACGCACCCGATATTGCAGCTACAACGACATATTAGTTTTAAAGCGAGCAGCGCTCACTCACCGGGGCACCGCCCATGCCTCCCCGCATCCCTACTGAGCCAGTCACGTGATTTCAAAATCCCTCTCCTAGGTACTGCGGCTAACTTTAGCTGCGGTTAGTGCTTTGAGCAAACGGGCCCTGATGTTTACTTCTGTAAGCGTTTCAGTAATTCACGATTAATCCGCGAATGATAAAATCACCTGCTGTTGAAATGGACAGAACTGCAGGCCCACTTTCGTGTGAAAAATGTGTGCCATTTTTACAGTACGCAAGAGGTTAGCCTTTAGATAATGAACATAGCCACCAAGAACTGGACAAGGATAATCCTGATTGTTTTATCTAGATTCCGCACTTAAACATGCCGTGAAAGTAATTAAGAATTGCTGGAAGGAATTCGTAATTAAAATATTGTTGATAAGGGCTATTTAGGAGACCGGCCTGATATTTCTGAGATTCAAAATGGATATTACAACGTTCTATTCACTCCGTCTAAAATGAATAAAGTTCAGCTCAAAGCAAACATTATGAGAACATGTGTGCTGTATCAATTTATTTTATTTTCTGTACTCGCTGAGGGATAGAAAGACAAAGCAAGAACTGTTTTCCATTCGCCTTTTACAAAACTGACTTTAGCATAGTCATGTTGAGTTGTTTCATAATAAGAAAACGTTTATTCTGACATATAATATTTCATGTCGGCCATCGTATTGAGACCTGACCAACTTCGACTATAAGGAGCTGGAGCAGATAGGAGTCTGCAGTGCTAACGACAACAACAGGTCTACCGTGCGAATGTATCATCTGGTTATAAAAACCGTTAGGGTTGAGTCCGAGCGCTTTTGGGAGGTAATGAACATAACAAATAAAAAAACACAAACACGATGCGGGACGACAAAAAATATAAATGCTAGTCTGAGATAAAAAAAGATATGTAAATATACACCCCGATTCATGTGTCCTAACTTAATTATTAATAATAATAATAATAACCATCATCATCATCATCACCATCATTGTGATCATCATCATCATCAGCATCATCATCAATAAAATACATTGTTTTCCAGTGCCGTCAGAACAGCGCCGGAGTAGGGACAGACTTGCTCTAGTATTGGGGGCACGTCGGCCCATCTCCACCACTATTAGAAAAAAAAAAGACAAACTAAGGACGCTGGAGTAGGCGCATTGCAACCTATGGGCTTGTAGCAACAAAAGAAAGGATTTCTCATTTTTTTATGGATTACATAAGATATGGTAGCCATCTATTCGTCTATTCACCTAATCAACCCTTGTAGTTCCTTAAGCTTAAAAGAAAAACTCGGCCAAGGCAGGATATTATTTGATTAAAAAAAATACATGTTGTAGCTCACTCAGTCTGTGGCCCCTTCACCTCTAAAACACTTCCGAACCCCTTCCCTTAGCACTATAAGGTTCAAAGCCTTGCACTAAAGCCACCTTGCGAAACTATCCTACAGCCGATTCGGGTGAATGTGCGTTTACGCACATGAACTAAAATATAACGAAAAAGGGGTAATTTCGATTACCTGCACAAACAGATTACCCGCTGAAACAAAAAAAAGTTCTTTTTTAGATAATATGGGTTCAAAATATGGCTACATTAGCTTTTTGATAAAATTTAAAAACGTATAGTTATTATTTCCCAAAATAAATTTAACTAAAATGGTAACTGTCGATAGCATATGAATAGGCCTAAAGGCATATGGTTTTTAGTAAACAAATTTACAATGAATCCGAAGACTCAAAGCTCCAGATTTGGCAGAAAAAGGTCAAAAATGAGAGTTTTTTTCTTTTTAATTATGGGCATGAAATATGTTAAAGCGGTTTGGTCAAACGGCCATGCAACTTACAATAAAAAGAATAATTACTGAGTGATTCTCCTTTACCCTTTTATCAGAACTGCCAGAACTGAATAAAAAAAACAGCCTACGAAGCGTTTTACCTAGCTTTAGTCCAAAAAATTTGTGGAGAAATAAAAAAAAAAATAACCGGAGTGGGTTAGTTTATAAGCGAAATGGGGCTAAATATATGTTTTTAAGCGAATCAAAACACACACTTAGACACGCATGTACGATTTCAAATGAAACCACACTACAAAACCAACACTCCTAAAGCAAATATCTTATACTGCGTCAACTAGATCCAAATCTATTGTAAAAAAAATTTCAAGAACGCAACAACTGCCGTTGACCATTAAAGAACACACTATGCGCTCTTTCATCGTTTTTACTTATTTTCCGGTGCCCTTTAGCACCAGAAAATAAAAAGGTCAATACTGAAGGGGTCAATGTATTGAGCTAACAGGATATTCATTTTCTATAAAAACTCATGGTAAAACAGCTAACACCTTGTAGAGAAGAAAATGATGCGGTATATTTTTATATGCGCTTTGTCGGCTTTAATCCAAAATGCCACTGCGAGAGGTATGTATAATTTTTAGTACAATTCATTGGTTTGTTCCTGACAAACCACTTAATTTGGAATTGTAAGTTTAGTAGATATCATATATACTAGTGCATACGCGTGCTTCCGTATATGTCAAAGCAATTTTACAGAACCACCATTGCGCTTTGTGCCCCACATAGCTTGTTGGAACTGAGTACAAAATATTATACGCCATGACAAAATGTACTAAAGTTTGTTATACAGAGAGCATTTGGAGTGTTCTTAAATATTGTATGACACTTTCGGTGATCTGAGTTTGAATATCGTAGTAATGCAGATATTTACATGAAGAAACAGATGTGTGTTACCGAGACAACCCTGATTTCTATGAGGCTTGCCAACCTATTCAAGGTGTAACTTGTCGCACAGCACACGACCCGCAAATGTTCGTCAATGCACAGCTTTGGCTCGACGTAATTTAGTCAAACATATGCACACGATGCTTTGTAAACGGACCCTTGCGTGCTAGCTAGCATGTTGGAATGTACTCAACAAATGCGCACATAAAATTAAAACTTAAGCTGTTTAAAATCTGTTCGAAGATGCAAGTACCGCTTTTCTAGTATTTAGACAACTGAAAAGCAACTTTTGATAATCGAATCAATGAAGACGAGCAGTGAATATGAGACGACGTCAACAACTCCTGATAACATGGTCGTCGTACTGATTTTTCCTCATCACTTACTGATGGCCAGCACAAAACAGAATGGGCAGAAAGGCTGCGTCGGCGTTCAGCTGGTACTCGTGTTCAATTATCGTTTCTATCTCTGGTCAGCGACGGCTTTTGATGGGTGTCGTAGAAAAATCAGCTCTACGACTTCCCTATCCAGGAGGTGTTAGCGAAGTTCATTGATCTTACGGAGCTCGATTTTCAATAACCGGATAAGGAAACGCTATTGTTTCTTACAGTGATTACACCATCCACAATATCTCTCGCTACACTTTGAACTCCGTGTTTTCCAAGTGTCTGTTTTGATTTCATTTATGGAAGGACACTAACATTTTGTTACGCTTCAGTAATGTTGAAAGGATATAGTTTTTTTTACAATGTTTACCGCATACAGATTTCACAAAAAAAATGTTGTTGATTACACGCTAAGCTTTTTTAGTGATATTACGGAGACTTCTAAGTAGTCGACAGGCTTAACTCTAACACCAACATCATAAATTGCAAATTCAGTAAAACTAAGTAAAAGTACCGTGCACTTATGTTTTCTTGAGTAAGTAGTACTGGGGGTCTGCGCTGGAATGTTCCACCGGTCAGCACATGACAAGATCATGAAATGGCTGGCTAATTGTGTAGTTTACAAATATCTTAATGACATGTTGTTCACTCAGGGTGCTACGATAAAATTAGCTGAAATTTGAATCTGGGATCTTTCAAATTTATTCATATTATGACACTATACTTGTCTAAAAATACTCCTTTCTGTGCCTTTCGAAGCCTTACCGCAAGTACGGCAGAATATTGTAGTCTATATTTTTGTTTCTCATTGATACCGAACCTCTTGTTAATAATTTTTGAGAATTTCGTTTTGATGTGCATATCGTTCCCGAAAAAAAAAATCAGTTTACTCAATCGTTTTAATCTATTCGGCTACTAAAATAAAGTAGCAATATCCGAAAAGTTTTATGAATCGGGTGCTATTTTATGTTAGCTACATAAACATGCCAGCCTGCTATTTCTGTAGGGTTAGAGGTCATGTTTAAGCAACACCTAATTATTTTTTCCCGGGAAAAAAGCCTTATCACTGAAGCGAGCTGCGTTCTTGCCTACTCCTATCGCAATCTGCAAGCTTTCACTGATTAGAATTTTCCACGCCTGATATAAGGGGGTGTTTTATTTTAACACGAGAGTATTTTTTTAAAGGAACTGAAGTAAGGGTAGAAGATGGTCGAGTCGGTGCTTGTTCGAAGAAATAAAAAAGAGAGCAAAAATGAACACAAGAACGAGAAGAAGAAAAACAAATACAGCCCTGACTAACGAAACTCGTTCTCTTTCAAAACAAAATAGGTTGACCCAAAAAAAATATTAAAAAAAAACTGTACAGGGATGTATTATATTACACTCACGGTAACATAAATCTGACAGTCTGATTAATAAGAGATAAGTCACCACCAAAAGGGTTCATTGATTCAACACCGGCACAAACCTCACGTCCAAACTTCTCCACTGCCACAAAAGACAGGTTCAGAAAGCAATCTAAATTACTCTAGCTATCTTTCTCTGATATTTGGACAGTGTTCCAACATTATATAAGTGCGGAGTACAGCCTTATCCATTACTATGTACAGCGAGAAGTCCCGATGCAGCGCACTGTCAAAAAAGAGAGTGCTCACGAAGCCGGTCGTTTACTCATCTGCCCGGTTGTCCTATAGACTCTTTGCACGTATGCCAGATTACAGCCGCTATTGCTGACCTTCTTTTGTCCTACGTAGATGCGTAGTTATTTAAGCGGACGTTGACGAGCCTCCGCAAAGGCCAATGCTTGGGAGAACAAGAAAGGAGAAACTGTCATGGCAATAACCTTCCCTGTTGTCTTAATGATGAAGTGAAGCAAACGCAAAAAGTAGAAGGAAACACGGAAAGTCGGTTATGGCGCCGCCCATGCACGGCTGCTGCAAAGCGTCTATATAAATACTTCCACAGGAAAGAGAGATTGTGTAAACCACACCGACTGCAGACGCAACTCATATAGTGCGGTGTATTCACATAACAAACGTTTTTGTGTTCCTTTTTTTTTCAATTGCGGAGTGTATAAAAAGTGTCCCCGATAACTTGCACAACGCTTGGCCAATAAAAAAAAATGGAGCGCTTGGCGAGAGTTAAATTAACTGTATATGTTTTTAAAAACTTTTTGGGAAAGTCCACAACTTTTTAGTGCGTCTAGTGTTTGAGTTTTCTAGGAATATTTAGTTAATTTATAATTACTCGTTTAAAAGCCAAGGTGTGTTTTGGTAATCTGTAGAGCCCACTAAGGAACACTCAATGAAGGTGTTTTTAAATGATATACATTGCGCGCTTGTCTTTCTTAACCTAAAAAGAAAGCCCGCGAAATTAAAAAAAGGAACCTTGTGACAAGGTGCCCGCGCGTTGTGATTGCAGCGCTCTCATACGTGCTCTGAACGAACAAAGCCCACCTTATCGCTCTCGCGCTATACAAGACAGGGCTTCGTGTTTGTGTGGACCCCAAGATATACTTCAGCACCCGCTGCCGCATTGTGGAAAGGGTAGAGAGAGAGCGTGCGCGAGTTCTACCCGCGATAACGTATTCACTGGAGGCAACGGAAGAAAATGATAATTTTATTTGTTCATAAAAAAATAAGGTGGTAAAAAAAGGCAAACAAAATGCATTTGAAAAAACATAAAAAAATAGACGCGCAACACGACTCACCGGGAAAAGTCACGGGGACTATTTATTATGTTATCCCTAAGACGACTTGGAAGAGAAAGCCCACGCACCGACGTAAACGTGATAGCGAACCTCCGAAAACAGCACGCTCTCTGACGACGCAGTTTATATGCAGTTTGAGCGTGTTTTCGTCGTTTTCGTGTCGTCCATGTGTTCTCGCTCAAAGACTTTTTGAAGGTCGACTGAACGATGCGACATATAAGGCTCGCCTTACTAAAAAGACAAACAGGCAGCGCTGTCCTTGATGTTGACATCGTTCTGACGCGGAGATTTAGTCATAATGGCATCAAGACCGCGTCATGAAGGAGTCTCCAGCTTTAACGTTAATCTGACAACGGTTCAAAACAGTTTTTTAAACACAGTTGGCTGCGTACAGAACGTGCCTGAATTAATGCCCACCTGAAGGGATATAGAACTCACATATTTTTTAACACGTCCGCTGTTGCACTCCTAATAATACGCCCAGGAATATCGCGGCAAATTTGTTACCTTCAATGCGCTTGGCGTTGTGGGCTTGGTGCTGTAGACATGGTCTTTCACGTACTTCCACAAGAAGACATCAAGGGGCGTCACGCTCGGTGACGTAGCAGGCAATGCCACAGACCCGTACTTCCCTTCACACTGTTCTTGCAAGGCTCCGTTGAGCTAGGCTTGATGCTGGCTACAGCTGTGAGCGGCGGCACCGTCGTGCTAAAGCAGCAGGTGTAGAAGGCGTGCCAATAGAAGAGTACAGCCGAAATCATCCACTGCACCTGCAAGGATCTCGTTCTTACGGGTTTTTCCAGTTGGCGTCAGGTCAAAAAAGACGGGACAAGCGATGCTGCCGTCGGTGATCCCACACTGGGCGTTAAGGGCCAATTGGTACTGATGTCGCGACTGCGCCAGCCAGTGGGGATTTTTCTCGCTCCAGTAATGGGCGTTGCGGTGGTTTACTTGGTTGTTTCGCGAAAAGTTTGCTTCAAAATGTCCACAGCACGGTGTTGAAAAAGTCTGGTTCTTCAAATTTGATCGTAATTCGTTTAGCAAAGTCAGCTCTGTTTTGGGAGTGACTAGCCTGAAAATTCTAATGCAGCTAAACGTGGGAGGGTGAAGCTTAGATTCCTTCAGAATCCTGCAAACAGACGGTTTTAGTACAGCTACATCAGTGCTCACGTCACGCACGCTAGCGTGAGGGTGGGCTGCTATGTAAGCCAACATGTCTGTGCCGATGTTGGCACTTTTTTTTTCATATTCTAGAACCCAGGCGAACAAGCTTAGAAAACTAGTTTCGCGTCCGATTTGTTACCATCACGTGACACCCCTGGAGATATATCCCATTTTTTCAAATAATTCTTTTTTTTTATTTTGTTAACGCAATTGTTGCGTTTGACTACGTGAGCGAGTTATGAAATCGAAAGGATGGTACTAGTGGTGTTATGCTATGTTTCAGGTCTCGCTTGAATCGTGTCACGAAGAGACGCTTTATTGCATACTGAAAAAAAAAGAAAGAAAGAAATTTTTTAACTTCAACTTTGGCCTGTCTGAAATTGACGTGGGACTAAACTTGGGTTTCAGTTCCACGTCGCGCACACGATCTCTTATCATTGACGTTGTTTTCGTAGTTTTTTGGTGGATATTGCTGGAGTTTGTTCAGAAATCTCGCGTAAATCATCTGTTCACAAGCTCAAATACACCAACAAATTAAGATTATAAAATGATTTTTTCTATAATAAAAATAATAAAAACTATTATTTTAGTTATTAAATATTTTATGCAGTACCAAGTTGGTCTGTGTCATAAACGTCTGGATTCAGTTTATTCTATAAAGTTATATTATCCGTCGTCCGAATGTCCGAAAGTGGCGAATATTAGTTAACCTTTCATTCAATATTTATTTGCATAAGAAGTGAAGTGGGTGATTCGTTCGATCAAAATTCTTCGCTCTCAAGAAGAGTCGGATGTGTGCTTTTTATTTTAAAATTAAGCGATGGTGCGTAGTAGAGTACTGAGCGTGAAATCGTGGCGCGTTTGAGACCTTTCGAGCTCGAAGGTGGACGCTCGTGACATTTTTTCTTTCGTGGGGATCTTCCACAGTAAAGTTGTTCTCTCAATTGCTAAGCCCAACAGTACTTCAAAAGGCCAGTAGAGGCGTAAGCATACCGAAAGACAGATTTAAATGCGAAACACACGAGCAATGATGTTGCCCTTTAAACACATGAAAGTAATATCATAACCGGAAGTGTCCCCTGCAACATATCATGGCGGCCCGGAGTTACCCGAATACCATGTATTAAATACATTCGCGGGAATATTTATGTCACTATTGCTGTAGGACGGTAAAGAGGCTCTGCATTTGACTATTAAGTTCAGCTTTATTGATGTTTTTACAGGTGAGTCCCGAAACTTTGAAGTTGCTTATCCAAAGCTCCTTGAAAGCAGAGGCATTTTGAGTGAAAAAGTGATCCACATTAAAGAAGGCCTAATACTTCACTTGGAAAAAAGTTCAATACTCTCAGAAAACTTGGTTCTAACAGACCTCAGTGGCAAGGAGCCAGTTGTAACTCCGGTAAGCATTACTATTAAACATGCCCTATAATTAAAATAGAGCCGTCAATCATAACTGCACGTCTATATAAAAAAAAGAGTACCACACATTGCAGGCTATGCACTCCACGTGGCGCGCTTAGGTAACACAGTGGTCTTAAGAAGACGCATGCTTAATTTTGTGACCTGCCATAAAAAAAGAAAAGGACAAGACAATTTTAAGGAGCCTGCATGAGAAAAGGATGTAATCATTCAATATACAACGAACAAAGAAAATGTTTAAAGCTACATTTGCAGCGCTAAGAAATTTGTAGTTGGCGCCCGCTGGAGCCGCCACGAGTTACGTGGTAGACCTGTGCGCCACCGCCGCCTGAAGTTAAGCATGGAACACGCGAGCGCTGTAGCTAGGCGCTGGACACCACTCGCCACTCGCCGCTAGGCGCACCACACGCGCACCGAGCAGCTTTATCTGTATCGACCAGATCCGAGCGCCGCGGCGCCACGCGAAAGTTACGTAGGGACGCCGGCACCGGTTGCTATGGGTACAGCAGTGCGCCGCCGCGCGGCGACCGTTTTCATCGCTGTTTCCCCTGCCTTATTGAAGGCGGGAACACATTTGCGAAAAAACGAACCGAAAATCGGAGAGAAATCGGAGGCTGCGAAAATCGTAGCTGCGATTTTCGGAAGACGAGCCACATGAGTTGGAATGCGCGGCGCGGAGCTCCGACTTTAGGAGGCTGTGCGGTAGTCTGGCGAACTGGCGTCCCGCATTTCGCGCCTCTTAAAAACTTCAGCTATTAAAACCTCGTTGAATGCCACGCGAACCTTTGTACCACCACCCTTTGATAGAGACAGAAGGGGTTTTCTAAGAAGGTTGAGACGAGAACGCAGGGATGGCATACGATGTTGCCTGCGCTGCTTCCGAAGCTGCGTGAGCCGCCATGTTGCGAGCCGATCGTATCTTTTCGTTCCGTCCTGTTCCGGGCTTTCGCCCACCGAGCTCCTCCGCCCCGAATTCGGAGGCGCCGTGCGAAAATATCTGGCGCTGCAGACCTTTCGAACCGCTCCCGATTTTCGGAAGAGGGGAGGAGCCTAGCTGCCGTGCGATTTTCGCGTGCGGTTTTCGCACAAAATTCGGCTTTTTTTCGCAAATGTGTTCCCGGCTTAAGCATAAAACACATGAGCGGCGAAACTGGACGTAGCGCGGCACTACGTATGGCGCACTACCTGGCGACACACGGAGATATATGTGTATCCAAGACACATGCACGCAAAAGCCCGTCGCGCGATCGGCACATAGTTGCTGGGCCACCAGTGGTGCCGATCGTAGAGCGACTGCCAGTACGTCGCTTTAAAAAAATGACCTTATCTCCATGTAGTGAATGATGTTGACTCGGGCGAAGCTCTGGTGGTGCTGATGATACTGATTTTATTGTTCATAGGTAACGCTGATGGTGCCGATTATTTGTTATTGCTCATAGGTAGTGCTGAGTTTCGGGTTGCGTTTCGACTTCATTATTGCTGCTTTATGGTCGGCGAAATGCAGAGCCAGTAGTTATTCTAGCGGATCAGCTTGGAGCCTTTAGAAACCGTGGGAACGCATCTCCACCACTTAGGTCAACGGTCCATGCCAGAAGGAGGAGCTGTGGTATGGAACGTGGTTATTTACGCATTTGAGCATTTGACTGCAGCGCCCTCTCGTCTATAAACGTTGAGCCAATTTTAACGTTTAAAGCGATTATATACGCCTTTGACCGCAGCGCCCCTCCTGTATAGACGTTGAGCGGCTACATGCAACGTTTCATCCATGACATCCCCAGCTCTTGAGTTACTACTACATCTCGGAGCCCCCTACTCGTCCCGCAGTCGTGGCCGAGTGGTTAAGGCGATGGACTGGAAATCCATCGGGGTCTCCCCGCACAGGTTCGAATCCTGTCGACTGCGCAAACATTTTTTTTCTTTTTATGTGAGCACGGACGCCGTCCGGACGGACAGACGGACAAGGCTAGACACTAAGGAGTTTCGTCCCTAACAGATTATTTATGCCCAAAACGTAAACTAAAGTATTCAAATTAAAAAAAAACGGCATAAACGTTGTTGTGCTACCATTATGTCAGTATTAGAGCAATAATATGGAAGAAAACATTAGCGCAAAACGTATGTTCACAACACTACCTCCGTCGTGTTTTTTTTTTTTTTTTGTTTTTGTTTTTTACCCAATACATTTCAAATAAAAAAAAATTAAAAATGAAAATCGTTTCAATCAATAATTGTGTAGACTATATAAACATATATTTCAAAATTGATTGCAACGTGTCTGTCACAAATTCAGGCTTTTCTTGATTTTGTTTTTCATTTTTATTATCTTTTTTTTTTTTTTTCTCGGACCACTTTAAGTGTCGGTACGGTCCGGGAACGGGGAGTGCCGGGCCGCTTTTAATCTCCAGTTCGTCCCGTCGTATTATCCTTTCTACGTCCCCAACGGGTTTGCTCGTTTTCGGGGTAGGTATTTGTGGACGGGCGACTCAGTTTAGGCTTCACCCCGGGGCAAAGTTAATTTGTGTCTTGGCCTTCCCGGACGGAGGGGTGCGTTTGCGGACTCTGGTGCCGATTTGACACGCGAAGGCGACGCCGGGATACAAAGATGTCTAAGCTGGCTGGCGCGCCTTTTGAAGGCGGCGACTTTCTTCAGTCTGGCGCTTGTCATTGTTGTCGGGTTCTACGTATCGACGATAATTGATGTTTTGGACTCGTACGGGGGAAATGGATGGCCTGTATGTTTTCCCATTTGGGTCGGCGCCGGATACCTTTGCTTTTCTGGGAAGTGGACTGACCCGAAAGGCGGGAAAACGGGAGGTTGGTCGGTAGTCGAACCTATAAAAAGGGGTTCTGGAACAAAGGAGGTAGTCGAGCCCCGGAGCTGGCCGGGGTGCTGCTCGACGCAGTCACTCCCTGCACGTGAGTTTTTGAACGTTTAATTTTTTCGGCTTCTGCCCTGCCTGTCGGGCAAGTGTTTGAGTTGGTTGTGCTGAAGCGTGCGTGGCTGTGTGGTGCGCGGTGTCGACCTCATCAAGCTTCTAACCGGACCGCCTGACTCCGAGACATCGTTCTTCGGCCGACATCTCCAGACAACGGACTGCTCTGGACTCAGCACCTACCGGAAAGCTAAGCTGTTTTTTGTTTGTTTTGTCTACTTCATCCTCCGGCTCTGAAGTACGAACTGTTGAACTTTGGGACATTTTTATACGTAGCGCTACTTTCTGTCGCGACTGTTTTGGGGGATTGTCCCTTTTGGGTAGCGGTAACGTTCGAGTTCCGTCTCGGTTTGCCCTTGTTTTTGGTTAGTGTTGGGATTTCGTCGCGGTGTTGTCGGCTCGATCCTGTTTTACGAGTGTCGTGACTTTTTTAGTATTAGTTTCTGGCCCGCGGGACCCCATTGCGTTTAACTGGAGCGAGGTTTGTGTAGAGTGCTCTTTTGCCGTCCGCGGCGTAGTATTTCACTTTATTAAATTTTTAATCTTTTGTTTGCTTATCCTCCCTGTGTCATCGTCTCTCTTTCCTGATTTTACACCTGGCGTGGACCTAGCGCTAGTCACCGGTCGAACTTAGCTCTTTTGTTCTTTTTCCGTAATTTCTCGTTTATCCTCAGAGTGGATCATTGCTTTATTTTTATTAATTTAACCACCCACTCCGTGACAAACTGGCGTCCGCGGCAGGACCGGTGGCATGGTGTAAGGTTAGGGAGACGACCCCACTGCGAAGGAAGGCCGCGAGGAAGAACGAGGGCGGGCGATTTGAGTAATCGTTTGTTTCTTGCTTTGAGTGTGAGAGTTATTGTGCTACCATGTCGCGAGTGGAATTAACCGCGCTTGGGAGAGAGCTGGGCTACGATGGGGTGGAACTGCGAAACTGGGTGAGAGATGAGATGGATCGAGAGGACGTGCGGCAAGCAAAGGCAAAAGAAATGATAGAGTTGAAGATTCGGCTGAAGGAAGTCGAAAATGCGAGCCCTACGAATGGGTCTGGGGCGAATCACGGCGCCGTGCTAACGAGTCCTCAACGCTGGATGGCGGCCTTTGATGAGAAGAAAGACGACTTAGACGCATATCTCCTTCGGTTCGAGCGTTTAGCCCTGGGACAACTCTGGCCGCGCGACCAATGGGCTACGATGCTCGCATTGTGTTTGAAGGGCGAGGCACTGTCGGTAATTTCCCGACTCACACCGGAGGAGTCCGTTGACTACGAGGGCGTGAAGAAGGCATTGATGAGACGGTTCCGTCTGACTGCAGAGGGATTTCGTGAAAAGTTTCGGAACGCCAAACCGGAAAACGGGGAAACGGGAGCACAGTTTGCAGCACGCCTGGCGAGCCTATTCGACCGTTGGGTTGAACTTGCCGAGACGATGAAGGAGTACGACACTCTCCGGAACCTAGTGCTCACCGAACAATTCATAAAGGGGTGCTCGCCGAAGCTCGCCATCTTCATCAAAGAGAGAGGATCTAAGGCTCTGGACGACATGGCCGACTTGGCCGATCGGTTTTTGGAAGCACAAGGGGCCCGGTCTCTTGGGTTCAAGTCGGAAGAGAAGAGACCGAACCCTGATGCTCCACAATACGTCAACAAGAACCCTGCGGGAGAAGGACGGCCTCCCTTGAGATGCTTTCTCTGCAACCGCTTGGGACACCGGGCTGCTGACTGCCGAGAGGAAGGCCCGAAGACTCCCTCCTGCTGGAGATGTGGTCGGACAGGCCACACCGCAAATTCCTGCCAGGGAGGATCCCAAGATGGACCCCGGGGGCGATCTCAAGCTTCCTGCTGTGTGACTACTGAGAACGGCCAGATGAACGACGGGCTCAATCAGAACGGCTACGGGAAATTGAAGAACGAGGAGCGACTCCAGATCGTAAGTTCGATCATTGCGGTCGAAACGAAGCACTTGACGGATCGACTACCAGTACGAACGGGAAAAGCGGGAAAGCGAGTCGTCACGATCCTCCGCGACACCGGGTGCAACACCGTTGTCGTTCGGAGAAGCCTTATCTCAGACGAAGACCTCACAGGAACGTCTAAAGCAGTTTACCTGGTGGATGGAACGGTCAGGGTACTCCCCGAAGCCAGGCTGTCGATGTGCACTCCTTTCTTCAGCGGCGAAGTAACAGCACTCTGCATGGAGAGTCCAATATATGACATCATTCTGGGCAACATTCCCGGGGCTCTGGCAGCAGGAGAGTCCAATCCCGACTGGGATGTTGAAGCAGCTGATAACGGGATCACCACCGAAGACAACAACGGCAAGGAAGTTGAATCTACCATGAGTGCCGCCGTGGAAACCAGGCTTCAAAAGAAGAGCAGCCAGACGGCTGGACCTAAGCCACACAAGGTCCCGGAAATCCCGAATGAAACTGTCACTCCCGAAGCTCTGTTGGCAGAACAACGTAGGCACGAGGGCCTCCCGAGCTGTTTCCTGAACGAGGGCAAAGAAAATGACTGTCAAGAAGAAAAGACACCCTTGCGAGTTCTTTATGAAGAACGTAGATCTGGGGCACTCGACAGGGTTGTTTCACGGCAACCTCCTGACAAAGTACGAAGAGCGACAGACGGAGGGGGAGACCAATGTCTGCAACGTCGTAACTTAGGAAGAAGAGGATCGCGAACGGGGTTTCTCCTTGCTGAGAATGGAAACAAGCGAGAGATCGAAAGACGTCGTGTTTGGGACGGGCCTTAGCGCTCAACAGAGGACGGACACTATTCTTTGCAGTTCGAGGCGCCATCGAACAGCAGGTTTAGTACACAAAGGGCGGGGAAACGTTGGAGCCGATTATTTAGGCCGGCTTTAAGTTTTCTTTTTGTCATTTTTAATTAATATTATTTTCATATTTGTAGAGTCCTGCTTACAGGAGCGTCGAAGCGCTCTCTCTGGTTCGTTTGTATGTATGTACTTTGCCGCCTGGAGACGTGTGTGTTTGTTTCTCCCTTTACGTTTTGAGGCAGCTGTTTTGGCTTCATGGTGTCTGAATTTGTGCTGTGTTTTGAATTTTCACGCGTGAAAAGTTCTTGAAGTGGGGAGTAGTGTCACAAATTCAGGCTTTTCTTAATTTTGTTTTTCATTTTTATTATCTTTTTTTTTTTTTTTTCTCGGACCACTTTAAGTGTCGGTACGGTCCGGGAACGGGGAGTGCCGGGCCGCTTTTAATCTCCAGTTCGTCCCGTCGTATTATCCTTTCTACGTCCCCAACGGGTTTGCTCGTTTTCGGGGTAGGTATTTGTGGACGGGCGACTCAGTTTAGGCTTCACCCCGGGGCAAAGTTAATTTGTGTCTTGGCCTTCGCGGACGGAGGGGTGCGTTTGCGGACTCTGGTGCCGATTTGACACGCGAAGGCGACGCCGGGATACAAAGATGTCTAAGCTGGCTGGCGCGCCTTTTGAAGGCGGCGACTTTCTTCAGTCTGGCGCCTGTCATTGTTGTCGGGTTCTACGTATCGACGATAATTGATGTTTTGGACTCGTACGGGGGAAATGGATGGCCTGTATGTTTTCCCATTTGGGTCGGCGCCGGATACCTTTGCTTTTCTGGGAAGTGGACTGACCCGAAAGGCGGGAAAACGGGAGGTTGGTCGGTAGTCGAACCTATAAAAAGGGGTTCTGGAACAAAGGAGGTAGTCGAGCCCCGGAGCTGGCCGGGGTGCTGCTCGACGCAGTCACTCCCTGCACGTGAGTTTTTGAACGTTTAATTTTTTCGGCTTCTGCCCTGCCTGTCGGGCAAGTGTTTGAGTTGGTTGTGCTGAAGCGTGCGTGGCTGTGTGGTGCGCGGTGTCGACCTCATCAAGCTTCTAACCGGACCGCCTGACTCCGAGACATCGTTCTTCGGCCGACATCTCCAGACAACGGACTGCTCTGGACTCAGCACCTACCGGAAAGCTAAGCTGTTTTTTGTTTGTTTTGTCTACTTCATCCTCCGGCTCTGAAGTACGAACTGTTGAACTTTGGGACATTTTTATACGTAGCGCTACTTTCTGTCGCGACTGTTTTGGGGGATTGTCCCTTTTGGGTAGCGGTAACGTTCGAGTTCCGTCTCGGTTTGCCCTTGTTTTTGGTTAGTGTTGGGATTTCGTCGCGGTGTTGTCGGCTCGATCCTGTTTTACGAGTGTCGTGACTTGTTTAGTATTAGTTTCTGGCCCGCGGGACCCCATTGCGTTTAACTGGAGCGAGGTTTGTGTAGAGTGCTCTTTTGCCGTCCGCGGCGTAGTATTTCACTTTATTAAATTTTTAATCTTTTGTTTGCTTATCCTCCCTGTGTCATCGTCTCTCTTTCCTGATTTTACACCTGGCGTGGACCTAGCGCTAGTCACCGGTCGAACTTAGCTCTTTTGTTCTTTTTCCGTAATTTCTCGTTTATCCTCAGAGTGGATCATTGCTTTATTTTTATTAATTTAACCACCCACTCCGTGACAGTGTCCAACTTCGCAGAGACAACTGAAGGTGCAGGGCGGTTCAGTCTTGAAGAAAATACACCGCTGAAGGTATACGGACCCCAGAACGCCGCTACCAAGGCATTCAGGGGTCCGAAGCGGCTCAGATGGAGCACAAAAATCTAGCGCAAATCGCTTGTACGAGACCCGACCAGTTTTCATGAGAGTCTTGGAGCTTTCGTTCGAAAGTACATGGAGAGGCTTCATTGACTTTATGTCAAGGAAGTCACATCGAATGCAATAATTATCAGGTGTTACGATAGGGACAGTCAAATGAGCAGTTGCAAAGCGTTATTCCCGAGCATCATAAAAACATCATGCATGAGAGTAAATACCTACCAACGCACTCCAAAGTACTCACCCAGCAGAGAACTTCTGAACCGCGTAACACGTTTCTTCGTTTCCCGGCGGCATCGAATGGCTGGCTCGACAAACCTGACAACGCCAAAGGTCTTTCATCTACAAAGTGCATTGTTTAGGCATCCTTTCTATACCCCTTGTGCTAACTCCTCCATCAGCTGTGGCAGTAACATGCCGGCAAACAGATTCCCCACCTTGAACTCAAACCACCAGCTCCAAACCAAACTCGGGTGCCCCTATGCGAGTGTGGCCTCGGCTCGAGCTGATACCGAGGGCTGTTCTTTTTTCTTCCTTCAACACATCGAGTTGTGAGTTTGCGTTTGTCTCTTCTCTCTTCCCTCTTCTCTGTACCTTTCTATTTGTGCGCAATTTTAACCATGTTCAATCATTACCAACTCGCCCAACTAACCACTTTACTACGGTTTATTTCTTGTGCATCGGGCTCTTCCTCTGTCTACTATAATCTACCCTACACAGACCCTATCATTCTCGTCAACCCTGCCGCCCAATGTGTGTGCAGCGCCCGAACCGCATCCTGGCACATCAAACAAGGTACTTGTCCTGTTGAACTTCTAGGACTGAGTGGCTTCCTTGCACCATCCGTTGGTCACACAAGAAGGATTTGCAGAATCTTAAGATCTGAGTATTGGCGCCAGGCCCGATTCTTCAAAGACTGCCTATGGGTCGCCTGTGGTGCACGCGAGGGCAATTTGGAGAGGCAACGGCGTTCCTTTTCGAAAATGAATAGGACATTGGCTGACGTAATCGAGTTTTTGTGGCAAAGAATTCGGCATAACCTCCCAAAAAAGAAAAGATCTGTGTCAGCTGCAGGACGATTTACCAACCTCGGAAATGTAGCGGTTCCCCAGAACCTAGAAACAACCTTGGGTCTGGGTCCCAAGTTTTGCTTTCAACCGAACCTGCGACCACCGGAGCTTCTTACTTTGGCAAGGAAGGTTGCCTACAGAACCAGTGAAGAGGTTAGATCAAGATGTGTTTCCGAATGTGTTGACGCTCTATCTGGCTAAAGGGGAGTTCATGCCCAAGATCCTAGACAAGTTGTTAACTTTTTGGTTGACAACGAGCAGCGTGTCTTGGAAGCGACAAAGAAAGCTCTTTTGTGATACTGCCCGAAGGCATGTATAATGAAAAAGCATGCGCAGCGGTTCAGAAGAACTTCCGGCCAGTGCAAATAGTCCTGAAGAAGGCCAAGAGCCAGGCACTCTCCCTTTGTCAACGTTTCACGTTGAACCAGTTAGCAAGCAACATCAAAAAAGCTGAAGGGCTACACCTTGAAGTCTTCTTTAGTGCCAAAACACACAAGGAAGCCTGCCCTTTCCGAGCAATTGTCACCGAAAAAGGGTCATGGCAACGGCAGATGTCGGCCTATCTTCAAAAGCACCTTTCGGGTGTGAAGATTACGGATCCCTTTAGAGTCTGCAATTCGGAAGCCGTCGTTGAAGTACTAAGGTCAAATGAACTGATGAACTGTCCAGTCACAGTGTTTTCAGCGTGGACGTTCAAGATCTTTTTTACTCGCTTCCCCACGAACATCTACTTGCCTCTGTTAAGTCCTGTATTGAGTCCCACGGTGAGCTCTCGTTCCGTAACTCAAGTGGTGTACCTATAAAAAGTTTTCTTGAGCTGCTACATTTCTATCTTAATTCGACATTCATTGGGTGGCAAAACGGGGTATTCTTGCAAAAGTCGGGAGTCTGTATAGGCTCTTGCGTTGCACCGGTCCTAAGTGATATTTTTCTTGCGGGGGTCGACCGCTCCATTAAGACGGCCATAGCGTCTATGCCAGTTCTTCACGTGTTTAGGTATGTATACGATTTTCTGCTAGTGTACCAAAAGACATTGGACAATAATGTAATTAGTAGCATCATGGACATATTCCACAAGTGCGGTTCAGGACTTATTTTTACCTGTGAAACTCCTAAGGAAGGTGTGTTGCAATTTCTAGACCTTTCTCTATCTTTGCAAACAAACCACCTGTGCTGGTCATTTTCACCCCGTTCTAAAAAAGGTCTACTGCACTATACGTCCTCGCACTCAAAAGTCGCAAAGAGAGGCATAGCTCTTTCCTGCCTTACTTCAGCCCTAAAGAAGTCATGCCTCCACACCATCAAAAGCAGTTTTAATACTCAAATTGAGAGGCTTACAGCGTCTGGCTTTCCAGCGCAGGTGCTAACCGAAGTGGTAGGAACTCTGATAAAAAAAGTAAAAGGATGCGAAAAAGCTGCACGTGATATCGACAAAAAAAAAGTGGTGGTGGTTCCGTATATACACAGAATATCTCACAATCTCAAACAGGTAGCCGATAGGTACGGAGTCCCCTTAGTGATGTCGGCACCCCAAAAAAATGGGTCAAATTTGTTCTAAAGTTCGAGCAAAAATAGAAAATATTACAAAACACAGGTGCGGCACAAAACACGTCCGCCCTTACGTGCCCTGTTCAACCAGAGTGGTTTATAGCATTCCCCTTTCCTGTGGCAGATCCTACGTAGGACAGACGGGACGGTGTATCAATGACCGGTTAAGGGAGCACAATCTTTCTCTAAATTGAACAGTGGGGGGGTCACCTACCTCTGCATTGTCAAGCGTGTAAGTGTACACCTTTTTTACAAAAAACCTCGATAATTGGCAGATTCACCGAAAAACACACTCGCGAAATTTTTGAAGCCTTTAGGATACTCCGCTTAGGCGAGCGTTGTGTCAGCCATCCTTCTGTGGCTTTAACCGACAAGGAAATAGCCTTTCTACAGTCGTTCGAGTGTGGTTGATGGTGTGTGTCCTCCGCGTGCTCGGGTGCCCCCGTGCGAGTGTGGCCTCGGCTCGAGTTGATACCGAGGGCTGTTCTTTTTTCTTCCTTCAATACATCGAGTTGTGAGTTTGCACTTGTCTCTTCTCTCTTCCCTCTTCTTTGTACCTTTCTATTTGTGCGCAATTTTAACCATGTTCAAACTCACCCGGAGTCATACCGCCGCTTCTCGGCCCCGTCGTTGTCGTTCGTGAAGATTCGTCTGTTGCTAGTTGAGATGGTGATCTCACGAGACCTTCCGTGTCACCCCTGGGAGTGCAAATAACTTCGCAGGCGACTAGATTGTTCTCACAAGAAAGTTTGCGACGCACACAGCACCAAACCCCAAACGAACCGATCAAACAAACGGTCGCCATATTTGCTTCGCCGGCGCTCGCGGCTAGGCGCACCACGCGCTAACATCCGGCCGACCAGATCGGAGTGGCACCGCGCCGCGAGGTGCGCACGTTACAGTGACGTAGAGACGCCAGCACCTGTGGCCATAGATGCTGGTGTCCGTTTTCACCGCTTATGTTTGTCCCCTGCTTTACGCCGGAGCCGTTCAGCGCCGCCGGTGAAATCACGGGAACCCCGGCGTCGCCGCCACACTTTGAGTGTGGAGTGCCGGCTGAACGCCTCTGTCCACGCCGCCACCGGAAGGGTACACTGCGGCGCACCGCCACCGTCAATTTCTGGCCTGCGCATAGGTCTATCACGTGGTGCTTGCGGTCTTTCTGAAGCTTCCTATGATCTCTAAATGTTTTTTTATTGATATTCGTTCTTTCGTTGCACTTCAAACGAAGTGTAATAATTAACTTTGAGATCCCGCTGGCGCTTACGGCATATTCGTTTTGAGTAGTAAATATAGCTCTAAAATATTTGTTGCAAATTCCCTCCTAAATTTGTTTTATGACATCCTTTTGTCCAATCCGTTCCGCTCCCCCAAACACCGCGGAAGGAAAATGTTAGCTTGAGTCAAGTTTGGCATCTCAAAGGGCATGAATTGGGCCAAATAGTGTTTTGCTCCAAGAGGCCAGACAGGGCTTGGGTACTTTGCATTGGCCCTCACTAACCGGAGGAAAGCCACAAATGGACTTTTCACTGGTTTGCCTTAGGAGCAATAATGTAACATGCATAGGCCAAATCAGCCAGATGAATACAAAACCGCAAGTAATGAAGCTTAACTCTAGTCTCTGTTCGGTGATTGAGGCCGAAAGATACAGGTGAACGACTGAATAACCAGGCAGTGAGGTCCAATTTGGGCACTTTCTTGAGTTTTGGCACCAGAATGCTCAGAATCGGGGGAAATATTATCATGTTTATTTTTACATCAACTTTCACATCTATTGGCTGCAGAGTCCTTAAAGACCAGCTAAATATAAAAGTTTGAAACATAGGACTGCACTATCAGGGTTAAATATCTCAATAGCAATTAGAATAGTGTCCACATTCCCCTCATGAACTGTAGTTCAGAAAGCAGCATTGAATGCATGTCATAAACCATATTAATCTAACTTTAATGTTCGTGTACATCAGCTCTAAGCGATGAGAAAAATACTTGATGCACCTAAGTTTGTGTTGTGTGACATACAGTGAATGATTCAGAATCAGGGTTATCTTTGACAAGACACCCGTAATCTTGATTAATGCACCGTTTGTCTAAATAGAAGGAACGCGTGTCACTAGATTTATTTGGAGACCAAGAAAGCAGTTAATTAAAAAAATACGTACGGAAGTCTTTTTCGATACCCGAGTACGCAAGTACTTCCCGTAGATTTTTTTTTTTAGATATTGCGTCATTAAGCACTAACACATTTGGTCTTTAAGTGTTCAGTTTCAAGCTGTTTCCTTATAGACAGTTTGCACTCCTCGCAAAATTAAAATTCCAAATGTGTACAAACCTGAATCGGGGTACGCGAACGTAGTTTCCTAAGAAGTGCAATGTGTATTTTTTTTAGAGCTGAAAGCAGATGTGCTAAAACAATAAACAAATAGCAAAAACGGCGGTCGTGAATTTACGATGCCCTGCACTAGATTTTCGTCTTCTGCACGGTGGTCTAGGAGCATAATCCCAGGTGGTCGTTGCTCATATATTTTGTTCAAATTATTATTGCCCCAATTATTTTGCTCCAATGCCAGCTCTGCTCCTGGTTTTTAGCGTTTTCGCGCTTCGCAAGCCATTCGAATGCGAGCTCATAAACCAGTCTGCAGATGACAAATGGGCGTGAATGGGAGAAGGAAAATGCACGGGCTCCGAGTGTTTTATTTGTAATATTTCCCTATCTCAGACCTTAACTAATGAACGTAAATCTCCAACCGAAACTGCGTTCGCGTGCCCAATTTAGGTTTGTAAGTTTGGAATTCGAATTTTGCAAGGCCGGTCAAATGTGTTAGTCCTCACAGCAAAAACCCTCTAGGCCACCAGTAAAGCTCATTGCTGTAATCTAGTGGTTCCCAACCAACGATGTTTCGCGGACCCCTTGTGGATCGGTAGAGACGATGGAGTACCCTGTTCGTGGCGAGGGGAAGGGAAAGGAATAGGTTAATTATGGTAATGATTTATTAAATGAATATAACTAAGGGTTAGTATGAAGTAGAATTTTCTGATTGACATACGGACGAGAAAACTCACCCGAAAATTGGAACGTTTCATCTCAATCTCAGAAGAGATAAAACTTTTAGTGCCGAGCTTAACTGCTGAGGCAGGGCTTCGCGGACCCCAAAAAGGTCCGAAGACCCCCATTTGAGAACCACTGCTGTAAACAATCGGTAGTGTCAGTTATTTCTGTACTGTATAATTTGTGTTCTCTATCAACTGCCACGGAAGTTCAAACAGCGTTCGGAATTTAAACAATATGCAAAAACTACCTAGCTACAATAATGCTTACTTATTTCAAATATAGAAGAACATCGCGGCCACATTTATTATGTATTACAAATGAGGTGAAACTAAGCAGAGGCGACATATGCAACTGACTCCTAGAGGTACTCACAAATCAAAAACGTACTGAGGAAGCTAAAACCGGTTTTCTCAATGCAAACGAAAACCGTTCTCTCTCACTCCAAAAATAAACACTGGAACTATGAGCGCCCGGTCTTTGTCCAAATGTAGCGCCAGATTTCAAGAAAAGATGAAAAAAGTTTCAAGGCTTACAGACCTTTGATTCCAAAGTTCGATGCGATTTTCGGAACTCTGCAGCAAAACAATAGCGGCCAGAAAAACCCGGCAAATACATAGGTATAGATGGCATCACCTACGAGAAATGAGCCCCATTGCTTGATTGTAAACCGAAACACTAGTCGTATATTTTTGTCAGTTTACAGTAAATTCAGAAGTTTTACATATAATCTCATATGCTTATGCTATATTTGGTTAGAAACTGATCATCCGGCAATGCGTGATATAGTGACCACCATTATTCTTTATTTAAAGGACTTGTACATCGGGCAGTAAGTTCTCGGGGTATTTATTTTGACGGGATCGCGTCAGTGAAATTAAATAAAACTGAAAGAATAGACATAGGGACGAACATGACCGCACATCTTTCGACTTCCAACACAGAAACCTATTTGTATTGAAAGTCGAAAGATGTGCTGTTCTGTCCATCCCTAAGTTTATCATTCCAGTTTTATTTTAATCCTCGGTGCACTTGTCAAAAATTCTATTCGCATAGATTACAGGTGCCAGCTAATTTCGGGAATAGGCATGGTTTTGCAAAATAAAGCATTTTAATCAAAACGTCCCGCTTAAATCATTATCATAAATGACAAATTGCTACATGCATTTACTAAATAATTTATAATTCGGGGTGCGTCGCATACCACGATAAAAAAAAACGCCTCTTATGGCATACATGATGATTGAAAACTGAGACTGTTGCTTGAAACACAGTTTCAATCATCATGTATAACTTACACCAGCTCACCTGCACTTAACCGTTTTTTCCTTATGACATATTTTAGATGAATTACGGCCCGCTGTGCATATCAGAAGGAACTTCGTAGGCGTTAAATTGTTTGCGAAAAAGCATTTTGTTCAAACTTCAACCGTGCAATCTTAAAATGCGTACATTAGGCCGAACTATGAGGACCGACAGCGCTCTGTGGGTTTTTTGGTGCGTGTTGTGCAACTTGAGAATACTTAAGTTCATTGCTTGTCCGCGGGAATGTGCAACCATATACATTGAGAGGATTGTCTTCTTGGTTTCAAAATATTATTTTGCTTGGATTTTACACCATACATTTTATTTTATAACCTCAAACGCGTTTTTTGTCGGAAGGTGCTAGCGCAGTTATGTAATTTATGTTCGCGTGGAGAGCTTATTATTTATCATTGTATCAGTGGGATGTCATTTTCTTAAAAAAGTTACATGCTTCATTTTAGTATAAGATGCAAGCGCTATAAAACGTTACGTCAGGTATGAACATACGACTCTTTAAAAACAATGGTACGTTCATACGGGAAAACACATAATCAACATATGCCCCGTTCTTCAGCTTCCATTATGCGATTCCCGATCCGTGACACGTGCTGATAAACTTTAGGGAAGGCACACTTCACATACTTAACAATAGATTGGTGTTTCTTATTTGACATGATGTTATTAAATGATAAAAAAAACTTTCGCGTTTATTGACATAAAAATTGGCATTTTTAGGTGACAACTCAGATTTTTAAGAAAAGAAAGAAAATCACGAGAAGTAATGCGTAATTTACTTTTGCCTAACAAACTTTTGAGACATTTGTTTCTTCAATATTTACTGTTACAAAATGTAATCGAATAAATATTTTGCTTTGTATTATATTAATTTGTCCATTGTGACATAAACTATGCTTTTTTTTAAAACCACATTCCATCTAACAGTTCAATCTTCAATGACTATACTTGGCGCCACCAAAAACTGTTTGGTGTTCTACAATATTCGACTATACTTCGTTTCAGCTTCGGTCCGAGCGCGGCCGATGTTATGAGCCGAAGGGCCAATCAAACAGCGAAAGAGGCACGAAGTCATGGCGTGCTCTCTGCAGTTGATAGGACCAGCCGGTATCCGCCGTCTCTCTGTGCGTGCTCCTCCGCCGGCTAGTCTTATCAAGCGCAAAGAGCACGCCATGACGCTGCGTGTTTTGCGGTGTTTGATTGGCCCTTCGGCTCATAACACCGGCCGCGCTAGGACCGAAGCTGAAACGAAGTATAGTATGCCAGTGTAACATCCCTGCCGTCGACTTCGTTGTTTGATAGTAGGCGCGCTTGTCAGCGAAATGACGGATGAAAAGATCTCCTTTTCATTTTTCTGCCCGCGAAACACCTGAGGGTGTTTGCACTCCGGCGTAGAATTAGTAAGTGCCTGAGAGTGACACGGTAAAAGAGCAAAAATAAATAATTCGCGGGTTCTAATTTTCGCGACGCGGTGGGATCTGAATATAGATTCCAATGTGTTTACATTTTACTGGAATTTTTCGCGGGACCTATGTTTCGCGAATCGTAAGCAATTCGTAAAATTCGCGAAAAATAGGTCTTTATAAAAATTTAATTGTTTACAATATAACGTTTCTGAAAAATTGGTCATAGATCATTCAGATCACGTTGGGTGTTTTTCAGATGAACGGAAAATATATGGAACGTAACCTGTACCATGACAAAGAGAAAATGGCGGCGGTTGAGGTGAAGGAGGAGAATGGAGCTGTGGAAGTGGTAAGATACTTCCAAGAGAGATTTCAATGGTGCACAACTTTGAACAAGCAGTCTTCTTTATAAAATTGGTCACATCTAATACTAAAGATATTTCACATGCCCTGCTCAAAACTCAAACTCATATATTCTCAACTTACCGGTTGTGTGGGATAAAGAGAACTGTGTTTTTATCGAAAAGTTCTACCACTGACAATTGGTAGTGCTCAGGATACATCCAAATCTAAACATAGCGAAATCATGCATGTACCGAAGCCTGGTAACATGCGGTCATTCGATTGAACACTGTCAAGCGAATGATTTTTGAAACCACCAGATTTGTGTGCTATCAATACCAAATAAAACTTCGAAGTCTGAAATTAAATTTACCTATTGAACTAAAATTTAGTTTTTGATGCGAAAGCGTTAACTATCCTATGAAACGAAGCCGGCGCCGTATGTAACCACGAAAGAGCATGAAAGAAATGCCCCTTCTCCCATTGGCTGACCGAAACGGCTCCTAGGTAGCCATTGGCGGTCGCTTCACGACAGCGCGCGCTCGACCGCTCGTGTCAGGTGTTGCCGGGGCAGGGGGGGGGGGGGGGGGGGGGGGTGGCGGGAAGCTGCAGCCTCTTTTGCTTCTCTCGGCGCCGCGGAACATGGCGACGCCTGAGGCATCTATGTCGCCGGTGGCCGCAACCTCGGCAGTAGCGGCACCTGGCCGTCCACGCTAGTATAGCGCAGACGAGCTAAGGACGCGGAAGAATGACATTCATGTTTTCGCATTCACAACTCATAAGAAGTGCTTAGATATCCTTGAAATCTATTAACAACAGTCATTAAAAATACTTGGTTTTAAAATATATGCTATGTTTAACGTCTGGTAATAATTCTTTTAGTTGCCGTCTGTATCCCTTATCTATTTTCTTAAGGTTGATTAAGTGGTTGTGTATATTATATATTTCGCTCTAAACAGTTAGAGCGAAATATATTGGCAAAAGTGCTTTTACGTATCATCAATAACACATTCAATATTTTCCATGGAATTCAGGAGAGTCATGTGTTTTTCATCGTTATCAAAATGTAACATAACTTTTATATTGAAATGCGACCTTTAGAGCGCAGCTCTTAGGCGCCCGTTTCCGGCTTGAGCGGCGTCGTCGTTCGCGTCGCCGTAGGCGTAACCGCGCGGTGCATTATGGGTAACTTTCCCCGCTAAATCTAGCGGAAAATTTTCCCCGCTAGATTTAGCGGAAACAATTCCTCGCTAAATTTCCCCGCTAAAAATTTCTCTGGGGATCACGTGACCTCGGCGGGGGGCCACGTGACTCCCCAGTTCACCTGACACTCCAGAGAAAATTTTCCGCTAGATTTAGAGGGGAAACGTTTCCGCTAAACGCAATGGGGAAATTTTTCCACGAGATTCAGCGAAAATTTTTCCGCTAGATTTAGCGGGGAATTCTTCGCTAAATTTAGCAGGGAAATGTTTCAGCTAGATTTAGCGGGGAAATTTTTCTGCTAGACTTAGCGGGAAAATTCTTCCGTTAGATTTAGCGGGGGCATTTTTCCGCTAGATTTAGCGGGTGAATTTTTCCGCTACATTTAGCGGGGTAATTTTTCCGCTAGATTTAGAGGGGAAGTTTTTCCGCTAGATTTAGCGGGGAAGTTTTACGGTTAGATTTAGCGGGGAAATTTTTCCGCTAGATTTAGCGGGGATATTTTTCCGCTTTTCCGCTAGATTTAGCGGGGAAATTTTTCCGGTAGATTTAGCGGAGGAATTTTTTCGCTAGATTCAGTGGGGACATTCGTTCGTTAGATTTAGCGGGGAAATTTTTCTGCTAGATTTAGCGGGGTAATTTTTTCGCTAGATCTAGCGGGGAAGTTTTTGCGCTAGATTTAGCGGGGAAATTTCCCGGTAGATTTAGTGGGGACATTTTACCGTTAGATTTAGCGGGTAAATTTTTTGATAGATATAGCGGGGAAATTTTTCCCATTTTTCACTAGATTTATTGGGGAAATTTTTCCGCTAGATTTAGCGGAGGAATTTTTTTCCTAGATTCAGTGGGGACATTTTTTTGTTAGATTTAGCGGGTAAATTTTTCCGCTGAATTTAGCGGGAAACTTTTCCCGCTAGGTTTATTTAGCGTGGAAATTTTACCGCTAGATTTAGCGGGGAAATTTTTAAACTAGATTTAGCGGGGCAATTTTTCCGCTAAATCTAGCTGGGAAATCTTTCCGCTAGATTTAGCGGGGAAATTTACCCATAATGCACCGCACGGTTACGCCGACGGCGACGCCGCTCAAGCTGGAAACGGCCGTCTAAGAGCTGTGCTCTAAGGCGCGGCCACGTGACCTCAGGGGGTCACGTGGCCGCCGAGGTCACGTGACACCCCGAGGTAACGTGACACTTCCAGGCCACGTGACCCCCCGATGTCACTTGACTCCCACGTCAACTTGTAAAGGGGTCACGTGACTTCGGGGGAGGGGTCACGTGACCCCCCGCCCCCGAGGCCGCGTTATTCCACCAAGGTCACGTGACCTCAGGCGAGTCACATGACCCCCCAAGGTCACATGACCATACCCCCAGGTCACGTGACCCCCCAGAACACGTGACCCTCATACCCTTCCCTCCTTCTCCTCAAGAGCTGCACTCTAATTCGGCATTACAGGGCTTTCATTTTTTACTTTCTAACATAACTTTATTCTCGCGGATGGAAAATAGTAGGTAAATATAAAACTGAAAATGAAGCTTTCACTGAAGAATGTTTCCCGAAACAAGAAGAAAGGTCGAGCATTGAGAAAGCAGAACTGAGCGTAGGGGCCTCGACGTGACAGCTCGCTACCGCGAGAGTGCGATAAACAGTCGGCAACCCCCACGCTGGGATGCTTATCATTACAATCACTGCCTAGAACATTCAGCCTAGAATGCTCAAGCGTCGAACACTCGGGCGACTAACTTGGCAAGGTCGTGTTCGCCTCCCTATCAATTACTTCTGGTACCTCGACTTAGAATCTTCGAGCGTCGAACATTTGGGGTAAGCGTAAACCCGAATATTTTAAAATTATGGAATGACTTTCCGGCTATTCACGTGGCATTACTCTCCCATAAAACGAGCGCGTCATCCCGATTCAACTTTAAAAAAAAAATCAACACATGGCTACATCAAATGACAGTAGATGGTAAGGTACGGGGCCTTCTGAACCAAGAGGACTCCACAGTCCTGTCGTGCATATTATAGCTTGAGGCGAACGGCGTGCACTAAAAAATAGTCAGAGTGCAGGCGAGCTGGTGTAAGTTGAATATGATTGTAAACCTGAGACTGGGGCAGAAAGATAACACAACAGAAGGTAGTAGAAGAGGAGGCAACACGTGCACTACTTCGCGTGGTTACTCCCGGCATCCTGATGGTCAGTTTCTGCTGGGAATAACCTCATAATTCAAGTCGCCAAGGCGGTGAATAACCTTGTAGGATCTAAAGTACCGTTATAACGATTTCTCGCTGAGGCCGCGGCCAGCGAAAGGGCGTCCACACACACACCCTGTCTCCGGGCTCGAAGTGGGCGACGCGACGACGAAGGCTGTACCCGGCGGCGTCCAGATGTTACTGGGTCTGAATCTGAAGGCGCACCTCTTCCGCCCGCTGGGTGACACCTGGGCGTCGTTAATGATGCCATCTGCGGGGCAATGGAGCAGCATCGCGTCGAGCTTCGTCGTCACCTTTGTACCTTGCACCAGCTGAAATGGGGTCACTCGGGTGGTTTCTTGAACCGCCGTGTTGTAGGCGAACGTGACGTAGGGTCAAACCTCGTCCCATATGTTGCGCTCTAGGTCCCCCTACATCGAGATGATTTCGGCGATGGTCTTGTGCAGCCGTTGTCTCAGTCCTTTGATGTGCGGATTGTACAGTAGCTCGACGATGGATAGTGTGGCTCAGCCGAAGAATCTGCTGAGTCAGCTGGACCATGAACGCTGACCCTCGGTTAGTTATCTGGACTTTGAGGGTTCAGCGCCGGAGAACGACATATTCTACGAAACAGTTGCCGGCCTTTGCAGCAGTGCCAAAGGCAAAGGTTTTTTTCTCGGCATACCGTGTCAGGTAATCTATGGGTACAATTATGGAGCGGTTCCATGACGCCGACGCTGGGAAAGGTCCTAGTATGTTCATTCCGATCTGCTGAAAAGGAGCAATAGGCGGCGTATTCGTTCACAGGGGTCCTGATGAGTTTGTTACACGTTTTTTGCGGCGTTGGCACTCAAGATACAATCTTGTGTGCAGGAGAACTTTATTCGAAAGCTTATGCCAGCAGCACTATTTGCGAATTCAATCAAGAGTCCCGCTGTAACCGAGGTGTCTGGACGTCGGCTTGTCTTGACAGGCTTGGAAGGCCTATACTCTCAAGCACCTGAAGGAATCACCAAGAACCACGTCGAGTGTCTGTCTCCGAAGTTCTTTTTGCAGAGCACGCCCTGTAGAGTGGGTAAGATTAGCAATGCCTTTTATAAGATACTGGGAACTGTACAATCTCGTACTCTGAATTGCTTGATCAGAGCGCCCAGTAGAAGATCGTGTCACTGAAGTTTTAAAATTTCATTGGCGTTTACTGCTCCCAGAAATATCTCGTCATCGTCGACGTTGGAGCCGGTGGGAGCTAACTCGAACGGTGCTGTCCTCTGACTTCTTAGACTATGGTCACCTCAAAATCCTGCAGCCGTATTTTCCATTGAACGAGGCGTCCTAGTGAGTATTTAATGTTGGCGAGTGAACACAACGAGTGGCGGTCTGTGACCACTCGGAACGTGCACTAGTACAAGCACTGGCAGAGTTTCGTTATTTCCCAGGTAACGACGTGACATTCCTTCTCAGTCGTGAAGTAATTTCGCTCCGCCTTCAACAGCGTGCGGCTAGTGCAGGCGATCACTCGCTCGGCTCCCTCTTGCTGTCGAAGAAGTAACGCTCCGAGTCCTGTTTTGCTTCCGAGCGTGTGAACTTGTGTTTTCACTGACTGATGCAAGTCGCAGAGGATCGCGGGCGACTAGAGTCTTCACTTTAGCTCCTAAAATGCCTGTCGTTTTTCGCCCCATTCGAGGTACACGGCGTCCTTCACGAGGTAAGTCAGCGGCGAAGACATTTTTGCGAAATCCCGCACAAAGTGTCAGCAGTATAGAACAGGTCCAAGAAGTCTCTTTACTGCCTTTTTGTCTGATGGGGGTGAATACGCTTTTACGGCGCCAGTCTTCTCAGGGTAAAGGGTCATCGACGAACCGTACCGTGAGTGGCACAGCCGTTCGAGTGTGTCGTCGATGCGGGGAATCGGGCAGTCGTCCTTCCTCTTCACTGCGTTGAGCTGACGGTAGTCCACGCACAACTTATGCGATCCGTCTTTCTTCTTAACCAGTATAACTGACGATGCCACGGACTGCTTGAAGCCTGGATAACGGTGTCGTTTAGAAATTCCTTAACTCTACTGTATGACTTCAATTTTTGAGCGAGACCCGGTACGGCGGTTGATTAACGGGGAGCGTGTCATTGTTGGTAACGATGCGATGCCTCGCAAGCTCTGTTTGGCACGGCTTCGACGACTTGGCTAGCAGTCACTAAAGTAGGCAAGAAGGTCTCTCAGCCGTTAGCGATACGAGATAGGGGAGCTCCGGGCTAATGTTGAGTTGCGATAGCGGCTGGGTGTCCTGGCGAGATGGCAATGTTTCTACATTAAAGGCGATGACATCGGCGATTTCGCGGAGTTCCTCAACATGACCTAAAGAGGCTCCTTTAGTGAGATGCTGCGTATTCTCTTGGAAGTTTGTAACGTGGATCACATTGCATCCATTCTGTGGTTCTGTAACTTCTGTTACGCCACTTGCAGCGGCCGTTCCTCTACCTAGAAGCAAGTGAACGTTGCCTTCGATATAAACTTCGGCGCAGGTAGTTGTGTCGGTCACGACGGGTACGAAAACACTTGAACGCGTCGTCAGGTCCATGTCGTCGGTGATAATTGAGACAGAGGCTGGCGTCGTTCTGGCTTCCTTCGGAGCCAGGACAGGCTCTCGTAGCGTCAAACGGTTCGAACTAGGTCGATGACTGCTCCGTATTAACGCATAAAGTCCATCCCGAGTATGACATATCTTGCACAGTCTTATAGAACAATGAATTTCACGAGGCACATCTCATCGTAGATTTCGACTGGCGCGGTACACCTTCCGATGGGCGTGATCAGGTATCCTCTGGCGGTTCAAATTTGCGGGCCAACCCACGGCATTGCAAATTTCCCTGGGCAGCGTGAGAGCTTTCCACGCAAAATGGAGTAGTCCAGGTTGAGCTCCACAATGACCAATGTTTCGTGACCACTGAAGATGACGTTGAAATCGTTTGGCATCTTTCCAGAATCGTTGTTACTTTGCCTAGCGTTTTTAGAATAGGCACCCTTCAACGTTCGTGGAGATTCGTTGCGTCGCTGGTCTTCGGCCACACCTGCACGGGTTGCCGCGCTTAGTTTCCCAGATGAGAGGCGAGGGGCGAGAGGTTTTCGCGGTGGGGCCTGTGCATTGGCGACGCTGGACGTCCTGGTGATGGCCACCGGGACCCGCCGCGAGGGGCAGACGGGGAGACTGAAGTCACCAAAGGTACTCGTCGATTTCCCGCAGTCTCTCAGCGTAGCGTGGGCGTGTGTCCTTCGAGCGAAAGCCGCGCAGCCTTACTTGTCGGTAGGGGCAATGGCGGCAGATGTGGTCGATTTCCCTGCAGTGGCAGCATAGCGGCTGACGGTCGGCTGTTTGCCACATGTCGGTCTCTCTCGGTGCAGGTGGTTCGGGGCGAGGGTAAAGGGCCCGGTCGTGCAGGCGTCGAACGTTGTGTTCCGTCGGGGTGTCCCGTCGAGGCGGCGCCGAGTACTGACGCGGCACTACTGGTGGCCTCCTGTCGATTGCGGCGTACGTCACTGGCGGCGTTTCTTCATGTGCTGTTACTGCGCTGATCTGAGTATTCGGTTGAACGGCTCGCTAGACTTCCTTTCATACTACTTAAGCGATGAAGAGGGAAGCCGGGCTATTTGCAGCGAGTGGCAATCTTCTGAGCTCCTCCCTGATGACGACGCGGATCATCTCTTCAATGTCCGGGAGGAGGCCAGTTCCGGCGTCAAGGCTATAGGCCACACGGGTGCAGGGTCGTTGGGCAGTCGCTGGTAGTAGGTAGCTCGCACTTGGAGGGCCCGCTGGATCTGTGTGGCTCTGTCACGAATGCCTCGACGATCTCAGGTGAGTTTCGCGCGAGGCCCCGAAGATGCTTTCGTTTACTCCTCGCAGGAGAATGTTGAGCTTCTTCGCTCCTGGCTCTTGAGGATACGCGCGGTTGAATAGTGGGAGGACGCCTTCGACGAAACTAGAAACGCTTTCATTCGGTTCTCGAATTCTCATCTGAAGTAGCTTTTTGACGGAATTCTGACGCTACTGGCTTGCAAAGCAGTGGCGTAACTGCTGTTTGCACGTTCCCAGGGGGTGACTGACGCTTCTTGATCTTAGAAGTAAATCCAGTGAGAAGTAATGTTTTGGACGCTTTGATCTGGTGTCCATTAATCAGTCTGTGCCAGCCATCCGTACTGCCGTAGCCAGTCGTAAATGCGTTCGTGAACTTCGTCGCGGAAGAGCGTCGGTGTGCGAGGTACGACTGAAAGGAAAACGACGGGGAATGTAGCTGCAGGGTTCTCGGTCGGCTGGCTTTAGGGAAACATATCTGGGTTCGTCAACTTATTTCTTGGTTGTTTCATCAATGGATGTCTTCGTTCCTCGCACCTCCACCAGGAAGGTCATATATGAAAAAAAAATCGACAACTGTAACAGGAAAAATAAATAATCAATCGGCGAGCTTCTTCCGTTAACAAATGAAAAAACAGGCGTCCAGAAAGTAGCTAGCGTCGGGGCATGGGCGTGACATCTCACTAGCGCGAGAGCGCGTGAGTGAGTCGGCAAGACCACGCTGTGCTTTTTATCTATCACACTCGATATCTCAAAGATTCGGACTAGAATGTTCGGACGTCGAACGATCAGAGGCTGACTCGGTAATGTGTGTTGGCCTCTTTATCACACTTGGCATTATTAATATTTATGTCGTTGATATGAGTGAATTAGCACAATCACGTATTATCAATTGCCAAAGTATGCAGACAAAATTTGTACACTGGCGATCAACATATATAGCTGGTACCGGACATTTCATCGAACGCCAACTCATCGAATAAGTGGACATCTTCTCGAACTTTGACTGAACGTCGTTTCAACAAATCGCTTGACTGTGTTTCATTGCATTTCGCTTCATTGCATGCTGGAGCTTTACTGTATTTCTAGACATTTTACACTGGTTTCTGAAATTGCAATGACACTGGTCGAATCTCCGAAATTAAAACTACTACCCAGGTCGCTCCTTCACCAATTCTTGAGCGGATATGCCACTTACTGTTTTCTGATATGATTTGCGGTTGTTCTACTCTGTACTCCTTGTTCTCCCTTCGTCCCCCATTTGTTTACGTCTGAAAGGCATTTCCCAAACATAGGGTACGGATTTTTTCCACTCCGCATTTTAAGTTTGTAATAGTACGTTTACTTTTGCTTCCATTCAATTCAAGGAAAAACAGTTTTTTCTAAGGATAGAGGTCAAGACCCCGGCTCGTTCACGATTCTGCCGATTACAAAACATGAGCAAAAAGGAGATAAACTTTATGTTATGCGACATAAAGACAGTTATCTGCTTCTAGGACGCACTGTCGTTGTAGCAGGATACCTTTCTTTGACGACGGTGAAACCCCCTTGAAGTTGCATACGTTCGTCATTGCACCTGATGATCACGGTTTTATAGACAGGCGACTATGTGCTTCCGTATTTATTGGCCACATCAACAGCAGAAGTCGTCAATGACTACATAATGAATATTGAAACTAAAAAAGCACACAATAAAGTTTCCTATTATCATAGCCACTGACAAGTTAAGGGCAACAGGAGAGGCTTCAGTTCAACCAACTCCAACGCAACCTTTCAACCTGCGACAACGCTTCAGCATCTGGTGCCCATCTAGCGCGCGCAGCCAAAGCACGGCGGAAGGTGTGGAGCGCGTGCAGGAGTTAGGGCGTACGAAACACACGCCCTGCCGTTCTCACTCCGGAAAGACGTTTATAAATTATAATCATTATTACAACACTGCTATTTTCCCGGTGATAAGAAAAAACTATTTCCTATATCCAGGATTCCGATTGCTCAACTGGGCAATGTTCGACGGCAGTGCTTCGATGAAACAGCTTTCGACGAAAACGCATTTGTTGAAATGGCGTTCAATGATAAAAAGGCGTTCGATCATACGGCTTCCACTCTACTTTAGCAAGTATACTTGTGAAGTTTTTGTTGATCCAATCCTTTCTGCGTCACTTAAATTTGTTTGTTGACCTGGATTAACAGGTGACAACAGTTCGCATGCACACCTTTCTCCCACTCGTGGCGCCTTTAATTACACGATCTATTTATCCAGCTTTTACTCGTCATATACATACTCCGAAATTAACTTGTTTATATGTTTTGTTGTTCTGTTATGTTTGTTGTTGAACATCAGCAATTTTCGAAAATCTACCAAAAGAATACCGACTACTCGTGTCCACTGGTTTTTTCTTTCAAGTTTACTCGTATTCTATTACGTGATCTTCATAGCACACGAGTGTGTTTGAAGACCTCCGGAAGTACCAAATCAATCCAGGAGATTGCCGAACTTAACACAATTAGTGTCTCACCTATTGAAAAAATTTATCTTCTCTGTCCTCCGCTGCGTCCATTGTTCTTACCTTAAAAAAACAGATTTCTTTGTTTATGAACCTTAGTATATGTTGGGCAGGAGAACAGAGTCGCATCATTATCACAAAGTTATGTACTAACGAGTTCATATCCTTCCTTTTTGTTTTTTTAAATATCCACCACTCTTAAATGTGAGTTGCATTTCAAGAGGTATACATATATATATATACATAACCAGTAGTGCTTCCGTTAGCGTGCGAAGATATGTGTTCTTAGTCCAAGCTTTGCTGCTATAACGAAGTACGTTGACGACGAATAAAAACTTTCAGCACAGTTTTAAGAAAAAGAAAATTTCCGAAGTTTTTGGAACGTAACGGTCTCTTGCTCACGGGTGACCGTCAGGTGGAGAGAAAAAGTGCTGCTGATGTAGGTTGGCTGAGTGCTGGTTTTTTTATGATGTGGCAGAGTCCTAAGAGAGTTCCCGAAGATCTGTTAATGTTTTCTTTTGTTGTCTGGAAGAAGAAGGATTCTAGGTGTAGACGTTTGCGCCAGTGCCGCCCATTGCAGGGGATTTCGCGTATGTCAAAGGACTAGCAGTGACCTGATTCCGATTCGTGTTCGGCGAGGGCACTTACCTTGAACGTAGATTTTTTCACATCGTATTTCTGGCGGTTCAGGGAAATATCTGGTTTCCTCCATGTAGGATAGCAGGGCAGTCCTCCTATGGGATGCGGTAGACGGGGCCTTGAGACATCACCTTTACCTATCTCTTCTTTGGGGGGATGGAGTCGGTGACGGATGGGTGGAAACCGGCTCGTGAGTCACCGCGGTCCTATGTTTGCAAAGGACACATCCGATGGTCTCCCTGACGTACATCACGAACGACAGGCAGACACGGCTGGAATGAGCCGGGAGCTTGCACATATGAGGTGGCGTAGCTTCTTGTGGATACTGTTGATGAAACGCTTGGAGTAGCCGTTGTTTTTTAGAACTATTGTGTTATTGACAGTTCTTCAAGTCTAAGACTAGAAAAACACGGCGATGGGTGGTTCGTCATGGATTCTACATCTAACCGCAGAAAGGAACCCGGAAAGCTATATCTTTCAGTGGATTGTACATCACCGGCTAGTGAAGACTGCTAATAATGTTTGTATAAATATCGATAGGTAATCATGGCTTGTTCAGTTTATAGATTGTTTAAATGTACTTCCCGGCCCCATTTTTTCTCTAGCGCCTAGTTCAAATTCGAGAATGCCGTACGTATGTTGCTCGAAGAGAAAACTCTGCTAACGAATGTACCTGCGCGCGCTTAGAAGGAAGTGCGTGTTTGAACACCGATCTATCGCCTGCCTCTTTTATGTGCGATAGACAACATATGTTATGTAAGTTACCATTTTGTATTTTTCACTATTTATGGGTCTTTCAAACGAGTGCAGCAATGTAGAATAAATATTTAAATAAAGCCTAATCTTTTTTCAATATTGTTGGGTACTATTCGCCATTAATTATTTATTTTAGATATTTCTGCTTCAACGAAGTAAATGAAACTCGCTTGATAGGTATATTTTGCCTATTTTTTTTAATTTTTGAACTCACTAAGTAGATGAAAAAGTCCGCTTTAAGCTTGCAGAGTAAATGGTATTTCAGTGCGTCTGGAACGCCAATCGCCGGGCAAGCATCAACGTAACACCCTAATGAATGATTGAAAACGAGCGTGTTGGTGAATAGTAACGAATACTTGAAAAGATAAAACATCTAGGACCGGGACAGAAACAGGATTCTGAAAGAAGTCCTGTTTCCATCCCCGTCCTAGATGTTTTATTCTTTGAACTATTGGTACCCTCATGATTATCGCTAAAATGTTACCACCTTCGAAGAAAAACACTTACATTTATTTTTGTTAATCATAATGTATTGTTTTTGTGTTCTTTTTTTACAAATTTGCATTATTTTAGACGTTTTATGAAGCAAAACTAAACACAAAATACATTTGCCTAATCTTGCTTTCCAGAGTGGTGTCATCAGCGACACTCTGAGGATACTTCCTCTTCACCTTATGGCTCGATCTGAAGACGGGTCTATCGCACACAAGATTTTTGAAGTGGATGCACCAGCCGACCGTGGACATGACTACGTTGGTAATGGGCTGAATCAATTCATTTATGTATCTTAATATCCGTGCGTATAACCTTAACACATGTGCTTCAGATATCTTGGGGTGCATGTCTTAAAATATAAATGTGTTTATCATGCTTTTTTTTTTGCAATTTGACATTTTATTGGTTAGGTCACTTTCAAGTGACAAAAATAATCAAACACTTACTGAATTATGCGTGCATAAAATATTACCATATCTGCACTAATATGGTATTTTGAGTACTTGGGGTAGTTGAAAGACTTACAACGTACTCACCTTACGTCTAGCTTTGACTGAAACAATTGACGACATATCGTGACCAAAAGCGTCTTATGATTTCTAGATTCAACTGGACTTCTGAAACACTCCGTCCGATATCTTTTTTTTTTTAACTATTGTTGAGAAGATCACAACCATTTTGAGCAAGTTCTGGATGTACCGTAGCAGAGAAGGACCATAAGGCGACGCCACCGAACTATCTTTCTTTGAGTTCTCGAGCAACTATATTTTCACTTTTCGCGTGTCTAGGACTCACATACGCATACTACAAGTCTGTTAAGACTCGCTTATGTCGTTAAGGACAGCAACTCTAGTACGTTGGCATGAAGCTTCATGTTAAGTATTAAGCGACTGTTATTTTAGGTACGTAGCGAAAGCAATTTAGATATCTAGTTTACTAAATGATTATGACCGCACCGACAAGTGCATGATAAGGTCTTGTTTACCCATTTGCGTTATGCAACCCAGATTAGGAAGTTAACACACACTCAACAAAACTGGCTAAAAACATGGTAATACTGGTTAAAAATATTCTTCGCACTGCTAAGCGCTAGATTTAAAACAATTATAGCCTCCAGTATAATAGAGTAGGTCGACCCACTTAAATTAATATATATTTGACGTGCTAACCACCACATAAATGAGGCAGAAAATGTCCCTTCATGTAGATTTTGTTGTTTTAAGTATATTCAAGATTTACAAAATATATCACTTCACTTATGTGTTTTCCTCTGTGCGTCCAATTGAATGACATTGTGTGTCTCGAGCATTTAACTGTAAGTCTGAATTGCGAAAGCATTTTAAGGCAGTCGTTTCACTAGCGGACTCCAGCCTGTACATAAGAAAAACAGGTTTCAATGTGTGTCACCGAAAGAGACCGATAATAATTAATTTCATTCATTTAATAATTTGTTTATGTTATGTAATCGTGAACAGCTGAAGCCGCGGTAATAATGCACAACTTGTGTATTAGGTATTAGTAAAAAACGATTTAAACGCAATAAAACAGAGGTCAACAATATCACACTCTGCTACAGCACGGTTGTTATAGAAGACTTGAATGCGAGATATGAGGCTAGTTTGGATACCTTGATTCTCATCAAACGTCACAGAGCTTCGAAAAGCTCATCTCGAAACATGAATGTTAAAAGATAACATTAGATCAGGAAATTCAATTTTGCCTTGCAGACATTTATACAAAAAAAAAAAAAAAAGGTGGGTCGCAGCGCCGAGAGGTCGAAGTATTCTAACTTCGTTTGTCCACGAGTCTTTGATATTCGAAGTAAAATATATAACAAACGTGACGTTCTTAAAATGCGAAATAAACGCTCCTGACCCTTCTCTTTTCTCTTTTTGTTCGGGCGGCCAATACTAGTCCAGACAAGATAAAATTCCGGCTTGTTTCGAATTAGCCAAAAAGAGTACCGGAATACACAGGATGACGTCGTGTGTACTTTTTCAGATTATGCTGCGCCTATTTTAAACAGAGAAGAGGTATATACATATATTTTGATATGTCGAAAAGTGTATGAAAGAGTCGGTCCTGAATTGTTATTACGTCCTAAAATTTCGAACACCGTTGGAGTCGCTGGCAGTCTCTTCGACTTATTTCGTTCGACATCGGCTGTTGCACAGGGATAAATAATCGGCCCCTCTTGATTTGGATATTTATTAGTAGTATAATGCATTCTGTAAGTTATTATAAACTGCTACTTTTTGTTGCTGATATTACGTTGTTCATGAGCCTTCGCACTATTTTAGACTGTAATATACTACAAAATGGTGTTTAATTCACTAGTGGTGTAAGCTAAATCAACTGTCTCTCAACCCCCAAACAACAAAGGTATTACCTTTTTGCCAGTGGCATACTGTTGTTTATTTTACATATAATCGTGACGAGGAAGGCCAATAGAGCAGGTGTCAATTATAAAATTTTATTGGCGTTTGTGTTCATAGTGGTTAAACTTTTAGAAACCAAATATGTTCTATCGCTGCAATGCCTATAAAATGCTATGAATAGTATCTCGATTTACGAAGGATTCATGAAACTGCGCCCCTTTATGTGTATTTCAATTATTTATTAAGGTCATTGCGTTAATTTACGTCTGTCACATGAAACTTGATATATCAAGTGCAGTCAGTGAGCATAGAAAATCTTCAAAAAATGTTATTCGCATTGTATATGATAGATTCTTTTAGCACCGCTTTATAACTGTTAATATATATAAAAAAAAATTCCACTTCCACTTTTGTATCCCAGAAGAACTGTTCGTGACTTTTTATTTCTGCATAAACGTATGATTGGGGCAATTATATTGCGCAGCCTCTGGGGAAAGTTAATCTTTATGTTCCTTTACGTGCAACGAGACATTTTGTTTGTTCTTATGTTCACTCGTGGTGTAAAACTTCACCACTTCCTCGGATCCTGCCAATGTATAAAACCACCGGTTAACCTCCCCTGGACATTTCGTTATTAACTACATTGTCCCGCAGCAGATTGAATGAGCACTTATCTGCCTCTTTATTTGTTTCATTTGTTGCTTGGTAAAAGTCCCTTCTTTTTTAATGTTTTTTTTTTCTCTATTGCCTGTTGAAGATGGTTCGAAAGTGAAGACCATCTTGGTTGTTTTTGGACACCTAAATAAGAATAATATTAAAATATTATTATATTTTTTTATCTAGCGAAATAATGTAAGATATGAAATCAATTTATTTTTCTTTAGATGCGTCTCGCATGTCACCGCAACGTCTAAATAATAGAGTCTCCATTTTGCGCAGGAGAGCTGAGTGCTTCAGCGACATAAATAATTTATTTTTTTAATAGTGTAGCACGTTTAGAGAAAATATGGCATTCGATTATTTTCACCTGTCGAAAAACAAAATCGCCTGTTTGAGATTAAGCACAAAACTTCAGGTTTGTAAGTGCTTAACTAAATTCAGTTTTATCTACTTTGAAGAAGTTCGTTGGTGAATGATCGCGCCGCTTTTTTTGGAGGGAGGATGACTGCACGAAAGTACAGGTAGGGGACCCACGCATATATATGTGAGCTCATGTTTTACGAAGATATTCAACATTTAATTTATTCTAGTGCAGGAATGGCTAGTCCAGGCATAGCTCAGAAAGCAAGCGTGGAATATACCAATCAGACTTATTTTTTATATATATATTACCACACTGGAAGACGTGAGATCAAAGCAGGTTTGTAGGCATTTTTAGAAAGAACATGCACAACTAAGTGTAAAAAAAGTTATAAAAAGCCGCACACATTTGGCTATTTACAGCATTCGTGGTTACCCAGTTCGATTGGTCGACATATCAAACCAATATTTTAATCAAGTCAGTATTAAAGCGATACGGTGAAAAAAAAGTATTATATTTTGTTTAGTTGGGTTGTTGAAGTTTTTATATGCAACATACTTTTGAATGTCAATAAAGTAATAACCTTGTAGAAATTTATCTCTATTGTGCTCAACATTATACTGGCACTTATGTGCAGAAGGTTCGCATCAGACTTTATTACGGAGACGAAGTCTGTGGATTGACAGCGATTAAAGATAAATCGGGCAGCTCTACTTTGTGTGCGTTCTATTTCGTAAATATTTTGTTGCGTGAATAGATTTAAACTGGGCTTCTATATTCAATATTTGGTAATATCAGTTACTTACTTGGTGTTAATTTATGCACTGGTCTGGAAAATCCAACTTCCGTCTACGTGTCCAAATTTTGTTTTAGCGATTTATTGGAATCTGAACTGGAATTTACACATCTTTGATGCGTAAATTCCACTTCAGCTTTGACTAACAAAAGACGCCTGTGGTATATTGGAGGTTAGGAACGTAGGGCGGGGGAAAGGGTGGGGGGCGAGAAGGAACCGAACGCAACGCTGGTAAGGGGAAGGAGTTTTCTCCTCCCCTCGTCAGCGTTGCGTCCATTTCCTCCTCTCCCACATTTCTTTTCCTCGCCCTATCTTCTCGAATCGTCCCATACTATAGGTATTTGTACTCCTGTCAATGTTTTGACGGCCTTTTCCAGCAGTATAGGTTAACGGTGCTGCTACTTTGTTTCGCGTTGTGTTATCATATACACAAATATTTTTGTTGATTTCCGTTTGGCATTCGTCCCACCAGTTTGTCAACTTCTGTAAACGATCATATATTTTCTTCTGAGCATCTCATGTCTATATCTCTGAAGATGTATTTCCGTTGTAGTAGAGCCAACCGCGTCATGGTTTTCAAAAAAGTAATATAACTTAAAACACAGAAGGGGGCGAAGACGAAGTGAACAAACACAAGGCACCTTGTGTTTGCTCACTTCTTCTTCTTCTATTTTGTGTTTTCGGAGCTATTATTTTTTTGAAAACTATGAGCCGACTAGGACGTTTCTTCGCTTTGGTGTCAGAGTCACACAGGCTGTAGAATGCACTGGGCTCACTGTGCCTACAAAAATATTTCGAGCTGCGCAGCGCCGAGCTATCGCAGGTTGAGCTGTCGCGTGAACTTCGAGCTAGGCAATAAAATAGAAAAGAGGCTTTTTATCTAAGCAATATTCCGGACACCTAATGCTTCTCTCGTACTTTCGAACACACCACCGGCAGCACAATTGGAAAAAAAAACTTTAAATTTTGATATCCGCTAAACATCTTTGACCCATGTTACCAATATATACGGTTAGTGGCAGCGGCCCAAGAACATATCATTGAGGCAGACCTGAAGGAACGAGTGACTTTTTAAACAGCGTCATATTGAACTGCGGGAACCGTTTTCAAAAACAAGATAAAAATGTGCAGGTATGCGAGGTGAACAATACAAATATTCGGATCATTTCAAGAGAAAAGAGCTTTTTCGATGTGCATTTTGCATCCTTATTGTTGGAGTCACTTTACACCTGAGAAATGTATAAAGTATAAACCACATGTAAGCTGTTTGGCAAGCGACGAGACAAGCGACGGTGACCCCTTCGCTGTCGCTCGGTCAATCACGTGACAAGCCAAACCGCATGAAAGCAACGGGAGCAAGTGACCAAGGCGATGAACGACGTTTTCTAGAAATTCAGAAACCAAGCCCCGCGACGAGCGACAGTGAGAAATCTCCGCGTCTCGTCGCTGTCGCCGTCGCTCGTTTCGTCACTTGCGAAATCGCTTACATGTGGCTCAGCCTTAAGGCTAAACAAAGTCGAACCAAAAATCCAAGAGTCAAAATATTTAAGATTAAAATGCAGAGTAAATTCCAACCTGCCCTTTGTCTATACACTTCCACAGTGCCCCCCTCACCCCGCCAATTAACTCAGAAAGCCTGGGTTGACAAAAAAGGCACTAGACCAGGTGTTTTCCAAAGCTTTTGTGCAAATACTTGCTTTTCGGACAGCAGCGATTTTCGGTAACATAGATAGATTTGCGTTTCTTGAGTCTCTATGAATAATATAAAAACTGTGTGACTCTGACACTAAATAACGCAAGCCTAATATTTTATATTATCTCTATCCTCATAAATGTCGTCGAAAATAATATAAAACATGTGAATGATAAATACCTGAGTAGTGACGCTCTATCACATATTGAAGCTGAAGCAAGTGTGCCTGCAAGTTCATTCATTACTGGCATTTTAACCCATGAGCTCGAGAAAACGAGACGTAAAGCACACAGCTCCAAACACCTAATCGGATTTTTATTCATTTATAGGGCCGGGCGTCATTTAAAAGTCCTACCCGATTAAACGCCACCCTTCATTTGCATAATTGTAGTCGATTAATTGTTTTCTTTATTGGCATAAATAATGACGAAACAAAATAAAAACCTATATTTTTGCTTAACCTTTGCTCAATATGAGATAAACGTAGTAAAAATACATTTTCGGATCTTACACCAACCTTAATGCGCAGCTGAAAAGAGTCAAAAGGCACCCATAGTCACAGAATATTAATTCCGCCGCAGATTCAAAGAGGTTGTTCCTTGATATTCTCCGGCAATGGCGAGCTGCTTTGGTTGTTCGCAATAACATCTGCTGCGGTAAAGGGACACTCGCGCGCCGTTAAAGTGGCTGGGCCACGTTAGCCTTCTCCACTTGATTAGAGTTACCAATCTCGCCCGTACCATTCACTTTAGTACAAAACTTCACGTAAAGTTTGCCTTCATTCACGTGCACTCGACTACGTCTGCGTATTGAAAGCGATGAATTCATAATTTCGATGTTTCACATAATTTAATCGATTAACCAGTTAGAAAAAAATATTCGCGATTACAACAATACTTCATTAATCGGTGGGTTAATCTATCAAGTTCCCAGCCATATTAATTTGGTTAACCGTCTAGTATTCAAATTAGAAGAAATAATTTCTCCACATGTTGCAGAAACAAGGAACATTCAACTGGAAAAGCGATCTAATGGACTTACGTTTAGTAAGTTAATTTTATAAAATAATTAAATGACTGTCTAGGACTTAGAGTGTTACTCACTTAATGGGGTCTAAATGTGCTTGAGGTGTGCTAAATTAGAGAGCATCATTACCTAAAAAAGGTAAACAATGTAAAATATTTGTTTCGTTGATATATCCCTACATATCCGCATGCCGCTATGCCATTGAAGATCTTAAACGAAGACTTGATTTTTTGTGTTTTTTTTTTTTATTTCGCGAGCACTACTTACGATGCTACCAACTTCGGAATCAAGGTTGTATACAAATGTATATTGCTTCAAAGTCAATAGTGTCATGCAGTTTCCGTCGGAAGGAGGGTCATTTAAAAAAGAAGACTTTTGCATAAAAATTAACTAGATAGAAATATTGCGAGAAAAAAGGAACTTAATACAAATATTGCATGTCTGGTATATTCGGAGTGTTGAAAAGTAGATGTCTCCAATATTTTCCGCTTCTACCTATTCACAGACAAGTACATCGAAACCAGTGGATGTATTTACTAGGCAGCTGATAAAAGAAACCATATCCTCGATAGAAATATTAAGATAAGCACCTAAAACTGCTACGAGGTTTCTAAGCACTTTGTCAACATTGATCATTCTAAACTCAGTGATGCAACTTACCATAATTCGCTCTTCCAGAAATCGAAGCAGCGCCAAGCGTAATATAGAATAAAATTGCGCTGTGTTTTTGGTTTTCCCAGATGAACATACTACTCCACACTGACTTGTCTGGCCCAGTTTCACGATCTGCAGTTTGCGCTTTAGGAGCGCCAATCGTGTCTGCAACATTCAGTGTAACTCATTTCAACTTTTACAGGCACTCCGAGACAAGTACAAGTTCCAGACCCATTTTTGATTGAAATACTAATTGTCGTCGACAAGTACTTTTACGAAAACTTTGATAACGATACACAGCTTGTAACATATATCGCCACTTCTTTGGCAACGGTATGTATTCTGCGTTCTGATTTACTTTCCATTTTTTTATTATTATTATTATTTTCCAATTTGCGTTCCCATTCAAGTTTTCTACCTGGGAGTCAATGCATGATTCAGCGCAATGAACAGAGTGCTGCAAAATCAGCGTGCCGGCGTCGTTCAGTCCGGGGCGCAACAAAAGTCATGCGGGGAGCCCAAATTAAGTTAAGGTGTCGAAAAGTATCTTCGAATAAACTACGATCCGCTCTTTTCTTGCAATGTTGAAGTCCGCTTCATAGTATACCATGCCGGAGGCACCCCAGAGAGGACTTTGTTTGATTCGGCAAACACTGAATTAGGTCAGCTCAGATTGCCGCAGATTGTGCACCACTCACCACAGTTTAGGCGACGACGGCAATAATGTTTTTTTTTCTCACCTTACTCAGGTATTATATCGTGAAACCAAATTTGTATAGATTAGTTAAATTTCTATTGCTCTATGCATCACTATGGCAGTCTTGATGGGAATATTTCAATGAAACCAAAAAAGGGTAATGACTTGTCAGTACAAGATTGTTGTGATATCCTCATAGCCCATATGACAGCGAAGGGATTTAAAACTTTATTCATTATAAATGGATTCGAAAAAACATAGACTATAAATTTTGTCTGGCAGGTCAATTTTTTATTTATTACCTTTGTTTATCCAGTACTGGAAACATTTATAGGGCTTAAAACGCGAGAGTCTAGCTCTAAACAAACCGTCCAGGTCTCTTACCTCTGCAGGAGTATAAAGGATGGATCGCTTTGGAAGAAAAAGCAAGGTACTCTAAATATTCAGTCATTAACTAGCAAAAATAAATGTGAACGTTTTAGTTTACTAACCGACCGAAGGTAGTGAAAGCTTAGCCGAAAAAGGTAAACACATTTGTCGATTCCTTGGTGCCTTACCACGGGAAACATACTGTGTATACTAAGTATGCGGTTCGAGCGGTCGATCGTGACTGATCTTTCAAGAATAGCAAAAAAAGATTATGCTAAATAAATCTTTATGCTCAAATGCTAAATAGAATTATATAATTAAAGCTGTCATTTTTGCTTAAGGTGAACATCAGATATTCAAACGCAAGCAACCCGAAAGTACAACTGCTCATCGTAAATATAACTAAGGACGTGGTGGGTCTCATTTGATAACCATATTTCTTACATTTTAAAGCAGTGTGAATGAAATCTAATCGCGCCTTCTATTATTTTCAGGGGAAAGACTTTCTGCGACATATTTTAGTTTCAGATCCAACCAACCCCGCTAATCCATTCAAATTCTATACCTCACCTCAAAAAACATTAACCCAGTTTGCTAAGAAATACTGGAACGCGACGTGCGACGCAGCGATGCTCGTCACAGGGTAAGAAAACTAGTCAAATATATAAATATGTTAAAGAAACCTATACGAACATACATAATGAATTAGGGTGGCGATGCGGGCTAGTAGCATTATGCTTAGTAGATTCGACGCAGCCCACAAGAAACGAAGTAGAAGGAGGTACACAGGGTAAGCGCTTACTTTCAGCTGAAAATTTTATTCAAAATAAACACCGAAGTAAACAACAGCATTCCGCACTATCATGGCCAATTCAGCCCGTGTCCAGATGTGAGTTCTCCTTGTTATGTGGGACCGATGTTTGCCTTCCACATTGCCCAGTCCCTTCTTTTTTGGTCGTCTAGACTTCTAAAATTTCCCTTGTCATTTCATCTCCCCCCCCCCCCCCCCAATCCCAGCAATCTTGACGTGATGGAAGTTGGGCTGGCATCCACAAACTGTACAATGAAGCGGCAAATGAAGCTGATTCATTGGGTAGATTATGGATATCAACCCAACTTCCATCGCGTCACGATGGCTCGAACGGGTGGAGATCAGGCGACTACGAAACTTTTAGAGACTTGCACAATCAAAAAAGAAGGAACTGAGCGATGTGTAAGCCGATCATCGGTCCTTCTGTATAGTAAAGAGATCAGTTATGTGTACACATGCTGAGTTGACCATGATGACGTGGAATGCTGTTTTTTTACTTCGGCGTTTATTTGCAATAAAAACTTTAGTTGAGAGTAACTGCTTGTCCTGTGTTACCCGTTCTACTTTGTCTTCGTTTGTTGTGCGCCGTGCGGAATCTACTAAACAAAATATGATATAAAAACTATATTCTACATGATTTGCATTACTTCTATAATTATATTGTACAAATTATACAAGAAATAAGTATGATCCTTATAGAACATGAGTTGGCCACACCGAAATATAGTCTCACATGGTTTCTAGTAAAAAAAACTAGATAAATATGCTATCATGAATGCAAGAAAGAAATTATGTGGATTATTTGAATGTAAGTGAAAAGTAGCGCGGAGCAAAATTAATAATGTGTATGAGTTTAATACATGGGAGTTGGCTTATTTTTGGCCGGAGTAGTCCCGGCCGCTAGCTTGGCTGTTAATGATCACATCGCAAATAATAATAATTATAACGTCATAAAAGCGTAAAACAAGTTTGAACATTTTGAAAGTATTCGAAAATGTTTAGACCGTTATTTAGTTTAACACGAAATTTTAATTTTGAGATACGCCAACGACAAACTAATGGGAAGCGAATATATTAAATATTTGACAAGCTAATAAAAATTGCATCTTGAATACTCGGAAAACGTAACAGGTCGATAGATTGTAACATTTTATCAACTCAGATTGGACTACTCGTATTTTTTAGATGTTCATACTAAAGCTGCACTTGAAAGAAAAAACTTTGAAGTAATTCTTTGAGCCCCCATTCATATAAAGGTCAGATAGAAATAGGTAGCCAGGATATATTTTCTTTGATGGCGCGGGACATATAACTACTCGTATTGATAAGGCACACAGCCAGTCCGAACGCATGATAAGTGGTTTGCTTATTAATCATTTATTGCGCTTGCTTCTGCCTAACTATACACGCTATACATTCTAATTTGTGTGCTATTAGCTGGTTGGCAAATTTTGTAACAATTTTTATAATTTGAAAAGTGAAATAAAATAAAGAAGCATCACTTCCTCGTAAACCTGCGAACTTGCGATTTTAAACGTTAAGAAACGTTTGAGAGTAAACAAAACATCCATTTGTGCTTTCAATTCATATGGTGCCGAGCTGTCCCCATGTATATATTAGTATGGTTTGCAAAACAATTTCTTGACGGACTTAAGGATAGACTCAGTCGTGAGAGAAGTTCGATTGCTATAAATATGAGTATGAACAGCCTGTATTGGATCAATACTCTACCTGTAAGATTTTGAATGAAGGTATCGTCCGGATAGCAAAATGTTAAACTTTAGTTTAACATTTTGCGACAAGTCGTGTAACGACAAGTCCTTGTCGTTACACGTCTCTTATCAAGAAAAGATACTAAGGCTGGTAAAATCGCACCCCCAACACAAGGCCAAATTCAATATTGCAAATCATTTTGTCCGGGGTCAAGTAAAGTGAGCACAGGAGACCTAAATATAAAAAAGCAGTTTTGTACTGCTTTTTTTCCCTCCTCCCTCTCTTCTTGTTTGAAGAGGAATAAAGAAACTTGAAACTTGAAACTTTTTTCAAAAAAGCGCCAATAAGAGCTGTATACAGCCCAAAAAAAAAGGGAAGAGTGGGAGCATTTGTCACACTAAGATCAAGGTTGGAACTTACCTTCACACGAGGTATCATGGTAATATGATGTTTGTTTGATTTTAGTTTGTTTTCGTTATACCAGTTGTCGCGAAATCTGAATGGTACTGACTAGAGGCGACACAAGAAAAACTAAAATGCGAAGTATCTTCGTCATTCTGCATCAAAACTAACCATTGGCCGAACACGCCGAGGAGTTTCAGTAGTTACCCACGAGAGTGCAGCTTCTCAACACGGTCAAATCCCGGCTCGCGTGAAACTGCACGCCCGCTCCAAACTTGTGTCTAACGGCTTGTCTCGGCAGGAGTGTCTCCTGGAAGAATTATTACTAATGCTCCAGATTTATGTTAAAGCACATTACCATACTGGATCTCGTCGTGCAAATAAGCCTCCTTAGAGCCCCACGTGCTTGAATTTACAAAGATTCCGTATTTCTAGGGTCTTCAATTGTTTTCAAAATGCGGGGTGTTTTTTTCTGCTTGGCAAGGGGGGATATTTGTTTATATGTTCGGTGTTTTTTGGTGTCAAAATTTGGTGCCGCCCAAACATCGCCGCTTAGCAGAGCCCAAGTCAAAAAAACAAGAACAAATTTAATGAATGGGATTCATGGACCCCTAGAAAATATGGATGTAACACGAACGCTTCCAAAAAGTCCTGGCAGCGACAAGAGAAAGGAAGTCGGCAAAAGTCGTGCTTCCCCAAGAAACAGGCAGCCCAGGGAAGAGTTTAGTGGCGCCCTCTTCCGGGTTTACTCAAAGCAAAAACTGTAGATCAATGCTTCCTTCCCATGAACTTGGGGTCATTCTGATTCAATGACATCGCACTTTTCTTTCATTGATTATTTTGTTGAAACCGTCTCGGTGGCTCATTTTTTGTTTTGGTTTTCTCTGCGTTCACCGTAAACATGGAACTCTACTTATTACTTTTCTTATTTATAAACCCTAGAATCCATTCACTTCCCTATTTACCAATAAGATCTTACCTACCTAGTTAGTCCGCTCCTATTCTGTTCTACTCAGCTCACATTTTGACTAATTTTTGAATAATCCGGGTGGCAATTTGTTTCTGTATCAGGAAATATTTTTTTTTATGTTGAAGATAAATAAAGTAAAAATACGTATTGTTTTTGTTATGAATGTAAGAGAGAATGGCGTTCCTGTACATCAAGAATTAAAAAAATGTTGCTAACCAAGCTTAAAAAATCATAATAAAAAATTGGTCGAAACTGCGCTATACAGCCACTGTGGAAATATATTGCACTGAGTAGATTATACAGTATTATTTGATTCAACTGTATTCTTGAATAATGACTATTGCCTTTGCACAACAGGTAGGTTTATATAATTTAGTTCATAAAACTCACGCTTTAATTCAATTCAATTTCCAACAGGTTGGAGCTCGCCAACAAAAATGGTGCAGATGTTTTTGCCGGTGTTAAAGGTTAGTAAAATCAACATTGACACTTTGTGTACTACGCCATAAACAAAGAAGTGAACATATTGATGAATGAACTTGCCTCTAAAAAAAAAACGTGTTGTATGGCAATTGTCCTTATGTTCTGATGTGCCTGAATTTTTACCTTCTTGAAGGACAACCAGTGGCACAAGCACGCAATTATGACGCTTTGCGCAAAACTTACACTTGAAAACCAAAAGCTATGATTGCCCATCTGACCACTCTAGGAATGATAACTTGTTTTACAACATAAGTTATTTTTATCGGAAGCCTCTAATGCCATACAAGTAGACGCTCATGTGTTTCATACTAAATTTATAAAAGATACATTTGACGCCACGACTTACAGGACGCTTTCGTTTCCCTGGTAAATTTAGTGGAACAACCGAGGCCATGTGACATTATTTCACATGAGCTACAAACCTCACGTCACGTGACGACGCCGACACTTCCCATCTCCTCTTCATTCCTCCTCTCTTACAGTGCCCTCTTACGGAGTAAGCAACATCAATATTTCCCATTGCATCAACCCAATCAAATGATATTGCATCTTCATTTAATTTGACGGAATGACCAAGTCAGTCTGCAGGAATTTCCTTGCTACTATCCGTCTCAGAGAATGACACAACTCACTGGTTTAACAATACGCAGAAATTTATTGACTGCTATCTCCAGCGCCTCGATCCCAAGAGCCCCCGCGCATACGCTGCGACGGCCCTTCGTCAGCAGCGGACCGCCACTCGCGTGGCCAAATGCACTTGGACCGCAGTAAAGTTGACATTTGGGCTAGTTGGTAGTCTAACAGATTGAGGTATTTAGCGCACAAAATGGAGAGAAAAAGAAGAGAACAGAAAATAGCGCCATTCACAACACCATGTTTACTGACAGGAAACGAAAGAAAAAGAAGGCAACAGAATGATCCACCGCGGACACCTGCACCTACGACCAGCACCGTGAATGATAGTGGCTCGTTCTTCCAGGCTCGTGTGGGCCCTTCATTCACTGTTGAAGGAATTCTCTCTCCTCGGAGACAGCGTCACGGATTCCACACTTATACAGTTCCTGTCCTCACAGAAGACGTGGAAGGCCACCAGCACCTCGTGGGTCAATTTGTCGATGTTCCTCCCCAAGATGTTTTTCTCGCCGAATGATGGTGAGCATGTGCACTCCATACAATGAATTGGGAGATGTCCTCCCACTGTAGCCTTCAAGAAGTAATCATGCTCACGGAGTCAGTCAATGAGGCATCTGCTCGTTTCGACTACGTAGCTCTTGCCACTCAAAAGTGGGATCAATTCTGAACTGCATTCAGTATTGCTGTGGAGAAACTCTTTTATTCCTTACCACATGGCCAGCTCTTGACGTCGGTGATAATATGTAAAAAAGCCAAAGGAGAGCTCCCATTCTGAAGTTCCAGCTGGGTACCCATCGAGAGCTTTATGGGGCTGTTACATTTCTATTTGATGTCTATGATAGTTGGGTGGCGGGATTGGTGCTATCTGCAGAAGTCATGAGTATGTATCGGCTCCTGCATCGCAATAGTCTTCTGTGACATCCGCATGGGGGAAGTGGTCTGTGCCATAGAAAGTGCGTTTGAAAGCAAAAACGTGAACATGGTCGCCCGCTATATTGATGACTTTCTGGAAAATCTTGAAGATGTGGAACGTATGGACATACAAGTCGCAGGTATTATGGCGACCTTTGCTCAGAACGGAGGGGGCCTTCGGTCCACCTTTGAAGCACCCAAAGAAAGGGAACATCAGTTCTTGGATTTTTCCCTCTAACTGGGTGTCACCCGAGCTTGTTGGTCGTACTGCCTACGATCCAAGGAAGGTATCCTAGACTATGGTCCGGCTCACTCACAATACATCAGGAGGGACATAGTTCTAACCGCTGTGCATTACAACGGTCCTGCATTCATTATATGTCAGCCAGATTCAGTTGGCAAGCTGAGAGGCTAACAAAAGCCGTCTATTCGTTAGCCCTATTGGCTGATGTTGCAAATGCTCTGGTGAAGAAAACAAAAGGCTTCCAGACGAATCAGACCAGTGTAGAAAAAACATGGTCAGTTCTAATACTGTACCTGCATAGGATGTCTCACAATGTAACAAAAACGTTGCAACCAGCTATGGAGTGAAAGTAGTTTTTTCACCACCGCAAGAAAGAGTAAAAGTTGCCCTGAAACGAATGCGCACGCTAATGGTACCCCAAAGTGCAGTGCGCGAAGAAGCATGCAAAATGATTTCTTCCATGTGACTGGGGCGTCGTGTATAAGAGACCGCTTTGGTGTGGCAAGAGCTATATAGGACAAACGGACAGATGCCTCAATGGTCGACTCTGTGAGCTTGTTTACTTTTTAAGGGATACAGTTGGCGGTCATCTTTCAATCCATTCTAGGGAGTGCACATGCAGACAGGTATTTGGCGAGACAAGCATCTTGGGCAGGAAAGACGACAAATTGACCCGCGAGTTGCTGGAGGCCTTCCACATCTTCTTGGGGATATGAACTGCATTAGTGTAGAATCCGAAACGCTGTCAAACAACGAAAGATAATTCCTTCAGCAGACAATGAAGTGCCCACACGGGCCTAGATGAGCGAGCCACTATCATCCACGGGGATAGTGATTGATGCACGTTTCCGCGGTAGGTCATTTTCTTTTTTTTTTCTCTTTCTTTTTCTGTCAGTAAACATAATTTTGAGTAACCCTTTTTTTTTTGTTCTCTCCCTTGCGCGCTAAATACCTAAATATGCACTTGGACCTCTCGCGCTAGAAATGACTATGAACGATTTGGCATGCGGGCCAACTTGTCCAACGCTTTGGATGCCCAAGTTGCCCCACACATCTCCCCCCTTCTAAAAACAACAGGAAATGTCTTTGGAAATCTTAGGGTGGCCTTCCCTCTGGGCCAGCAAGGGTCTCCGCAGTTGGGCCGAAATCCGGTCCGAGTACTTCCAGACGGTACCGGTGCGACTGTGGTGGTTCTGATGATGGGAGCTGCGTCTCCGCCGCGACGTCTCTGGGCCGATGCTCTAGAAATTAAAAGCAAACTGAGGCCATGGTGCGGGAAGAATAAGTGGCTGCGTCCGAGGACGATGCCTGCCCAACTGCAATGCGTGAGCAGGGCTACTTTCTCTTCTCCCCTCCAAACAAAATACCAAAATGGGCATGGACCGTACCACCCGCCATCTTTGCATCCTTACTCGCAAGCGCTGAGGCCTTCCTATTCTAGTAGGTGTTGAGCTGGGCCGGTCACCCTAATCCTTGATGAGGAGAGGGGAGAAAGTGTTTCGGGGCGCCGCCCATTTCCTCTGCCGTCTCGCGCTTTGTTTCGTGGACTATCTTGTTGCCTTCAAATTTTCTCTGAATCACCGATATTCGGGTCCCATGCGAAGAGGTTCCCACTGCAGCAATTGCCTTCGATGACGAATTGGTTGTTTCAGCTCCTATTGGTGCAGCCGTCTCACTGGAAACATCAGCTGGCAACTTAGATTTTTTTACGAATTAGCAGCTTCCTGTACGGCGTCCGTCCACCGGCCTTAGTGGCGACACTCGCTTGCGTGTCTTCCGTGGTCGCCGTTTTCTCCGCTGCCGCGGCCGAAAGCATGGTAAGGTCGTCTACATTTGTTGCCTCCATTACCTTGTGGTCCATCATCGGTATGTTTGCAGTTGAGATCATGAGCCCTTTAATCTTGTTCGTGTAGCTTGACAGGTATGTCCATCCTAACGGCAATCCCGGCACCGAGGTGTCTTACATTGACGGCCTTTGTGTTCCAGCTGCTAACAGCGGAGACCAAGAAGCGGTCAAGCCGCCACAAAGAAAAGAACCCAGTAGCCGGTGACTGTCACCTTATGCGGCAGGCGTCTCCATCGTAAAGAATGAGCGTAAAGAATAGTGGTCGAAGTCTCGATCTCGTAATCTCCACCCGGCACCCGCCATTTATCCCAATGTGTGTTCTTACGCCTGCCGAAGGGCTGGAAGGCGCCGCTCACCTCCTCGTCGTTCACGTAGGTTGGCAGCCAATGGAATCGAAGCGATGCCTCCGTCACATTGGGGTACACGATCACGCACTCCCTCTCTTTGAAAAATAACTTTTCGAGGGAAGTCAGGCAGTCGCACGACGACACATTATGTTGCGTGAACACTCACGCGTGGTTGAGATAGAATGCGCCAAGTGCCGCCACGTTCTTAATTTCAAAAGCGGCCCTTAGAAAGTTCCCCAAATCGCCTATCTGGTAGAGTTTTGCCTTGGGGTGTCCATGAAGGAACGCGCCCGTTTTCAGTTGCTTTCCGGAAGAGAAAGCCTGGAGGGTCATTCGGCCATCTTTCCTCTCCAAGTGACTAGTTTCAGGCGACGCCACCGCGCTGTTCTAATTCATGTTCCTCGGTTTGTCCCACAGGAGTTCGGTAAACACCTAACCATCGCACACAATTGCGTGCACACTTGTCTCTTTCAACATATATCTTCACTCCCTGAAACGACTGCTAAAAATGTCTCCTAAACAAATATAAAACATCGTTCCTGAAATAACGCATTTCATACAGTATGTAACTTTGGCCGGCCAGGCGTGAAAGTGTCGTTTGCTACTTTTTTTTCTTCTTTTCCCCTTCCATTAGTTCTCTTTTTTATTTTATTTTTTTTATTCTTTTTCTATCATGTATGTACATATTTTCTTCCCTTTCTTTTTCTTTTATATTTTCGTCACTTCACGCGGGGTTCTGTTTTCGTGGCTTCTTTTACCTACTTTTCCCCTCTTTATAAATAACTTAGTTGGGAGTCAGCGCTCTTTCGTTCTACTACTTGTCTCTTCCTCCGACGTTTTGTGCGCTGTTTTATCTTAGTACCAAGGGATAGAGCAGATCGCATGTAGCGCCACTACTTCAGACAACAGTCAATCGATACCGTAAAGAGCACGATAAACCTCTTCCCTTCGCTATTACTTCAGTTACGACAAGACGGCTCTCACAAACTAATTTTGGGACCTACACGCACCCACAAAAAAAGCAGAACGCGTAAAAAACTTCTTACGAAATGATGCCCATGACACACTGCACTAAAGAAAAAGATTAAAGTTGCCTTGATATTTGATGAGCCCGGGGAGCACGAGTGTCTGTTTTGAATGGAGCGCCTCCGAATCCACTCATAGCTTCCGGTAACCATACATTACAAGTTATAACGTGACGCTAATGCACGAATGACATATTCTGTGTTCCATGGGTTTACTAGAATGAACAAAGAAAACTTACATTTTTAAGAAAATTGGAAAATACAGGTGTGGGAAGCGTTTTATCAGACAGTTATAATATAATTGTTTGTGACTGTAACGTAAGTAATGTAAATAATAGAATTATTAACGTGTATGTGCCGAATGATAATAACACTAGAAAAGTGTTTCTTGAGAGTATTCTGCCTTACTTAGAATGTGAAAGAAAGTTGTACTGTTGTGTGACTTGAATTGCGTTTACGAACCGACAGTTAGGGCATCAATATTCAGCAGTATGATAATACGCAAAATATTTAAAACAATTGATATCATATTTTGTATTCATGATGTGGCAAACAATCAAAGAGCCAGTGTAAGTTTGCGTTTTGCATATTTCCATTGGACGAGTGATTCTCACCTTGACAGAATTTCTGTGTCGATCGAAATATTGAGTGGGCATGAGAAATACAATACGTTCTACTTATTATAACGCTTTAGTTTCCATTTTTATTGGTGGGCAGCTTAAAAAGTCCAAGTTTTACTGGGATGTGGGAAAGTTTATGGACAGCATTCCGGAGGATGAGTTTAACGATGAAACCGTACAGAAACTGATCAGTATGACACAGGAGGGCGATGGAAGCGCACCTGAAAAATTAATCAATCTTCGAAATGCTCGTTAAAACTTCGAGCGTTCGAGCGTTCCGGGGGTTAGTTTACTGGAAGAAAATCGACGATAATCTCTTTTCTGAAAGATTTTGAGACAGTCCGTAAATTCGAATGCGAATATCAGGGAAGGTTATTGAACGACATTAGGTTAGTAAAGAACAATGTTGTCACAAATGACAAATGATGAGGCGGCGAATAACTGAAGAAACTAAACGTCTAATGGGGCGAACTTCTGCTCAAAACAAAAACAGGGAAAGGATAGCGTCGCGGGCGTCGATGTCGGCGAAACAGCAGGATCGAGCGCTTGGGCGAGACTAGCTTTGGCTTGTCACGCGAAGCCCCTTATGTACACGCGTGGGTTTCTGCAATAATCGGCGTAGAACTTTCGACGCGTAGAGCATTCGGACCTAGAATAAGCAACAATGTTCTTGAATTCACCAGAACATTAAACTGAAAGAATAAATAAAATACCAGTAATTCCAGTAATCGAACCCTGGCTCTTCGCCTCTTCGCGCGGGAGGCAAGCACGACAACCGTTAGTCCACGGTCGCGCTGCCTACTTGGCCAGCTACGCGCGCGGCAATATCACGTACAGAAAGCATAGAAGTATAGACCCTTTTCGTGTGACGCTTGTCTTGGTAAAATAAGACGTAGTTGGGTTGGCCGGCGAAACCGGGAGTAAACTTTTTATGCATAACAACAATAAAAACGTATAGCCAACGAAAAATATAACTATTGGCACAAACCCATAGATGCCTTGCGCCTTTCCATCGGCAAATAAAGTGATTTGCTGCATCGTCTCAGCTCAGCTACATCAAAATTAAACATAATGGCCACCACAAAAAAAAAAGGCCTCTAGAGGTGACTTTGCATGCGCTTGTGCCGAAAGATATACTTTCGATGAGTGTCCCACTAAAAAGCATTAAGGTCGTAGTCTGGACAAGTAAAAAGAAAAAAACTTGAAACCAAAAAAAAAACAGAATGCATTTGTTATTCGAGTAGCGTTTACGAAGTCATTCAGAGAGCATCCGTTGAATGCTACACCAATCTCTTCCAGGAGAAGGGACATGAGAATGTCGCAAAGCTTCAAGTGTACCTGGCGGTTATGCGTATTCTTTATGACGAGATAAAGGAGGGGCTAAAAGGGCCACTAGGCGTGGCCGAACTTTCACCCGCAATCCATGATTTCCCGACTAAACGGTCTCCAGGACCGAAGGATTTGGCTGCGGAAATATATTAGCGTTGCAAAAACGCCATGGTTGGTTTCCTACTTACAGTGGTACTTAAAGCACGCAAGTCAAACCGCCAACCTCATTTATAAATAAAAGCGTACTGTGCTTATCCCAAGTGTCGGTGATAATGAAAAGATACAAAACTATAAAGACCTATCGACCAATAGCGGCCAGTAAAGTAGATCATAAAGAATTGATTCAAATTCCTGGCCAGATTATTACAGGAGGTTATTTGTGAAATAATCGGAGAGCACCAGACCTGATCCATTAAAGGAAGGTGTACTGTAACGAACATTTAATTTGCTAAATGTATATTAGAACTGTGTGAAGAGTATCTGGATCAGGTGGCATTGCTTCAGACCTTTAACCTTCATAATAACTTTAATAATAACTTTATTTATTTCCATCGATCATGATAGGTGCCCCAAAAGGAAAAAGAAAAAGCTGCCGTAGGCAGGTTGACTTGTTGTCGGGCCCTTGACACTGGTCAAGCACAAGCATGCGGATAATTTGCAAAAGGCAACTTATACAGTAGGAGCATCGTACGCACTGTGTATTGTATAAAACAAAACGTTTAATCGCTTACAACACTTTTATTAATCTCACCTTCAATCGCGTACAATAGTGTGTATGGTATAAAATAGTGAAACGTGTATATGTGGGCGAATTTATTATGTGTTTTGTTCAAATGGCAGACACCGGATGTATCGCCCAAATTAACGGACGTACAAAAACGCTCAAAAATGTATTGTTTGCCGGGAAACAAGGCTCCGCAATATCGCCCTTATTATTTAGAAGTTTTTTAGAGGCTTTTTGTAAAAATGCTCCTAATAACAATATATAGACAGATCCAGGCTCCAGAGTAGAGAGAGATCAAACTGGTCACATATTCAGACGTCGAAGCCTTATTTTATAATGATTAGGCAAGCATTTCAGCAGTGGCGAAGAAACTAAAATCATTTTATCAGCTATCAAGTGCGGCTGTCAAATGGGAAAAGTGTTGTCGTCTTTGCCATCGCGCGTGGGCTATACAAACTAATATCTTCAATGGTATCACTTTTACGCCAACGCAAACTGAACATTTGGAAGTTCCGTCGCTGCGGAGTAGAGAAACAAATGTTTAGTAGTCCACTGTTTTCCAGAAAAATGAGGGAGGTAAAATTTATCAATATTTTGGTGCGCTGCTGCTTGTAGCGTCATTTTAAATGTTAGGCATTGGGATATGCTTTAAGTCATAACGTGCACAACTGTGAATTTACAAAAGCTGCAGCGGAACTTTGCTCTTTTTATCTGGAATTCGGGATGGAAAAGAATTTGCCCCGGCACTTTATCTTATTGCATCAAGAAAGGAGGGCCTTTTTAGCATGTTTTTTTATCATACGCATACCAGCTGGGAGCACGTGGAGCGTAAGCTCGCGCTGCAGAACCTAAGATTCCTCGGATCAATCTCCACCCCTACCCGCTTCGATGTGGATCAGCATCGTACCGGCGTGCGGTCGTGCTTCACTACTGCGTGGTGCACGTTAAAGACCCCAGACTAGCGGTTATACTCCGCTGGCCAGATTTATCTTCTACAGCTGAGACACCAGAAGATTATTCAGGCTGACTAACATCCGGCTGTGTAAACACACTCAACATTATTATTATTATTTTGATCAAACCATCCCCTTTCTGCGCGCTGTAATCCAGACCAGGTTGCCAGTCGAGAGTTTTTCTTTCGTTGTTTCTTCGTGATGGTGTAAGCAAAGCAGAATAGGTAGCCTTCTTCGCGAACTAATTGATGTATTTTATATTCTTGTCTGTGCGTTTTTGTCTGGTGTACTTCTCAAGCGCCAAATAAAAGTGGTTAACTCGAGACCTTATTGAAACCGTGTTTCTTTTTCCGGGGTACCGTTCAGCGTTGCATATGTGCTCAGGGCATGATGTTATATTACGTGATAAAAATATGTTAATTCCACTTGCTCTAGCTACATCCTTCTTTAAACTACGCACGGGTATATTTCCTGCGAATACTTCCTTTACAGGAGAAATATATGAACGCCGTGGGTTGGTCCACTGTTTTTTATGCAAGACACCTTAAGCCCTGAAACGCATATATTTCTAATGCAGGGACGCATTTATTTTTTTTCTGGGATGTCGTCAAGCAAACTACTAAACAAACAACCTTCCGACGACACCACACTGATTTAGGTTCTTTCCCGTAGAAAGACACTTTGAAATATGTATTGATTATTTCATAATCCTGGGCCTACATGCCATATTCTTAGTGAATGGCCGTACCTATTGCTGAAGTAGATTCGCTGCTCGAGAGGCTGTATTTTACTGAAAGTGCAGGCAGTGTAATAAGTATGCATGCGGCCTTATTTCGCCCACCTGAATAGGTACACCGTTTGGGCAGCGTCGAACATCTCGGAGAAAAAAAATATCTTCATGTGCGCGTTGTTTGGTGCGAAAATAACGTTATCATTTAAAGCGTTTGGTACTTTTGTAAAAAAAAACTCTATGCGGGTTTGGATTTCGGCCGAGGTGCGCAATCTGACGGAGGCTAATTGTGAAGGTGTAGTGTAACCGAGATTTTGGTTGCACGATCGTAAATGTTCAAGTGTTATTGGCAAAACTGACCCAACCTTGTACCAAGTCTGCGTAACGCTTACCGTGGAACAAAATGAGTCAGCGCATTAGATAACAACCAAACGGAAATGTGAGAACCAGCCTTAAGACCACGTCAGTCGCACATTACTGCAACGGTAACTGCACTCTCCTATGTGAATAGCCGTCGAGTAGTGTCCAGAAAGCGTGAATTTAATGCGCAACCCAAGCCTTTCAGTTCACGCCATTGTTTTAGTTTCTTTCCCCGAGCAGTAAACGTTTACAATCTTCAAAAAAAAAAAAAAAAAAAAAAAACATCAGATGGAAATGGTTCAACGTATCCTTAGTACGAAGTGCTCTTCAAGCTTTACAGATTAGTATTGAAAATATCCGCAAAACCTACACTTATGCGGTTTGTGTAGGTGAGTAATACGGCTAGGGGGACATAGTACAGGGGGCTAATCGTAGCGTTCAGTCGGTTAGTTAAGCAAGATTTGTTAATTACCTTCTTCAATTAGTGAATTTTAATAAGGCTCCACTTAGAAACTTGCTGAGCATCATCAAAAACAACTAAATCCACCCTTTTTAAAAGGGCATAACGCAGGGGCATCATATTACGGCGTTCCATAAAAACACTCCATTTGCACGCACTTCCAGTTGTCGGCTTCTTATTGGAGCGCATCTTGCGCCCGCGTTCCTGCTCTCCAGTGGCTGCGACGCACAACACACGTGCGCCGAACCTCCCCCCATCCTAAGAGGGAGCCGAGGGGGTGGCTTCGCGCTGGGGAGCAGGACTGGGGAGCAGGACCGCGGGCGCAAAAATGCGCTCCGATAGGAAACCGAAATCTAGAAACGCGTGCATATTAAGTGCTTTTTTCAAAGCGCAGTAAAACGCTGCCCCTGTCTTGTTTCTTCCTAAAAAGAGTTGATTTAGTGGTTTCCGATCATGCTCAGCACGATTCTGATTGGAACCTTATGTCTGATTTCACCCTTTAAAAAGTTAACTAACAAATCATACTTAATTAGAGGACTGAATGTAACGATTAGCTCCCCCACCCCCCCGTATGTCCCCCTGGCAGTATAAGTCACCTGCACATAGAGCGTAAATGTAGCTGTCACTGCTTTTTTTAAACAAATCTGTAAATTAAAAAAAAAACACCCCCTATTTCTTCTTACATCTCACTAAGATGATCGCTGAAATATGTTTTAACTCGGAGCCTCGGCAAACAAACTTAAGCGAGCCTGCGTTTTTTTTTTTTTTTTTTTTTTTTTTCTGTTTCTTTTTTTTTTCTCTTTCGCATAGGTCTTGCATACCTTAACGGACTCTGCGAAGAACTATTCCGTTTCGGTATAGTGGAAGATGTCGCTCATACATACTCCATGGTGTCAACTGCTGCTCACGAAATGGGACACATGTAAGTCTTTTTACAAATATTATCTTAGAGTTCTGTTCACTGGTAAAGCATTCTTAAAAGCAGAGTTTTCTGAATGATGCATAAGAACAATTATTAACTAGGAATAAAAAGTGGTATTTTTATATTAATTGTTTATATACTTGTTTTCTATACAAAATTGAGTATTGCAGAACCCACCTTTAGGTTAATTGAAACGGTATGTAGGAACTTCCCTACCGGACGAATTTAATGCACCGGCGAGTCGCATAGTCGATATTGCTATAAGGCAGACTTCTTTGAAAAAAAATATAAAAATCTTGTAGGTATATTTGTGTACTTACCAATTATAAATAGGTCAAGACAATCATTTTTGATAGAATAAAACTATGGTACATACAATATTTCAGGAGTTTATATGTATCAAGAATATAAAATTTATAATATATTGAACCAAAATATCGCTACACGAAAACAATAGCCAAAACCATATGTTCTATATGAGCCAGCTGAAGGCACACCATGGAAGAAAATCAAAACGAAAGTCAAAATAAAAATTAACTTAGAGCGGGTTGATAAAGGTGACATGAAAAAAAAAACACTGAAGATTAAAACATGTAGCAACGAGGACGAACAGCAGGGTTCTTTATATCAGCAATAGACATTTAATGATTGAACGATCATTGCCGTAAGCCCTTCTCTTCCCTGGCATGCAAAACTCCTGAGAAAAGGAAAAAAGAAGATATCCTTCCGAAAAAGAAGAGACCTGGGAGAAATAAGAGTCTGTTAATGCTGAAGAGAAAAATGAGGATGTAAGCAAACTGCTCAGTTATCGAAATAAATGAAAAACGAATAAGAACACAAGAAAGATGTAAAATATCACTTGAAAACGAGCGTGTCGGTGAATTAGATGCGAACACGTGAAAGGATAAAAACACAAAGGACGGTGCCAAAGAGAGGACCTCTTTTATTTAGTCATGGGGAATGTCAACAAAGATATGTTTACACCTTTATTATCAATGGGAGACAAAAGTCGAACTCTTAAAAACAAAAACAAAATGGCCAGATTACTAATACCTCGTCGTGAAACTTGCGCTTCTTAAAGCTCTTACATTTATAGTAAATTTAACTTTCCTTCAATCATCGCATTTCTTTCCCCTTTCAAAACTTTGACATCTTTAGGGGTGATGATTATATTTTCTGTATTTTATTCTTTTGCTAAGTGAAAGGGATTGTATTTTCGTCCAAATTCTCTGTTTTATTGCTTCATGTATTCGTACAAATCGAAAAAAACTAAGAACAAAAGGAGTGGATTACTTTACACCTGCAAAATAAAATTTATTTCTATCTTGGATAACCATAGAGGAGGCGAGGCAAGCGTCAAATCATCCCCGGCCATCCTACAGGATCGAATTATTTATCTTCCCAAATACGTCCTTCTATTTCCCGATAGCTTCGGCTCATAGTTCGAACAAATGCTGCTCTGGTCCACAATCGGCTGAAGAGTGCCAATGGATACTCATTTTACTTTAAGAAAGTGGTCTCTGAGACGAGTGTTGACGCATCTGCCAATAGTGGTGGAACCACCATTCTCATCGTGTTAATGCCTATAGACCATTTTAGTTGTTTACAAACATAAACTGCCGCTTACGATCCAAGCAACTTCCGGTTGCTCCGTTTTTTGCAAGCCTGTCGACCTTGCTCACGTTCCCGCTGCAAGGAAGCATAACTTCTAACCGGACAACAAAGTCGGAGAATATTGAACCAGGGCCTTCGACTGTATACTTTAACATATCGGAGGACGCAAGTTGGTCTACAAGCATATTCAAAAACTTTTACCACATCTCACGCCTGTGCGTTTTCTCTTTTTGGCGTTTTCTTTTTTCTTGAGAATTGGTGGTTTAACGTTTCCTCGACATTTCAAGCAGCGGTGCTAAGGTGGGCTTTGATCATTCTTTTTGTAAACGGGAAGTTCTCTGCGACGTCAAAGACTGGACCACCGCCTGGTGGCGTCTGCCATGAAAAGGCTCCAGACACCAATGCGCGGTGCTGACGTCACGGCGCTGCGGTGGCACTGCTATTGGCAGGGCGCATGCGCAGACGCTCCACTTCACGCGAGTCTGGTTTCTGCGCACGCGCACTGCCCACACCTCGCGTGGTCTTGTATGGAAACTGCGCGTCGGCCTACACGCGTCTTGTGTTTGTCCCCTCTTTGTAGCCTCCGTCATGGGTTTTAGAAACGTTAAAATTTAACCATGTCGCCTGCTTCAGTACGTTGCCACCATTCCAATATTTACGAGCACTCAGCACAGCGTAGCACGCGCATATTCGTAGCTTGGGAATGCCAGCGAATCACGCGCAACACGCACAAACACTGAAAAGGGCCAGAAGCGATGTATGATCTACGATGACCGCACGCAAAAAAGGGATGAGATAAATGTCAAGTGAAACAGGTTTGTTTTAATTGTTCGTGATTGATGTCGATGTGTTAGATATAAATATATATAACAGTTTAAAAAAAATAAGGTGACAGAGATAACATTTTAACCATGCACCATGGCGTAACAACAGCCGTCTTCGTGCCTAATGAGAATAGAGCAATATCTATCTGTTTAGAATATGTAAAACTTCATTGTTTTGGTGAGATGGAAATGTGGAAATGTATTTACTAACATATTCTTCCCTCCATGCATCTGCTTGTGAGAGTGTGAATTTTGTGTTGTTCACACTTCACAGTCCTCAGCGGCATTTGTCATTCACAGACTCGGAATGCCTCACGATGGGGAAATTCCATCCTACGATGTTCCAAACGTGACATGGGAACGGTGTTCGGCGTCGTCGGGATATCTCATGGCACCTTCACTTGGCGGCAAAAATGAAGGTTTTTTTTCACACTGTTCTCTGCAACACATGAGGGTTTTTGTTGGGTAAGTAACGTTCCTCTTATTGGCATACGTTTTAGAAAATGTAGTTTTCTCTACGTCCTAAAACTGCCTTCGCTTAAAAATTAAAATAAAATCTAAGTGCAAAAACTATCCCCAACATTAAGGCAGCGGATCAAAAATATTCAAAACAATGTGTACGCATTTGAAGGTATTTAGCGAATAACGTTGAGAGAAGAACCGGACAGAAAAGAGCGCCCTTCTTTGTCCTGTTCTTCTCTCTACATTGTGCGCTAAATGCTTTAATATGTTAGTCTACCAAGTAGCACAAATGTCAACTTTACTACAATGTGTACGCCACTTGAATTTTTTTTTTTGTCTCTGTCTAGACTTTGCAAAATGTAGCCTTCTATCTATACTTCATATATTCTCAGGGCAGAGCGCAGTCAAACGCTAGAATACAGTAAACCACAGACGCGTACACTTAAGTGGTAAGTTGATGCGAAGTCGCTGAACTCGATTACTTGAGCCGGGAAGGACATGGCACAAAAAGGGAAAGAATGGCGTGACGTTGCACTCCTAGCGTTGTTTAAGTGGCCCTGTAGACTCGTGCCGTCGACTTCGCCCTGACCTTATGTCAAACGATCTATAGAGATATTTTAAACACACTCATCACTTTGATTCCTTGTTACACAAGGGGAGTATAACAGAAAGTCAAAAGTGAGCGCTAAATTAACAGAAGTTGGGGTGTAGGAATACAGCTTAAAATCGTATAGCACAGCGTTATTCCAAATTTGAACACTCCAAAAAAAGAAAGCAGTTTATTTCGCCACGCAGCCAGTGGTCTCGGGCGCTGGTGGACACCCCCTGCCCCAGGGCAGAGACTCGTTGGATCACTGGTCTGACTCGCGTGCAAAGTCGTAGCAAGCCACCACATTTCTTTACGTGACGTACACAGGGAATCTGCATAGTAGCAGGTTGCTCACTGCCTATTGAAAGCAGGTCTTGCGAAGTATGGGACATGATAACCTCTTTGGATGCCTCTGGCCCATGCTCATTCTTTTTCAAATCTAGTACTCAAACGCAACCAGAATTATCCTTTTGAAATCACACAGTGACGACATGTATGTCGTCACTGTGTTTCCCTCTGACAACCCCGGTGCATTTGTACGCCCTGTAATATTAATTAACATGTCAACTAAGGATATGCACACGCCCTATTTGCCGTACTGAGGTGGCCTCAATTTGCTCCGATTTCTCACTTTATAACTTCAAAGTCACAAAACTGAGGCAACATGCTTTTGAAGGTTTTGTTACTACATACACATCATAGAAGATTTAAAACATTTTATATGACCTGTAAAATAATCCGCATTTAGTAAAATGGCGCCATTTCAGCGTTTATTATTTTCTTACCGTTAACCAGGAAACCAATATTTAGAGCAGCGATTAAAAATATATATATGTGGCAACACGCTGGCAGCGTTTGAAAACCCTAGCATGTATAGATGCGAGAAAAAAAAAACATCGGCATTATTGCGCATTGTGCCGTATTTGCGAGTAGTTTTTGCTAACTCACAGCGCCAATACTCCACGCTAATTAATTTGACTCAATTTCTTCTAAGCTTAATTTGTTATTAAATAGTTCTGGACCCGTAGCCGCAGCAGTTGTTTTGGGGGAGTTGCCCAAAATGGCAAATTTGCCAAATCCGCAAAAACCGCTTCGGTTTGAGTCCGCTTAATATTTTTTTTCCGAGATAAAATCAAATGTTTTCGCAAGACAAAATTTGTTTTTGTTTTTCTCGTCATTGAATCAACCATATATATATATATATATTTATTTTTTTTTATTCTTCCAAAATTTAAAATTATAACCGCGCATGGTCGGCCGAACTTACCCGAAAACAATCTATAGAGAGTTTGGGAGGCGCGAAGCTGAGAAAAAGTAGTTATTAAAAAAAATTTTGCCTCACTTTTATATCAATTCTCGCTCAAGAGAAGGCAGCGTTAAATGCAAAAAAAAGGACACGTAAGTCCAGTACTTTACCATCTAGTTTGTTCAAATTATTATAGAAAATGCTGATATCTCTTCAGGTTCACCATTTGTTTTCTTACTTTAATATGACATAAAATTGGCTTAAGAAACCAATAGGTTTGGCTGCTAGTAACTGTAAAGGTACGCCAGAACATTTTTTTGCGGATTTTTGCAGTTAAACTTTTAATCTTGAATCTCACCTTTTTCTTCAAACTGAAAGTCTGTTCTAGCAACACTGAACGTGTGAAATAAACGGCAGGAATCATTACCCTGCGTAGATTGGAGAGATAATTCTCGCTTGATTAAAATAAAATTAACTTATTATTGTGTAAGTAATGCTGTCGAAGCTCACTCCATCTCCTTCTCAGCAGTAGGAATAATTATTCTCAACATACTCTCTTTCATATACAGCGAGTTCAAGCTTACCAGTGACTTCATGCCACTGAGAGTTGGAAAATTTTTTTTAATGCTTTAGCATCGGCTTCAGTTTTCATTTTCTCAGTAGATATTTAGAATTTAGAGATACTAAATAGCATATTTGAAAGAGTACGTTTCTGGTATATAGAAAATGCAATCAGTTTCAGTCGGCTGCGTAAATTAACTGAATGAGCTACAATCAATGTGAAAATGTTTCAGTCAATGTGCAGTTGGTACAGAAAGTAACCCTAGTGTTAGTACAGCGTTCTTAAATGTCTGTGGTTTCCGTGTATGCCTTTGGTGCAGGACGGGGATTCCACTCTTCCGATAACCCTGGAAAACAGGGATCATAAAAAAAAAAAAAAAAAAAACATTAGTTTTACAGGCTCTAGTTATCAACCCATGAATATAACTTAACCGCGGTGAAACGTACTGCTGAGGTAAATAATATTTCCACGTAAAGGTGAAGCAGATTATATGATTTGCGTTTTTGAAAGACACGAGTGATTTTACGGCGCTATGATAGAGATAACATTAAGCGCTAACTTCTCATTTTACAGCGCTCTAATTGCAGACATAGCTTAAAGGGGCACTCAAGTGTTTTTTGAGTTCGTGTTTTGATGATGACAACTGAATCTAGACACCCTACGTATCCATAAAACCAAAAAAATATTGTCACACGGTGAATATATCTTTAATAAAAATGCAATTGAATGCCGCCAAACCTCGGATCCATGCGAAAACGAAACCACTCTCATTGGTCACCACTCGCATATCAAGACGATCTCGGGCCAACGGCGTTAGACGATGTTCCGTCACACAGTGATTGCAAGGTAGCCGCACCGGTCGAACCTCTTTGTTATTCGAGCTTCGATCATGAAGGACTTCTTTAGGCTCGAGGACCTGACGCCGTTAGAGGTTGAAATTCTTCGGCGGACAGCCGACCTGGGGATGATTTTCTATGACGCCACCCCGACGTGCGATGTGGACGATAGCAGCGCTTCGGAATCGTTGAATGGAAAGCGCCGAATAAACAAGGACCAAGAAGGGGACAGAGACGAAGCGCTTCGTCTCTGTCCCCTTCTTGGTCCTTGTTTATTCGGCGCTTTCCATTCAATGATGTACCAACTAGCCCATTTATCTATTTTACTACAGTTCGGAATCGCGTTCGGGTTTCGAGGACGACGAAACGCAGACCTTTTCGGGTATTCTTTGATTTCCGGTTGGGGCAAGTCGTAAGCAAACCAACATTTGGCATCGCAGCGTAACCTCTGGTGCGTGATGTCAAAGGATGTCGCCACGTTGACTTTCGCCTCGAGAGGACGGCAGGCTGGTTCACACATGTGCAACGAGCGCGTTACCTACGACTGCGTCCGTTGCAACCGGAGCGACCGGAACGACCGCTCTGCGCCGTGCGTACACACACCTGCAACCACTGCAACAAGCGCAGCGGGTCGTCAGTACAGCGACCGCTTCTATGCCGCCGTCAGCTGTTTCAGCGGCGCCTCTAAAAAGGGGACGCACTGCCACTCAATGCCGTAACAGAATATAGACAGACAGTTTTCTATAGCCTGAAGCTTTATTATTTTTTCATGATAGACTTGCACGGTACAGTGGATGAAAAGAAAAAAGAAAAGAAAACGATTCAGTACGCCGTCTCGGACGATCACGACTCTAATACACGACTTTGCCAATAATACAAATATCGCCACACGCCTTTTCTACGATTATAAAAGACGATGTAATCTTAGCAGCGATATAGCAACGTAGAAATATGATTTCGTGATCATAGAGACGTTGCGATCGTTCAGGATTGCTAACACTAATCACTTTTCTCCGGTGATGAAAACGCGTGAAACTTCGCATCCTATATGCGGTACGCGCCAGTAATACCTTGAACTTGGGCACACGCATTAAATGCACCAAATAAGAAATCCGGTCGATGTGCGAGGAAACAAATGCTTAGAAAGCACCACTGTAGTCAAAGTAAACAAACACGACGGCACGTGCGGTTCTGCTGTCTTGAGAGTGTCGCCACGACATCGTCGCACGAGTAGGTGGATTTTCCCTTGTAGTACGTGCTGTGTTATAATAGCGACACAGGACGACAATTCACAGTCAAATATAGCGTTTTTACGCGGAACGATGAGCTTCCGCCACGCCGTTCACGTCGACGATCACCACCGACGCTATGTTTGCAGATAGAAGGAGCCGGCTCGGCGACCGGCACCACCGGCATGCAACGCGCGCAACCAGTTCTCCTGGACCTGTGATTGATCTGTCACTGCAATTCTTTCAAACGCAGCGGGAAAAGTTGAGCTCGTTCCAACCATTTGCGTCGTGAACGACACATGCGTGCGTCCCTCCGTCGCTATGGCAATCGACGGTTGCAGACCTTTGCAACCGTCGGTTCAAACGGTCGTTTCGGTTGTTCCAGTTGTTGTGGTCGCTATGGACGCATGTGTGCGAACGGGCCCACGAACGCACTTCCCGAAAAACACGGAGGGAGAGAGTTCATGACACGGTGCGCTTCCGCGCATCCCGAGGGAACGGGAAATTCACCCCCCGCGGAGGAAGGCAAGGAGAAAACGTGTTCCTTTGTTTGTGAAACGATAATTGCAGTATCGCGTGTTCTAAACTAGAACTATTTTACGTCTTGTGAAATTATCATGCACAACATATCTTAACGTACTGAAAATTGTTTCTTTAGCGAAACTTTACAAAGGGCGCCAAAAATTTTCAAACATACGATAATTTCATTGGTCGGCGCAGGAACAGAAAAGAATCCGCACGCATATTGATCCTGCGTGATTAATAGGCGGTTCTGCCTCCTAAAACTGAAGATACTCATTCACTGACACTTCCTTAACACCATCGCACCAAAAAGTAGCTTCCGCAAAAACCACTTGAGTGCCCCTTCAAGTGGTGAAAAGAATCTCCCGCCCACTTATGGCCACAGTTCAGTTAGAACAAGAGAGCGCGAAAAATACAGATTTATTTGTAACAATTGGTAGCGAGTTAATTAAGCTTTCTTGACTTTACGTATCCCAAAATTATTTGACATGATGTGAAATGTCTAAAAAAATAGGCATCTCGTATAAAATGAACCCTAGAAACGAATGTAGGAATGTGCTTTCGAGGAATCACGTTGCTTCGGTACTCATGTTCCTTTGCAATACTAATTATATTGAAATTCAAAGTAAAATTAAAGTACAAATTAAACTTTTATTTCAATTCAAATAAGGAATATTTTCGTCTCTACAAGGGTGCATAAAATACGCTTGGGTGAATTGCCAACATACGTTGATTAGTCAAGGCCCACTCACGTTTCAGTGAATATCTAGAAACAATTAAAAAAGTAAAATAAAATTAAGTGCAGTCGCCCAGAATGATACAAATGCAACCACAAAACTAGCAAATGTGGAAACAGGTCGCGATTACCGCGGGTCGTTTCGATAAATTCCTCCGTCGATGCCAATGATCGACTTCCTTGTCTCACTCTTGAATATTGGCGAGGATATCGAATTATAAGGAGTGCTCTGACCCGTTTGTTGTCTCCACACCTCAGTGTTTACCAAACAAAAGGTCCGAGGACATGCCCACAGGCTTTGTGGGCATGCTCCCGTCTTAACGCAAAAATCTTAACAATAAACGAGGTGACGTTTATTCTTAGTGTCAGATCTCTCCCGAAGACAGTCGTCAGAGAATGCGAGCTTGACCCCTTTCGACTTTTGTGCTGGGCATACGCACCGTGCATTGTTCATGCAGGCCGGAGGGGTAACAAAAGAGCCCCCCTCCCCCGGAGAACACCAATTCCAGCCGAACGCTGACTCGGCATTCGGCTTGGTCACCCAACGTCTGAGTGATTGTTATTTGTTGTCCCCATACGCTTAGTTCTAAAGTTAGCTGACTAGGGGGCCACGGTCTGATCTCCTCCTCAATTGCGGAAGAAAGGACACAGGTAAGGGCAGAGTCCACGAGCGTTCAATGGACACTCTTAAATACACTCAGCTATATCTCCATGCGAAATTCCCCCCTGCGCCGGTAAGCTAAGACACAGCTTTCCGGAAAGCAAAAGATCAAGAAAGTATCGGGGAGGTCACCGAAACCCTTCCCCTTTCGATGTCACCGGACGAGTCCCCCTCCCGAAAGCGGGAAAAGAAGAGACGAAACCTCCTCCCCTGTCACGAGTCATTCGCATCCGGAAAAGAGTGAGAGGGGGCACTTCGATTTTCGAACCAGTCGGAGCTCACAGCGAAGGAGGTCGAGCGTTCCGACCCGCGCCCGTTATCACAGCCATCGGCGAATGGAGGTCAAAGGAATCGCCAAGAAGTTGTTTTGGGCATACAACATCAATAAATGCTAGACAGTAAAACGCTACAATCGTTGTACGCAAAGGGGCGAAGGTTTACATTTCGTTTAGACGCGAACGAGGCTGGCTATTGTCTTAACAGGAAATCAAAAATCGGGACGGTCAACATAAACGCATGGAACAAATATCCATATCTCTAGAAGCTATTTCAAATGCTTTGCCACCTCGATGGCTTCGAAACAAAGCGCCGGTCTTGGGTACTCCAGGTGGCTCGTTTAATTCCCGGCCGAGGTGTCCGTAATCTGATAGAGGCTTACAGCGGAAAAAGGAGCCGTGCAACCGAGATTTCGGTTACACGCGACTTTGGTATGTCAACAACGCGTCACGAAATCTCCAGTTGGTCGAAATTGTTCTTCAAACATCTATTTTGGCGCGCCAGATATCCTTCATTACATTAGCACAGAAAACAAAAAATGAGTTCATTTCACAACCAATGGATACACCTTTCCAAGAAACACTCGACCACAGGGGCAGCCAACCGTTTCCGAGCCCACAGTTACTGGGTTTTAGGCTAGACTCTCACCGGCGTCCCTGTTAACCCTAACCAAGTGGACTGTGATTTTGATAGGCGCAGCCTGCGTAGGCACTCTCTTAAACACTGCTTGCGGCTGAATTCTCGTCTTTTCCCGGTGTTTTTGTGTTGCATGGGGCATGTATTTTCCCGAAATCATTAAGAAACATTGTACTATTGAAAAAAAAAATAAAAAATCCTATAAACTATTTTTGTTGGATACGCGCGCGACAGAACGAATTTGACTGGAATGTATAGTTCTAGTTTTTTTTGTTTTTTTACGATAAGTTTTGACGGCGCCGCACGATTAGCCGCGTGTCAAGCAACAATACGCTTAGCTGTCAAAAATAATTTACGACAGAAAATAGCCGAAAGGCATACATTTTTCAGGCTCACAAATAACGTGTTTACCGATGGACAGAACACGGACATACGACTAAGCAAGTGTTAACATTCGAACAATATATTGTACGTACCAGACGATGCAGCGTTATCTGAGAAAAATCTCAAATAACACAGTCACAGTCGATGACAGCCAAATCTTGACGATCCGACGGAATCCAAGATTACTTCGTTTTGGGGCACGTTTTGGGGAAAGCTTCTCTTTTTCACAACATCATGGCAAAGGAACGAACGCGACTGACCTGTTTCTCACCCCAACCCGGACAACTATTATTGGAGATGACTGAGGATTCTACGCGGATTATCTCTAGGAGGGGGGAGAACAATGTTCGCAAAATCGCGTCGAGGGCCGTTCGACGTTTTTCACGTTCTTCGTTTCCCGTGAATGTCGAGCAGGAAAGCTTGAATGGCAGGCACTTACCAGCCCTATTTCTCACAATGGAAGATAACACAAAAAGGGTAGGCAGCACGCATAAAAAAAGATTAAGTGGAAACTTTTAAGAGGGACTAAAAAACGCCGAATGCAAAACCGCAAAAACGTAGCTAAAAAACCGCGCTGAGCGGCTCTTCACAGTCCAAGAGAGTGGCAGAAAATTTCTAGCTGATAGAGGGCGCGAGAGTCGCACCAGCCGCATCAGCATCACCAAAATAGCGGCGACCTGGAAGCGTTTTTGGAAAGGTGTATACGTAGCATCACAGAATATCATTTTAAAGAGGAATATGTTATAGGGCTTGTTTTTATAAGACGACACTAACGCTGCGAAAAAGTTATCAAAAACTGCCACACGGTTGCCATCACATCATAAATCACTAACATAAGTTTTTTAAGCGTACTGATAAGAGAAACCAATTGAAAATAAAAATGTAACCATCTTATCATGCGAACCGAATCGAAGCTCTCTCGATTTGCAGCCTGATGCTCGTCGTTCAGCTCCACTGGCTGGACGACGGGAATGTAACCTCTTACGACTTCTACATGCACGCAACGAGCATGAGTAGACAATCACATGTCCTTATCAAGCGATCACATGGTTGCATCCGGCGACGGGTTGTCATAGGCGCCTATGTACATGCAGAGTCCTACTCCTATGTTGCACTTTCCTTTGACTCGAAAGTCACTTCATTTTTGTGTAGCACAGTCTCAGGTTTTTCATTGTCCTCAATTTTCACTAGCTCGCCTGCACTCGCACTATTTTTTTATAATAAACAATCGTGCGAACACTTACGAGTGTCAACAGAGTATGTTTAAATAAGCCTTAGTGTTACGGAAACATTTGGGAGAAAAATTACGTGTTGCGTGTCTCCCTGGCTCACAAATACTGGCGAATAGAAACGCAGCTGATTTCAATATACGCGGCACATATTGTTTTTTACTTTTTTAAAAATATTAAAATAATTTGATTATGAATCGCTAGACCACCTATAAGCATAATTTGGTTTGTGTATACTCCTTTTTGGCATTGATGCTCATAAACGTTCGAATATTTTCAGACGCCAGACGGAAGAATGTTACAAGGTGAAGTCGAAGAAAGCCGTCCAAGCACCTGGCCAACTTCCGGGCGTGGGACTGAACATGACAGCGTTATGCAAGAAGCTACATCCTCACGTCCCTGGAATAACGGGCTCATCTGTAAGAGGCAGCAAAGCAATTATTTCAGTATTCGGAGTGACCTAGCAATCAATACATGCGTGATTTCATCTCAAATCGTGCAATAAGAGAAAGTCGGACTTCAAGTGTTCTGTAAAAAAAACATTTATGTTGTGTTAAAAGTTCTACCTATAAGAAAAGAGAAAACCGCTGGTTCGATTAACTTTTGGTTCTCTTACTATGGAGCACAAAAACGGCCGCGAAGGAAGTTAGCTTCTTTCCTGACTTTCGAGAGGTAGCATGTTACACTCACGTCTTCTCTCATGGCTGTTGCCTCTACATTATTTTATTTTGTTCAGAACAATGCGGACACTGAAAGTGTTTTAATATTATTATATTTTAGGTGTTCTATTATTTTACTAAAGCCGCCAAATTTACCTTCTAGGTATATTTTGAGTGAACATTGACAGGTTGATATCTGCGAACTTTTTAAATTATACTTATAATTATCATATGCCTGGAAGCCCCAAAGGAGCTTTATAAATATATTCATATCATTCAGCTGTGCGCGTCATCTCCTGAAATATTCTAACCTAATAATGGCGAAAATCGAAAAAGTTGCAAGTCTAAAAGTAATGTTTTTAAAACTAACTCTCTTTGGGGGTTTTCGCAGAAAATATTTTTTAAGAGGAATCATAGTTCATAAATGTTATTACTCATTTGTAGGAACTCTATTAAACCCCAATATAATAAAATGCGTGTTCGTATTTTGATATAAAATAAGGCAACCTTGTCGAGCATTTGCCGTCTTTGGAGTTTTTAATATATATCGGTAAATCTCTTGGGGGATATGTCAACTTCATAGTGGTGGATTTACTCAGAGGCGACAGGAACGAGACCGAGGTGGTGTAAGTGAAATAAACAACTGTTTTATGTAGAAAAAAAAATTAATTTGAGGTGTCACTTAGATAATAGCACATAAAACACACGGCATTCCATTTGCCATGCAGGCACTGCGACAAAGTTCGACCAGTACAACAAAACACTAAAACTAAGGCTACTTGGTTCGAATTTTATTCCGGCTTTTAACGCCCTCGTTGCTGTCGTCCCTCCCAAGCTCGCCGTGGCATCCACCTTAATTCAAGTTTCCGCGCACACAATAATAATAATAATAATAGAAAAAGAAACATAACCTGTGCCCAAATCGTCCGCTTGTCTTATATTCGCGACATATTGCACGCCACGACAACCTTCGGTCCCAAACAGATCCCCAGCTGCCATGCTGGTCCAAGGTCCAAGAAGATGGAAGCGTAGTAGGATAATACAAGAAGGTTAGAAGACATGGAGAGGGCATCACGTAATTTGTTTGAAGCCCAGTCAGAAAACAAAAAACACGTAAACAAGGAGAACGTAAACATCAACTAGGTTTGGGAAACACCGAGTGTCCGAGTGTTACGGGTCACGCGTCAGCAAAATCATTTTTTTTCACGTTACGTCGCACATTTGTGTTTGCTCCGTACGAGCAGGAGCAGACGCAGGGGGCATTCAGGGCGGCTGGGTGGCGAAACAAAAGTGTTTGGCGTCGGGCATTGCTGTGATAGGGCTTTGCTGTGTGAGCGGCTGCGGAACTCACACCGGTTCTTCTTCCGCGCGGATTTCGTTTCACCTTTATGGCCATATTGCCTTACATTCTGGATTCTGCAGTAACGTGAAATAATCGGTGACTCTCCGACGCACACCGGACTGAGAAAGTGATAGGTTTCGTTCCTCTTTAAGTGTCGCGACAATGACGACCCAGTCGAAGAAGATCAGAGTGTGCGGACTTCATGAATTTGCACACTTCAGATCAGATGACAAGGGCGTGTCGAAGGTAATGTTAGGCCTGACTTTTGCAGCGACAGTCATACGTTGGCTTCTATTCCGGAACGCTTTCGCCCTACCCGCGGGTGAAGAGAAAACGGATCTGGGACGTTCGGCTGATGGAGATAGATTTAATTGTTTTTTGCAAAATTACATTGGGCGCAAGCTAGATGCTTGCGCTGCCCAGACCGCAAGACACTTGCACAATGCTAAAATACGCATGAAAATAACAAGAGAAAAGATCATGAGTCATTCTACTCTGTGAAATTGGATGACCAGCGAAGCTGTTTAGCACGCGACACAGTCCCGCAACGTGGATCCGGAGGGAACTAGACACTGAAAGAAGTGTCAAAACGCAGGCTAGTTGTTGTTCGATCATAAGTAAGAAATAAAACCTTGAGACAAGGAAACTAAAGAGACTTACGCACCATCGGGAAGGCGTGCGCGTGCGGCGCGTGCAGCTGAGCAAGCGTAGAGTTTTTGGTCACGCACACAAAAAGCCACGGAACCCTAGCCATAAACAGCTTTGCAGCAAGACTGAATTAAAACAGAAAGCAAGCTGACGAGCAGGACGCGGAGCCGTGGGCCGGCTAAACATCTCAAACTGAGCTAAGCCGTCAACATATGCAAAGTGTGAAACCGAGTTACGTATTTTCCGCGAGTCACGCTATCTTTCCACAGCCACACATTTGTTCCGCTCTAATTTAGAAACATCTATTAAGTTCATACGTATATACGTGAGAGGTCAGACGCAATCGGCGCTCGATGTTTTCCTTCAGTTCCGATGTGCACCAACGCGAGCACCAGCCAACGTACACGAGCATATTCATCGCGATCATGCTTTGCTAGAGCGTCGGGCAGTGCGCCTCTTAACTCTATTCCTCGCTCCGTTTACAAGGAAAACGATCTTCGCTACAAAACGCAGCAAAAACATGAAAGATAAATATTTTTTTATAATTTAATACTTCCACCGGTTTGAATATTTTCATGTAATTATACTGCAAGAGATAATGCATACAACTGAATCATTCTCATATCTTTATAAAGAGCACCTAAGAGCTTTCCGTGGACATTAAAATTATAAATATAACTTAAGAAAGTTCCAGATAGCAACAACTCAAATTGATAAAAACTCCACCTGGGTCATGAGTTTGGCGACTTCTCTATAAAAAAAACGTAAGCCGTCTTAAAATATTTAATTACATTACGACCACCTCATACTGTCCCCGGAGTAATTGATTAAATTGAAAATAACATAAAAGCAAACACTAAGGGACGAGACTGAGTTAAATATGTGGCCATCGACAGTTGGAAAAAACGTTCCTTCCGCCGCTGCCGCTTCTCCGTCTCCATAACTTGAAAATAAAAAAAAAATATCGGCACCCACCGAATTTGCCTTTCTTCGAGGTGAAAAATTCCCCCGCAACAAATATTTGATTCGTCCATATAAAAAGTTTGACACTTTTTGACTCCAGAATTTGAGCCAAAGTCACCCACGTGTATGCAGTAAGCGTAATTATCACACAAAAATGAAACAGGTTTACAAATCTCTGTAAGGCGAAATTAGAGCGTAGCTCTTGAGGTATTTCGATTTTGCAATATACCGTGCTAAACAATTTGAGAAAGAATTATTTGTACATTTACAAATATAGACCCCTCTCCTCAGGTACTTGTTCTGCACCCTCCTCCTCTTCTGTGCCCTCCCCTGCTCCTCCTCTGTACCCTGCCCTCCTCCTCCTCCATACCCTCCCCACCTCCTCCGTTCCCTCCCCTCCCTCCTGCTGCGTACCCTCCCCTGCCCCTCTTCCGTACCCTCCCATCCTCCTCCTTCATACCCTCCCCTCCTCCCACAGTTTCCCCGCTAAATGTAGGTGGAAAATTGACGCCAAGTGGCCGCAACAATAATTCAGTTTCCCTGGGAAATTTAGCGGGGGAAATGAATTCACGTAACCGCGTCCCGCCACCTATCGAAAAATTCCGTTTCTCCGCTAGATTTAGCGGGAAAATTGACGTGACATGACCTTAACACCCATTCAATTTGCAGCAAAATTTAGCGGCGCGATTACGGTGACGCCGACGTAATCGCTCCGCCACGCTTTACGGGCATAAAACGCAATAGCCAGCACCTCCACGAAAATGCCACGAACGACAAATGATGAGGCGGTGAATAACTGAAGATCGAAACGTTTAATGGGGCGAACTTGTGCGCAAAACAAAACAAAATAAAGGATCCACAACCCTTAGCTACCGAGAATATTTCTTCACTATAGCGGACTGTGGGCTGATGCTGGTCAAGGTATCATCAAACGCCCAGTACGGCGTTCCTGAATATTTCGGTTTTAAACTCTGAACTAAGATTGCTTTTAAATGACTCAAAATACAATTTCTAACAAGTTGCATTAAAACAAAATCTCAATATAAATCGCCCCAAATGTTGTGGAGGTACTTAACTCCAGCAAGAGAGTTGGACACAAAGGTAATTACAAAACTGAGTATCATAGATCACACACATGCTATTCCCGGTGACCGCAGCGAGTTTTAGAGCGTGTTTTACAATTGCTAGTGGACACTCAAGAGAGGTTGAATTACCTGCTGATATTCATGCGACTGACGGCCTGCAATTGTCAGTTTAAGGCATTGTGTCTTTGCATCTCGACTTACAAATATCGAAATTCTTAGGTGCCGACAAAATTCACAATTTATTTTAAAGAGAGATGTTGAATGGGTTCCCAGATCTGGTTTTTATGACAATCGCTTTTGTCTAGCACAGTTCCGTATGACTAAAGGCTCAACAAGATAACTACAGTAAAATAGTTAAGATGCTAAGCTTTTATTTAATTATAGACCCATTGCATTAACGTCTACGTAGTGTGAAAGTCGATACCACATATTTCTAAAAATATCTGACAGGTTTTATTATCGAATAAAATCCTTAGCGAGTACCATCACTGCGTCCGTCAAAAGCTCTCCGCCGTGACACAGCTAGTTAAAACCACACAATATTTTTAAATGAATCGCAGGCGACAAACCGACATTACATTTCTAGAATTCGAGAAGGGATTTGAAAACGTTTATTATACGGAACTGTAAGCTAAATTGCATACCACCACAGGGAGTAGTCAGGTCGTTCAATGGATCGAGGCTTTCTTAAGTTATCGCTGGCGTTCGTAAGTGTTGAAGGGATTGATTCTGAGAAATCTGATGTGTTCTTTGGTGAACTACAAGGAACGGTACTGGGTCCTTTGCCGTACTTGATTTTGTTAATAACCTTATGGAAGGTTCACCTGTTCTGTGGGCGTTTCTTCGGCTAATCCGCACATAAAATGAGCAAACGAATGTCATACGCGTGATGGCTGCAGGCCTTAGTTAACTACACTAAAGTGTGTTGTTTTGTTTTCCGCATATTCATGACCGCTTCAGCTTCTCTTTAGTTGTTTTTCTTGTGTTTTTTTTTTTTAAGAGAAAAAAAAGGCTATAAAAAGGGCGCTGGAAATTGAAACGTACTAATCCTGCAGAATAATGTTATCGACCACGGCAGATGTCCGGTCATGAGTGTAAAGTGACTCTTTGCGCATTAATTATCTCAAATTCATTAATTAACTTCTGAAATAATGCCGTAAGTGAGCTCATTACACTGATTAATACGTTTTCTGTCATGAGAATATTCCCTAGCAGTTGTTAGAACTCAAAAATATAAATTTGTTCCGGTTAAGCCTTTAGCAAATTTAAGCCATGAGCAGAAAATGCACAAAAATTATACGCAAAATAAGGCAACGGTCCCACCCGGAAGCAACGTTATCGTCCGCAGCGGATGGGGGTAGCGAGTTATTGCAAGCCGATTAGAGACACCTGCCCTAGAGTAAAGGCGCGCCGTACTCTGTTGTCTTCTCGAAAAGGCATTTTCGGGCGGAGACTGAATTGCAAAATTTTGCCAGAGAATAGTACGGAGGAGAATCTGGCTATCCTAAGTCTAATAACTGTGATTGCATATCTTGACGCCTGGCAACATTTATGACTGGCAATGTACCAGCTGAGGCGAATATTTCAAATGTAGTTAGTGTATTTGGGGTTATTATCATCTAATTATTACTGTACATTCCTTACTTGAAACCCGCCAAGGTAGAAACCTTATTCAGAAAAAATAATTTCTTTAATTACAATGTCCTCCTTTTTCATTTATTTTACCCTCTTAAAAAAAAATAACAAAACAAAAATACCTTGACATATGTGAGTGCGAAAGTACAAAAGACTGATTTCGAATTCCCTGGGCGTTTAGGAGCGCGCCGGGATCAGTTGACCAGATCCGGAATGGAGCACACGACCCGACCGGGGTCGCGCCCCCTACGGATTCCCAGTGGAACATGACCTCTGCTCCGGGATCGGCGAATGCCTTCCCGTCATTCACCTGCCCGGGAATCCCCTTTCAGCGGCCGCCGCGGTCGTTTCGAAGACGTTTTCGTAATCGCGGCGATAACACGTGTTCGACACACGAGCAGCAGGAATGGCTCAGGAGCTTCTAGAACAGAGCCGTTAATACTGAGAGAGTTTGGCCTTCTTAAGGAGATTTTGACAGCCTGGCAACCACGGCAGCGCAGTCTGACAACCGGGAGATGACTACTTCCGTCCGCCATTTCGGGGCTCTGACTCATAGAGATTCTATGCGATTTCTCAGGAATAAAGAAGACAAAGAAGTACCGCCATTTTTTGTTATCGCGAAATCCTCTGGTTCTAGCGGGCAACAAGCTCCACCCATTGGCCAAACTCTCTCAGTATAAACGGTTCTGTTCTAGCAAAGATTGCCGGAATGCCCGCAGCGCGGCAAAAGCTTCTCTTCTCCTTCATGGAAAACGAACCGGCTGTCGAGCCAAGGGGTAAACAAGCATCCATTCGAGTTGGGCGAGATCAGGCGAGATGCCCCGCGAGAAAGGAAGTCAGTTGAATTATATGTTTTCAAAGTTTTCTGGCTAAGCCCTACCACCGTCATTAATATCATCCTGATACTTCGGCGTCACACTTATCTCATATCCCCACAGATTCGTGAACGGCCCTTACCTTTACGTTCTAGGTCGCGCGGAGAAGTGTTTGCCTTATTTAGATCTGAACATCCGCCCTGAGCAAGGATATGGACACGTATATTGGGCTTATATACCCATAACTACAAGTTATTTCGTTAGTAACGATTCCACATAGGCGAAGCCTGTAAAGAACGGTATTACAAAATTAAGTCTGAGAGCTTCTGTAGCAAAGGCCTTTTTCAAAGAAGCTCAAAGAATTTCATATTGAAGTTTAGAGATTTAGTCGGTAGTCTTTTGAAAGAATTTTGTATTGGGTGTTCGAAAAGAACACCTTAAAGCTACTGCCACGCGCGTTGGCGAGCGGGCGCGTGCGTGGCCGAGTGGTTACCGCGCTTGGGTTTCGTGCGGAAGCCCAGGGTTCGACTCCTGGGAGTTGCCCGTCTTTTATTTATTCTTTCAGTTTAACGTTCATGTAAATTCGAGAACCCTCTTGCTTGTTCAAGGTCCGAATGTTCAACGCGCCGAACCTTCTACGCAAAATGCCACGAATAAAAAAAAAAGGCTTGTAAATAAAATTTGAAATTCACGTTTAATGCGGCGAACTTGTGCCCGAAACAAAATAGTCAAACGCTAGCACCGCAGACGTCGATGGCGGCGTAACAACGGAATCGAACGCTGGGGCGAGGCTGACTGCGGCTCGCCACGCGGAGCCCCTTATGTACACGCGTTGGCTGCTGAAACATTCGGCGTAGAAAGTTCGACACGTAGAACATTCGGACCAGAATGTTCGGAACAAGCGACAGGGTTCTCGAATGTACCAGAACATTAAATTGAAGCAATAAATAACAGACGGGTAACTCCCAGGAATCGAACACTGGGCCTCGCGCGAAAGTCAAGCGCGGTAACCACTCCGACACGCACGCGCTCGCTCGCCGATATTTAGAACTCGTTTTGACTCTTTTGTAGAGGTGTGTTTTAGCCTACCTCGCGTCCAGTTATGAATAAGTGCCTGCAAATTATTTCCGGAATCGGTAAAGTTGGTCCCAGGTTCAAGGTAGGGGCGGTCTCTTTTGCGCATTCAAAAATATGTTCATGTGCTCCTCAAATTTAAACGCAGGACGAAACCGAGTTTAGGCAAGGTAACACATCGGTGCAAATATGCTCCATGCGCAGTTGTTGGTTTACAAAATCCCTCTTTCCTGTGGAGGGCCAGTCCGGCAGGTCTCTTGAGCCATTGGTCTTTATGGAGAGCTCTATCGAAACACTACGCTACGCACTGCAATAAAATTAGCCGTTTTCCCCTATTTGAATAATATTCAAATATTGGTAAACCAGATAAATATGAGGGCTAGAGGAATTCAGGACGCGCTTTTCTTTCTTAATTACTGACCTCGTGTTTGTGTTAGTATGAATTCAGCTACTATTTCTGTTTTTGGTTCCCCTATTAACCAGACTGATAGATTTCTTTTGTGGTGTTGTAAGGAGTGTTTTGAGGGAGTGATGTCCTGTCCGGTTTTATGTAGCTTAATTTATTCGTAAAGATGAAGATTGTTGTATAAAAGCCAGTCAATTGAACTCTGAACTTCAAACTTTATAAAAACAAATTCCCGACGAGGACTCCGAACAAAAAGCTTCGAATAGGAAGGTAGAGGTTCCGTGTGCGTCCCCATAACAACGCAATACAATATTAAACAAAACAAGAATATAATCAACTGAACGAAATAGGTGTAGACGGTTTTAGATAAAAAAGGAACATTAATGTGATCGAAGAAGACGTTGTTAAGCAATGTCGGCAGATTATGAAGTAGAGATTGACATGCACCATTACAACAGAAATGTGAAAAGATCAAGAGTTTGGGCGTTGAATAGTGATTATTGATCGACGTTTAGTAAAATTTGAAAGATCGCTGTTGGAAAATCTGGATAACGTATTATGATGGCGAAAGCATACAAGCATATCGTAGCATATCGTATGATGGAACAAGTCATAGCGGGTGGGATATGACGTAAGCATGGTGGATCCAATATGGATATCCATTATTAAGTCATCCCATCCATCATGATCCGTCATGGATCCACTATGCTTTACGTCACCCTACCCATCATCAGTTGTCCCATAATACGATACGTTACAAGATACGTGCATGCCACTTTCGCCGTCATGATTACGTTATCATATTTTTTAATGGAAATTAGACAACAAGCAACACACTCTACGCTGAAAAATTAAAAAAAAAATAAGTATACTGTATTCATAGCCACTGGTAACTTTCATATTATTACCGCGCCCGCAGCTGGCCCAGTAGGCATCCCGGCCGTGGCCTAACGGTTATCGTGCTTGCTTCCCACGCGAAAAGCAAGGGTTCGATTCCCGGGAGCGAATCGTCTTTTCCTTTTTCTTGCAATTTAGTGTTCTGGTACATTCGAGAACTCTGCTTGTTCGAGGTACGAGTCGCCGAACCTTCTTAGTTGATTGTCCCAGAAGCTAAGGCTTATATATAAAGTTTTTTTTTTTTTTTAAGCTTAACAGATTTGTTTAAAAAAAGACCTGAAAGTACACTTATGCCGCTTTTGGAGGTGAGTTATACGGCCAGGGGGACATATTATAGGGGGTTAATCGTAACACTCAGTCGACTGATTAACTAAAATGTGTTAATTAACTTTTTAATGAATGAAAATAGACATATGGTTCCAATTAGAAACTTGATCAGCAACATCGAAAACCACAAAATCAATAATTTTCAGACCGACTTTGAGCGCGTGAGAAGCGTAGTAGTGCACTAAAGTTACCACTCGTGGAGCAGGTACAAAGCTAGCGGTTGCGATAAGGCGCCCGCGCGATTTTTCCGTCTCTTATCTAGCCCCAGCCTTGTACCTGCTCCACGAGTAATAACTTTAGTACAATACTACGCTTCTCACGCGCCAAAAGTCTTTCGGAAAATGACTGATTTAGTGGTTTTCGATGACACTGAGCGGGTTTCTAATTGGAACAATTTGTCTATTTTTATTAATTAATAAGTTAATTAACACATTCTAATTATTAAACGACTGATTGTTACGATTAGCCTTCTATAATATGCCCCCTGGCCGTATAACTCACCTCCACAAGCGGCATAAGTGTAACTTTCACGGCTTTTTTTTAAAAAATCCGTTAAGCTTAAAAAAAAAAACACCATGTATAAGGGGCTCCGCCTGGCAGTCCGTAATCAGTCTCGCCCCAGCGTTCAACTCTAATGTTACGAGAAAGGCTAGCGCCTGCGACGCGAGCCTTTCTGTATTTTTTTGTTTGGGCACAAGTTCGCCATATCAAACGCTTAGTTTCTGAATTTATTCGACTCCTCATTATTTGTCATTCGTGACATTATTATTAAAAAATAATTTTTTGGTGTGAGTGTAGGCGCTATGCGTGCGCGCGCTTTCTACTTGTGGATTTGCCTCTTTTTTTGCTGTTTTATTTCTTCCGATCATCCTGGTCTAACTAAGCCTTCATTTCAAGTCGAAACTGTAACCGCATACGTTCTGTAGAGCATCGCAAAAATTTATTTTCAATGACGCCATTTGGTGCTCTTCTTGAATGTATTCGCTGCAGAATACGTGCCTAGTAATTCTCTTTGTGGACGTAAAAAGATGCATAATAATGCGCTCTTGTTTTTTGCCGCTTTTTGTTTTGTTGTTCTTTAACAGTTGTACTTTTATTGCCTGTTGAGGGAGTGTCCTACTGTGGATGGGCCTCGTCAAAGTGTACTTGCCTTTTGCATATTATCTCGAAACTTCAGTATTCGAAGTAAAGAAACAAGTAAACAAACCGGTCATTACTTTCGCTGCCCCATCTACCACCTGCACGAATAACACAGACTGTACTCTATCAGTCAATGTTCTTCGAGATCTCTAACTTTTGCTGAACGGCCGGCTGTAACAGCCGGTTGTATACCAGTCGGATCTAATAAAAAAACGACACCGAAAAGCGTTTCGTCCATAGGAAACCATATAAAAAGACTTCACTCTCCGCATGTTTTGAATTCACAGCATTAAGATTGTGAGCCAAGTGCTTTACCGAGTGAGCTATCCAGGTTTTTGTTTTCTTAATTGTTGTGGTATCCAGGGTCAGTGGTAACTAACACACAAAAGCGAACGCATTGGCGCGGCATTCAAACACACGGTCGCACGCTTCGCGGCCTTTCCGGTTATGCTACGCCATCTCGCGGCGTGTGTCAGAAAGGGCACCGAATATTAGGTAGGCGGTACTGTTCGGACGCCCTTCTCTTCTTCTCCAGTGGCCATGGCCTCTACAAAGCCACGAACGCCCGTAAGTGGAAGGCCTATCACACATTTTGTGCTTACCAATCTTTATAAGAGTGATCAAGCTTGCATTTTTTGGAGTAAGCTTTACATGTTTCTTAATAAACAACGTGTCTTTTGGAGGTCCAGATCTTGCTCCAAACAAAGAAAGACTTCATACTGTTCTTAATTAACTCAAGTCTTCATTAAATGATCAAAATTTTTGTTCAACAGAAGCCGAATTTATTCAAGATATGCAAATTCCTGTGTGTCGCGACGTTCAAACATTTCCAACGTTCTTTCACTGAACGCCTCGTAGATGGAATGCCTTGTGGAAATGGGAAGGTAAGTTAAGTGTGCCTGTTTTGTCGTTGACGATCATTAATTTCCAAAAGTTATATCTTACACAAATTAAAGACAGCTTACCTCATTTTGAGTACGACAGTTTCTTTTCCGCATGATTCGAAACATCTTTTTTTTTTAATAGATCACTACTCTTTTGAACGGGTTGTCGGCCTGTTTGTGACGGTCAAGCAGCCTAGTGACCAAGTGCATGCTAAAAAAATGTCGATTCGCGGTCAAAAGCATCGATCTTACTCAAACTTTGGTAGGCCCCTAGAATCTCGCCCTCTACTCACAAATAGACTTGTATATCATTATTTTCTTAAATCAATGTGCCTGTGTTACTGGCCAAGTTTTTGTAGTCCAAGTCTGGTTCCAGTGAACGAAGAGAAATAGGACATACACAGAAGGAGCGAGCAAGACGTTTTCCCTTACTTAATGATGTAGACCAACTTCTTTTTTTTTTTTGTTAAGTATCAATTAGTCATTTTGGAAAACAAGATGAACTATCCTTAAATCACAAGTCCAAGATTTAGTTTAGGGATACAATTGTTGCTAGCGAAGGCAAAACTCTTCCTTAAAATTACAGAAATGTGAGAGCGTAATATCACACACATAACTAGATATAAGAGCAACATGTTGCTTCGTTACACAATTATGGTGAACAAGATAACAATCAGTTGCGATATCTGAGATGCTTTAAAATTCTCACCGTTACTCCCTAAGAATATCGTAGACATTGAACTCTTGATGAATATTATGAATAAAATAGCGCAAAACAACATGAAAGGAAGGACGAGGTAGAAACAAAGCAAAGAAAATTGTTGTGTGTATGTTTGTACAGCCAGAAGTTAGTCTGCCTCAGTGGGCGTCTGGTCTCTCAGCTGTAGACGAGCAATTTAGCCAGTGCGGTACTACCGCTAACCTGGGGCCTTTAACGTGCACCACGCACTAGTGATACAAGACCGCACGCCGGTACGATGCTCATCCAGATCGAAATGGGCAGGGGCGGGGATTGAGCCCAGGATCCTGGGTTCTGCAACGCGAGTTTTCGCTCCACGTGCACCGAGCTGGTGTGCGCTAGACCACCCGGCCATCGATCCCCCCGACGAGGTAGACAGGAAGGGCGCTAACTGACAACTGACATTTAATACAGTCTATAAAGAAGGAGAAGGAAGACGTTAGTGATGCTATCGCTTAAAAGAAAGAAAAGTACACCCTCAAAGTTGTTATGCGTAAAAGGGAAAATAAAATAAAATACACAAACTGTATTAAATGTCAGTTTTCAGCCCTTCCTGTGCACCTCGTCCTTCCTTCCTCGTTGTTTTTCGCTATTTTATTCATGATGGACAACCAACTGGCCCCCAGGTCATCTTATTGAACTCTTGACATGCGTTTTTGAGTATGCACTAAATCGGTGGACGTCATTGCATACTGCAAGCGGAAGGCGTCTGTTCATCACTCCATGTTTTCTATGCATTTATCGTTCTGTGTTTTCGCAGTTTTTTTTTTTCAATATATATATAAATGAATACTGTTACCGCTCATTCACACAGGAAGCGGATCCGCGTTCGCAAAGCGGTTGCGAACACGGTGGTATAAAGGTCCAGTACAATTGCACGCGCAACTCATGTCATCGGGTGCGCGTCCAATTGCACTAGGTCTTTATACAACCGCGTTCACAACCGCTTTGCGAACGCAGACCCGCTTCCAGTGTGAATGAGCGGTTAGGGGCCTACTTTCTTTTTTGATTGTCCGTGTGAATTCCGGTATGACATACAAACCGGTCTTGAGATATGTGGCTAAAGTTCTATCATGGAAAGTATTCAGCAAAAAAATACAGACTTTTACAATTTCCTGCAACGTCCAATCAGAGTGCAACTCTTGAGGAGAAGGAGGAGGGAATGGTAAGGAGGGAAGGGTGCGCCCCACTTCCTTCCCTGCTAGATTTAGCGGGCAAAGTTTTCACTAAATTTAGCGGAAATATTTTTCCGACAAATTTAGCGAAATGGAGTGGGAATATTGAGAATGTTTGATGCGTGTAACGTTACGCAACGTCACACGTGGCGTCAAATGACACGTGCTTCCTATAATGACGTCATATGTGACGTCACGTGTGACGTCACGAGCGTAAGCCTCGTGAGGTTAACCCTCGTAAGAGTGACCCTCGTAATCCTCGTGATCCTCGGGAAGGTAACCCTCGTAACCCTCACGAGGGTAACCCTCGTGACGTCAACACGTGACGTCATTATGAGAAATTTCCCGTAATGCAACGCGCGGTTACGCCGACGGCGACTCCGACACTGACGCCGACACCGACGCCGCTCAAACTGGAAATATACGCCTGAAAGCTGCGCAAAAAGAAAAGTTGGCCTAAGCGTTTTTATTACATCCGATAGCCTTCCTGTCGACAACTCCCAAACCTAAAAAAAAGAACTGGATTTTGAATTTGAAACGAATGCGCAAGCGCAGGAGAGTGAAAGGTGATGAATCAAGAAGAACAAAAAAAAAAGGTCGATCGAACGCACCCTTAGGGGAGTCGTACCCATTACCTCATGATTACAAGCCGGACTCTCAACGCTGTAACTTTTTCTTATTGACATTGCCGAGGACTACACCTTTGCCACGGTGTTAGATGTACGTACAGATCTCAAAACAAAAATGTGCAGTTCTTTTTTTACTCCAAAAATAAACAGCTCATTCTGTAACCTTCATTCGCCGGCAAAATGTAGCGCTAACGGTTCAGACCAGATCGCAAAGCTGCAGCATGCAGCGTTATCTTATTCAAAAGTTATGTGATTTTCAAAAATTTCTATTAGAAAATAAGTCCCAGTTTTGCCGGTTTTCGGTAGCTGACGCTACAGAGCTTCATGTGTTAGAGAGCTCGACCGGCCGCCGTTTCCTCATTGAAAATTTCAGAAAATCACATCACTTTTGAATAACAGGGTATTTTATGTTGTCCCTTAGACGACTTGAAGGCGAAAGCCCAAGCGCCGATGCCTTAAAGACAGACAGATTATTTACTCGCTGAGTCATCTCTCTTAAAGGCCGCTGTACAAACGGGACGTTCTGCAGGGAAGAACCTTCTCTCCCGAAGCTGGGGGACGGGGAGGGAGAGGGCCAGCGTAGATGGAAAGAGCGCCTAGAGAATGGGATTAGTCTCGGGGCGAGCCATCCTCTCGAGAGGGAATGGGGACGGAACAAAGCTGCCGTGGGTGTTCCGGCTTCCAGGTGGAAGAAAGAAAAGCTTGTCAAACGGAACGGCGGCCTCGGATGCGAGGACGGCCACGTCAGGGAATTTGAAAATAGCTGCTTGATTAGCTGGACGACCCAGTGCGGTCTACTGGCTCTAGAAATAAACTCGGATGAAGAAAACTCGTTTTGCTCCAAAACTTTAAAAGCCTTCTGGAACGTGAACTCTTGCCACAAATAAAAATAACACATGCATGAAACACTACGAAGGCACCTAAGCTTTCGCCTATGATGTGAGAATGCGTGAGCATTACAGGCAGAGTTATGTTGGCGCAACTTACAATAAAGAAATAAAAAAAAAAGTTATGTTGACGCAACGGATATCGCGCTAGTTTCACGATCAAGAGGGCCTAGCTTCAAAACCGGGCAGGGGATGGTTTTTTTCTCGTGTTCTTTTTTATTTCGTTTATCTTTTTTTTTTGTTCCGTCACGTGACAAGAAAATGCGCATGAACAGACATCTTTTTTGGCCACGTCACCAGAAATTTCTTTTCTTATTTCCCCTTTTCTTGTCTTTTTTTTTTTTTTTTTTGGTTTACGCTCCCTTTAGAAAACTCTTTGCACTTATTTCGCGTTACTTTGGCGTTAGCCAAACCATTTTATTTATGGCAGGGAATTCTGCCGTACGTATCTTGTGCTACTATTACCAACCCTGGCTTGCAATTCGCATCGAGACTTTCGTCCGGCAACCAGTTTGGGAATGACGAGGCCAAATTTGTGTTATATACATTTATATAGAAATGTAGGATACTTCTCTACATTGGGTGGGTTTGCCCGGAGCCTCCAGTTATTTACGGCCAAAGTCACACTGGAGGCGCTTCAGCAATGTTCACTCTGGTCGACACACGTGCTCTCTAAAAATGCCTGTCGTCTACCTCCCCAAAAGATACTTGAAGAGCCAATCATAGAGATCGACGGATAACGAGGCCGGAAGTATGCTTATACCTAAATATATATATATATATATATATATATATATATATATATATATATATATATATATATATATATATATATATATATATATATATATATCTTCAAGTATCTTTTGGGGAGGTAGACGACAGGCATTTTTAGAGAGCACGTGTGTCGACCAGAGTGAACATTGCTGAAGCGCCTCCAGTGTGACTTTGGCCGTAAATAACTGGAGGCTCCGGGCAAACCCACCCAATGTAGAGAAGTATCCTACAATTCTGGTTTCATAGAGAGCTATGAAAGCCAGAAGGGATGAATCCCAGATGAGTCAAACTACCGGCTTGCAGACGCAATCGTGTTGATAATAGCGCAAATGAGTTTGTATGACTCTTTCTGGTGGTGTGCAGAGGGTAAAGGCACGGAGTTAATATATGCTTTTGCCTAGTCACCTCGCGAACGGTTGCATGGGTATTCTCTGCAGTGATTCATTTCGCTTTGTTTTATTACCGGGATTATATCTTGATTTCTGTGTTCCTAATTTCACAGACAGAACAAAATCGCTTTTCTCGTGTGGCGTCACGGTGGGGAGACAGAAATCAGTGTACCGAAATTCGACGCTTGTGCTCGTTCTATAGCGCTTCTGAAAACCGTGCGATCACGGCTGTGCAACGTCACCATTTCATAAACTGCCGTTTTTTGTACTCGTATTGCATCCTGAGGGAACGACTATGGCTGGGTAAACAGGAATAGGGAGAATGGGTGCGTGTGATTTGGTTGAAGTTCAAATCAACAAATCGAGCTTCAACGAATGTGACAGTATTGCATTCACCCAACCAGCTATATGAGTTTTCAGATGGAGTATTGGCGTCTCCAGCTCGACGCTCGCCCTCCCGCGGCGGAAATGGGAAGCGCTCTAGTGAGGGTCCACCTATTTTCCTGCTCAGCGGGCATGGTGGAACTGCTCGCGATCATGGCTTGCAAATTGTCATTTCTGAATGCAAACAACACTCTTCCCTGTCCTAACGTAGTGCTGAAGCCGGTATAGGATTGTACCTTACTGGAGAGTTTTAGTGTTGCTCGTAGAAGCAAACGCAAGCAGTATGTGGTTGCGTTAGAGTTGCGTGCCCCACGTTGTGTGTGCGTCTCATCACCATGCGCCATCCAAGACCACAGTTTTGGACTCCGCGCACGCGCAGTGTGGAACACGCAAAGCTAACGTAAACACACAGCGCTTGCGTTCGCTCGTATACGCAATACTAAAACTTACTACTGTTTGACCGGCTTCCAACGCCAACGAAACACGTGGTGCTGCAGTGAACAGAGGTGCAAGCAGGTAGGCGTTCGTTTGAACTAAAAAGGCTGAGATTGTCAAGACGACGGAGCGTAAAAGTGAAAGTACCTAAACGTTATGAAAAAAGTGATCCTTAAAAAAAAATGCATTTATTTTTTGGGGGGCATTTTGTCTGGTTGAAGATTGGCGCCGAGTTTGGACTTTTGCCCATTGTCAAAACTCACGACTTTGATAGCAAAATATATTTTACCCACAATTAATGTAATTTTACATGGATTTCTCACATTAGCTAGAATATTATTATTGACTTTAGATTCTTTTTATATTACTTAATAATTAAATGCTACAATTGGCACCAGTGATGATTATTAGCCCACTTTTGTTTGTCATATCTGTTCGCGCGTTTGAAATTATATCATAAGCAAGAATTACATTAAAGCTCTTAATTTTAATATTAATATTATACAAATCGCGGCAATATATGCCAAGATCTCAAAAAAAAAAAAACGCCATTCAACCATAATAGTCTTTGCAGACAGGTATATATATTTTTTTAGTATATGAAAAAAACTCTGACATCGTTATCAAGATAGACAAACAGTCAAACACTGGGTGTAATATAAAGTCATATGCGTCACGCGTTGCTATAAAAACACACACACACACACACACACACACATTTCAGCTGTCTGACATGGATTTGATCTTTGGGTTGTTGCAGTGAGGACAGCGTTTGTTACTTTATACGTGTTGTGGACATATTGTAAAAATTTGAATTATTCTCTTATTCTTCTGCTGGGAATAATGATAAACCAATTAATCATCTACATACCCAAAACCCATTAAAAGGCCCGCAGTTCATAATTTCCCGTGACAATTATCTGAGCGAGCAAAGGCAGCGAGAACGCGCAAATATAAGCACTGATGTTTCCAACAACTCCAACAACTCCAACAACTACAAATATCAGCCTGGATCGAACATGTATGTCACAAAATAAAGTTTTCGCGAACAACGTCTCTAACTAAAATTACGATGTGAGACAGATCTTGAGTTATGAAAGGATCCGAAATTAAGACCTATTTTAAGAAATTAAACCCAAAATAGAGATTAGTTTCCGTTTAGCTCCAGAATTAAAATGCACATCCTTGCGTAAATATTACACTAAACACCGTTCTTTTTTTTTTTTTCAGGGTAAGAAGGTGACCTGCGCTCACAACACCCTAGCTTCCTCGCATTACCAGAAATAATTTGTGTCACTCAGTGAAGCCAGCACACTGGACAGGCTCAACAGCGGCACGCATCTCCGACCCTCACCATAACCGCCATTTTGGAAAATTAGTGGCGCCACGTATAGCTAGTTGGAGTCGCAAATAGAACGGTCGATACCTTCCAAGTATGCGATTCGTGTTCTGCCAGTGGTACCTCAGCTAGACTAAAAAACAAAATCCACGTTAAAAAAAAAAGAAAAAAAAAACTACGGTGATTCGAGCCGCTTCAGCGCCTAATCATGTTTCACGTAAGCGTAATCTTGGGTTTGATACACGACGAGGGGTCTTGAATCATAAAAATATTTTGATTTCGATTATTTGCAGTACTAAAAATTTGAAAGCCAAACAGTGAAGACAATGGTGTTCTGATAAATATTATATACATTTTATTTTATACTGTTTGAATACGCTGCCGTCGTTATGTCCTTGAATTATTGGCTAGCTTGTGGCGGACAGGGAGGTCTTGCAGGACCATTATGATAGGACCTACACTAAACCTGCCGTGCTTCGAAAAATGCTAGTCCAATGCATAAAAGCTTGTTCAAGGCGGACGGGCGTTGCGCATCCGGCAAAGCGCATTCAATCGCTGCCCGCGGCGTTTTTTTTTTTTTTTTTTTTTTTTTTTTTGTGCAGCGAAATAATTTTCGGTCAAGCAGTAGGCCCCCTCTTCGGCGAGTTAAGCCGGATTAATGGAGGCGTCTCCTAATCCATTCTCCGTGTTGGCTCCCCGGGGGTGGGCGGTAAACAGGTGGCGGAAGGCGGTGAAGGGAGGAAAGGAGTCCAGGAGAGAAGGAAACGTGAAAGGTGGAAAGCGCGAACTGTACGGCAGCCTTTAAGGTAATGAGTGATCCTTCTCAATATGCTGAGTCACCATCTTAATTCGCTTAGTCATTCACTGAGTGGTCACGTAAACGTTTTGGTACCCTTCGTGTCGCCGACGTGTTTTCGCTCAGGGACTGAACGATGAGACATAGAAGGCTTTCGCCTTAATGATGATTAGTGCTGTAACTTTGGCAACTGGTTCGGACCGCTAGCGCTACCGTTGGCCGGAGAATGAGCGTTCGACAGCGCATAGTTTAGTTTCGCGGTGGAAAGTAACCTGTTATTTTTATGGGGTGCACTCTGTATATAGGTAAGGACACACTGAACATCGAACGCTGCGACGCGATCGGCCACATAAAGTCCTTTTGGTACAGGCCAGCCAGCAGAGTCTTCGCCGTCCAGATGGCACAATTGAGGAAAATAGGAAAACAAAAGTGCCTCGTTCCTGGCGAGGGCTTTTTCCACTAAGAGCGTCTGTTCTGTCCTTGACAAGCACTGGTTGGAATACCGGGCCAGAGATATGCCCGCTTCAACGCGTTCACAAAACTGCTATTTCCGCCGTTTATGCAAGAAACTGGTGTAACGAAGTAGTCTAAGCAACACGCGTAGCGCAAGTACCAAGTTCTTCATGACGTGACGAAGCCAGAAAATAACTTTAAAAACAAGCATGTCGTTCCACGAGAAGCAGAGGAAACCGGGCCCGCCACTGGCTGCCATTTGCCGTGTTGCGAGGAGTCATCTGGTGGCGCCGCTTGCGACTAATCTGAGGAGACGACCCTTTCTGGCAGCTGCGGCGCACACGGCGTCCACGTCTATATATATTTTACACCTCGACCGTGGCCGGGGGGGTTGTGAATCGTTGGTTGTGAACCGTTAGTTATTAAACTACTGTAACATATTTGTTTCATCAATCAACACCGTGGACTGTGCTAATAGCGCGAGCGGGTAGCTTTGCGTTTTTTTCTTACTGCACGATGGCTCCTGAAGCGGAAATGCAATCGAGCTCAGGGAGCTCGTGCCTTTGCCCACATTTGTGCAGGAATCGCACAGCTTCCAGGAAAGGGCACGCTTTCAAATGAGGACTCAGAAAGGAGACTGTGACAGAAGTCATACGCTTGCAAAACGTCTTACGGTCGTCTAGATTGCCTTCTGAGTGAAAGGAGAGGAATGAAGTGGACATCCATAAAGAGAAGGGAAAGCAACTGATGCTCAACGTGTTGGTCGTGCCCATGAGACGCCGAAAGAGGAAGAACAGCGTTTGTCTACGCACAATGAAGTAAGGTGGCCTGGTGCTGCTACAACTGATGGCCAAGTGAGGGAAAGAGAAACCGTAATGCAATCGAATTTCGAGGTGTTCTCCACAAAAGCGCCGTAGAAACGCAGTCCCGGGAGGGACTTCGCTATCTGAGAAATCTCACTTGGTTGCCGAAATAAAGTCTCCTCCTTCTATCTCGGTATAGACGAGTTGCAGTCTTCCCAAGCGCCCCGGCCCGCGCGCGAGGAATTGTGGGAGAGACTGTCCCTGGCCTGGCCGCTCTGCCTTAAGGTCGCATTGCCTTGTCGCTTGTCTCCTTTTGATTCTCGGTTTTTCGATTTCATTATCTATTCTTATCTATTACAGTGTATTTGTTATTGGTTCTAAGTGTTTCTATTCTCTTCTGCGCGCCATATTTCTTGCATATATATAGTTTTTGTGTCTTTATTTTGCTTTTTTCGACGGGAGTGCCGACGGACAACAGGCCGCTTCGAGCGTCGTTCCCCGGGTGAGTACCGTTGCTACCGATCCCTATCACGCTGTTATGTTTATTTTGGTTCATTTCACCCGCGTGCAGTCGAGAGGAGCCGTTTATGAACACCCGCGTAGATGTCCTAGGGGTAGGCAGAGCTCTCAATGGACAATCGCGCCGCGAGAGCCGACTGGCCGAGTGCGGTGCAATTCAGCCACCCGCGCTCACTTCGTTGACTCACTGTAGCGTGTGCCTTCGAGCGCCGCTTACTTGACTAAGATACAGTCCGCCGCTTTGCCGTCGCGAATCATTTCTCCGAATGCCTGCGAAACCGTAATACCGTTCGGCATATCCATAGCTGCGGCGCCTAACAACTGCACGCAGTTGTCTTTACCCAAACGTTTCGTAGGACGCTGTCTTTTAAAAAGTGGTGCCAGGAAACATGCTGTGCGCTGGCAGTATTGTTTAAACAGCCCGGCTCACAGCAAACTTTATCATGCGGGCATGTTGTTGCTGAAGGTGACCTAAAGAAATAAAATAGCTTGAGCTGACATCTTGGCTATAGAAATAAAATTATCAAAGGAATTACGAGTTCCAAGATGACTGCCTGGGTGACAGCACATCTCTGCACTTGAAAAAGGGCGCTGCAACTGACAACCGCTTAGCAGATAGATTAATAAGACATATCATAAGCGGATACAAGCCGCGACGCTGGGCCACCGGCGCTTGAGAAGGGCTCGCGCCGCTGCGGGCAGTTTGTCAGGCACCGCAGCGTTGAATATGACGGACGGTGTTACGGCTTCACAGGCGTTCGAACAAATGATTCCCGGCAACACATGTCTGCACTAGGAAAAGGGCGCTGCAACTGACAACCACTTAGCAGATAGATTACGAAGGCATGCCATAGGCGCATTCAAGTGGCGACATAGAGCCGCACACTCTAAAAGAACTATGTGCGTCCACTTTCACGCACACCACTCGGAGAGCCAATCGCCGCAACTTCCGGAGGCAGCTCAGCGAATGACGACGCTGAAACATACGTTTAGACCAAAAACGCAGTCTGGGTTGTGATATTAACCAATGCAAAACGTCACGCTTGCATTGTTTAATGTCACAACTCAGACTGCGTTTCTTGGTATAAACGTATGTTTCCGCATCGTCATTCGCTGAGCTGCCTCCGGAAGTTGTGGTGATTGGCTCTCCGAGTGGTGTGCGTGAAAGTAGACGCACATACTTTTTTTGGAGTGTAGGAGTTTGCGAAGGGATCGCGCCGCAGTTGTCAGGCGCCGCAGCATTGTATATGCCTCAGCGTTGCAAACATTCGGAGAAATGGTTCGCCGCGACGAAGTGGCGTGCTGTATCTTGGTCAAGAAAGCTGTACTCGAACGCATACGCTACAATGCGAGTCAACGGAGCGAGCGCGGGCGGCCAAATCACAGCGCACTCGGCTCTCGCGTCGCGATTGTTGATTCAGGGCTATGCCTACCCCTATGACATGTGCGCGGGTGTTCACAAACGGCTCCTCTCGACGGCACGCGGGTCAAATGAACCAAAATGAACAGCTAACAGCGCGATAGGAATCGGTAGCAACGGTAGCACTCACCCGGGGAACGACGCGCGAAGCGGCGTGTTATACGTCGGCACTCCCGTCGTTAAAAGCAAAATAAATACACGAAAACTGTATATATGCAAGAAATATCGCGCGCAGGAGAGAATAGAAAGACTTGGAAGCAATAAAAAATACACTGGAATATATAAACATAGGTAATGGAATCGAAAAAATTACACCATCTTCCCGAGGGAAACCATGGGGTGATGCGGAGCATCGCGGATCGTTATTAACGGTGTTATTAACGGTGTTAGTAACGTTGTTGAAGTTCACGGTCCCGAACCTCAGGTTCTGCTGCTCGACGTTCTCGAACCACCGCTGCTTCACGTTGTCGTAGTTCAGCATCCGCCGCTCGACGTTGACGAATGGACACCGCTTCTCGTTGTCGTAGTTCAGGGTCTGCCGCTCGCTTCAAGCGTTTGCGCTCAGTGTCGCGTGCCCTTCGCTGCGCAGCTTTGTCTTCAGTGGACATAGCGTTGCTGTTAGTTTGTGGGGTGGTGCTGACGCTCGCTTGCGCCAACCCACTAACTGACGGGACCGTTGTTTCCATCACACTTCATCGGAAGAACGAAGTGAAGTGGAGTCAACAGCGGGTGAACGGAACGCGCGCAGCGCGCTACCGCTGCTTATATTCACACTTGAAGGAGAGGAGACTAGAGGTAGAGAATTGCGCATGCGCGCGCGGTGTGAGTAGAAGCGAGCGCACGCGAAGTGCACGGAGCTGGTAGAGAGAGAGAGCGGAGGGAGTAACGCGCAGCTGTTGGAGAGAGGGAAGGAGGAGAGTTGCGCATGCGTAGTGTGAGTGCGGACTACAACGCCGCGGGTCATAGACACGAGCAAGAGATGCTCCGCATCTAAAACAGAGTATCTAGTGGAGACAAGCTAAAACTCAATGCGATCTCAAGACAGAGCGGCCAGGCCAGGGACAGTCTCTCCCACAATCCTCGCGCGCGTGCCGGGGCGCTTGGGGGATTTCGGAAAAGGTCGATTGACCGAGCGTTAGGTGTAATCACAATAAGGCTGACGGACTGTGGTTCCTGTGTCGACGTCGTGTCGATGAGCTCAGCTCAGCTTTCGCTCTCGAGGCAGTCGGAGTAATTATCTTTCTTGTCAAGGCAATCGGAGTGATGACCTCTCTTGTTGAGGCAATGGGAGTGCTGACACGCAATCAAAGCGTGACCATAACGGCGGTACTCCTCTAATCGTGCGGTTTTGTGGCGTAAGACGTGTTCTTTCACAGTCAAAGAGCCCCATGTCTTCAATCGACGGGGTGCTCACACTGTTCAGTTACAAGCACGACCGCAAGCTGACAGACTTCAAGGCCCGCTTTTCCGAAGCCCACCGGCCGGCCAACACCAGGGGCCCTATGTTGCGCTTTTTGGACTCTCACGGCGACTACGAAGAAGGAAGTGACGTCAACGACGCAACAAACGCAGACTGGATGTTGATTGGTGAGAGTCGCTAATGACAAATTTCCGCAGAGAAAACAAAGCTCACGTTTTTTTTTTTTTTTTGTTTTCTTCTGTCAACATCCAATGAGCGTTTGCTGTGTTGACGTCAGTACCTTCTCTCTAGTCGCCCTGAGAGTCCAAAACGCACAATATAGGCCCCCTGGGATCCCCACCACGAGGGTGCTGGACTCCCTGCATCTTTGGAGATTCAGTCGGCTCATCTGGAAGCTAGGCACGCAGGGAGCTGTAGCCAGGTGCCCGAGACCTGCTTCCTAAAACGCAGCAACCCATGGCTGCTCCGCGAAGACCACCGTTGCGATGATCACTACTAGGCCTAACGCTCTTCGCCCTCTTTTTCATGCCATCATCTTCATAATCATCTCGCATATCATCATAAGCATTATCATCATCACCCAACTAATTTAGATATACAATACCATTTCATCGTCGTCAGAAGTGGTGCTGCAGGCCTTCACGAAATGGGCAACTTGTATTTCTGTGGCGCCGCGGCTCTCTTGATTCAAATAAGTATAAATAAATCTATCAATCAAGTCCCAACACAGCTATAGTGCTACACGCGCGAGCATGTGGCCCGGAAGAGTGCTAGTGGTGCACGAGCGCGGGTGCTTGGAAGGGACGCCGAAAGCAGCTCGCACATGTAGCTTCTGCTACGCTCACACTGATAGTAAAATGAGTCCGATGCCGACAGCACGGGCTCTATAGAAATATACAAATATTAAATTGATAACAAAATGCCAAGAGCTTAAGCCTGGAGACGCGCTTTCGTGCGCTCTCAAAAAAAAAGTGAAAACAAAAAGGAACACCGATGCAAAATCCAGAGTTGGTTCCAGGATATTCTCTTTCAGGCAGAGGCTCAGAAACAAAAAACAAACAAAAGTGTTTTTGAATGAAAAGGTCAGATGTATTCACAATGACCAAAGCTAACATGAAGGAACCCTAGCTTTGACATTCATCTTTATACACGATTTTTGTGCAATAAAGTTGGGGATATGAGTCCCTTGCAGTGCCCGCTAGATGGCCACAGTTGCTGTGTAGTGGCGAGAAAAAAAATTGTTCGTAAAAGTTCATTAGCTTATAAAAAAGGTCGGAGTTAATTGTTGTACTTAAAAAAGTGAAAGCTGTTTACAACTCCCTGTAACACCGAATTAGAGCGCTGCTCTTGAGGAGGAGGAGGGAAGGGTACTGGTGGGGGGGGGGTGAAGTGACCTGGGGGGGTCACGTGACCTTGGGGGGTCACGTGACGATGCCGATGTCATCAGTGACGTCACTGATGACGCCATCAGTGACGATGACGATGCGGACTCCGATGACGTCATCAGCGATGATGACGATGACGATGCGGATGTCGGTGACGTCATCAGCGACGTCACTGGTGACGTCATCCGTGATGATGACGATGCGGATGTCGGTGACGTCATCAGTGACGTCACTGACATCCGCGCTGCTGAGAACTAGGCAACGTTATTAGACTAGCTCAGTTACGGAACTGCTCATAGACGCCGCTCGCGCGAGCAGTACCCCCTCACTTATCACGACTCGCCTCCCATCGTTCGAGGCGCCGGACGGCTGTTATGGTAACTGCAGTGTGTTCTATGGAATGCGTACGTTTTGAATCACGGCATCTAGATGGCGTTCTACTGTAATCTTTGGAACTCACAGTTATGAAACGACAATCTAGATGACGCTTCAAATGACGGAAGGCGGGCTCGGGAGTTCCGCAACTGGGGTAATCTACTATAGTCGGTGACAGGTCAAGAACGAAGTGGAAGCTCCTCCCATTTCTTTAAACTTTAGTAGTGCGAACGCTGGAGAGGAGGTGACCTCCTTTCCACAGTTCGCTCCGCTGAAGTGGAAAGGGGTGGGAGGAGCTTCCACTTCGTTCTTCACCTGTAACCGACAGTAGTAGCGTTGGAACTAGGGTGCCTTCGTGTGCGCTTTCCTTAGGGCAACGTTAATAGGACAACTCAGTTGGGAAACTGCCATAGAGCCTGCTTTGTAAAAGTGGCTCCGATCCTTACTGAAGAACCAATCTAAAGGCGATTACAACGGCACCATTTCTCCCGCAGCGGCCACTCTGGGAACTGCACTTGCAGGTATTGGCTCACGTCAGGACGCGCAAGAACCGGTGGAGCCGTTTCAGAGAGCCATTTTGCTGTAGCTATATAAGTGAACTTTGATGTTTTGACTCGTCTCTAAATTGTGGCGCTGTTATCGTATCCAGTTTGGTATCTGCGGAACACCAGCGGTCCAGGTTTTGATCGTGAGTTTCCCAACTGTGTGCTTTAGTAACGTTGGCTTAGGGTGGTAACAACTGACCATTTTTTTTCGAACGGTTTGTTTTCTTTTTTTGCTCGGGAGCGCGTGAAAAAAGATGTCTCGGCACGCGCTCTTGGCGTTGAATGTGCTACGGTGACATTTTGAATTCAACGATTCCTTTGTGTTCTGTTGTATTCTTCCTGTGAGCGCCTGCTGTCGGCATCGGGCACTGCAAAGGATGTAATCACCCTAAGCAGCAGGACATTGACGTACCCCAGTGCGTCGCCACCGCAGCCGGCATGCATCGTGGAGGCAGTCTTTGTGCACGCGCGACAACCTCTCTTTCGGTCTGCGCGAGCAGTGCACGGGATAAAACGAGGTGCCTCGTGCACTGGCACTTGCCTCCTCTCCACTACAGTTATGGCGACGTCACGCATGTGTGGAACGCTTACATTCTGTTCACCCTTTGAAGGACATTGAACAGAACATTCTGTTCAATGTCCTTCTGTTCAGGGTGATGCCACCCTTTATAGTACCCGATAGCGACGGTACGCGCTCACGGGTAAAATACAAAGAAATCGACGGAAACAAAATGTTGCCTTAGCACAGTCAGCGCCACAAACGCGTGCATGAAAACGTTTTTTCACGTGATTCTGAACAAAAAAGAAAAATAAAAGTGTGGGACAAAATGGCCAGATGTCTCCACCATCAGCAAAGTGCACATGAAGACACTCTGGTTCCCCCTAAAGGCCTGTTCACACATGCAGCGGAGCGCTACAAGCATAGCGCTTACCTCGCGCTAAGCGCGTGCTGACGGGAGCGTTCACCAGCTTTGTATCGCACCGTCAAAACTGTTGCTCATGGCAGACGATAAGTAGCTGACGGCACGTGAGAAGCGCTACATCAGCGCTCCGCTGCATGTGAGAACCGGCCTTAATGCTGAGACTAAAAGCTGCCCCTTCAGCGCGAGCTTTCTGCTCGTCAGATTCAGCCCTCTTTCCCGATAATTGCAGCATAAAAATACTGCCGAATATAAAATTTGATAGAGGACGCCTTGAAAACGTTATTTTTTATAGTCCCCCCTCCTCTACCTCAGAACTGGCGATTTTAATGTCCGTCGCCACCTATGGGGCAGTGTTCGAACCAATCCTTGTGGAAGGTGACTTGCTGCTATCATACAGGGAATATCAATTAGCTATTCCTCTTAAGTATTGGAAATAACACATATATCTATAGAACAAGTAGCAGCAGTTGCCTTGACTTAACGTTTGTGTAATCGAGTTTTGCATCGCATGCCACGTCGTTCACAGATGTATAAATGCGTGAAACTGACCATATTTCCCCTTGCGGAATATTCCATAAATTTTGCAATAAAAAAAACATATTCCTACCGATGCATTGACAGGAATTTGAAGAGACGATATAGAATGGGAAACAAATAACTAATTCTCCCGATTTGGAACTTGTCATTATCTGCAATGCAAAATTATTCACGCGCAGGTGTCAATTAGCAAAATAATCAAACTGTAATTGATACGAGTATAAAACGTCTCTACACAATAGGACGACAGATGGAGAGACGTGCAAGACGATCTCAGAGCCATTTATACTGAGAGAGTTTGGCCAATGGGCGGAGTTTGTTGCCCTCCAGAACGAGCGGATTTCACGATAACACAAAATGGCGGTACTTCTTTGTCTTCTTTATTGCTGAGAAATCGCATAGAGTTCCTACGAAACTGAGCCCCAAAATGGCTGACGGAAGCAGTCATTCCCCGGTTGTCAGACTACGCTGCTGTGGTTGCCAGGCTGTCAAAATCTCCTTAAGAAGGCCAAACTCTCTCAGTATAAACGGCTCTGGACGATCTAAACCAGGGGCGGCCAAGCTGCGGCTCGCGAGCCGCATGCCGCTCTTCACGTGTTAAAATGCGCCCCCCCCCCCCCCCCCTTCCCCGCACTTCCCCAAAAAGAGAAATGAAACGCATTTTCGATCAAAAGACAGGTTGCGGTTTGGTAGTTTTGTGTTACTGCTACCTTACTTAGGTACAGTCGGACTGCTTTTGACTCGGATGGATTAAAAGTAGTTTGAGATTCGTTTATTGCTCTGGACAAAAGTTAGCCCTCCCCTCCCCCCCTCGGCCGCTCTTGGAAATTTTGTGGTTTTGTTTGCGGCTCTTTGGCCGGGTCAGCCTGGCCACCCCTGATCTGAACTAACAGAATATGTCCGTGTGGCGAGAAGGGTGCAAAAAAAAAAAGAAAGAAGTAATAATTTAAATGAGCTTGGCCAACGTCGAGAACCAGGATTTTGCGCATAAATCAATCTCCGAAAAGAACTTAGCACAATTCGGAAGATCTGAGGGGACTCAATACAACTCCCCAACAAGGGCACTTTCGTTATCAATGAAGAACGATCTGCAAAATCTATTGCGTATAAATTCCCCATCCCTTTCAGATCAAACACGACCAAGCGAACAAATATTTATTTAATACTACACAGTGCAGACCATAGTCGGACCAAGCAGGATAGTAAAAAAAAATACAGAGGCCCCGCAGAATATATAGGAGTAATGCACATCCACCTTATAAAATGGGCTTAAACGAGTTATTCACAATAGGGGAACAAGAAACAGCTCTTATATTCATAATTCCAAACCCTGCTCTGGTCCGGATAGCATAATGTATGCCCTCTACATTCACATGGGTGCAGGTCTTAGGAATTGGTTGATACATTCTTTCAGTCTTGGACAGATGGAGAGCTACCCAACGCACGGAAATGGGCAAGAACCACTGATGCCTTGAAAATTGTTCCACTCAAACCAGCTGTTATTGCATTTACTTGGCGTATTATGGATCGATATTGCTAACAATTCTCTATGTAACTAGACATGTGTTACTTGGAGTATAAATAGCTGGGGGATTGACATGAACACCGTGTATTCCTTACTTAAAAAGAGAAACCAACAAATTCATTCTACTTTTTGCGCCTTATTAGTGGCACTACCTGGGGCGCGACAGTCCTGACTCTGCTGCGGCTATATCGAATTTCGACATAGGTTTGCCCCGGTATTGTCTTCCCCTATTTCATGCACCCGAAAAACTGGTCTCAACACAATAAAGAGTATAACAGCACGATATCTTCCTGGCTATATTGGACTACCGGCTCGTACTTCAACTGTGGTCAGTCTGGTATTGGATCATGCCACACCAATAGAAGTCCCACTATTGCTGGAAACAGTAAGAATTGTAATTTAAAAAAAAAATTAAAAAGATTCCAATCACCCTTTTGCTAATATTGACTTTAAACGACAACAATCTGGCTACTCAAGAGTTATGCTCCAAATTAGACCCTTTTTGCCTTACGATCTTGCGCCATCCAAGACTTAAATATGCCACCATGAAGACTTTCTGTGCCACATGTCATAGGTGAAATAGATGTAATCAGAAAAAAAGCCAATATTTGTGATAGTGCAACTTAACTTACGCAACATATTTTGTAATCAATGTTTGTGGTGATGGATCGACAACTTCTGATAGCTCAACTTGTTGTTTCATTAAGCTTAGCCGCAAAACATCTTCTAAAACACCGGAATCAATCGCAATTCATAAAGCCCAAGCAGATGCTGGTGCAAAATCGTCACCCCTCCATGCCGTAGATTGAAATCTATCATTTCACTTTCATCGTGATTGCCAAAGCGGAGAGACTGTCATTCATTGACTAACACTTGGACGAGCATTTACACAAAACTTCCTTTTTTCATCGTGACATGCCAAGGCGGAGAGACTGTCATTCATTGACTAACACTTGGTCGAGCATTTACACCAAACTTCCTCTACCAGATAGGTCAAGCCAGAACGCCAGTGTCCGAGTTGTGATCTAAGTGAAACAATTTAGCTCAGCATTTGCGATTATGGTGTTTACGATGTAGAAAAAAGCAAACTAAAATCTTTCAGCCTTTCTACTCTGGTGAAGAAAGAAGAGCAGCGGAGCTGAAGCTTCTCTTCGGGGCGGTGGCTTTCCAGGCGAGCGATCTGCTCTTCTTTCGCAAGGGAGTCTGAAGCGCTCGACGCAGTCGAACTTCAATCGATAGTGGCCCCGCAACGGTTGCGAAACCATTCTCGCTGCTGCGAACATCACCGCTCGTTACGTTTCCGCTCTTCTCCCTCCGAAGAAATGCAGCGCTCTATGAGCGACGGCGGCAGGCGGTCAACCGGCAAACACAACACTCTGGACAGCTACCGCCATCTGTGAGCGACGGCGGCAACCAAAGTTTTGTGTTGACATCTCTTTGCAAGGGACGCGATCCTGGGAAAACTAGGCCTTAACAGCTCCGCTATAAAAAGCACATTTGCATACCTTGATGGCCTGGCCCTTTTCTTCGGCAAAGGTTCTTGGTGGCATGGTTGAGCCACATATAGAAGCAAGAGCCACAAAACCTCTTGTGTTTTTTAAGGAAACAGACCAGGCTCCTGTTTACAGACGATAAACTTTGGTTTTCATGAAGAGTAGCGTGTCTACAGTGGTCACGGCTCGTGTAATCTTTACACATATCATTTTTTCTCCATCCTCAATCCCCTCCTTAAAGTCCCTATTCGTCTCTCCTTGCACAGTGTAGCTAAACGGAAGAATTATTCCTGTTAACCGCTTCGACTTCCTCTTCTGTTCTTATTTCTTTCCTTGTGTACAGGTTTTTACTGAGTCAAGTTGATATCTGTCAAAAACGAAGAATAATTGTATGAAGTTTTTGCCCCAAATATCGTAACCGTGAAAGGCAAAGTACGGCTAGAAATCTTGACAGAAGTTCTATTCTCAGCTGACGTTCTAATAAAAAGAAGGAAAAAAAACAACACGAGAACAAAAGTAATATATCAAGGGAATATCGTTGCAAACATTGCTGCAGCCAATTCTTTAAGTTCGTTCAATATAGTACGTATTAGAACATTATCAAAATCTAATACAAGAATGGACAAAAAAACGATGATTATGGACAGAAAAAATCAGTTTAGTAAAAATAATCCCGTTACTGTTGTTTCCTCGATGATAAGGTCACTGAAGGCGCTTTGATGACCTGACCTTTCAATATTTCACGTGTTTTCTTATGAAACCGCCTCACGTTCCCGATGTTTCCATATACAACAGGGCGCATTCAATGTCCGTTAAATGCACGGCGATGTTCTCCGACGGCGAGTTTTTGAGAAAGAGCGCATGTTTTTTTAGCCTAACCTGCAAACGTTAAGCTAAGAAATTTAGCCTATAATGCAAAAATACTCCACGCTGAAAAACGGTATGATGCTATGATGATAAAATGTTAAAACAACAAAATGCTCAAATGAAAAAACAAAAAGAACTGTTCGTGTGGCCAAGTAGTTTTCCGCGGCATTTTGGACGGTTTTTAAGCATAGGGATGATCTATTATTCACACAGATTTATTTTTGCATTCTTTTACTTTTGGTGAGCGTGCATTGCGCTGCTTTCAGGAACAAAGCTCGTGCTGATTTACTAATTCGAAGCCTTGTTTTATTTTCAGATATGTTTCAGAGACAAGTGTGGGAATTACAGCACTGATCTGCCTCTGCTACCGACCTTGCCTACAACCGAAACGACCACACCAACAACGACGACCACTCCAAGCAATGATAATGATGATCACGATGATAATGATGAAGACTCAAATTAGAAGTGACTTTTTAGGTGAAGCTCTCAACGGTGTCACGTCCTCTATCATGTAAACAGTATGAGGTGCTAGGAGATCTTGAAACGTCGATATTTCGCGTATTCCTTGATAATAAAACAAATTATTTACCAAGAGCATGCTCACTCTATCTAAAAACTGGCATAAACCCTCGAAAAAGCATGAGTATCTGTGTTTATAGTTAAAAAGGTATAATTTATCAATAAAGTATTGCTTTGTAGGTCTTATTTTGAACAGTTTGATTGAGTTGCCCCATGTTCTCACAAAGATGTGTAGAGTATTTCGAATTCTCATCCTGAATTACTTTAAAATGTGGCGTTCCAAGCCATAGGAACTAGAAATAAGACACAAACAGACCCAGATGAGCGATACGTGTGCTTAACATTATACCGCGTCGTTTTAATTATGATACCTACCGTCATCCAACAGACATACTCTTAAGAGAAAGTCATATCTGAGAAGATTATGCTCACCTTGATCAATCTCCGCCGTCTTGGAATCCTCTGATCTCGTCTTGTGGCGCCACTTCTAAGATATTAAGTAAAATAAAGTACTACGTATGCTCTGGTATATTTATTTATCGAGGTTACCATGCAGCGCCTAATATGTAATACTGCGAAGAGGGGGTTCTTATACATTTAAAAGAATGCAAATATAGAATCATTTAACATGAGCATGCACAAGTTTCAGTTATAATGCTATGTAAAAGGGGAAAAGCTTTAACATGAAACAGCATAAATTATTGAAAAACAGTTCTGTAGAGGTGATGGACAAATCTCATTTGGAAGCTTGTTCCATTCGCTTGTTATAGAAAAAAAATGTATGAACTAGGGTGGATAATAAAATCAACACGACTTACTCATTATTTAAATTATGATTTAAATTGTGATTTAAATTCGAGCAGTTTGATATTTAAATCAGATATTTCGTGCAAACCTATACTTAAAGCTAGATTTTCATTTATCATTTATTGAGCATTTGATTCATTCTTTCTATTTTGATGCTTTCATATTTAAATAAAGTATTCATCAAAGAAAAAATATCTACATCAGTGTGAACACTGGCAGCGAGCACTGCTCTTATGAGGAATGAGGGCGTTGAGCCTTATTTCTACTTTCCACTTAGTCAGTTGCGTAAGGCAAATCAGAACGCGAAAAAAAAAGTATTGTCCTATTTAAGCAAGTCAGAACTGGAAACAAAAAGGAAGTGGAGCTTCCTACCGAACTAGACAAGTTAAGATTTTTTTTTTTCTAATATTGCCGTTCGCGTTGCCGAGCGAGCGCGTTGCCGATTCTGCTTCCAGGGCTTGCCCGAGTCGAACGCAGGATAACTCGAGCTGGCAAAACACACCCCTATTTAACATTGCACAAGATCGCAGTTCACAGTCTTATTGCCCGTAGTACGGCTTGAGACGCACGACGTGGACGACTTGTGGTCGTGGAAGACGGCGTGATGAAGTCGTTGTTCCGTCAGGCATCACCTTGTAGTTCAGATCCCCGAGTCAACAAAGCACTTTGTAGGGTCCGAAGTAGAGCTTCGGGAGTTTCTCGCTTAGAGCGCGTTGTTGTATCGGGGCCCAAACAGAAACACGGTCTCTTGAAGCGAACGTCGATCCGGCGAAGGTTGTATCGGGTAGCGTCGGTACGCTGTTTATATTAAATTCGGGGTTGGGCGAGCTGGCGAACTTCCTCGGCTCGTTAAGCAGCCACATGAGCGTTGGGGCTCCCATCATAGCTGGTTCGTGAGGCAGCATCGCGTCGGGCATGGTCGTTACGTTTCCGCCAAGCACCAGCTGGAACGGGGTTCTTGTAATCTCTTGCATCGCCGGGTTGTAAGCAAACGTGGCGTAGGGTAACGCGTCGTCCCAAGTCTTGTGATCTACGTCGACATACATGAAGACCCTGTCGACAATGGTTTTGTTTAGTCGTTCTATTTGTCCATTTGTTTTCGGATGGTACGCAGTGGTTCCACGGTGGCCGGTGCCACTGAGACGAAGGAACTTTTGCGTCAGCTGGGCCATGAACGATGATTCATGGTCTGTAATAACGGCTTCGGAGGCGCCATGCCGGAGGACAATGCGCTCGATGAAAAACTTGGTGATGACTTCGACAGCCATAGCTGATGGAAGGGCTTTCGTCTCGGCGTACCGTGTGAGATAATCTGTGGCGACGATTATTCAGCGGTTTGCCGACGCTGACGGCGAGAAAGGGCCAAGTAAATCCATTCCGATCTCCTGCAACGGCGTGGACCGGGAAGAAATCGTATCCAGAAGACTTGGCGCCTTCGTTTCCGGTTTCTTGCGTCGCTGACACTCGTGGTATGATCAAGTGTAGAGGTGAACGCTCTAAGGTAGCCTCAGCCAGTAGAACTTTCTACGAACCCTGGCAAGCGTCCTAATGTAGCCAATGTGTCCAGCTGTCGGCTCGTCATAGCATGCTTGGAATATTTCTTTTCGAAAACTGGAAGGAATAACCAACAGCCATTACGCGCTGTTGTTGACGAAATTCTCTTTGTACAACACCCCTTGCCGTGTGGAGATGGTGAGTAGTATTCGTAAGAAAGCACAGGGAACCGTATTCGCCTGTCCCTCTAGGTGTTCAATGAGCGCTCGCAGTCGGGGTAGTCTCTTTGGAGTGCTGCCATGCCGCTGACATTCAGAGCGCCGAGGAAACACTCATCGTTGTCGTCTTCGGTGCAGGGAGAACCGGTCTCGACTGGGGCCCTTGACAAGCAGTTGGCGTCATTGTGCTTCCGGCCGGACTTGTACGCCATGGTCATGTCGAACTCCTGCAGTCGTGGGCGCGACCGCGTGAGGCGTCCGGATGGGTCCTTCAGACCCGCGAGATAGCATAGTGAGTGGTGGCCTGTGACCACGCGAAATGGACTTTCATACAAATATCAGCGGCACTTCGTTGTTGCCCAGACGACAGCAAGGCACTCCTTTTTTGTCCTTCGATAGTTCTTCTCCGCCTTATACAGCGCCCGACTCGCGTATGCGGTGACTCGCTCTGCCCTGTCTTGCATTTGGACTAGAACCGCGCCAAGCCTGGTGTTACTGGCGTCCGTATGGACGCCGGTCCACACGGATGTCTCAGCGAACTGGTCGAAATGACCAAGAATTGGGGACGTCTGGAGTCTTTGTTTGAGCTCATCGAATGATCGCTGGAGTTCTTTTGTCCATTCGAACTTTACGGCGGCCTTCGTGAGGTGTGTCAGCGGTGCGGAAAGCTTCGCGAAGTTCCGAACAGACCGTCTGCAGTAGGCACAGAGTCAGAGTGATCTTCTCACGGCCTTTTTATTCGACGGCGGCGTAAATGCAGCTACGGCGTGGGTCTTCTTGGGGGGAGGGGGAACACCTTTGTTGTTCACGACGTGGCAAGAGAACTTTAGTTCACCGGGGGCAAACCGACAATTTTTTGGTCTGAGTGACAAGCCGGTGGTCTTGATGGCTTGAAGCACGGCTCGAAGTCGTCTCAGGTGTTCGTTGAAATCCCGCGAAAATATCACGGCATCGTCCAGGTAGACGAGGCAGCTCTGCCATTTCCAACCTGGCAGCACGGTGTCCATGACACGCTGGAATGTTGCTGGTCCTGTGCAAGTACCGAACGCCATCACTTTGAATTCGCACAGTCCGTCGGGAGTGACGAAAGCAGTTTTCTCGCGGTCATGTTCGTCGACTTTAATCTGCCAGTAACCACTCTTGATGTCCATCGACGAAAAATATCGGGAGTGGCGCTGTCGGTCTAACGTATCGTCTATGCGGGATGCGGACGGACGTTCTGCTTAGTCACAGCTTTCAGTCAACAATAGTCAACGCAGAACCTCAAAGTACCCTCCCTCTTCTTTACAAGGACCATTGGGGAAGCCGACGGACTTCTTGAGGGTTGAATGATGTCGTCGTCCAGCATTTCCTGGACATGATCTTGGATCAACTACCTCTTAAGGAGACTCGATATGGTGGCTGGCGTACAGGGAGCGCGTCGTCGTCGGTAATAAAGCGATGTTCCGCTATTTGTGTTTGGTGAAATTTCGACGACGTGGCAAAACTATCACTGTATTCGCCAAGGAGATCAACCAGCTGCTGGCGCTTATGAGCTGGGAGCTCGGGATCGATGTCGAGCTGCTGCGACGACGTGTTCCGTTGTGACGACGAGGGTTCCTCGGAGATCGCGGTGACCCCGGCTGGCGCCTGAAGCTCCTTTACATCGCCCACGGTGGTACTCTTCATTAGGTGCTGCGGCTCTTCTCGATAGTTTGTCATGAGAATGGTTGTACGTCCTTTTAGGAGAAACATTACGCCTCGTGCGACGCCATTCCCTTTTTCAAGGAGCGGTTGGGTGCTGCCTTCCAGAAGAACTTCACCGTGCATGGTTGCGGCTGTTATGACGGTGAGGAAAACACTCGACCGCGGCGGCAGGTTCACATATTCGGCGATGACTCGGACAGCGGTTCACGTCGTGTTGGTCTCCACCGGCGGCAGAACAGGCTTTCGCAGAGCCAACTGGTTTGCCCTGAGTTCGATGACGGCGCCATAATCGCAGATAAAGTCTATTCCGAGGATAACGTCCCTCGCACAGTCTTGCAGAACGACGAACTTCACAGGGCACGTCTCACCGTAGATCTGGACAGTAGCTGTGCATCTCCAGATTCGTGTAATGAGGTGTCCTTCGGCGCTTCGTATTTGAGGTCCATCCCACGGCGTCATGAGTTTTTGAAAGCGGCGGGAGAGCCTCCCACTCGCGACTGAGCAGTCTTCTTCGGTGTCCACGGGTGCTGATGCGTCGTGGCCATCCATGACGACGTTAAGTTTGTTAGACACCGTTGCAGGGGTGTCGTTGCGATGCGTGCAGTCGAGAGAGTGGGAGCGCTCCGGCGTCCTTGGCGGCTCTTTACTTCGGTCGTCTTCGGCAACTCCAACCTCCATTGGTTGCCGCGCCCAGTTTCTCCAGTGAGGAGCGAGGGGCGACAGGTTTTCACGTCGGGGTCGGTGCATCGGCGAAGCTTGACGTCGTGGCAACGGCGACCGAAACTCTCGGCGGGACGCAGGCTTGGGGGACTGAGGTTGTCCCAAGTACTCCTGGATCACCCGAGGGCGTTCACCATAACGGGGCAGTGAATTGTACGAGTGAAACCCGCGCAGCCCGAGTCGTCGGGGTGGGCATCGGCGGTAGGTGTGGTCTGCTTCCCCGCAGTGGAAGCACAGATGACGTTGGTCGGGCGTTCACCACACGTCGGTCTTCTGAGGTGCCCGGTGCTTCTAGCAGCTTGAAACAAACTTAAAATGTTCCCCTAGTATAACGGCTTGTTCCTGTAGACTTTATAGACAGGTTCCGCTGCAGGATAAAACCCCGGTAACATGAAAACATTAGAATAACATTATTTTTATGTTCTTTCCAAACGTTCGAGGAATGTTCCTAATGTCCGCCTGAATAAAGCAATTTGAACGTTTGGCAGAACATTCTTATAACGTTTTGATAAAAGTTATTTGAACACTTCGAAAACAATTTCGCAACGTAAATATGATGTCTGAAAAACATTAACGCAACATTACTGTAAACATTGTAATAACTTTCTTAAAAAATAAATAAATACTTTACGCAGCGTTATTAAAACATAAATATAATGTTTACAAAACATTAAAATAATGTTCTGGTAAACGTTATAATAACATTTGTAAAACATGTTATTACCACGCTATAGTCGGCGACAGGTCAAGAATGAAGTGTAAGCTCCTCCCACCTCTTTCCTCTTGAGTAAAGGAAACAGTGAAGAGGAGGTCGCCTCCTCTCCAGCGTTTGCTCTACTAAAGAGGAATGAGGTGGGAGGAGCTTCCACTTCATTCTTGACCTGTCACCGACTACAGCAAAATGTATGCAAAATGTTCACAGGAGTGTTCTGAACCATCAAGACAAATATATACTGTAAAAGACTGGTCAAGACAGTTGTGTTTGAGTGCATTGCCAGGGCCGTTGCCAAGAGACGGTGAATTAACATGGCAACACCTGTCACGTACGGTAACTCAGTCGTCTTACCAAGGTGCAAGCCCTGCGACACAGTCAAATATAAGTGTCTGAAGTAGCCTTAGTTCAGATGTTCCCGACACACAGTATATATTTGCCTTAATGGTTCAGAACTGTTCCTCCAAACTTTGCAGACATTTCACCAATGCAGTGACACTCTCTCGTGCTTCACAAGTATTAATGTTCCCTGGAACAGTATATGGTGAGCCAAAACAATTCTAGACAGCAATGATATGACACCCTATTATTGAGTATTGTTTACTCAGAAGACGCTTTGCGATGAGCAAAAAAATGTGAGTCGCGATCATTGTTAAGTCTTTGCAAGGCAGCAGATTAACTTAAACATTTAAGACACACTGTTGCGTCTCGCAATTTTAAGTATACACGATCAGCTTATTCGATACAGATAACCAGCTTTATCGAGACGCAGTGTATAGAGTGGCGCTCTAGGCGAATGATCGTTAGTATGATAGCAGGGCGGCAGAGCAGGTCATATAACCGGATGCTGACAGCAGCTAATTCCACAGCTAGCTGCGGCAGCCATCGATACTAGTTCTTTTCAGTGCCGTCATGAAGTGCGGGAGTACCTCAAGGCCGCAGGCTCCTGTGGCTTCGTTGAATCTTTCCACATCTGTACATATATGTCAGAAAAGGATTCTACGCCTTTTTAACTTATGATTATTGTATTATCTTTGCACTCTTCATCGAAAGTTTCAAGTGAGATCTAAGCAGAGAATGATAAACAAGCAAAAAAAAAAAAAAAAGAAGTCATCTATGTTTATCATTCTCCCAAACCTGTCAATTCTGTTTGGCCATATACTGGTTGTCCAGCAATTGAACAGAGTGTGTTTGTGAGAGGCATAATAATTTAAAATATTGAACACTAAACCATCACAAAGCTTCTTTGTGACAACAGCTGTAAGCATAAATATAGAAAGACACTTCTTCGGAATATAAACAGCTTTTTGTGCAGCTCTGTGTGCCTCAAACTTTCCTGGAGAGGAATAATCATAGAAATTCATTTAGTCAGCTTAGCCATTATTCCACTCGACACACCACTAATTGAAGAAAAGGTATTCTTCTGGTAAAAAGCATGGAATACGATTATCACCACATTTAGCACAGCACAACCACGCATCCATACAGGTGATTACTTGTAGAAGAACTTGTAGTTGGGCTAGCCATGGTGAACGTTGGAAATCATGGTGCAAGGCGCAAAAAAAAAAAACGGACACAAGAGAGAAAATATACATACAGGCGCCACTCACAACTATATTTGAGAAGTGCAGAAGGAAAGGAATATATACATTGTCATCTTCATCATGTCCACTGATGCGTTTAGCCAAGTGTTAGATGAAGCGTACATCCCATGGCGAAGCGCATGCGTGGACGTGATGAAGACGACAATGTATGAATTCCTTTCTTTCTGCACTTTTCAAATATAGTTGTGAGTGGCGCATGTGTGTCTGTTTTCTCACTTGTGTCCGTTTTCTTTTGCGCCTTACACCATGATTCCCAGGTGATTAATTGCAGTCTACCCCTGCTGTGAAAAGAAAACAGTTTCGCACATGTTTCTGAATACATTTATTGACCCTCCAATTTGCACCATGGAAGTGTACATGAGCAGCAACAATATTGATAGACTATGCAGTTAAAATAATTTTTCCTCTAAACAAAATTAAAAATAAAGGTGAACAATTATAAAAAAAATATGTCAAGCTTTCGAAAAAGCTCCAAGGCTTGTAAATTGGGTTCATGAAGCTCAAATAATAAAGAAATGAGCCAGAAAACTCCAACAGTGTTTCTCTACCACAAAAGTAAACTAGACATCACAGCGAGCTCAAACTTTGGAGGAATCTAGCCCTGGCGATTGGAGTAGGGTGCCAAAGTTTGAGAACACATTACATGGATCAAAAGATAACAAAGAAAAAAAAAACAAATTTTTCTATGAGCTGACATCCATCTTAATAAGCCTAATTTGCGGTACATAAAAATAGCACCGGGATTGAGTGTAGCACTAATTTTGGTGGGAAAATCTTGCCATCATGAAAGAAAGCATGATTACCTTTCCTGATCACAAACTTTCTCATTGAAATGAATTCCACGAGAACTAAAATGTCATTTTACGGTTTTAAAGTGGACTCGCTTCATACCAAAATTGTTTCCCTTTATTATCATTTTACTAAATGTTCTCAAACTTTCACATCCTACTCCAACCGCAAGGGCATTACAGAGGAGTTTGAGCTCTCCGCGTTCTCATGCCGAGCAGCTATAAACGTTCGAGTTGCAAAAGTGAAAATAGAGCTATAAAAAGCTTAAAAACCTGTCTGGAACACATTATTAGGAAAAGGCTTTAACAGAAATGTCCAAAACCGATGACTAGATGAAAACAAGGTATAATATTTAAAAAAAAACATTATTGCCATACTGAGCAGGTGGAAAATACTCATGGATAAAATCTGTGTTTTTAAAGGATAAAATAAAAGTAAACACCGAATTGTATACTTCGAGAGCTGAGATTCGCACCAGCACTTCCTGCTTAGGACACGATTCTTAGGACTTCTTTGCCTGCAAATAAAACAGCACAATACTAAATACAAAACACATAAACTTGTTAACAAGGCAATATTCAGCCCTTTGTCAAGGATTTGCAGGTGTGACAGAGAGATAATGTGGGCAGTTGTGGACTAATAGCAAACGTTTTTGTAGAAAAATTAGTGCGAGTTGCACTTGTTTTCAAACAATTAATGTTCTCGAAAAGTTCTTCTGCCCTCCTTGCCATTGTGCATACCTGTGCGGACAGACATTTTAAGCTTTTGCAACAGTCCAAACACAGTTGTGTCTCCATGTGGGACCTTACCTTTCACTAGCATTTGCCGAAATTTCAAGTAGAATTTTCAAAATTGCAAAGAAAGTGCTGGGCACACCGTCGCACTAATGACGTATCTTATGTCGCTAGCTCGCTTGCCAAGCTCAAAGGACCTTCATTCATTTATTTATTGAACCCTAAAGGCCCGTGAGGGCATTAGATAAGGGGGGATCATTCATATTATACATTGGAAAAGCAGACAGACAAAAAAATACATTCAGGAAAAGGTTGGTAAAGAGTTAACAACATAAAAAGGGCGATTGAAGACTTGATTTAAAGGCGTTTGGTTCTACGACGGTGACGATGGAGGATGGGAGGCTGTTCCAGTCATTGATAGCTTGTGGGAGGAAAGATCGGTTGAAAGCGTTTGTTGAGCCAGAGATCCTTTTGATGGTACAGGCATTGCTTAGGCGAGATGATGTTCGATCGGGAGGTGATAATAATGCTTCTTTAAGGTCAAGAGAGTCATAATAAATTTTGTGAAGGAGGCAGAGCTGAGAGATGTTCCTACGAAGCTGCAAAGAGGAAAGGGTAAATTGACTTTTTAGGGAAGAGACACTGGTAAAGTTATCGTACGTGGAGAGGATGAAACCAGTGGCCCTGTTTTGAGTTGCTTCCAGATAATCGATAAGGTAGCCTTGATGGGGGTTCCAGATGGAGGCAGCATATTCTAATTTAGGTCGGATAAGTGTGTCGTAGGCCACTTTGCGGACAGTTGGTGGAGCAGGTCGAAGGTTACGTCGGAGTACTCCCAGGGTCCTGGAGGTGTCTCCGCAGATGGCTTCAATGTGATTATTTCATGAAAGGTCTGACGTTAATTTTACACCAAGATATTTGTACGAAGGAACGGTCTCAATTAAATCGGAGCCCAAGTAATATTGGTAGGACAAAACAGTTTTTTTTTTCTAGTGAAACAGATTAGTTTACATTTATATTTGTTTAATGGCAGCAGCCACTGTTCGCACCATTTATTAATTTTTACTAAATCATCTTGAAGTTGAATGTTGTCATGCACACTTGTTATTTTGTTATATACGAAACAGCCATCTGCAAACAGGCGAATATTAGATAAAATGGTGGCCGGAAGGTCATTTATGAATATTAAAAAAAGTACGGGACCCAGTACGGACCCTTGAGCAACACCAGATGAAACGTTTGTTAGGGCAGACTCAATGTAATTAGTAACCGTGTGTTGCACGCGGTAAGAAAGAAAGTCACGTATCCATGAGAAGATTAGCGGGTCAAGACGAAGGGATGCCAGTTTGGATAGTAGTCGTTGATGGGGAACATGTCGGGCTCAGACTGACGCCAAAAGATGGCGTCAGTCTGAGCCCGACACTCGAGATTAGTATGTAGGTTCAGCTGGACGCCCGGGTTTCAGTGCCACCCGACTCTGAATCTGTGTCCACGCAAAGTTCACTGAAACCGTTGGGTAGCACTGTTTAAAACATCTTCCGCTTCGTTGTCGCTGTCGTCTGCTCTGTCAAACATCATATCCCTATCGGCCGCCACAAAAAACAGAGTTCGGAAAAATGTCAGCAAGATGGTCGCGCAAGCTCTCGGCAATTCTTCCTCTTTTTTGTCTGTTGCGCAGACGATGTAATTGTTTTCTACGTCACTCCATTTTCCCCCTCTTGTTACTTTTGAAACAAAGAGAACGACAGGATGCCAGCTTACGTCAGATTGTTTTCAAGAAAATAAGCACTTGCACAGTGATTATCGAAAAGGTGGTTACTGACGGTTCCCGAGTCCCGCCGTCCAGGGGCTGTTCGGCTGTCCGCTTAATCAGTCAGTAGTCACTATTGTGGACGCTGCTGGACGTAGCTTAACCGAAAGCAAGGTAACTCAAAGTTCAAACCAGTTCAAGCTATTCAAACTGTCCCAGAAGTTCGCTCGAAGAGAATCAAACCGGCGAAACCAGCGGTGGCAGCAGCCAGTGGCGGGAACGCGGATGGATGAATATTGTCTGTTTCCTTTATACTGGGCGGTAGTTTGCGTCACCTAGCCTTGAATTAATTAATCGAGAACAAAGTTTCCTTTTTTTTTCCTTCTTTCCGCTCCCTCCCGTACTTAACCTTCTTCTCCCTTTACTTCCTTGCAACTATCACAAGGCAGGTAGAATGCTTTCCAAAAAACATTAAAAAATCGTACAAAAAAAGAAACCGGCGAACATATACTTTTCACATTATTTTAATTGTTTTACCAATAAAGTTGCATTAATGTTTTATTATTAACCCGGAAGTAACTCTTGAAATATATGTTCTAAAATCATTATTTGAATGTTTTATTTTTAACACTATTTTCTTCTACGAATAAAGTTGCATTAACGTTTTATTACAAACACAGAAATAACGTTGGTAATAAATGTTCTAAAATCATTATTTTAATGTTCTATTTTAACGTTATTTGAAGTTACATATGTGATGTTACATTAACGTTTGATTATTAACACAAAAATAACGTTAGTAATAAATGTTCCAAAATCATTATTTGAATGTTCTATTTTAACGTTATTTGACAGTTACATATGTGATGTTACGTTAACATTAATAACACAACATATAACGTTATATGTTTCACTGGAACGTTATACTAATGTTTCAAATACAACTAAAACACAATATGTTTAACTTCAACGTTACATTAATGTTCAGGTATAACACATAACGTTATTTAAACATACGCAACAATAAAATAATGTAACTACAACGTTTGGTGCTACCTGGGCAGGGGGATGATGAAAGGACGATAGGATCCATTGATTTTGTTAATTCGGTCCAAGACCTCTTTCGGGGATGTGTGGCAATTTATTGATGTCGCATGCCCATGGAAACTTGTTCTTTTCAATTGCCGGGGAATGTACCGTGCACTGGTCTTCATTTGCTTAAAGTGAAGAAGATTGCTTGATGTCGGACACCATCGAAATATGCTCCATGCCACATTGCTTTGATTTTTTCATGATTATGAGCATTCTTCATCAGACCAAGCCTTGGGACGGCGTGGGAGGCGTCTCGAGGTCATGGGGACTGCCATTATGGCTGCCTAAAGGATACAAATCATTAAATATTCGTTCACTTTATCAGTTGAAAGCTTTGTCAAGAGATGTGCATGCGAGCAGTAAGAATTGGCTGAATTCTGACTACTTTGCCTTCTCGAATTTCCAGCGGCGAGTTCGTGTGGGGAGAGTCACACCTGGGTTATTTCGTCTTAAAACAATTGGCATGTGGTCACTGCCTAAAGATTTACTTGTAACCTGCCATAAAAACAGTGAAAATAAAATAGGTTCACTTATAGAGAGGTCAATTGATGTAAATGAGTTTGTGAGTACACTAAGATATGTGGGTTTCTTTTCGTTGAACAGACACAAATTTGGAGACAAAATAACCATTGGACGATTGCTCCACGAGTATCGCGTCTAGTACTGCCCCATAAAAGATTTCGTACATTAAAATCGCCAAGAATAATGAATGGACGGGGGAATTGAGCAATGATTTACTTAAGGTGTTCACACCCTAAATGAAAGTTTGGTGGAATGTAAACTGTACAAAAGGTTATAAGGCGGTCCGACAGAATGCGAAAGGCCACTGCTTCAAGAACTTCAACAGATGCAGCTAATTTCTGCCCTACTATGGCTACGAAGCCGCAACAGTGAAAATAGTGATCTCCATCCTTGCGGAAAAAATAAAAGTACCTAAAGACACTTGAATGACTCTCTTTCAGGTCCGTTTTCTGAAGACACACTGCCAGTGGACGATATTTTTCCAAAAAGAAGCAAACATCGTCATAGTTGAGCGGGAGACCTCGGCAGTTTCGTTGTATAAGACTCATGTCGGTAACAAGTTTGAAACTCTGGACGTCGAGTTCGTAGCCCTCGCGCAGGAGCAGCTAAAGCTTTAATGCACCGCTAACAAAACGAGGTTCTAAGAAAAATCTAAAACCAAATTTAATCAAAAACGAAATAGAACATGAATGGGTGTGAATGTCAGGAGGGGGGCAGTTGCGACCAAACCTTTGAGGAAAAACAAATAAAAGTAGTGCCTCAGGCGAGGGACTCCCCAATAGTCCTCTGGCTGATCCTTGTAGAGCTCCCCCTCTGACCTCCAAGCGGGCCGAGACTTCGGGTTAACACCACTGGCGAGGGAGTCGCCGTTATTCCTCTGTCTCAACTGATCCCTAAGAGTGAGTGAGGTAATGCAGGTGAGCGACAACAAACATTCATTCTGTGACGTGTATGAAGTGTTAATGAGCATTTTTGGGAGGGTTGAAACAGCATCCACGAATAAGCACTTGCTATGTGCCAGCTTCTGGACCAGTCGCTTCAGTTTTTTTCTTTGGGTTCTTAACTTTTGACCGGATTTTACCACCCTCGGGGGCAGGTGGAGGCTCCAGCGGACAGCTGGAGACATCCATTGCCTCAACCTCGCGATGCGAGGAAGATGAAGGGCGCCCCTTGAGACACTGTGGCTCTGTCGTCATAGTTTTCCCACGAGGACGTGCGGGCAGGCGGCGCGGGGCCGTTGCCTTTGAGGATGCGGTCTGAGTTGGATCCCCCTGTTCTTGAGGGACTCCAGGTGAAACTTTGGGTGCTTGGGGCATGCCCGGGGCAGGAAGGTCTAAAGGGCATACCTGTGTCCCCACGGACGCCGTTGTAGGTGCTATCCCTTTGCTGACCGTAGCGGCGTAGGTGTCTCTCTGTAGGAAAGAGAGGCGTTTTCGGGCTTCAAGGTAGGTCAGATTCTCCTTGGTTTTCAGTGTTAGTATTTTTCTTGTTTAAACTTTGGGCATGAGCAAAAGTATGCAGGGAGAGCGCCTGGACAGTTCACGCATTTGGAGAAATCACTTGCACAGTTGTCAGTAGGGTAATCATTGCTTGGACATTTTCCGCAGGTTGTCCGTCCCCTACAAGAGGCTAAGTGGCTGTCCCGCGTTCGAAACGCTGGCAGATAAAGCAACGTCTCGGATTGCAGATAAACGGTCGAACCTTGCGGTTAAGATATCCTGACTTGACCGCCTAGGGGAGGGTCGTAAAGTTAATGCAAGCACAAGTTGCTTCAAAGGCTTCTTTTGATCATCTAGACGAATGGTAATACGCCTCACTGCAATCACGCCCTGATTGCTGTGTCCTTCAAGGATCTCATCATCAGTGCTTTTCAACAAATTATCTTCGGAGATCACGCCCCGAATGGTATTGAGAGATCGGTGTGGCGTTACTGTGACTTTGTGATCAGCTATATTAGTTAGTCCAAGGAGAACTTTACTTTGTTGCTCTGTTTCAACCTCGACAAGGAGATCTCCAGAGTGGAACTTGTTTGCGTTGTAAGATTTTCTAACATATGATTCCTGGGTTTATGCAAGAAAGAAGGGGGAGCTTTCCAAGTGGTAGTTCGTATTTGCAGTGCATTACTAAGAAGTTTGGTAAGACTTGAGCAATATCAGTAGTCTTTGAAGGAGTGGTGGCTTTGGTGCGAACTCCTTTTAGACATCGATCAGTATAAAGTTTTGCTTTCAGACCTATAAAAAATGAGAGACATCCAACATCTGCGGTGTGCTGCCCACCATGAATCCCAACATGGGACAGGGTAACGGCACATAACTAAAATGGCTTCGCTGTGCAGGTTACTCCAGTAGCACCTACCCAGATGTTATACACAAGAATGGGTCTAGACTAGCGCCCTTCTCCACTCAAGGTTCGCCCTTGCCGCCATGATGGTGAAAGGAAAATAAAGAGGAAAGACGGAGGAGAAATATAAGTAAAGGTGGGAGTGAAAGAAGGAAGGGGGTAGTCGGAGAGGAGGCGACTGACTGAATCATCCTGGCCGCGCCTTACCAAAACACCTTTCTATGAGAAACGGGAGACAAAGTGATGTATTGCCTCACCCGGGGGGCCCCGAGAGGTGCAAACTTACGCCGGGCTTGGCTCAACCACCAGGATGCCATTTTCCCAAACACAGGAAATCGACGCACAGCCAAAGCTGGGTGGGCCTGCCCGCATGGTACGGGGTCCGTGGTGACGCCACTCACCAAACACCTACTAACGCACGTGCCCCCTGCGGGGAATGTGGGCCATGGGTGAGGTGCCTTACTCGTGTCTCGGTGGTGTCTTCGTCGGGTCTTCGTGGGATTGGTGTCGGACTTGCACTGCGGGCCCTCGGAGGGGTAAGCTGCAGGGACATGCGTTACCCCGCACCTCCACCAAAATGTGACGAATGACGAGTGATAGGAGGCGAATAACTGAGTAAATTGAACGTTTAATGGGGCAGACTTGTGCCCAAAACAAGGAAAGAGATGATAGCATCAGAGCGTCGCGGGCGACGAAGTCGGCGTGACAGCTGGATTGAACGCTAGGGCGAAACTGACAGCGGCTCGCCACGCGGAGCCTTTTATGTACACGTGTAGGCTTCTGGAACAATCGGCGTAGAAGGTTCAACGTGTAGAATATTCGGACCTCGAACAGTCAACAAGTTTCTTTAGTTCACCAGAAATATAAATTGAAAGAATAAATTAATGACACGCCGCTCCAAGGAATCAAACCTTGGGCTTCCGCACGAAAGTCAAGCGCGGTAACCACTCGGCCACGCAGGCGCTCGCTTGGCGACGCGAGTGGCAATACGAATACCGCAGACAGTGAGACTGAAGTGGCAGAACCCATAACCATCGACGTCGACCACACCGGGAAGCGACAACAGGACCAGACACAACACAAGGCTTCACCCGATGACCCAACTGATGACGAACCACCGTGGCAAGCGGAGGAACCCAAGAAAACCCGTGTCGTGAATCATGACCAAGACTCGAGACCTCCTGGATGGCCTCAAACATAAAGACTCGTAGTGTGTGACATTCACCGAGCTTTTTCTGTAAGATAGGCAGCTTTAAAAGGTGTTCTCGGGTGAGTTTGGGAGTATTCGCCTTTTAATACAACATCACGCTCGAACCTATCGCGCCTATTCAATGTTCCAGCTTAGATGTCAGGAAAAACAATATCAATTCAAACGACTTCTCAGTGACGAAAATATAGACATTCTTGCCCTTCAGCGAACTAAAATTGACGGTAGTGAACTGGTTCAGTATGCCCTATAACCCTTTGTAATTGGTATGAAATATGTGTCAGACAAACCACTGGAGTGTCGGCAGTGTGTTTCTTTTTGTTTCTCGCGAGGACAATTGACCTGACCGATTTAAAAATCATAACAGATCACGAAAGCAGACTTATTATTGTAATTTCAGGGCTAAAAATCAGCACTGGCGTGTGCTGTGCATTTAAGCTCCGAACGCCCCTACTGAAGAAAACCATTTGGCGCCTGTATGAAAATAAACAGGTCCATACCGGTAACAGTTTAGCCATACCGGTCACCAGTTTGCCAAAGGGGTCGCCCGTATGGCTCAAATGGGTCCCCCGTATGAGCCTTAACGGTCACCTATTTGGGCAAACAGGTCACTTCTTTTGCAAACGGGTCATCCGTCGGGGCAAATGGGCGACTCATTTGGGCAAAGTTGTCTCACGTTTGCTCAAACCGGTGAACATGTTGCACAAGCGGGTGACCGGTGACCGTCAAAGTGTACCGGTTTAATCAAACGGTTCTCGGGAGCCCGTTTGATATTGAACGTACAGATCGGCAGCCTGGGCACGCCTAGCTGTTTGAGCCGTGGCAGCCAATGTTTCCGGAAGGCTGGGAGCGCCGGTTCATTGATTTCAGATCGTCCGCGTAATGCAAGTAATTGTATTTAGATTTTAAGTGTGCTGATGTGCGCTTATACTGAAACTAAGACTGACACTTTTTTTTTCTTTTTTTACGTAAACGCGCGACGTTGGTGAGCCGATATTTTTGACAGAACTTTAAAACTTTGTCCATCTTTTTTGCCTCAATTTTCTTATTCAGCTCGAATCTCTCTCGCAGAAGACGCGACCGCATGAAAGAATGTACTTCTAGAGTCCGTTTCACTTCATTTCAAGACGCGGCGTTGGTAGCGCGAACACGTGCCTGCAAGAAAATCGAACATTGCGAGAGCACGCCCGCCATTGCAGCAGTCAAATCACGAGCTCGTGCTGGGTGCTTTTTTGGCTCGGGCGCATTCCAGCATGCGTGCTGAAATGCGCGCGTTTCGCCTGCTTTCCAGGGTTGCAAACGCGACGTACAGTGGCAACTCCAAGAGAGAAGCGCGTGTACAGCGGTCCGTGCACCCTCTCCCCTAGCATTGACTGCATTGCCACAAAAAGCCAACCGCATTTTTTTTATACAATGCATGAGGAGAGGGGTGCGAGGGAGTGGGGTGGGGTGTCCCGGTGTCTTGCCCCTTGACCTCGCCGTCGCCCCCTTCCTCCTTTCTGGTCGGCTCTGTCACGTGACCAGAGAGAGGCTAGGGCACGCTCCACGCTGATAAGCATAGCCAGATCCGGCTGCGCGCGCATTGACAGTCGCTTGTTTCTTTGTCTGCTTGTTTTCCGTTGCAACTTCGTTTGTCCTGCCTGCTTCGACCTGTCGCCTTTCCCTGCGATCTTATAAGAATGTCTCTCGACAACGTATGGGATGTGCACCAAATGTTCGAAAAGTCCTACGTATATATCGGCAAAGGGCGATTCTTCAAAGAAGTCAGGAATTCTTGCGGCTTGGCTGGGTTCGGCAAATGACAGCTTGTGCGCCGCACCGTGTTGAAACTTGAACGAGCCTTCCTTCTCGTTTTTGTGTTTGTGTGGTTGTCCTGCTTTGACCATGACGACAAATATCACGGATTACATCTTTCAAGTCCGCTATTATTATGGTAAGTGCACTGCAAAATACGTGTTGGCAACAATTCACCGCTCTTCTACGCGTACTCTTCCCGGTTATCCGTAGAATTATGCAGTGCCTATTCACGCGGCAGCCGGGAGAATAATTTCCCCGAAAGTCTAGCTGTATAGTCTAGAATTACCTCGGTTCTTGTGTGCTTTGCAATCTTCTCAGTTGTATAAAAGCTTAAAGTGCCTCACACATTTCACAGATCGCTTGCACGTTTGTACTTGTCGTCAGAAGAGGTCTTCTTCGAGGAGAATTGAAAACAATCATTTGTGTCTGTTTTCCTGTCCATTTGCAAGCACCTACGCGAGCGCATTTGTTCTACGTGTTTTCTCCATATTATAAATACGTTTATGAGTTTCGGGACGTCTTAAATAAGTTTAAAATAACCAACCTCCCAGACGATACCCACTTAGGGATAGCCCTAAATCCGAATGGCACGTTCAACCGTGTGGTCACGTGCCAGGTCAAACGGGCACCCGTATCAAACGGGCTTCCGTATCAAATGGGTACCGTTTCAAACGGGTACCGTTTCAAACGGGTACCGTTTCAAACGGGTACCCGTACCCCATAATCACGTTTGATTGAAGCGGATCGAGAAGTTTGATTCAAACGGGTGGGCCAGTTTGAATTTCAAATGTTTTTTTTTAGTAGGGGCAATTACGAGAGGGAAGTTTTTTTTTCTTCAATTAGAATATAACTTAAAGTTTGATAGGTATATTGCGTTACTAGGCAACTTCAACCACGTGTGTAACCCAGAAGATAGTTCATCAGCAATTACACGTAACGACAGAAGCGCTCAATTTTTTAAATCCATGCTAGATGAATGTGAGCTGAAGCACGTCGCATAGGTGGAAGGTTTGGGATGCGATTTGCGATTTACTCACGTGCCATATAGTGCCATATATTAGGTTTCTGCTTTAAGACCGACGACCAGTTCAACTCTCACCTATTCCCCCGCTTCCTCCTCTCACCCTTCTAACCTGTCCACTGTTGCCTGTTTCCTTCCCCATGGTGAGGGGGATCTTCAGCCTTGCAGAATCTCGGGTCTGGTCGTCGGCCTTTAACACACGTGTGTGTGTGCGTGATACGTAACTGCCTAAGGCATCTTCACTCATGATGCGCGTACCAGCGCACAGGTAGACAGTCACTTAATGAATCCAAGCACACGAAAAATACAGTCACACAAAGACAATAAAACCAAGCGTGTGCTATTTATTGAACTAATCAGACGATTCTGCTGTGTTGGAAAATCACAGTTGAAATTTATGTTACAGAGGACAGCTTATGTTATACTGCAGGATCGATTATATTTAACACAGAGCGTAGTTATTAGGTATAGCCCATGACCCCGCGTATAAGTCGCGAAACAATTGCTGGCACTCCATTGTGATCTTGTGTGAAATATATATGTATGTGTGCTGCATTTTGGAGTAAACTTTGTGCCAACTTCTGCAGATAACAGAAGCAAATATAAATATTTCTTAAATGACTGAGGTACACATGTCGCCTTCACCAGCCAGTCTATCTTTTTCTTTTTACGTTGGCCTACAACTGTGTGCAGAGTGAACATTTCATGCTTTTAGAAAGCATGGAAGGTTTGTCAATGCTGTTTAGACGCGTTGGTTATCGGCGGTTGTACACTTTGGATCTGGCAAACTCAGAAATTGTCAATTCAACCCAGTTCTGCAGCGCCAGCGTCTTTTTCAAAGTTCCTTTAATACAAATATTATCCTACCCCGCACAATAAAAAAGTTTAAAATATAAAAAAAAACGTAAGCAGTACGTGAATTCAGGCATACATACATACGGACGGGAAATCAGACATGTTCACTGTGAACATATTGTAAGGTGCTCTCTGTCTTATTGTCCCTCCGTTTTGGTGCGTCTAGGACGAGCTATGAATCTACTAACACATTTAAAAATCTGTGGTATATCGAACATGCCGAACTCTAAAACGTGAAAGCTTCTGTCAGGAACAGTTTACATTTAGCGGTCCTCAGCTCCGGGGACTGATTCAAACAAAAGTAGATCTCCAACTGGTTAGTGTAAAACATTCGCACTATATGAAAGCATATATTTCAACTGGAAAAAAAAAAAACGAGGTTTCTTTTTTAACACCCGAGGCTCTGCATAATTATCGCGTTATTGGATATATGATGAACTGCACTTGCTTTAAATAAGGCGAGAAAGGGCGGAGGGTGCGAGAATAAAATGCGACATTAGCGTTCTGTTTCTTGTGCTCTCCTTTCAGTGTCTGGATTTTGCAAGCGTAATAGAGTTTAAAAAAAAACTAAAAAAAGAGCGTCTTCTGCAATATAAACACCAGCGATTACGTCGGTTCCCTTAGGCGCACTTTCCCCCAGTGCGCACGCGCGCCGGAGAGAAGCCTAACTATATACGCGGTGCGGCGGTCGGTGGATAGCCGCTCTATGTGGACTTTTTGATTTTCCTCCGATCTAAACTCACCAACTTCGTCATTAAAAAAACACAAAAAAATTACGTTTTTTTTTTTACTATTATTTATTTGAGGGGAACGAGAACGATTAGGACAAGAACGGAGGGGCCCCCTCACTGCTACTTTCCCACAGTGCTTACCTGCTAAAAGTGAAGCTCCCTTGTTATTACACAGGCCCGTGGGGTGTCCGGATTTATTCACTTCCACGACGGAAGTCCGCGTTAATTCTATTGGGGGCGACTCCAGTGTGTGAAATAGTTGCCTAATTAAGTGACAAAGTACGAAATGGAGCAAAGCTGCAATACAAAATTTGGGAAATGTTTTGATTGCTTCTGCCTATCTTCACACATTATTGAAAAAATACCATTATGAGAGCTTTTTTACCAAGTTCTTACCAAGAAAAAAAGAGAAAAATAAAGGCTGAATTAAGGAAGATGGTGCAAAGCCACTTAAAACGAAGAAGTGGAATATTTGTGTCAAAGTTTTGCAGCTCAATCTCAGCTTTTACATATCATTTTGGCAATAGACTATTTTAATTAATTATATAATTAGAAAACCATTAGTCATTAAACAAAGCAATGTTGTTTTTAATTTGCATTGGTTTGTCACTTGATGCATTCGATGTGTATTTGCTTTGCATTTACATCAATCATCAAGCAAGGATCATTTATATGAGACTGAACACTGGCAAAGACAGTGCCTTTCTGAGCAAAGCCGAGAGTTATCAGAGCTTTCTTTCTCCCTTACACCTCATTCTTTAGTTATGTAGCATATCCTATTGCAAGCAAATCAGAATGCAAAATAAAAATCAATAAACCTTTTCAGCAGCTAAAAAATAAAGCTATTTTTTAGTATAAGCTATGCTTACATTAATAAAAAGTTGCTAATTGAACTTTACTTTAGGTTTAATAGCTCTTTCCTCCGCATTGGTTTCAGTGATCAGATGGATTAATAAATGAACATGCCATCTTTTAGAAATACATCTATTGATAAGGAGTTGCTCAAATTAATCCCATTGAAAGCAAATAAATCTAATCTATTTTTTTTTTTTTCATATCGCTTATACTTAACATGTGAGGATTTAGCTGACTTGCTGGAGTAATGGTGCAAGATCAATTTTAACCTTTTACAAAACTACCGGAAAATACAATTTCTATTGTCGCAAGCTGTTGGCAAAATGCTGCAACTATCTCAAGGCTCCGTGTGAATGAAAAAACAATTATAAATGGGGTAAATACATATATATATATATATATATATATATATATATATATATATATATGTATTAGATTCAAAACAACGCAATTAGGAAGAACACTCTTTTGTTGTCCTAAAGTGCTGTCATCGGATATGTAACACTATGTACATCTTGTACTCTAAATGAGGGAATATGCCATGCCTACCTACAGCCCTTTAGGTAGAAAGGAAAACACCACATACAGAATGCCTAAAAAATGACTATAGTTGGTGACAGGCGAAGAATTCAGAGGAAACTCCTCCCACGTCTCACTAAAAGAGTGAATGCTGGAGAGGAGACACCTTCACTCTGCTAAAATGGAAAGCGGTGAAAGTATTTCCTGAACCTGTCATTGACTATTGGCAATGTGCACGGTTTTGCTGCGATCGGTCTTCCACGATTGACTGAATGCTGACTTCAGCAAAGGCTCTCTTATCAACAGAAATATGAGTAATATAATAACTTCAATTTTGACAGTGTTAACAGTGTTCCTTGAAGAGCGCAAGGATTTCAAGCTTCCACTATCCACTGTCCTAATTGCAAACACCATCAAACTTTTTTTTGACGAGAGGGATAGGAGTGCGCCACCAAAACATCTTGCCACTTATAGTAGACTACTGCTGCTGTTCCATCATGCTCATTGTATGTTATTCTAGATGAACAAAACTACCTTATTTTTGTCTCCCTTTCTATATTAACTACACATTTCCGGTCAATTTTCAATAGTGTTTTATTGAACTAAAATTATTTACCGATATATGCAATTAGTATATGGATCCCAATAAAGGTCTCAGCCTCTTCCAGTTGATAGCACATAAAGCAGGAAACAGCAAACGAGTACATTACATTTGGCAAATATCTTGCTTGTTTGAGCCGGTCTCCTTACCTATCGTCAAAATGCAAGCATTATCTGAATGTGGTTATTAGGTTTCACCGTTTTGTGACGTACTTATCAAGATATCAGAAACAAAGCAATAAATATTGAGTTAATGACGGTGTTCATGATTGACACGAGTGGTTTTAAACTTGGAAGAGGAAGCCTTGTTTAGAAACAAGCACGTTGAACACAAATGTTATTTGAACAATTCGCATAAACTTTTTCTCCTCAATCTTGGGTTTACATAAAAAAATTTCGCCAGCTTGCCAGTCTATCTAAATTTATTTCCCAAAGCGGTACAAAAAAAACTAGCATCTCTTCGCTCTTTTTTTTTCTAAATAACCAGAATCCTAGCTATGTGGAATGGTAGTAGTTACATAATATGACCTGTTTAATGACACACATCTACTAAGCCTCCCCATTGTGAACATAACAAAAGATTAGTTTTCCCAGTTTCAGGAAGTGCCAGCTTACAGATTATGCTTCCGTACTTTCTTTTTTCCCTCGCAATTTGGGGTACTTTATTTTTTCCTGCAGATTCGGTGTTTCCTGCGTAAACTGGTTGAGTTATAATTTACAGAAAAAACACAATCAGTGAAAAAAACACCCCCCCCCCCCTCTTTAAAAAAAAAAGCGATTGCACAAAATAATTGTCACATCCATGCCAACATATGGTTTCTCATGTAAACAGTTTATGGCACAGAGTTATGGGCACGGTCTCCCAAAAGTAAATATCAAAGACAAGGGGTTCTTATTGTCTACGAAAACAAACGCTGTCATAACTTCAAAGCCATTTATTCACATGAATGCACCTACTGCACCATTCAAGATTTGATACAAAGAAACCTTGTGCTTGCTCCTGGCATCACTGAGACAGCCTACTGGTAAAAGAGGCACCCAGGAAAGCAATGGTAGTGTTGAAGCTGGAATGCAAAAAAAAAGGAAACAAAGTGGGCGCAGCACAAGCATTAACAACATTCATTCGAGATTAAGTGGAAAGGTCATTCATCACCTTAGGGTATGAAGTATGTTACAGCTGTTTAAGGGCCATAATTCTTGAGTGATGGTCTTCTAAACTAAATGAATAGACCCTTTTTGAAATTTAGTCTGGCAACCGTCATCTGTGTATGACATATGTGCTAAGCTAGTGCCGACCTTCTCGGCGCTAATGAGGGAAGATGTTGAAGATGCCACTAAGTGCAGAATACATGAGGCATGTACGTTCAAGACATCAACACAACACGACGCACAAATTAGATAAAACTGCTGTACAAGCGTTTATTTCGGAGTGTTGTCCAATCAATCTCTTGTCACAAGTTTGGCTCTAAAGCCTTTTGATGGTGGCAATTTAATCAAGCGGCTTATGGGTTGCTCCTTCGTACTGGTCAGTTCTTACCACCCCACCATAAAAATTGAAAAAAAAAATATAAATGGAAGTGTTTGAGGTGATTAAAGATCACGACAGCGACTAGTTCGTCAAAAGTGAAAATGCTTTTTTTTTAGTTACCAGATACGGCACTGAATTTTGAAAGGGGTTTTTTGACGGCAAAGAGTTCTGACAAATCAAGTCAAACATTTTATTAAATAAATTTTTTTTAGAATAAAAAATAGTTTTTGAATATAAACAACCAATTTTAAGGGGACCCTGCAAGGACTTTTCTATTGGTTTTTAATTTGCACTGAACGTGAGCGCACTGAACGTAGTAACTTAATGAAACTTTTCTTTTCTCTAATTTTGCTTTATTTTAAAAGTTAAAGACAAATTAAAATTACAAAAACAAGCAAAACATAATCTCCTTCATGACGTCCTTGGTCCTGACTTGAGTAGCCGTGAACTAGACGAGGGGCAGTGAGCTCAGCGAGCGCTCACAGCTGTTGCACTCCGTGTCGACGGCTTGAGTGGGCGCCACTAAAGCATGTTGTGGTGAGGTTGTAAAAAGCGGGCGGCCAATGCAGCTGGCATTGCATTTGCTGCGCGATTAAACACTAATTCGGCATGACACTTCACTGGCCACAAACAACAGAAAACATGAGGTAAAGATCCGTTCAGAACGGGAGTCACTCCGCGCTGCCGTACCGCCAAACCTGCTCGCGAAGGCCTTGGGAACTCTCGAAACCGGTCGGATCCTCCAGTCCATACGACTGCAGTGCCGCCGCGTACATCAGGGAACTTTCTACGCTCGCCGCTGCCTTATCCCCCTACCCCTTTCCAGTATGCGCCACCTTTTCCACCGCTTGGTGGCGGGTATGTCGACGGGTCATTTCTTGTTTCCATACTTTATAAACTACATTTGTCTTTTTCTGATCTAAAATTACCTTTATAAATAATTGAAATGATTCGCGCCACTTATATTTTGTATTTCGACTAAAAAGAAGCTTTTAGCGGCTCTGACCAGTAGTAAGCACAGAACCGAAGACTTCACACATCGTACACTTTCGGCACCGTGGGCCGCCCCTATAGGTGGAGGAGTTTTCTGCGTCGTCCGGTGAAAATATGACACACTGATATTTAGTTACTCTCTTCTACCCGCTGGCTGGCCCGAACCCCAAGAGATGTGGAAACCGCTAGAAAAGTAGATTCTTAAATATGATTGCAGGGCCCCTTTAAAGTGAAAGGAAAGGAAATTTACACAAATATTTATTCCGCAGCATCCACTGTCACTCTAGCTAAAATTCACCTGTCAACAGCGCTGGCAACACTATTGTCTGAACGCCCAGAACAGTCAACTGCACGATGCCACACTGTGGCTACTTGCGCTGTGCCCTTCGTGTGAATCTTCACCGCTGTAGGAAATCGCGTACCGCCGCCGATTCGCCATTTCCCACGTGGTCAGTCAACAAACCGAGTCCAGCCTGGTTCTTTCACGGGAGCGGGATTCCGCTCTCCGTTTATTCGTACAATAAAACACAACGCTACAAAACACTTAATCTAAACCACAAATACACGCGACATTAAACAAATATTTACAAACGCACATTAATCCCAAAGCTAAACACAAAGGAGGCCCCCCACGCCTCGTGTCCCGCGATTACCCTAGATCCGGTCGCCACCCACTTGCCTGCGTCTCGGTCTCGTCCGGAGTTCTAAGAGGCCTTTCGCCCCCTGCCCCACCGAGTATATCCAACACCGCCTAGAGCAAAGGCCGTAGCGCTCGGAGTTGTGACGTCACAGATTCACGACGAGTGGGCCGACCTGAGAGGAAAGCTTCTCCGCAACACACTCTCTCTTTTTCTTTTTCTTATACGTGTTTTCCCGAGGACGCCAAGCGGCGCATGCTTCGGCCTTTTTTTGTTTTTGTTTTTAGCTTTCTCCGAGCCCAGGGCGCCAGGGTTCTCTGGGGCAGTTGCGCAGTGACAATTTTTGCCTCCTTTGCGCACGTAGGCTTGCACAAGCTTCGCGGCGGGAGCGCACTTCTGCCCCAACCGTCTCTTTTGTCTTTAGCGTTTGGTGTGCTTGGCAGTTAACGCGTGGTCGTTGTGAAGTTACGGGCGGCTTTCGGGCTAGACATGCCTCATGCATGCTGTGTCCCTGGGTGCCATGGGAAGTATGAAAAGTCGTCGAAGGAAGTGTATGTGCTGTGGTTAGTTTCCGGAAGATGAAGAACTGCGAAACGTATGGGTGCGGGCGATTCCTCGAAAAAAACCTAGTTCTATTGACGCATACCAGGGTGAGAACTCATATCTTTTGATATTTTTTGTTGTAAATTATTGAATTTGTTTTTGTTGAATTTTACACTGACGTGGCAGCGAAGACGACAAGCACAAGCTAGCTCTCGCTTTTAGTTTTAGAAACGTATCTTTGTAGCGCAAGATCCCGTTTTCAAAACCACGGTCAGGAGCCTGCAGCCTTCTCTCTGTGACCCCCTCTTGTTCCCACATCTGTGGTGCATATTATTAAAGGAATCAACGAAATCGTCGAGGTCTCGAAATCTGAAGGATATTTTAACATGGACGTCGAACAAAGGAACGTGACTCAGGGACGACTTTCAAGAACCAGTCACTTCTGCAGGGGACGATTCCAATGTGCATTTTTGTGCAGTTTGTTCGACTAGCTGGACGTCTGGCTTGACATATGGGAGAGCAAGAACCTTACCAGTGGCACGCTAAATAAGGAGACCCGTGCATTTGTAGAGATCGCCGAAGACTGCTTCATTGAACTCGGACTGAACTACGTCCTCCTGGGAAGGATTCAGACTGATACTTGCAAGACTGTTTCGGGAAGTACAGGCAGCTGGCTGGCTCGATATATCGCATATCTATAAGGCAGCTTTATGAAGGTGAAAATAAGCTGAGACTGCAGAGTACGTTGCCGGCAATCCCGTGTGAAGGCTAACGATGGGAGGAGCTTGAAAAACGAAGTAGACACGCCACGGCCGAGCTGAAACATACTATAGCTACAGAAGAGGTTGTGTCACAAACGATAAATTAGACCCTCCCAGTTTTAGCCTACGTGGCAGGGTACGCAGTTTATGCCGCTTTGAAAAGCCGAAATGTCAAAAATGCAGGGTGGCGCTTTCTGAAAAATATAAGACAGCAACAGTTTTACCTGCGCAGGAGAACTACTCTCTTCTCAAGAAATTGGATCGAGGGGGCTCTTTTTATGCAACTATGTTCGCCGTTAATCCCGTGACATAAAATTACGTTGTTGCTCAAGAAGTCAGATTTTCTGAAAATTCCGATCCAGCGTCAGTTCGTCACCCACCTTACAATAGAACTGCTGTCTACCAACGAGACTTCTGACTTCGACGCATGTGAAGAAAGACACAAAATGTGAGCTCGCGCTGAAGTACTTGTTCTGGTGCAGCACGAACATTGTGCCGAAAAACTATTGTGGAAGGGTGAACGAAAAGGTTATGAGGCTAGCTAATTCCAAGTAAAAAAAAAAGAAAATGTGAAATCCTAAAATATAAATAATTACTTTATGTTCATTGCAAGAGTTGTCATAGCATTATTATTGCGACGCGGCATTAAAGTCTACTTGCCGTACATGTGCTGTGTCCTAGTGTCTCGAAAGCTACAGAGCGGCATCTAAGCTGCTTGTGTTTGAATTGTGTCAAGATGGATACAAGAGGAAAGTATGGATACACGAGGATATACAATTTGAAGAATTCAAAGGTGAGAGAGCTTATGTTCACAGCATCTATTCGCAGTGTGAATGAACGCGGGTAGATGTGTGCATGAAGCTCCCACAGCTGCATGTGTCCCTTACTGAAAATTATGCTCCAAGTTTGCTAAGTTTGCCTGCACTCGGTTAAATCAAAACTTGTGCAATTCGATTTAGGCAGCGTCTTTCCTTCTGTTTTGTGTCTTTTCTACGTTTAATTTTTCGCCCTCGTATCTCAGTCTCGGATTACCTACTTTATGTAGAGCACTCCCCAGTTCGCTTGCAGTTGTTTTTCTTATCATATGTTTACTTCTGGTAAAAAGTACATTTCAACTCTGCATTTTTTTTTGTGCTCCAAATGTCCACATTTTTTAATAATATTTTTATTAGCTTCACATACGAGTTCATTAACCACACATGACATCACCAACTTGATTGTTGCTCTTATGCATTTTGCAGGTTCCATCACTTACAATAACGTCTCAGGGCATTTATTTTTTGTTTGTTTGTGTCTTTTTACTCCTAGAAATAATTGAAGCACCTAAGATTTAGATGCCTAAAATGAAAACCCATCTCTCAAAACGTCGTTAACCTTGTTCTTTCATATCATAACAATAATGGCACGTCCTAATATGCTGCCCGTGTAACAAATTATGTTTCTCAGTCATATAGATATTTATAAGTCCTGTTTGACCAATTAAAAAACGTTTGGGTCAATAAAAAATGCCATCTACGTCGGTAAATCTATGCGCGACGCCTTCAGTGCAGCACTTTTCCGCGGCACCAGCCGACACGTGTGACGTCACCGGAGGAGCGCTACGGCCTTCAGCTCTAGGTGGTGTTGTTGTATTTTGATCGATGGCCGAGGAGGTTTCTTCTCGCCCGCCATGGGGCGCCCGCAACGCCTACCACTAGTTAGGAGAGAAAGGAGCACGTGGGGAGCCGAATTTGAGGTCCCGATCGACCCCACGGCGACACGACCATGTGATCGTGTCTGAGGCGAGGCAGCTACATAGCTGTCTCGTGGCAACTATGCCAGAGTGGTTTGATCGGCACCCTCGTGAATTCACGGTGCGCCATACCGCTTAGAGAGAGCTTTTCCGTCAACTTTCACCAATCCACACTGGAGTGCTTGGGAAACTGGCTGATGCGGCAGACTATCATGGTTATCTCAATTGGCAAGGGTACTTGCTCACAATTATAGGTTCATTCCTAATTTTAAAATAGGGCCTAAAAATGGTGACCTATCTTGGAATAAATACAATACATTTCTGAACCATAAAAAAAAGATGATAGAATATGTGCTGCCAGACAGTCACATATACCTGTTTATTCCGGCTATTATTGTAACCACCGTATTTGCAGGATTCTAACGCACACTTTTTTTTTTCGCCCCAATCGGTGTCTAAAATTACATGCGCGTTACAATCGAAACCGAAAAGCAAAAGTCAAAAGAAAAATGCAATAAGGCAGCTAGGTCAATCGCCTTCGTGACCGTTTGTTTACATTCGCCATTTTGGTATCCGTATCGCGCATTCTTTAGCCTTTACGGACTCATGTCTGCTGTTTTAATATGGAAAGACAAAATAAATTCCACTATAGCCATTTTCATCTCAGGAATAGCGGTAAAAAAAGTCCGCCTCCTCGCGGAGCACAACTAATCTCCCCCTTTACATGAAGAATCAGGATATATGTAGGTGAACTTTAGATTAGATATATGTTATCAAGATGTATGCAGCATCGCTTTTTCCTTCGACAACCAAACCTCATCAGGACTACTTCGCGCCGCGTATAAACTATGTGCAAAACGAGTTTTTTTCCTCAGGTGAAAACGGGTATAGGAGGCTTTATTTGAACGAAACGTCATCACGCTGTCCAGAAACGATAACAACGGAGCGACACTGAGTGACCTCTCAATCCCAACGACCCGGCGAGCTCGCGAAGTGTTCTTTGGAAAACGTCCCTCTAATAGGCGACGGTCGCGCACTCGTACAAGCGGAAGAAGCACGGCACCTCAAACGCTTTAAACGAAAGCAGGGATGACCTTCTGCGGTCTGTGGATAGCGAAGAACCATTGCCAGATTCCGACAACGGCGACTTGTGCGTGGTATTTATTTTTGTCCATTGGCGTGCATTTCATAAAATCGGTTCTATGAGGTATGTGTTCAATGTCCACTATTTTACCTGCGCGGCAGAATCGGCAGCAATTAATTTTCAATATCTGGGAGCTAAATTTGCCTGCGTGTAAGAACCGGGGGCGCGTTAGAGTCGTGCAAACACGATAATCATAATTGCACTTCCCAAAAAGTCATATTATTTTTGTACATTCTGGTTCAATTGTCTGCAGTTACAGACATTATATCATTCACGAGAACCTGTCCAACATTACAATAAAAGTGAAGCACCAACTTCCTCTCCACGTTTGTGACATATAACATAAACCACTAATAAGGAGAAAAGAAGCAGTTTGTGACATATAACATAAACCACTAATAAGGAGAAAATAAGCACCAAGTCCATGGATTTGCCAACTAGGCTCCTAGCAAGGCAAAGGTTCACCAGACTACCCTCATAAGTTCCTTGAGTTCCCAAATTTTCTCGGCCGTTCTCACCCCTAAGTGAGGTGTCTTTCAGTTTAAACACCATTTAAGCAGCTGTGAGCTGTCCACTGATGTAATAACTATGAACCATAAGCTCCAGTATGTGCGTTATTGTTTACAGGGTCTACAGACTTTTTCAATGCTTTATTGAATCAGTGCGGAGGCCAATAGGGTTCCCCGGCTTTTCATTAATATAGCTGTTCTTTGAAATTGAAATGATTTAGAAGCCCTGACCTAGCCAATGGTTGGCCAGGTAGCCACCTGGCGACAGGTAGAACTCTAGAGCAGCCTGTTTATGAAGAATGAAGAAACAGAGTGATAAAAGCAAAAACAATGCTATTTAAAGTATTCTCTTTTGGAAGCACACTGTGTGGTTCGAGGCTTTCTCATTTACGTTTATGCTTTTCCAAAAGAACAAGGAGGACATCTTTACTGTGAGGAAGGGAGGTTTCCGACATTATTGAATTCATTAATTTGTGTACTTTTTTGACAAGATTTCATTACACCTTGTCTAAATGTGATTACACTAAAACTGCATAGTAGACAGATTTAGTACAATCAATATGGCAAATAAAGAATGAGGTATTCTTGCATAATTATTTGCACAGGCATTTGAGGAACAAAAAAAAAAGAAAAGAATGAAATATTCTTTTAAAAAAACACGTCATACTTTTTGTTTCTTTTTTTTGGGGGGGGAGGGGGAGGGAGGAGGGGAATAGAGGCGGCTCTCCTGTAATAAAACAAAATTGTATTAATTTTTTTAATAATTCAATATTCAGCAAGTTGTTCGGCCTTTCGATGCAAGTGAACATATAGAAGAGAAAGCCGAAATATCTTATTAAAAGGCAATTTTAAAAATGCAAAAAAAAATATATATAAAAAGAAAAAATATGAGGCTTATGGGTGTCTGAGCTAGTTAGAAAGTAACATTTGTCCAAGACCTGTAACTAAAATCTGCTTCATAATCACATATGAAAAGTATATCACAACAATACAAAGCACAGAGAAAGCAGCATAGTTCCTATGCAAATGGCACTTCCTTGAAATCCTTGATTATAATCAAAGACCATCAATGAAAATGCTTTTAGTTAGAAACATAATTAAATACCAGTTCATTTCCTAAAATACGTTTTTATATTTCCTTTCTAATACATGGGTTGCACTGACGTCACATCGCATATTTTTGACCACCATGTAAGAGGAGGAGAAGGAAGCTGCTTTTGTAAGAATTTTGAGTGACGGATTAATCCTCAGTAATCTTCTTTCTGCGAGGAAAAAAGCAACTTCAGTGCAAATCCGGGAGGCAGAAAAGAGGACCCTGGTAAGAGGGGAGCTCCTTCTTCCCCTCTTCTCTACTGGCCATCGGAGTGCTCTTCGAATGACGTCACGTGCAAGCCATGTATACTGTATACATTTTGTTGCAGATGTGCAGAAAGCATTTGCCAATATACACAATAGGTGTATGTAAAAAAACACAAACAAAACATTAAGGTGGTCTTAGCTGGCAGGAAGGACTTGGAAAAGGGTTCTCCACGAAGCCTCAGAGTGGCAGCCGACGTTCGTTCCGCCAAGGAACTTGTCCTCTTAAGGTTGCCATCTCATCATCGGTCTTGGGAATTTTTAGGGTGTCGGAGGGGACTGGGTGAGGAGGTGAAGGGCAGCCCTCTAGCAGCTGGGCTGGGTGAGAGGGGCAAGAGAAAAGGGAGTGGGGATCAGATACAACAAGAATGTATACTCCATATAATGCTGAGGATGTCTCTTAAAACGAACATAAAAATTTAATTTTATGTTCACAAGACACTTGACCTTAAAGTGGTACTCTGGCATTTTCTTCATGGTTGCTGATTTGCCTGAACATTTGCTAAACACACCAACAAACATCACTGAAATAGAATCCCAAATATTAGTCTAAAATAATATTTTTTTGCAAAGTCATTGAATATACAATTTTTTGTCCTCATCATGTTGTTTATACTGAAGGTATCCACTGGAAACAAAGGCAGGGGTTCACTCTTTGACCATAAAATTTGTTAACAACTGATTATTTTTATAAGCAATTTCATAATGTCAACTGAATGGTTTGGCAGCTCGCTCCAGCACTCAAGCAGCAGCAGAAAGCAAATGCTGGGCATAGTTCATTTTTTGACTGCCTGCTCGATTGGCAAGCCTGTCGTCCACTGATGCCAAAGCACTCAACGGTTCGGGTATATTTGAATGTTGGTTTTGGCATCATTTTCATTTGACATGCCGATTTGACATCAACTATTCTGAATTTCGTAACACTTAAATAATATACCGGATAGCTGGGGTTATAAAAAATATAATGAATTTGCCTAGCTAAAAAAAGAAAAAGCTCGAGTATGTTAAAAAGCTGTTAAAATAAAAGACGGGAAAAAGTAAATTGAAAGAGAAAGCACACAGAACTGAACAATTTATGTAAATTAAATAAGTGCTTAAGAGATTTACTCAAAATTTCTAGAATATTGGTAGGCCTAAGTAAGAGTTGTCCGATTTCAGCCACTCAGGTTTACATCTCATTCACTTCATACGATTGTAGGTTATTGAAGTGATAAATTAGGTACAGCACTATCCAGTCGTGTATGCTCATCTTCATAGTACGTGTTTCCTGGACTGTTTTCCCCATCATGTATAACGTCAACCAACTGGCCCAGTTCACCGCCTTATTAAAGGTACAATTTCATCTATTTTCTGTCAGAAGAGATGTTGATGTAAGCCTGCAATATACACAACTTAATAAATAAAAAAATGTGCCCTGGTATAGGTAGTTTAAGCATACAGCTAAAGCTCTTGATAGTTTATTACCACGTCTTCTCTGTGGCCTGAAAGTAAAGTACTCAATGGTGGGGCTCCCTTTTTAAAATATTACATAAAAATGTGCATAAAAAATACCACTCATTAGCTGCCGAGTTAGTAAAATGGCAAGAGGGTAATTACAAGGCTTACTGTTTCTAATTCTGCAAATTTGAAATAATTAATTTCGTCCAAGCAGGAGTTTTCTTCTATATATTGTCTGGAACTGTATGGGGAGTTCGAGCCAAGTGATGAAAGTGTTAAAAAGGGTTTCTTTCATTTTATGATTTTAGTCATACAGCTTATTATGAATATGGAAGAGTTTTAGAATTATGCAACTGTCTTACTTTGAGTTCAAGGAGACGTGCTTAAAGCACGTCTCCCTTGAAGATTTATATTTTTTTATAAATGCCTCTATAGACTAATGTAGGAGAAGGCAACCGGCGGCCCACGAGGCAATATTACTCCCACCTCCCCCTAATCCAAGCGCACATACAGGAGGCTAATGGCACAATAATTATGGTTAGCTGAAAGCCTGGTGTAATTGGAAGTATTGGCTCTGAAACAATCCATCAGGAGTCAGTTATGCAAGTGCACTGTATTGTTCATCACCAATTGTTGTGCTCCGGTGATGCATTAGGAATCAATAATTAAGGTTGTCGTATTTAGCATACTTTTCTTTCGAAATCATGGTTCATACCATTAGCAATCTCAGCAGTTTTTGTTACACTCCGGGGCTTGCTATGACGATTCTGACCAAGCGGCTGGTCAGACTTTTAGCAAAAACTTCGAAGTCCACATTACTAAGACAACTTGGACAGTAACCCTCAATGGCTTTCAGCTTGTTTGGGTCATTTCACTTTGGGATCAGAGCTGTGTGGATCTGCGAGCATGATGGAGGCAGAACCTGGGCTAAGAGCCATGCAAAATATGCGAAGTGAAAGTTCGTTTGCTTCTTGCGCAGGGGTTATGGTGACATCAGAACGCCAAGCTCTGATCGGCTCCGATTGGAAGGATAGTGCAGTGAGTAGACCTCAATGCTAGCTGCCTTGAGGTCTACCCACTATCCTTCCGATCCAGCCGATCAGAGCTCGGTTTTCTGACGTCACCGCAACCCCTGTGCAAGAAGCGGACAAACTTATGTTTCGCATTACCTGCAGCACTGGGCATAACAGTTGACCTTGTGATTTATTGTTTATTTTGTCAGCTGATTGAATCCCATCGACACCCCCGGCTTTTCATTCGGCTTGCTCCACCTTTGCATTGCGACAATTTGACCTGCTGCCCCAAAAGGTTGCCGAAGACCGGATTAATCCATTGAACTGATCTCGTATCATGTCCACGTTCTAAGGCAAGTTATCAGAGTTTCTCCTACTATTTTTCTAAATCAAATAATCTCAATTAGCCCCATGACCCGCATACATTTGTAAAATAGCGTCAGTGCAGCAGATATTGATGTTTTTAACTTTTTAGAATTTAAGTTGCTTCTGAGCAATTTGTAATCTCATTGTTTGTGCATCCTTAATAAGGCATGAGATGTTCATGAGGACAGAGAACAAACAAACAAATGAAATTAGAAACAGTAATGAAGAAAGGAATTTGAATAATATTGCTCTCATTCATGTAAGCAGAAGTTTTGCAACTGGACCATTTTGCAAATCAGTGCATGCCATCCTTGGTGCACGCAAAGAGCCTGGGAACCACATGAGACAACAGGAGAGTGACTTGAACTTAAAAGAGCAGTCAATAAAGCGGCCCTTGCATTTTCATAATTAACTTTACCTGAACTTGGCAGAACAATAGCACTTCCAAGACATTTGGCAGAGTTTGGGTGCTTATGAAAGCTTATCTTTTTTTTTTGTGGGAAACTAGGTATTTGTATAGTGCGTTGCAACACAAGAAGGAAGGCGAGGGTAAGACCGGCCGGGAAGGAGGAAGCAGACAGATCGCTATGAACAGAAAGAGGTTCCCCCCTTCTTCTCCAGCGTTACATCTGCTTCCTCCTCCCCGGCCCGTCTTACCCTCGCCCTACCTTCTTGACTTGCAACGGACTATAGCAAACAACAAGAAAGGACTGCAATGGTTGGCAGTACTCACTGCTCCCACTATTCTTTGCAGCACTCACTTGTTTCACTGGCATTTGCAAAATCGTCTATTGACAATAATACAAAAGTGCATTTCAGGTTTTAATTCTACAGTAGCAATCATAGCTCCTCTTCATGATAGTAGTGGATTTGCTGCAGCCGCTCTAGTGCTTAGCAATGCATTGGGAGGACGTATAAAAGACTGTCGTTTAGGATTGACTCGAAGTACAAATGCTGTTGTATAAGGAAGGTCGAAGAATTCGTTTTCACGTATACACTGTAGCACATGAGCACGCATAGCATTTTTATCAAACTTATATGAACACGGATCTCTTCCAGCCGCAATGCAGAATCCGTGAGTGATTGCAAACAATCCACAATCATATCCATTCTCCTCGGCCTGTACAGGTTTAGACTCAATAGCTACCATCTCTATGCCTTGCCCCAATATTGTCCACAACTGTGATACTGCACTATCTGAGATACCTCCAACAGAGTCCAAAAGAAACACAGTGTTATTCGGTGCACCATAATTCGTCACAGTGAGCCAGTGACCAGGGACATGAAGTATTTGAATAATTTTGTCTTGTTTCCGAAACTCGTTACACTGTCCCAAAAGAGGATCTTGTAGTCCACCTACATGAGCAAATTGGTCCCGAAGAATGGCTTGCGCTGTGTTTATTACATTACCATCCAGAGTTGTGGGCTTTAGTAAATTTTCGAAATCCCTTTGCGTCATTAAACGAGCAGCGTGAAACCCCCCAGGCAAGTCTTTCATGTACTGTAGTGCTCGCATTTCTACATTTGACAACTTTCTACTCTAATGTGTATTTAGTATATCTTTCTTTATATAACAGGCTCCAGGAGAGTTAGATGTCAAGCTAGTCACAGATTGTACTGATTTTATTACAACATTTGACACTTCCATATCCTTTTGTGTGTTCTGAAGACCTTGGAAAAAATTATATTGTGCTGGAGGTACGCTGGAAGGCAAGTTGACATGTTTCTTGTTTAGCGTCACAGTTCCCTTAGATTTAGGTATAGCTCTCTTTTTTCTAGGCCTGCCCCTGGGTGACCCGTTAAGTACAATACTCAAGGTGACGTTTGTACTATCAGAAGCTGTTCCGTCTACAAGATTAACTGGCAATTTTACATCCATCTCATTATGGTGTTGCAGTTCCCGAGCAGGTAACCTTGAGGTTTGTGCCCAAATGTCAGCGGCTTTGCAATAATCGTGATCTGAAATAATATGTCTACCAATCAGGGGATCAATTTCTTCAATGTGTAGACTTGCTATATGAATGGGTTTCTGTAAAATCTTTGAATCATTACTCAACGTCTCCATTGCTAAATTCTTTTCATTCCCATTATAATCCTGCTGTTTATTCAACTACCCTATATCCTGTGAGGTTTTGTTCTTTGAATATGTGGTGACATCTATGAAAAACTCCTCAATCTTCACCATTTCTTCCTGGAGTTCCTTTGAACTAAGCTGTGCCAATGTGTTAGCAAGGCTCTTTGACCATTCTAGAAGTTTGTTATGGGCATACTTATATCTTTCCTGAACTGTGTCAAGTTTTGGAGTTCCCTGGTTTGCTACGGTTCTTGTAACGACTTGCGGAGTTGCTGGAGCTGTGTCTGTAAAATCCTCTGTGAAATCAGATTTTAACCATCGGGTTGCAACAGATTTTACGTCAAAAAAAATTAACTTTAAGAACTGACGAACTGCAAAGATGTGCTTGCAAGGAAGTTTATAATGGTTATGAAATGAGCATCTGCAAGCAGTCAGATCCTGAGATATGTGGTAAAGGCTACCCTCCCATCCGATTATGTGTTCTCCTTTAGTCATGCTGTAATCCCAAGTATGGTCCTGAGAGAATAATTCATACTGCTTAGAAATGAGGTCCCTAACATGCACCGTGCACTTACTAGATACTTCCAGGTGAAAGCTGTCCATCTTAAGAGTATCAATGCATACCTTGCTTTCCTTGAATTGTGCCAAGCTAACTGACAAAGCCTCATGCTCTACATATTGAACTAAGCCCTTGACTGCTTCAACTAAATGCATTTGTGCACTCAGAAATTGTTTAATCTTTTGGTTGTGGCTCTTCATTCGATTATTGGTATTATTCACAAAAAAACAAATATCTTGACGATACGCGCACCCGCATACGCCTACAGGTGTGCCAATTCTTTAAGTAGTATTAAAAAAGTCAGGGTCGTTTCGCATTTCTTCTTTTAATTGTTTCAATATAAAATTGTACTTGCTCTCATTATGGGCATAAACAAGATCTAGGAGTATTTTCTTCACTGCCTGTTTGTCTATTGTGAAAGGGCTTTTTTTCGACAGATTATCATGGAGAAACTTTATCACATGCCAAGAACAGAGCAAAATTTGGCAGCCTGGAAGCAACTGGCCTATAATGTTCATTTCATTTAGATCCTTATCCATCACTGCAACTTTGCACTTGGACATTACGACAGGATTTAGAGCTAAAAATTTGGCTAAGGCTGATTTTAGAATTTCAGAGGTCTCACGTTGTACAAAAGCATAACACAATGGTCTTCCATGGCCCGTGCTATCCTCACATAGTATAGCATGAAGAATAAAACCCTCTATGTTTATTTTGTAAGTTCCGTCAAAGACCAACGCTTCCGAATACTTTTCTGTAAACTGCTGCACTAGCTTTGACTGAAGTAGTATCAATAGGAGCTCACTTCTCTCGTTTTTCTCTATACGTACTCTCCAACCAGGGCACATGTTAACTAGGCTTTCCATTTCCTCCAGCGGCAGAGACCCGTTGATGTAGACTATTTTCTATCTTTTTAATCCTGCCATGCTTCAAATTCCTCACATCTTGGGATGTAAGCTGCTTCCCAGTCTTTTCTAACACAACCTTTTTAATATCCTTCGACTTAACTTTGCAGGAAAGAAGATCGCCAATTTCCTCCTTCTCATGATCAGAGAGTAGCCGAACGAATTTATACCACCTGTAGGTGCTTGGACCAACTTCATGAGTTGGGTTGATTTCACTGAACTCATTTCCCTCGTAATGAGGGTAAGGTTTTTCGCAAAGAGTAGGCTGAATTTTAGCGGTGCAATTTTTACCAAGGAAACGCTCGTTACGGCAAATACCTCTTCCTCTCGGATTGCCCTCTCCTTCATGAAAGCATGTCAAAGTAATGCGTGAATAACGAAAAGGATCCCCTGGTTGGGTCAGCTTATTTAAGTCAGAACGTCTCACTTTCTTGGGATGACGGGTGGTTCTCATTTGAACCCGTTCGCATTTCTACCTTCTCGTTTTTACCTTCTCATTTCAACCCAGCGCAAAACAACTTTCGCGTTTCTCCCTTTCTCATTTAAACCGTTCTCAAAACAAACTTTCGGGTTTTGACCCTTCTCAAAAAGACTTTTCTCATTTTAACCTTTCTCATATCAAATTTTCTCATAACATACTTTCTGGTTTTGACCATTGTCAGAAAGACTTTTCTCATTTTATGAATGAAGAAAGAATAAAACAATTAAAACAGGGACAACACAACCACATCTTTCATGAAAGATGTGCTTGTGTTGTCCCTGTTTTAATTGTTTTATTCTTTCTTCATCCATGACTTAAACCAACACGCTCTTCTCCCAAGCATACCTTCTCATTTTAACCACTCGTTTCGAACCCAAATTAATCCAACATTATGATCTCGCAATCTTTCTGGGGTATTTATGGCGAATTCGGGTAATTAATTGCCTTCGAGCCCTTGCCTGTGGCACCGGCGACCGAAAACGCGGCAGCGGCGCATCACGTGACCCTCTCCACCCGAATGCAAAGCACAATGAACTGGCGTTTTTATTTGACTGGGTCGCGAGTGAGCTCTGTTAACTTCTTCGATCATTCTATGGTACCATCAGCACGCTGCATACGCCAACAACATAAATTACGACTCTTTGAGATGTGTGTAAACAGAAGCGGCTTCACAAAACTTTTCAAAATATTGGCATTACCACAGTCCGTACAGCTGACAGAATATTAAAATATAAAATCAATGAAAGGGCAGATGTATAAATTAGTTTGGTGCTGCCCGCACGCGCATCAAATTTTAATAAACTTCGTTTGGATTTTCGATTAACTGTTGCCACGGAGGCTTGCCAGCGTCGCTTTCCATATTCTGTTTACTGTTAGTAGAGTTTTAGTAGATCGTTCCCAGGACTTCGATAACGATACCCGATACTCCGCCACTGCCTCCCTTGCGCATGCATAGTATCGTTATCGGGGATATCGGAACGATCTACTAAAACTCCCTAGTACCTTTTTTGGAATCCTCAGTCTTCTCATTGCACCCGCCCTCCTTAAAATTGTAATGCGTGTTCAAGTTTCAAACTGCATCACTATGCATACTTTTTTTTCAGCGGTGTAATACCTTATTACAGAGTTGTAAAATAAAGTGATGTATGATGCAGCCCGTGTCACAGAGTCAACATACCTTGCCCAGGCTGGATAAATTCTTCCAAAAATTTTGACTTTCTTTGAAACATAAATTATCTTTCTCTTCGTTGTTTTTGCTACCTTGTCTCAGAGCACAAAAGGGTGCCTGTCTCGATGGCTTCGTTTGCCACTCGAACCCGCTATTTGCCGCCTCAGCGAGCATTGTTTCGTTTGGTTCCCTATCCCGATTCTGATGTGACGATACCGGATACAGTCTGACAGACAAGCTACCCGACCTCTTGAAGCTCAGGAAAACTTCTGCTGGTAAATTGCCGGTACACGCCTGAGAAGCGCAACCCGAAAAGCTTGCACCCTCCAGCCTTTGACCAAGCGAATGCCCTTGCCGAAGGTATGGGAAAACCTTTTTTCAGGGAAAATGACCACCCGAATTGGCCATTGCAAGCAATAACACACGGCTAGCACAATGATCCATTCGCCCCACACGACGACATCTTAACGACATACAGCGACAGAAGAGAAATGAAGTACCGAATCTGCGCACTTTTGAAACCACGTCACCATGTGACCACGTAGTTACGTCAACAGACTCGGGGTGGCACGCAGGCATAAGGAAAATTGTTTCATGTGCTATGCAAGAGGTGGTGCCGCTTCGCTTCATCTTCAACCTTCATCCTCAACTGTTTTTCCTTCTTTCTATACCTCACTATGGTGTTCAAATGACAACGGGTTCAAATGAGAAAGGGTCGAAACGCGAAAGGTTAAAACGCGAAGGGCGTTTTGCGAATGGGTTCAGACGAGAAAGGTTCAAATGAGAATGGGTTCAAATGAGACGGGTATAAATAAGAAAGGGTCGAAACGCGAAAGGTTAAAACTAGAAGGGCGTTTTGCGAATGGGTTCAAACGAGAAGGGTTCAAATAAGAATGGGTTGTTTCGAGATACACCCGGGATGACAACCATCTGCCGCTTATTTTTGAAAGACCTCAAAGAAGTCATCGAAGTTATTAAAAGTCATGCCCTCAAAAAGTTGACCCCCTCCTGACAATCTTTTCCTCAACGTACCTTCGAAGGAACTGCATGCTAACGCACTATCCTGATGCCCTACTCCAGTATCCTTCCTCTCCCCTTGATGGTTCCCAACTGACTGCAGATTGAGTTCTTTCTCCTTCCCATGCTGTCCAGGTAGCTGACTGCTCTTGTTTTGGGCCACAAGAGCAACTTTTGCCCCCAGGAGAGGAACTCCAGGGCCTTGTATCTGAGAGCATGCGGTCTCAGCGTTGTTATAAACCCTCGAGACAGGGGGCCTACCACATGCCACAGAATTTTTCATTCCTCTCATTGACACAGCAGCTCTTGAAGATGACAGACCGCTGCATGTTCCCTTCTTTTTACTGCACCCATGGGAGGGCCCTCCAGAGTACGCCTCTGTACGGCTTTTTCCTACCATGGGAACGCCTTTGACGTAAAGGTGGTTTGGCCTCAATGGCACACAAGGAGTCTCCCTTCTCCGCCTCTGCCTAACCACAATCCACTCGCTGGAGTCACTCTAAACATGGAAAGCAGGATCCGTGCTTTGAGTCGCCTGAGGGAGGGGACCAGTGCTCGATGACGTAGCAGAAGACTGTTTGCAGGGAGGCACACGAGCCCCTACCACGCCTCTAGCTGCAGCATTGGCACCTCCTCGGTCCTGCCTCAGCACAACCACCTTGCTGTCGGTGTCTTTGTACTGGCAGAGGTGATGGACACAGAGCCCCCAGAGGAAGAGGGACGCACAGAGCTACCACCAGGCGTGCTAAGCTTGTGTCGCACCCAGACTCCCCACACGAGTGGTAGAGCACGGCCAGTGGCTTGCGTCACTGGCATCCTCGAGAACTTTGCTCCTCTCTGCCTCAGCTTGCGAGTGGCATCAGCACCTGCGCTTGGTGCACTCACTACCACACTCATCAGCAAGGGGTTCTCTGTCACTGGTCCAGAGGACAAGCTGCTCTGTGCCACCGGAGGGTGTTGCGTGCAAGGCACGCAGCCCACCACCGCACCTTCGACAGAGGCACTGGCACCTCCACAGTCATGCGTCCTTGGCATCGCACGAGTGAGATGTCTCGGGGGCCTCTGCACAACCATTGCCCAGGTGGCGGTACCCTTGGCCATGTTGATGGCTGGCACAGTGCACGTGTTCTCTTGCAGCTCACTGGACAATGAAGGAAGCCCTGCATCGTCACAGCTGAGGGGGAGGGGGAGAAGTTGGACTTCCCCACCCAGAACTCTGCCAACTCACCTGCCTGGTCTTCATACTGCCGGCGCAGCTTTTGGTGCTCCTCCTCCACGAGGTCCCGCTGCAGCTGTAGCTCCTCTGCCTCTTGGTGCTGGCTTGCCACCACAGCCCGGACACCACCTCGGAGGACGCGGCCGAACACCTGGGCCATCCAATTGTTCGAGTGTTGAGCAAACAAATACTAACTATTAAAATAAACAAAGAAAATCTGTATGTAAATAGCAAGAGCAAACACAACCACAAAAAGTGCGTTAAAAATATTCGACTGGTGTGGATTTTATGTACTGTTGCAAACAGTATGGGTGGGAATGCTAGAGCGTGTGGCGATGCATGCTGTGCTGACATCATCGCAACCCTTGTGCATATTTGATGGCATTAAATGAATCCTTCAAATGTTCACCTTTGGCATGCACCAGCTTGCTCCTAACAAAATAGTGGACACAATGATGTCAATGAAAACAGCCTATTGTACTATTCCGGGTCACTGCTATAAAATCTGAAGTTGAAGATTGCGTAGGGGTGAGACAAAACATGTCGAGCAATGTAAGATAACACAAGATAGAGTAACAATGCAATCGGATGTCCCTAAAAGGTTGGATATATCATTACATCTTTTTAGGGAGTACAAAATAAAAACTGCACTGGCACTCTTTTTTGTTGGTTTAAGCTGCACACAAACCGCTACTGCTTGCAAAACGGCGCCCCTGCATCCTCATTTTATGACAACGAAAGTAACAAAACAAAATGTGCGAAAAGTGTTAATTGCTGCCACAACTAACCTCGCTAGCCCTTTTGTTGAAGTGGACGCCGTCTGTCTTGATCATTCCGTTCCAGTCCTGGCTGGTCCCTTCTGTATGTTTGTTTGTTTGTTGGTGTTTTATGGCGCAAGGGCAACACGAGGGCCAAATAGCGCCAAGATCCTGTTTAGCTGATTTAATATGTAGTATGTTAGTGCTTATGGGTAAAACTAATGGTCTAAGTTTAGCTATATACAAATGGGTAATAAGGCCTATAGAGTGTAAAGGGCTCCAAAAATTCATGTATACTAGAGAAGTGACTTGAGGCCACTTTTTTGAAGGAACGTGAATAAGTCTTTGAGTGGAATCTGAGGTTCAGGACCTCACACCAAACACGGATGAAATGGAATGTTTAATCTTCTTAGTGGTGCTAAAAGTGGTTTAAGGAAAGGTTCCAGCTTCCTGCAAACAAACAGATGCATTACTGTAAGGTCTGAGTCACATATTTCGCAGGTAGGAGGTTCATTGCCCATTAAGAGATGTGAGTGTGTTAAGCGTGTATGTCCAATGCGCAGTCGTGTTAACAATACACTGTCATGACGCGAGAGGTGACGATGGCCTGAAATTTATCTGTAGTAGGGTGAAGGGTAGGAAGCTTGTTACCTTCACATTTCTTCCATTGCCGCAACCATTTTGTCGCGACACTCTTGGACATCTCACGGCGAATGTCACTTAAGGGCAAAGGCATCTGTGTTCTGTCTTCGAACGGACCTTGTCGGGCAGTTTTGTCGGCAAGCTCATTTCCAGTGATGCCACTATGCCCTGGAACCCAGAGGAACCGAACGTGTCCGCCTATTGACTGGATTTCTCGGAACAGTGTATGAATATCTACAATAAACGGGTGTTTCTTAGGCTCTATAGCACAGATGGACGTAAGTGCACTTAAAGAGTCGGAGCATATCAGTGATTTCTTGATCCGGGACTTTCTGATGTGCTTAAGCGAAGCAATAATCGCATATAATTCAGATGTGAAGACAGATGCTATTGAAGACAACTGGAAAGCATTTCTGGTGGTCCCAGAAACAAAGGCCGCTCCAACAGCATCGCCCATTTTAGAACCATCAGTGTAAAATGCCCGGTAGTCCTTGAACTCTCTAAGAATTTCTAAAAAACACTGTTGGTACACCAGAGGCGCAGTACATGGCTTTTGGAACTTAGTTAACCGCAGATCACAGGAAATGCTTGGGTCATACCAAGGGGGGAGTGGTGGACGAAAAGTTGAAACCTTGCTTATTGAAAACCTAGTGTCCGACAAAACTTGCTGCCTACGAATTCCAAATGGTTGGGCGACTGATGGGCGTCGAGCAAACAGCTCAGTGAAAGATGGGGCTAGGACATGAGTGTAAGCTGGATTCTCCTTGTACATTGAAATTCTACCTGCATAAAATAGACCTAGCAATTCTCTCCTAAGACATAGGGGCTGTTCATGGGCTGTTATATATAGGCTCTCCACTGGTGATGTTCGAAAAGCTCCTGTGCACAAACGAATTGCCTGGTGATGAACAGGATCAAGCTGTCGAATTGTGTTTTGTCTAGCCGATCCATAAACAAAGCTACCATAATCCAGTTTTGAACGCACTGTAGCCCGGTAAATATGCAGAAGAGACTCCACGTGTCCTCCCCAAGATGTGTGTGCAAGCACTTTAAGAATATTTAGTTTTTTTAGGCAGTTTTTGCGAAGATGGGCAATATGCTCTCCAAATGTCAGTTTTCGGTCAAAAATGACTCCAAGAAATTTTTGAGAGTCCTTACAAGTAAGTTGTGTACCATTTAGTGACAGTTCGGGATTGGGGTACAGTCCACGTTTCCGCGTGAAATGTACAATGGCACTTTTTTCTGCCGAGAACTGAAATCCGTTTCGAAAACACCACTTGCCCAGTTTGTTTATGCAGAGCTGGAGTTGTCGCTCGGCAACTCGCAGAGATGAAGTCCTGATAGAAATTTTAAGGTCATCGGAATATAAAGAGTGTTCGATGGGGCGAGAAATTTCACGGGAAAGTGAATTTATCTGAACCAAAAATAATGTGACACTTATAATGCAGCCCTGGGGAACGCCCGTTTCCTGCATAAACTCGTCAGAAAGAACAGCTCCCCGGCGCACCTGAAAAGTGCGATCTGTTAAGAAGTTCTTAATGAACACCATCATGTTACCATTAAAACCCATTGACACCAGGTTGCTAAGAATACTATGCCTCCATGTTGTATCATATGCCTTAGCAAGATCGAAGAAAACTGCCACCAGATGTTCACGCCTCACAAAGGCCGAGCGAACCTCCATCTCCAGAGACTCAAGATGATCGAGGGTAGAGCGGTTTTTGCGGAAACCACACTGAGCTCGTGATTGTAAGTTTTTTGCCTCTAGGCAAAAAACAAGCCTTGAATTTATCATACGTTCCAGCACCTTGCAGAGGCAGCTGGTGAGAGCTATTGGTCTGTAGTTCTGAGGATTTGTGTGATCGTTGCCTGGCTTTGGAATGGCTATAACGACTGCTTTCCTCCAGGATGTTGGGAACACCCCCGTTTCCCATATTCTGTTATAGAACTTCAGAAGAGCAAGTTTGGAATCGTGGGATAAGTTAGCAATCATTTTATAGTGTATGTTGTCTAAGCCAACTGCAGAATTCCGGCAATGCAGGGTCGATAGCTCCAGCTCTCGAAAAGATAAAGGTTTGTTGTAAGGTTCCTCGCTACTGAGTTTTATTGGCAGTGGTTTTCTTTCTACTTGCGTGCAATAAGCTAGAAAAGGTTTTTGGTATGAAGACTTGCTCGATATTACTGAAAAAGTATGTCCCAGCAGATTTGCCTGGTCTGTGGGAGAGCACACTTGAACTGTTCCATCTTTGAGAATAGAGAGTCGGGTATCATTATATAAGCCCTCCATCTTCCGGACTTTGTCCCAGATTTCTTTTGTTGATGTGTCCTGGGTAACCTCCGAGGTGTACTTGCACCAGGAGTTTTTCTTCTGGCTTCTGATTATGCGGCGGAGCTCAGCTTTGCTTCTTTTAAGGGCGATCAACCACTCAGAAGTGGGATACCTCTTGAACTTTCCCCAATACTTATTTTTATTTTTCTTGGCTTCTGTGCATTCTGGAGACCACCAGGGTTTTGGGTATTTTGGAAACCGTGATGATGTTTTTTGGAATTGAAACTGTTGCTGCGTCAATTATGACAGTTGTCAAAGCAGACGTGGCCTCATCGATATTAAGTGCGGTGAAACCATCCTCGGGAATCTGGGCCTGTTCACTGAATTTCGTCCAGTCTGCCTTCTCAATGACCCACCGAGGCACTCTTTTCGTAACACAAGGTGTAGCGCACGAGTGTTGGATGACAATGGGAAAGTGATCACTGTTATATGGATGGTGGTGAACACGCCAGGACAATTTCGTAAAAAGAGAAGCTGAACAAAATGATAAGTCTATGGCAGAGTATTTTACAGGTAAGCTTAGGGTAATATGCGTAGGAGACTTGTCATTTAAAAGATTCAGTGAATTGTTTAGCAAAAAATTCTCCACCACTTTGCCTCTAGAGTCATCCAATTGACTTCCCCATAGTCTATTGTGAGCATTGAAGTCTCCAAGAAGCAGGTAAGGGCTTGGGAGTTCATTTACAAGCTGTTCTAGCTCTGTCAACGTGATCTGTTCATTAGGTGGAAGATAAAGAGAGCATACAGTTACCGTGATACCGATGTAAATACGCGCAGCAACTCCTTCCAAGTTTGAGGTTAAAAGAATCTGCTCTGAAGGACACGATGGCTGCACAATGAGAGCCACTCCTCCACCTCTCACATCCGGAGGACGGTCTTTACGATATACTGCGCATCTGCCAAATCTGAACGAGGCCGACTCGGAAAGGAAGGTTTCCTGAAGACAGGTCACCTCTGGGTCTAGGGCCTGCATCAGATCCTTTAAATCTTCAATGTTTGAGCGTGCTCCTCTGCAGTTCCACTGCACACCATTCACTGGCATTATGCTAGGGCGGTCCTGTTATGCGAGGGCTCTGTTTCTTTTTTGGTTGCTTGTCAACTTCCATAGGGGTAGCCTGATCTGCAGGATCAGTGCAGGATTCAGCCATCCCTCCTTGTACACCAGGGGCTTCATGATGCGAGCAGGATGCACCACGATTACACTCGAATGCATCCAGAGCATTTGATTGAGGTGTACTCTGTTGTTTTTCATGTAGTATGGGAAGGTTGAACACAACCTTTTGGGAGCGTCCAAATGAAGGTGACTTGTTAGATTTCACCTTCTCCTGAACCTTGGCGTTGGGAGTGGCCGATGTGCTGGCAGCGCTCCCAGGATGATGAGAAGAGGAGGATGGGGAGCCCCGAGGTGCCTCCTCTGCACGCCGTCGGGGTTGCGAGAGACCACTGAGACACACCGACGTGTCGGTTGTTTGCGTCATGGGAGTCTGTAAGGGTGTGTTATCCACCCTTGGTTTTGCAAGGAAAGGGGGGCTAAACGGGGCCACAATATCCTGAGCGGAGTATTGTGTACCCACAGAGGTCTTTGGCGGAGCAGCCCCCCTGGCTGCCGCCTCAGCATACGTGCCTCCTTGCAGGAAGGAGAGGCGCTTACGTGCTTCCTGGTAAGTCAAGTTTTCCTTTGTCTTTAGAGTTATTATTTCCTTTTCCAGTTTGAATTTAGGGCACGAACGAGAGTATGCCGGGTGAGGTCCTCGGCAATTCAAGCAGGTGTGTGGGTCACTAGAACAGTTGTCTGTGGGGTGATCGTTGCTTGCACATTTGGCACATGTCGTTTTTCCTCTGCACGTGGTTGACCCATGGCCAAAACGTTGGCAGCGGAAGCAACGTCTAGGATTGGGGATGTAGGGCCTCACTTTGCAGTTAAGGTAGCCAGCCTTGACTGCAGAGGGGAGACTTGTTGAGTTGAACGTTAAAACTATATGTTTAGTGTCCCTTTCCTGGCCATCACGACGAAGAGTGATCCGTCGAACAGCGATGACTCCCTGATCTTTAAGACCTTCAAGGATCTCTTCGTTCGGGCTTCCAAGTAGATCATCCTCGGAGATGACGCCCTGCGTGCTATTGAGAGAGCGGTGAATGGTAACAGAAACGGCATAGTCTTGGATTTCGTTGAGGGCAAGTAATGCAGTACTCTGCTCTGCAGTATGGACTTCAACAAGGAGGTCACCAGAAAAAAGCTTCTTTGCTTTGAAATTTTTTCCAACTACCATCTCCAAAGTCTTTGCGACTAGGAAAAAAGAAAGTTTTGCCAGCGGTTTGTCCTCGTTGTCTGAGTGCATAACCAAAAATTTTGGAAAAGTTTCCGGCGCCGTGGTATGATTTTTAAGAAGTTTGTCCTCGGTGCGGGCCCTTTTCAGAGCCCGATCAGAGTTTTTGTTTAGCTTGGAACCCATAATAAATGGGGAGGCGTTCGGCGTCTGTAGCGCACCACCCACCACGGAGCCCAACATGGGGATAGGTAATGCGCCATAGCAATAAAGGTTTTGCTGACGACATTACGCTATCAGTGCTACCAAGACACCATAACCTAGTGCGGGTCTAGACAAGGGGTCTATCGCCACCCAAGGTTAGCCCTTGCCGCCAAAGATGGTGAATATGAAAGAAAGAAGAGCAGAGAAAAGAGAAAGATAAGAGGGGATAGTAGAAGATGTGGCGACTGACTGAATCATCCTGGTCGGGCCAAGCCAGGACACCCGTCTACAGGAAGCAGGGGCCAAAGTGGTGTGTTGCCTCGCCCGGGGGGCCCCGAAGGGTCCAAACCTACCCCGGGCTCAGCTCAACCACCAGGATGCCCTTTTCCCTAGACACGGGCTCGCCACGCACAGCCAGACGTGGGTGGGTCTTAGCCCCTTTTTACTCAGGGTCTGTGGTGTCGCCAAAGTGGCTGGGGTCCGTGGTGACGCTACTCACCAAGCACCTAGCCCCTAAGGTGCAGGCGCCCCCTGCGGAGCTCGGGGTCCGTGGAGACGCCACTCTCCGAACACCTGCTTTCACAGGTGCCCCCTGCGGGGTCCCTTCTGTAGTAATTAAAAGAAAATCCTCGTCGCCAAAAATGTAGTATTAAAGAAAATGCGGACACCCGAGAAAATAAAGAGCAGGGCCTGCGTGGGCCTGCGGAAAGCGAGGGGTCTTACATGCCGAAGAGGTGAACGGCGGGCCGGGCGCGAGAGCCCCGGACGGAGAGAGAGAGACGTCCGACGCGGTGAGTGACTCAATCGTAACTGTTTATTTAACGGCCAGCAACTTGGGGTTGAGCGCCACGGGGACGCAACCCTGATAACACGGGCGCAATGGTGGAACACCGGCGCCATCTAGGTAGTGTGGCGAGTGACTTAAATAAAAAAATTTAAATGCTACCACTTTCCTTTCCTTAAAAAAAAATAAATACCTATCCTTCCCTCTCTTAGGGAAAAAATTGAATGGACTGTTTACCCGAAAATAAACTGACGCCAAACTGCAGGGCACTTGGGAAGTATGGAAATGCACTGAAATGAAATGACGTCTGACAACTCTGTCAGGAAACTGGAAATACGAAATGAATGGAAAGGAAAAGCACGTCGCAATGAGATTTGTGGAAAGCACTTCACTGAAAAGAAAGGGCTGCGCTGGGGCAGTACGCTGGATAAGGAAAAATTCACTGAATGTTCATATACTTGTCGAAATCAACTCAAAAGTTCCTTTAGTATTAGCACATAGCATTTAAATCGTCCCGGTAGTCGCCGACTTGGACGCGGGCGACTTTCTTGCCGGGGAGTGAACTTGTCTGGACCCAGGGGCTCTGGCGGCTCCGGTCTGGGGAACGGCTTGGGCTGCGTTGTGATGGGTGTAGAACACTCACTCACAGGTGGCTGTGTCAGCACTGTTGGACTGTCACAGGTGCTGGAGGTTGCACCCTCAGTAGGAGCTGCAGGCAGGGCTGCAGCGGAAGTGGCTGCGGCTGACGGGGCAGCGGCAGGAACTGGAGACGGGGCTGCAGGCAGGGCTGCAGCAAGAAGAACAGCAGGCGGGGCTGCAGCAGGAACTGGAGGCTCCGGGGGCAAGTTACCTCCCCGGGGCCGGGGCCATTGCGCTCGGGGCGCCGAAGGGTGACGCAACTTTCGACGCCTCCGATGGCCGGACTCGAACACGGTGGGAGGGTTGCTAGGCCCCCCACGGTCGAGTCGTGGCCACCGGGGTCGACTCTCGCAGACTCAGTCTAGATGACCTTGCTTCTGGCAGGAGAAGCAGCGGCGGTGGGCGGCAGGACAAAACGTCCTCGGGTGGCAGGGGCCACCAAAGAAACGGCACCGCTCCGGAAAATCATCGGGCGGGGCGACGGTGTAGATTGTTGCTGGGAGCTCGTAGTACGGGAAGGTGATGCCTTGAATGGGAGTCCTTGTCGGATTAGGCCTCGCTTGCCGATGCTGGTAGTAGTCGCGGACGGAGGAACGCCGTCCAACAGGAAAGGCCAGCTGGCGCTGGTAACGGTCGCTTCTTGGGCGACTCCGGAAGACGTTGGCGAAGTGGCCCGCACGACCATACGAAAAGCACGTAGCTCCCGATGCCGGACAATCTTGCCGCGCGTGGCTCTTGCGGCCGCAAAAGAAACAAAAATCGCACGACGAGCGCGCGCGAGCTCCTCGATGAGCGTAAAACGTGCGGCGCGAACGCCGGCGAATGAATGGGGGAGGAGGTCTCAACTCGCGACCCGACGGGGAAGGAGGGGAACGAGGGGGAGAAGGACGCTCACGTCTCGGGGAAAACGGGGGAGGAGGATGCTGGCTCCTCCGGGAAGATGACGCTTTGCCATCTTGGGCATGCTGATCGCTCAAACGGTTGAAAATCGCGGCCATCTTGGACACTCTGTACCAGGTGCGACGCGTTTGGATCTTGGTCTGACAAACGCCGAAAGAGATGGCAATCTCGAGATGCCCGCTCGAACTGCTGCGCTAGTTGGACAGCACGATCGAGGCTAGGTGCGTTAGCTCCGTCGGACTCTCAGATTAAACGATCCTGCACTTCTGTGCTGTGGATTCCCGAAATAAACATCTCCGCGACACGGCTCTCTAAAGCCTCGCCGTAATCGCAAAAAGAAGCTTGGCGTCTGAGCACCCCAAGGTACTCGAGAACGGTCTCGCCTGGACCTTGTACTCGGTTGACGAACTTCCGACGCCCAACAACGATGTTTGGAGCGGAAGCGAAATGGGTGTCCAGAGCGGAAAACAAAACCTGAAACTCAACCCGAGTCGCGCTAGCGGACGGACCTGCTAGGTTGAACGCATCTACGACGCGATTGCCTTCATCGCCGAGAAATGACAATAAAATCGCCCTCGTGCGTTTGGGCGGAAAATCCTCGGCGTCGATCGCCTCGAGGTAGTTGAGGAAGCCGCGCTTCCATGTTTGCCACGGCGTCATCGGCTCACCGGGCGTATGGAGGAATTCGGCGGGAACGCGACCCTGAGCAGCCGCCATCTTGGAAACAGCGGACAAAGGCGCCGTTCCTTGTTAAAAAAAACACGCGTCCCGTCTAGACGCGGAGTACGAGCAACCAACCGCTCGGACGCTCAAAAAACGATGCTATGAAGAGTGGAGCCGCGACGAATATCGGCGAAACGAAGCCCCAAAGGCGCGAAGGCTCGAAAATGCGGAGAAAAAAAATTGTCCCATCCTCAGTCGTCAAAAATGCAGTATTAAAGAAAATGCGGACACCCGAGAAAATAAAGAAGAGCAGTGCCTGCGTGGGCCTGCGGAAAACGAGGGGTCTTACATGCCGAAGAGGTGAACGGCGGGCCGGGCGCGGGAGCGCCGGACGGAGAGAGAGAGACGTCCGACGCGGTCAGTGGCTCAATCGTAAAGGCCTGTCACATTGAGGCAACACGACGGCAACAGCAACACAACACGTTGTCCAACAGTCGGGCAACTTGTTGCTCGCTCCCCGTGTTGTCCGACAAAGCTGTCACACCACGGCAACAGCACGACAACATGGACGACAACTAAAATGTTGCCTCGGTATGACAGCTTTCGGCAACAAAAACAGCAGCAACTTCTGTTGGACAACGAGTGTTGCCCTGATCGCTGGCTGAGCGAATTTCGGGCCGGCAACACGACAACATAGATAGCTTCGATGGTAGAGTTAGTCCCCTATCAATAAAGTCTTACTCAAACAAAGGCTTGGAAAACGTTATTTAACAATAATTATGGCTGGCGTGCAGCTAAAATATTTTTAATTAATGTTTTTGCTGCGTAGTTACGGAAAGTGATTTTCAAAATGGTCACAGCTGCGATCGTGAACGTTCAGACTGGTTTTGAAATTAGAACTCCCGAGAGACCAGCGCACATTACGGAAAGTGAAATAAAATGGCATGCCTGCTCACCCACTAATAAAGTATAATAAAAATAATCCAGAAAACCTAAGATTAAAACTCGAAGCATAAAACGACCACTCTGATCATGATTGTTGATGCTTGGAACTTGGAAACCGTCGCTACCAGACACCTGATTTGTTTTAAAAATACCCAGGACGTTTTGGGGGAATGAAGCGATCACGTAGCAGCGGTAGGCCTGTAGACAGCGTTGAAAAATATTTATTTCACCGATTGTTATTAAGGCCGATGGTGTCGGTGTCGCAGTTTTGAAGCACTGTCAGTTCAGCTCAAGACCACGTTACAAAAGACGCTTTGGGGTACTGCCGGTGCTAACGCAATTTTACAGTAGAAATCGGAATTGCATGAAAGAACCGGACAGAATCACTTCATATGGTGGCGTGAATCCCGAACATACATCAGCGATGTCACATTCCTCGGTTAGGGCTATCTGCTTTGTCAGCGAATGAAGAACATTTCGATAAAATTAAGAGCGAAAAATACTCCCGTGTCAAATTTTCTAATCACAGTCACTGGTTGATGTCGTACCGTGGTGATTCCCGGCCCTTCGAACGCACTAGCACTTTGTAGAGTCACATTTCCAGCGATTCCGCGCCGCACACGAACAAAGGTAAACAATCAAGATTGCGGAGTATTCCCCGTGTGGTCGTCGCCGTCAGCGCGGTGTGACAGAGTTGTCGGACAACAAATCGGGCAACACAGTTGCCGGGCGGCAGCAACATGTTGCCCGACTGTTGTTGTTGCCTTGATGTGACAGGGTCGCCGGCAACACGACTTCCCCGTGTTGCCGGACAGAGTTGTCCAACTGTTGCCTCAGTGTGACAGGGCCTTAACTGTTTATTTAACGGTCAACAACGTGGGGCTCAGCGTCACGGGGACGCAACCCTGATAACACGGGCGCAATAGTGGAACAGTGGCGCCATCTAGGTAGTGTGGCGAGTAACTTAAATGAAAAAATTTAAACACTACACCGTCGACGAAACCATGGCCTTCTTTGCGGTACAGCTCCTGCATAAAAAAAGTTGGTCTCCCGATCTTCCCTGTTCTGCTCCTGGAGAACCTCAGCACCGACTGCCCAGCGATCATTCCTCAGCAGGCTCATCTGCCTCGGAAGAATGGTCGAGAAGGCAATCCGGATCTGAGGGCTGACCTTCAAGACCCGAGACACCAGCTCACGAAATCTGGCGATGTGCGTATTGGCACTGTCAGCGGTGTTGTTAGTGCCAACGTGCACCACCAGTACATCAAAGTGAGGCAAGGCGTCAGCGATCATGAAGAAGAACCGCTCGATTCTAATGCCGCTGAACGACCGAACCTCAACAGTCACGCTGGGTTTCAATGTGAAAGAGCCGACTTGGTCTTTCAACATTGAATCCCCAGCCACCAAAACACGTGGCATGTTGAGTTTCGGTCAAGCACACCCCGAAGGAAAAATCCATCAATGTAACCCTGTTTGGCAGTCAATGTTTTCTAGTGGACCGCTGACTGTGCCTGACTGTACGTCAAACATGTCTGATTGGCCAACAAGTTACTCTGACCGACAGTCAAACTCCAGTCAGACCCCGCTTGTCGGCTTTCTGATGGTTTCCTGGTGGCAGTCGGCCGCCGCGAAATGCCATCAGGATGTCTTGGTGGCGATTCTGACTGTACATCGATTGTCTCTGACTGTACTCAAAAAGCTTTGACGTGCAGACAGACGTACGGTCAAAGGACGTAAAGTTCGTTCGGATACCACTATTTCGTCAAATCTATGAATACGAAAAGTAATCTATGCACGAGAAAACGATTTCGGGACGTGAGCTTATAAAACCGCTGACGTTAGAGATATGACACGCAACCGACCGACAACCTTGATCAGAAGCCCGCCGAAGCGCCGAACAGGCCGAACACGACACTTCGCTTCGCCTATAGAGGCTTCGCCGAGCTTTCATGAACGATCGCTCTCGACTCGTTTCGTTTGCCCGCTTGCTCCAGCCTGTCGATCCTGCCCGGGCTCTACATTGTCTTATGTTTTAGTAGAATTTCTACTCGACAAGACCCAGCCTGTTGTGAGTTCCGACGATGTAAGGGACTTTAGCGGTGTAGTTGAAGACGACGAGGTGTACCACGTCTACTGGGCCGGTGACGCGCGAACAAAAGGATCGTTCTACGACGCGAAAGTACTCTACATGGCAGGTGAGTAGAACTGAAGTACGGCGTGTGATGTACGAGTGCTTTGCATAACATGCTGACGGCTTAACTGCATTTGCAGCCGAAGCATTTTGTTTAAAACGAATAGTCAAATAGTGTTTCCTAAGTGAGGGCGTAGCATAGAGGTTACGGTATCCGACTTGTACGCAAGTGGTCGCGGGTTCGATGCGCGGTAATTCTGCTTTTTTTCTTTTTTTTTCTCGAACATTTCGCTTTATCGAGGCATTTGGAGATATTTATGAGTGCGTATAGCTTGACTCTTATATAAATGCTGCCCTTGTTGATCAAAAATCCCTTGGCAGTCGAGTCAGACGCCATCTGATGGACCATCAGATGACGTCTGATGGTCCATCACGTTCCACCAAGGCTGCTGACTGGCAGTCAGTGTCCCAAATTACGTAGCCTGATGGAATTTTCAATAGGGACGATACCAAGAAATATGACACAACAAAAATATATACGTTAAAAGATCAACAAAGAACCAAAAGAAAATATCACGACTCAAAAACGTCGATTCACGATAACTGCAGGTGGATGCGCAGAGGTTGTGGGAACCGCGGTCGGAAGACCCGTCGAACACAGCTGAAGCAGACTGGGAACAATGAGCGGCGAGATGAAAGACAGTATGATGACAGCTACGCACGTGCGTAGCTGTCATCCGCCTACTTCCGCCTTCCCGTCAAATAACGTGACCTCATGACGTCACACAAAAACAACTGAGACAAATACTTAAGCATGCACAAAATATAGCACCTATTATTTAAATATTGTAAATTTAATATAGAAGCATGCTTATGTAAATAAATAATTAGCTTCATTTACCTAGTCACTTGTATCATTTCTGATAGCCAATCAGAACTCTGGGTCTGCCCAACGCTTGGCATTGGGTCGACCGGGTCGACGCAGACACTGCCGCATGTTAATGGACAAGTTCCTACACACACTGGGCTCGCCATACAGTGAATACTACTGAGTGAGCCACCGCTTAAAGGAAAGCTGATGTCCTGCTGTCTAAACATCTTTACAACAATGTGGACATTACGGGAAAGTCTGTTCATGCTTTTCAGTGCATATTTTGTTCACAATGGACTGTGCCTTCTGTGTGTGTTTATTGGAGTCACTATAACCAGTGAAGCAAGTTAGTAATATGCTCTTGGCGACAGGTATGACAGATATATGCTAAAACTAGCCATTCCTGATGTTTGTAAGACAGAAATATGTAGAGTGTGCTTTTTCATCAAAGGTGTCAAGTGGCTTGTGCCATCGGAATTTTATACTTGTAGTTTTCTTTAATTGAAACCCAGAGGTCTGCACTCTAGCCAGAAATTGCCACCCGCCTGAAACTGGCGTCCAGGGTTGCCATTTTTCTTATATCGCAATAAAGTGGAGATTTAGGCCAGTTGGTTCATTGCAAAAAAAAAATGGCAGAAAAAAACACAGGGACGCAGACGAAGAGAAACAGGACAAGACGCACTCTCAACTGAAGTTGAAGTTTCAATAAACTTCAGTTGAGAGTACGACTTGTCCTGTTTCCCTTCGTGTGTGTTCCTGTGCTTTTGTTTGTTTGTTTTCTTATATTATTGTTGATCTCAACATGCCTTTACTATGAGATCTGTTATGCTTCCATTTGTGACAAAACAGAAACGAAATGGCAGTGTGCTGAATTAAGTGAAGAGCGAAATAATGTCTGTGATATATCCTGGATAATGACAAAGAGTTTATACGATGTTTACTAGTCTATGCTCAATTTCACTTTAAAAAAAAAGTATTGCAACCTGTGGTTTCAAACATGTTTATTTTTCACGCTACGACATTTTTATATATAAAAAAGAAAGCACTTTCAAAAACAAACTGCTTGTTGTGTTCTTTATACAATCAAACTGACACAAATTCAATAACCGATTATCGAGTAATACACCCGGCTCTGTAGTAGCCATAATAGATTGTAAAATGGAACAGGGCAGTGAAAGTGTAGAGAAAAGGAATCAATGTCCAAACCCGATACAAACCATATATTTCAGAAAAAAAGGAAAATGAGCCTCACCAGTACCCTCATTGAGTTCTCAGTTTCCTGCAAGGGAGAGTCAGGTGCCCCGTTGGCTAGCTACAGAACCCTACAAAACATTCTGTTATCGTCCCACGCACTTTATGCACCCTGCTTGCAAATAAAAAAAAAAGGCTCCATCAACATCACCGTGAGGCATCGAATAGCTTTTCGGAGGCAGTACTACATGTCCGTAAAGGTAGCACCACGGTTGTGCGACAAACTGCGCAAGGCGTTGGAGTTGACACTGTGGAGCTTATGGACCGCCATGACTGTGGAGCCACAAGTGAAGTACATACTGCCACGGGGAGGGCTTCTCTGGTGGTGAGAGCGTTAGTCAAGGTGAGGACGACGAGGGGTTCGCTGTCGCCGGTGGCGTCCCTGGTGTGAGGGAGTGCCACCGTGGCGAGGACGATCAGGGGCTCCCAGTCGCCGACGGTGTCCCTGATGAGTGGGACCTCCGTTGTGGCGACGAACAATGGAGTAACTATCTAGTTTCATTGCAGGAATTATGCCATGCCCTATAAAAATGCAAGTGTGAACTATCTCTATCCTCGTGTAAAATATAATTTCAATTGCTTTGCTTTTTCATACAACAAGCATTCAAGCAGCACGTCCTGCGGCTGTTAAACATCATGCGCTTCACGCTGCAGCAGCATGGCGAGATTCTTAACAAGCTCTGCGCAACCGTTCCAGTCCACACAGTTATTGCACACCCGTCCCTCGTCGAACAAGCGTTCAACACACTACCTGACCTCCTGGCCTCCGAGAAAGAGTTGGATGAAGAGAAGGCTCCACGTCTTGTAGGTATATTACTTTAATGCTGCTATACAGCTGTGCGGCTGCTTAAAGGGTAACTTGGCTGAATTTCAGTTTAGGAGAACAGTGCAGTTGTCTTTTGCATCATATTAAAAACCACATGACATAATCCCCTGAAAAGTTCATTAGACATTGTACGTAGAGCAATGCTTTGTTGGGTATGCAGCTGTTGTTCGGTTTCTATTAAGCAGCTGACCACCCAGTCAAGTGAGGTAAAAATGGGGGCACTTAATTAAAAGCAAAAGATGCCAGAGCGAAATGATCAGCGATGACGCGCAGTTCTGCAGTGGCTGGTGAAGAAAGAAGCCGGGTGGCCCTCGATAGAGCAGTTCGCATTTCTACCGCGAGAAGGCGAGCAACGAACTGGGGACGCAAATAGCAGGCAACATGCGGTGCAGTGAAGAGCTCCGTCAGTAGTGCTGTAGTTGCGTGGCCAACACTGCACTAGCTGCGTTCGAGACATTTTACCATAAATATTTTTTTCACATAATCATGCCTGGCTTATGCCATGCTTTCCTGAATTAAGTTACATTCACTACAAATATCCAATGCTGTCTTTTTATGCAGGTTCATGAGCTCAAGCAACTCGGGGGCAAGACTGCAAGCAAGGCCTCGAATCGGATGCTGACACATCTGCTAACTGATGAGCCAGCTACACAGTTCTCGTGGATCGGAAGAAAGGGAAAACTCAACTATTCAGTTTTAAAGACTGCCACTGCCATTACTGGTAAGCCAGAAACTTGAGAAAGTGACTATTTCGACGTCACACAAAACTAATCTAAAGGTTTACTCTTAGATGTACGACACGACTTCTAAAAAGCTCAAAAATCAATTTTTTAAATATTAGTGCATCGTCCATGTAAATAGTAGCCTACTTATTTTGATAGCAATAAAGAAGCCAAGTTTGTATTGCTTACCAGCTTTCCTGTGAATTTGAAAACACTTTTTAGCTATTTTCATCTCAGACATTGAAGTAATCATTGCTGAATGTTTACCTCCTTTTGTGTCACTTACTAGGCCAATGGCAAAAGATATGCGCCTCTCGAGCCAGTCACGGTGCCCGGGAAGACGTTTTCTCTTGAGTTGGACCCCTCTGGGAAACACTGAGACAACAACAAAAATCCCTCGCACTGTTCTTCCCTCACTTGAGTAATTTTGTCTTTATGCCAGGTTAGCATGAAATGGACCTGGTTTATGTCTTGCATAATTCTGTACAATTAATCTTTAGAAACTTTGCCTATTTTCAATAACTCGTGTGGCCTGTCATTCCTTTGTAAGATGCACATTTTTCAAGCAGAAGCAAGTTAAACACTAGACAGCATAAAATCGGTCTTGCAGTGTATGGCAACGCTGGCTTGTGCTGTGGATGAGCAATGTAGCCAGGGCGGTATGACTATAGTGCCCGGGACGCGTCTCTGACTGGTGAGTGGTAAGAAGTGACAACCGCAAAGCACTTCATGCTGTCAATTGTCACCAATCCGGCAGTTGGTGGTGGAAACACCAGAACACCAGTGGATGTAAGAATTTCTGCTATTACGACGTTTCGAATCGTGTCTGGATAGTTTTTGTCAGCTGACTGTCTGCTGAGCGAACTGCAACAGGCGTTTGCCGCAGCTCCTGCTGTGCCACCACGAGGGTCGCAACAGGCAACAACATGAAGGTATATGATGCCACGAGCCAGGAGACGAAAAGCCAAAAATAAAGACTCGATAAGCACACCAGGTGAAGATGCGTTCCAGGCACCGTAGTATGACCGCTAGGCTGTTTTTTTTTAAGTGCACCAAGCAGTAGTTATTGCACAAGCGCATGCTGGTATGATTCTTACCCCAATTGGAATGGGGACGGCTAAGGACTCGATGCGGGATCCGTGGGTTCTGCCGAGCAGATGTCTGCTCCATGTACTCTGAACTGCCTTGCACTAACATGATCGACAACTGATCCCCTTTCTTTTTTCAAGCATTCTTGGGTATAGTGTTATTAGTCATATGCACTAATCTGGTTTCAGATGCTGCAAAGAAGTGGCCAGGAGGTAAAGATGCCATTGAGGAAACAATGAGGTCTCGGCTTTGGCACGCCCCGGAAAGGGCCAAGGGCCAAAGGTGCAAAGCATTGGAAGCGGACCAAAATGAAGGTACGCTTTTCGTGCATGTGTAGCCATAGGGCTTTGAAAATGTTGCTGTTATGTAGCGGCTGGCAAGCTGGCGCCCATCGGCTCGTGACCATCGGCTGCGCTCGCACCGAGCGCTTGAGAGCCGCGGGGCACGAGCAGACAACGCCAGGCTAGGAACGTTGCGCCAGGCTCAGTTGGAGGCTCCATCAGAATAAATCGATTAGACAAACATCCAAGTCTACATCTCGTATTTAACATTGGCGACCAGGGCGGAAAAGAACTCCAGCAGCGGTTCAAGGATGACTACGATACAAGGCAAGCTCGAAGAATTCCAAGGGACAGGATGGTCGGCCTGGGCGGAGCGATTGGATTTCTTCTTCCAGGCAAACGACATAACGGACCACGGGAAGAAGAGAGCGCTGCTGCTGACCCTTTGTGGCGCTGAAACCTACGAGACTGTGCAAGCGCTAACGGCCCCGAGGAAGCCCGGCGAAGCTGCCTTTGAAAGCATCATGTCCATGCTCCAACAACATTACGATCTACGGCCTTCGGAACTATTTAGCCGAATCCAATTTCAAAGCCGCGACCAACAGCCGGGTGAATCCATCGCTACCTATGCGGCGGAATTAAAGAAACTAGCCGCCAACTGCAATTTCGGCGTGCTGACACCTCTCTCTGTGGCCACAACTAGCGCTGGAGCATCGACCGCTTCAACTAGCGCTGAAGGACGAGCGGCCGCCGCCCCTTTGACATTGAATCTAACCATGCTACCGCTGGATGTAATGCTGAGAGATTTTTGGTGTGCGGTGTGCAAGATGAGCGTCTGCAGCAACGGCTTTTCGCAGAGCAAACGCTCACGTTCAAGCAAGCATACGATATGGCAACAAGACTGGAAAGTGCGGTAAAACAGCAGCAGGAGCTTAAAACTCCCAAGACGGAACTGCATAGGGTCACACAACCACAGGCTCCGAAACAGACCTCGGATCGAGATCAAACGCAACCGGATCTACGATGTTACTACTGCCATGGACGGCACAGGCAAGACAGTTGCCCATTCAGCAGGGTAGCGTGCCGTTTCTGTAAAAAAAAATCGGACACATCGAAAAAGCTTGTCGAAACAAGATGAGGACTGGCACACGTCACTCAACCGATCAAATGGACTGCGGCGCAGAAGAGGGCGCCCTAGAATCACAAAGTGGAGGTTCTGTTAAAAGCTACGGGATGGACATGCAAGAGCTGAACGCACAACGTGCAACCAGTTTCGTTCCCAAGTACCTGGTGACCCTCAAGGTCGAGGGAAAGTTACTAGAATTCGAGGTAGACTCAGGAGCAGCATTTACGGTAATCAGTGAGGCCACATACCGGAAGTTGTGGCCGACCAGACCTCCGTACCTGCGGAAAGAGAACGTCACCCTTCGGACATGGACCGGCGAAGGCTTGAGTGTCCTTGGTTCAGCTGAAGTACGCGTGAGACATAAGTCCAAAGACTACGTTCTACCCCTGGTTGTAACAAGTGGAACCGGGTGCAACTTGATGGGCAGAAATTGTTCCCAGCGCTAAATATTCAGGTCAGCGGGTACACCATCTTTCGCCAAAGAAGTCCAGAAGGTTCTCTGCGCACACAAAGCGGTGTTTAAGTCCGACATCACAGGATACAACGGCCCACCTGTCCAGTTGGAAATGAAGGAGTCAGCAACGCCAAGATTCCTCAAGGCACGCCAGGTACCTTTCGCCTTGCGTGCTGTCGTGGAATGCGAACTGATGACACTGCAAAAGCAGGGCATCCTGGAGCAGGTCCAAAATTCAACATGGGCCACACCCGTGGTGGTGGTTAGAAAGACGGATGGTTCGGTAAGGCTCTGCGGAGACTACCGCAGCACGGTGAACAAGACAGCAAAACCGGTGGCTTATCCACTGCCGACACCCACTGAAGCCTTATATAACCTCCGGGGTGGCACAGTCTTCTCGACGCTGGACCTTGCGCAGGCTTATCAACAGCTACGCGTGACATTGTTGTTGTTTGCGGGTTTTTTGGCGCAACAGCAACGGAGGCCATACTGCGCCAGACTAAATTAACTAATGAAACTCCGGTTACCTTATTACACAAAGATGATCCTGAAAACAACTGGGACTAGATCTGGTGTATAGGCCAGTACTAGTAATATATGATAAAACTCGATCAAGAGGAACGAGAGGGTGCTTTCCCAGCAAAAGAGCGGGATGAAATGGAATACAAAATCTAAAAAACTCAGAAAAATGAGCGCGACGTTCGGTGTCGAATTCCGGGCAGATCCACAAAATATGAAGAATAGTAAGATTGTCTCCACAGTGCTCACAAACTGGTGGATCCTCCCCATAAAGGAGATATCTGTGTGTAAGGAAGGAGTGCCCGATTTGAAGCCGGCACAATACAACTTCGTGAAGGCGGTTCTTAAGTGAGGAGCTCTCCCAAGACCCAAGGACTGGTTTGCTTACATGGAGCTTGTTATTAGACTCCATGGCCCACTCTGCCTGCCATAGACGAAAAAGTGACGACTTAATTAATGACTTGATATCCTGATAGGGAAAGCTAGCTTGATATCGAGAGCAGTTACCTGAAGATGCAGCGAGCCTGTCTGCCTCCTCATTACCCTTTATTCCCACATGACTCGGAACCCAGCAGAATTTTATATTGTGACCTTTTTGTAGAGCTCCGTTAAGTTTACTTCGCACCTGTTCCACAAGCATATTCTTAGTGGCTTTTAGAGAGCATATTGCAGTAATGGCACTTTGAGAGTCCACAAATATTACGGCACGTCTAGTTTTAGTTTTCAGGATATAATCCAATGCAAAAGACACAGCATAGACTTCAGCAGTAAATATACTCGCAAATTCCTCTAGACGTGTAACTTTTACAAAACGACCTGAATGCACGGCACACCCGACAAACGATGAAGTCTTGGCACCGTCCGTGTAAAAGTGAGCATAATCTTTATATTTCTCTTCCAGGTCAAGGAATTCCTGCTGAATCACTAGAGCTGATATGCTATTTTTATTAAACTTAGTGAGAGTCCAGTCACAAAAAACACGTACCACATTCCAGGGCGCCACGCAGACTGTCTTTTGAATTAGGTTAAGTTCGTCCAGACGAAGTTGAAGTGAGGAACAAAATTGCTCTATACGAAAACTTAACGGTCTGACGATGCTTGGCTTATTTTCAAAGAGACGGTAGAATTGAGACCTTTGTATGGAAGGATACGTTGGGTGATCAGGGTTTGCTAGGATCCTAGACGCGTAGGTTAGGCTGAGGTATTGACGTCTTTTGCACAGCGACATCTCATTTGATTCCGCATACAAACTAAGTACAGGCGATGTCCGAAAAGCACCTGTTGCCAAACGCAAGCCAAGATGATGTACAGGATCCAACATCTTGAGAGCAGATGGGCGAGCGGATCCGTACACCACGGCGCCATAATCAAGACGAGATCGCACAAGCGCAGTGTACAAATCCAACAGACATTTTCGGTCCGACCCCCATGATTTATGAGCCAAAACTTTCAGAAGGTTTGTGGAACGAAGGCAAATTTCTTTGAGAAATTTCAGGTGGGGAATGAAGGTAAGTTTTTTGTCAAATATGACACCAAGAAACTTGTGCTCCTTCCTAACAGGAATTAGAGTACCGTTTAGTTCCAAAACTGGGTCTAAGGAGAGCCCACGACGTAGGGAAAAAGGCACACAGACTGTCTTTGCAACAGAGAACTTGAAACCATTTTCGTCTGCCCACTTACAAAGTTTGTTTATAGCCAGTTGTAACTGCCGCTCACAACTAGAAAGATTGCAAGAAGATGAGGAGATCTGTACATCGTCAGCATAAAGAGAGTAGGAAATAGACCGAGGTAACAGTCGTGTGAGAGAATTCATTTTCAGTACAAACAAAGTGACGCTCAAAATGCCTCCCTGTGGGACTCCATTTTCTTGAACAAAAGGTTTAGAGAGGGTGCTGCCAAGCCGGACTTGAAAGGTTCTGTTTGTTAGAAAGTTGTTAATGCATTGCAACATCCTACCACGGATATTGCAATCATACAAGTCTTTCAGGATACCATATCTCCAAGTGGTATCATACGCCTTGTCTAAGTAAAAAAACACAGCAACACAGTGCTGCTTGTTCACAAATGCCTCGCGTATAATGGTTTCCAGGCGAACCAAATTATCGAGAGTAGATCGACCTCGGCGAAACCCGCACCGATTTCTGTCAAGGACCTTTTGCCTTTCTAATGTGTATACTAACCGCCTATTTATAAGCCTTTCAAATGTTTTCCCAACACAGCTCGTCAGAGCAATGGGACGGTAACTTGATGGTAGTGAAGGGTCTTTCTGCGGCTTTAGGAGCGGGATGACATGAGCATGCTTCCAGGCATGGGGAAAGCAGGCTTTTTCCCACAATAAATTGAAAAACAAGAGAAGACTTTTCAGGGACTCAGGAGAAAGGCGACGAAGCATTTCATAATGAACTGCGTCGGGCCCTGGAGCAGAGACCCTCGTTGTGTCAAGTGCCATTTCAAGCTCACACTGCGTAAAAGGCTGGTTATAAGGCTCAGAGTCTCCTCCAGACATGGAGATATTTTGCCGCTCTGCACGAGATTTAAATCTACTGAACGAATCACTGTAGTTCGCCGAGCTGGATGTGTTATAAAAATGTTCACCAAGGATGTTGGCGATGTCAACTAAAGATGAAGAAGGGGCATCAAAAGTAGGAATTGCAAAGCACCTATAGTCTCCATTTATTTTCCTGTATCTATCCCAAACCTCCTTGGCTGGCACAAAACTATTTATAGAAGAGACATACTTTATCCAGGATTTCCATTTTGACTGCTTCCTGGTCCAACGGGCTTTAGCTTTCCGCTGCCTGAACTCTGCGAGATTACATGATGTGGGGTATCTGCGAAGTTTGCCCCAAGCCCTATTTTGATCCGCTAAGGTTGTGGCACACTCCTTGTTCCACCATGGTTTGCATTTTTTTGGCACATTACCAGAGGTTCGTGGAATAGACACCTCAGCAGCATTTAGTATCTGCTCAGTAATATACAGTGTAGCATCTTCAGGTGACATAGAGGAAAGCAGAGAAGGGTCCAAGGTGGAATGTAACCCAAAAAGTGACCAGTCAGCTTTATCTAACTTCCACCTAGGGATACGTTTTAAAAGTGAGGGCAACTGAACAACACTCTCTAAAACAACCGGAAAGTGATCACTGCCAAAAGGGTTGTTGAGAACATTCCATGTAAAGCAAGAACACAATGAGGGGGATGAAATCGACAGATCTATGGATGTAAATGTGGTGTGAGCTGCACTAAAAAATGTTGGCTCTCTGCCATTAAGAAGGCATAGTCCAGATGCCAATAAAAAACGCTCAACTACACCTCCACGAGAGTCTTGACGAATACTACCCCATAGGGGGTGATGGGCATTAAAATCGCCTAGAATCATAAAGGGTTGTGGGAGCTGACCCACAAGACCCTGCAATTCACTAAGATGTAATGGAGTGTTAGGTGGTAAATAAAGTGATACTACAGTTATGAGGCGGTCTAAAAGAAGGCGCACTGCCACGGCTTCAAGTGGTGTGCAAAGCGGGACCTCAGAGCAGGCGACCCCACCTTGTACAACCACTGCCACGCCACCAGAGGGAGTATCACTAAGACGGTCTTTTCTAAAGACCCGGTGACGTCTTAAAATATGAGGAGAGCGATCATCAAGATGAATTTCCTGGAGAGCAAGAGCTATCGGCCGAAGCTCATCCATGAAATGATTTATATCATCAATATTTCTTAAAAGGCCGCGACAATTCCATTGCATAAAATTCACTTTTGACATTTATAAAATTTGTTTATATCGGAAAGTGTAAATCAATAAAACTCGGTAATAAAAAGATTAAAACTCGGGAGGGAGACCACTTGGATTACTTCGGCGCAGTAACCGGTTTTTTGTTCTTCCCTGCACGGGTCTGCGTCTGCCACTCCATGCTATCCGGGTCAGAAGCAGGAGCAGCCGAGTCGTCCAACTCCATGGACAGGTCTGCCTCTTGAGTCGTGTCGCTGGTGTTGGCCAGCGTTTTCTTCCGGCTTGGATCACGGGGAGCCAGGCCCCGGCCGCGACCAGCCGAAGAGGCAGCGGAGGTGCTAGGCAGAGTGTCTTTCAACTCTGCCTGCTCCGGCCCCTTGAGTACAGGGAGAGCAGCACGAGAGTTGTGCCGCTCTTTGGAGGAGGTCCTCTCCAGTGAGTTGGAACGAGAGTGTCGCTCCTTTCCACTGGAGGAAGGCGTCGCGGTCAGGACGGGCATTGGCGTTGCCTGCCTGTCCTGAGACTTGGGGGCTGCTGATGTGCTCCCTCCAGAAGGTGGGGGAAGCTGCTGCCCCTGCGGGGGGGATGGGGCCCGAAAGGCCACTGCCAGGGCTTCAGGCGAGACCTGGGTGGCCTTCGATTCCGTTCGCGGCGGAGGGCCCCTGCGCACCGCATCAGAGTACGTGCCTTTCGAAAGAAAGGAGAACCTTTGCTTTGCTTCCGGATAAGATAAGTTTTCTTTTGCTCTTAAGGTGAGGATTTCCTTTTCCTGTCGCCAGGAGGGGCAAGAACGAGAGTACGCAGGGTGAGGACCCTTGCAGTTGGCACAGAAAGCTGCCGCTTCACAGTTGTCGGCTAGATGGTCGTGGCTACTGCACTTTGCACACGTCTCCTTCCCTCGACAGCTGCGTGATCCGTGGCCATAACGCTGGCAACGGAAGCACCGCTGGGGGTTGGGGACATATGGGCGGATGCGGCAGTTAAGGTATCCTGCCTTGATGGTTTCTGGCAGTGTGTTTCTTTCAAAAGTAAGGATTACGTGTTTCGAAGGAATTTCCTCACCATTTTTACGGAACATGATGCGCTTAACGGCAACAACGCCAACACCTTGGAGTCCCTCGAGAAGTTCTTCCTCACTAGTGTGTAAGAAGTCGTCCTCGGAGAGGACCCCACGGATGGTGTTGAGCCTGCGGTGAGGGCTAACCGACACTTTAACATCGAGAAAACTAGTCAGTTTAAGGATCGCTTCACTCTGTTTTTTGTTGGTTACCTCCACTAGGAGGTCTCCGGAGTGCTGCTTTTTAGCTTTGTGGGAAAATCCGACAAGGTTTTCTAGTACCTTCGCAGCAACAAAGGGCGACAGCTTTGAAACAGGTTTTTGTTCATCAAGTGAATGAACAACAAAAAACTTAGTAAATGTTTCTCCTTCAGAATCTCTGTCGATGGTCTTGGGTTCAAGACAACGCCTTTTAAAGGCTTGCCCTGAACGGGGTTTGGAAGAGGGGGGCGCCCTAGGAGGGCAAAGAGTGTTCAGAACCTGTGGTGTGCCGCCCACCACGGAGCCCAACGAGGGAATAGTTAACGGACCATAACAAAAATGGCTTTGCTGGAACCGTTAGACTATTAGCACTGCCCAGGTACTATAACCAAGTGTGGTTTTGGACAAGGGGTCTGTCGCCACCCAAGGTTAGCCCTTGCCGCCAAAGGAGTTGAAAAAGGAAAGAAGAGAAATGAGAAGAGTGAAAAGAAGGAGAAGACAAAGGTAAAAGAAGGGAGGGGATAGTAGAAGTGGCGACTGACTGAATCATTCTGGTCGGGCCAAGCCAGGACACCCGTCTACGGGAAGCGGGGGCCGAAGTGGTGTATTGCCTCACCCGGGGGGCCCCGAAGGGTCCAAACCTACCCCGGGTTCGACTCAACCACCAGGATGCCCTTTTCCCCGGACACGGGAAAGCCACGCACAGCCAGACGTGGGCGGGCAAACCCGCATGGCTCGGGGTCCGTGGAGACGCCACTCTCCAAACACCTGCTTTCACAGGTGCCCCCTGCGGGGAGCTACGCGTGACAGACGACACGGCCGAGGTACAGACATTCAACACCATCAAGGGCCTGTATCAAATGAAGAGACTTCCCTTCGGAGTGGCGGTAGCCCCTGCAATCTTCCAGAAAGTCATGGACACAACATTAGCAGACATCTCAGGAGTCTGTGTGTATCGACGACATCATCATCAGCGGGGAGATACGGAAGAACATAACTATCAACTAGATCAAGTACTGACGAGACTAGAAGGTGCAGGACTAAGACTAAAGGAAACCAAGTGCCGCTTCGGGGTGAGTGAAGTAAAATTTCTTGGCCACCTCATCAATGCGGACGGCATACATCCCACGCAGGACCAGATTCAGGCCGTAGTACAGGCGCCCGAGCCAAGGAACAAGAAAGAGCTGCAGTCCTTTCTGGGACCGCTAGCTTTTTATGACAGATTTCTACAGAATCGAGCAACGATTGCGAAAGAGCTCTATCACCTACTGGAACAAAAGACAGAGTGGCGGTGGGAGCAAAACCACCGCGAGGCTTTCCAGAAGTTGAAGGATCTGGTGGTGCAGTATACAGTACTGGCACACTATGACGAAAGAAAACCACTACTGTTGTCCTGCGACGCTTCGCCTTACGGTGTGGGCGCCGTACTAGCACAGTTGGACTCTGACGGCCGAGAGGCTCCGATTGCGTTTGCGTCCAGGACCCTGGGAACCACTGAGCGCAACTACTCACAACTGGACCGAGAGGGCCTAGCCATTGTGTATGGAGTCAGCCATTTTCATCAGTATGTCGCAGGGCGAAGCATGACAATCTACACAGATCATCAACCTCTTCTTGGCATCCTTGGAGCTGACAAGCCCGTTCCACAAGTGTTGTCACCGCGGATGACCAGGTGGTGCGTAAAATTGGCCGCTTATAAGTATGAGCTGAGGTACAGGCCAGGAAACCGCCATCAGAACGCGGACGCTCTAAGCCGACTTCCCATGTCCACCACGGAGGAGGAGCCAGAAGTACCCGGAGACCTACTGATGTTTGAGGCTTTGACCCGCCCACCGCTCTCCGCAGACCAAGTAGCCAGGGAGACAGCACGTGACGTCGTCCTGTTAACAGTATTCCAGGCAGTACAAGAAGGCAATATTCATCGGTATCAGTCCCCAGAGTACTCGCCGTACAGAAGTAAAGTGGCAGAGTTGTCGACACACAGAGGATGCGTAAGCTGGGGACACGGGTCGTGATTCCTAACAACTTGAGAAGAGACACGATGGCTCTAATTCACTCGGGTCATCGTGGAATTGTGGCGATGAAAGCTTGCGGTCGCAGCTAGGTTTGGTGGCCCGGGATCGACGCCGATATTGAAGCATGGGTCGCTGCATGTAGCACCTGCCAGATACACCGGAAGTCACCAGCGAAGGAACCGATCCCTGTGTGGAATAGGCCAACCGAGCCGTGGGACACTGTTCACCTGGACTTTGCAGGTCCCGTCGGGGGTCATGTTTTTGTGGTTGTGGTGGACGCGTTCACGAAGTGGCTGGAAGTGCGTGTGGTCCGCAACATGACGTCGGCCGCCATCATTAAAGAGTTACGGACCATTTTTGCAACGTTTGGACTACCAAGGAAGATTGTGTCGGACAATGGCGCGGCGCTAGTTTCTGAGGAGATGAAAACATTTTACCGAAACAACGGGATCATCACTGTAACTAGTGCGCCGTACCATCCCGCCACTAATGGCCAGGCGGAGCGCATGGTACAGGAACTGAAACTTGCACTCGGGAAGAAGGGAAAGGAAGAGCTGAATTGTGCGTTGGCCAGGTTTTTATTCAAACAGCATACTACCATTCACGTTGCACCGGGAAAAACGCCAGCATGGTTGCTTTATGGCAGGGAACTTCCATCAGCCCTTGAACGATTAAAAACTGTACTTTCTGAAGAGCCAGTCCGCACGGAAAGCGTCACTAACGCACGCGAACTGAGCGTGGGACAGTCGGTCTGGGCTAAGAAGTTTCCACACGGCAAAGGCTGGGTTCCTGGCGTAATCGAACGTCAGATGGGCCTCCGTTCATGGATGGTGAACAGATATGAAGGTTCGGTACGCCGGCATACCAACCACATACGTCAGCGATGTACAGCAGCCAGCACCCAACAAGAAGCGAAGACTCCGTCTCCTGTGTGGGACCTCAAGATTGACCAGAGTCCAACTCCACCACGGGCACCATCTCCCGGCGAAGATACTCCAGCTCGAGTAGACGCATCACCCCAGCGAGACAGTAGCAGGCCGGCAGCGTTTCCTCGCGAACCAGCGTCAGCTCCTTCGACGGCAGACGCTGGCCCCCAAATTATGCAACATCTGAAAAAAAAATGCACAGTACACACTGTGGGTTCACTATTTTAGCGAAAAGTCCCTATCGAGGTAACTACCCACGCCATAGTCCGCTCTTTGCGCGGCTACGGTCGGGTCCGTCCATTGACTGCCTCTTGGCTCCGGTGGACGAGAGGCTGCACCAACGCAGTGAGTCTATTTTTGACGTGTTTATTGACTCATATGCAAACACGCTTCGCTCTAGGACAGTGAAAGTCTGGGCGGAGGCTCAATCGCCAGTATCACCCGGTCGGTTTCCCGCGCTGCCACAATAGACAGATTCACGGGAAGTTGGAAGCCCACAAAGAAAAACCGAGCTCAATAGAGCAAGAGCTTCCGCCGACTAGAGCCCCCGGCCCAGGTTCGGGGCCGGCTTATATAGCCTTTTGGGAAATGGACGCGCCCCGGGGAGGCCGGTAGAAGTTTAGCCCGGAAACGGGACGCTTCCACAATCACTCCCAAGGGTGCGCCGGTGGCACTTTCACCCTACGAGGGCGACGGCGAGGGGAGAGCCATCCCCTTCGGGGAGTACGGCCTCGAATCCTCACATCCAGGAAGCCGTCGCTATGATGGCGACGACCCCCCATGGCCTGCACGTGGCTAGGGCCTAGATAGGGCAGAGAAACCTAGTGATTTCCACAAGAGATAGAAAAAATTGATGACCTAACGAGCGCACATTCCCCAATTTTTGCAATTATCTCATTTTGAGTGGGCGCTTGCTCGGAATTTTATAATAAGTCATCATCTCATTGATTACTACAACCATATCGCTTTAATTCAGTTGAAGGTTTTTCAACCCCCTCTGTGGAACAGTAGCTAATGCGTCCCATCCCAGGCTGAGCCATTCATTTCCCCGCCAGAGGCTGTGTTTCTTTGGGGCGAAACCCCCGGTGGTTAAACAAATCAGGAGACTGCCACTATGGCATTTCTCATTGCTCAAACTTGGGCCATAAAACCCCAAATTTGGATTGCTTTGCAGAATCTCATTTGTTAGTGTACCCCAGCTAAACAGACGGGACGGAGGAAAGGAGACAAACAGGCGCTAACCATGGTGCCCGGTACCCCGTCCATGTGCTGTTTAGCTTAACAATACTTTTTTATTGTTCTCTTGCTTAACCTCTACAAGCCGACAATGTCCTTGTTAGCATTTATTTTTTGGCCTTTAGTTGAATAATGTATAGCAGCCACAGTTTCTTGTTTATTGACCTGCCACTTTTTACTTTTATTTTTGTGAGGGCGTATAATGCATACCATATTTTGATTCTTTTTGTGCACTCCTTTCTGGTTAACTATAGTACTATATTTAGGCAGTACTTTTTTTTGTCTAAGAGATAAAATGTACTCCCCTTTATCTTTGAATTTCTAGAGTCGGATTGAGAGGCATTGCAGCACTTCCGACGCTGGAACACTGTCATCAGCAAGGAGCAGAGTGCCAGCGGGGAGTAGGAGGTCAGAACAGCTTTCCTTTGTGTGCGTCTGAGGTTTCGCTTACAAACTTTATATATATCAGACCACAGTAGTTTGTTTTGAAGTTCATTATGCCAGGCTTCTTGTATGTGCCTTTGTTTTCTCTTTCATACTTGCCTTTCACTGCCTGTGAACATCGTTTCTGTGCTCTTGTGGATTTGCACCGCAATATTTTTTCGCACGTCTGATATCACTCGGAGTGACTTTTTTTTTAACTTTATATTGTACAAGTTTCTGCTGTGCTTTTTTTTTCACAGAAAAAAAGGTTCTTTAAGGAAGTTGCATATAGTGTGGTGCATCTTGCAGTGGTTAGCTACCCTTTGAAATGTTGCAGTAAAACCACTGTGATCCACTGTGCATTCCAGCTGAGAAGTTGTTTTTGAAGTTGTCTTTGATGACAGGTGAAATATATTTTAATAGAAAATTTAAAGATTTTTGGTTTTAATTTTTGTGAAGAAATATGTTCTTCCTTACACTTAGCATAACATTCCTCAAGGTTGTAATGCTTGTATATGGTCGAAAGGGCTCAAGTGGGACACAGCATAAGTGATAAAACGTTGCCTCTCAAAAAAAGTGATGTGTTCTTTCTGTGTCAAAGTATATACTTAACATTTATGTGCAACTTCGTGCCACTTGTTAAGCTTGCATGTGAATTCTCTCAGGAAAGCTCTTGATTAGGAATTCATTACATTTTTCCTTTACCCGAGCGTTCAAAATGACCAAGATGCTGCTAAATCAAGGTGCTCCTCTTGGAATTACCCTTTCCTGTGCATGTCAGAGGTTTCGTGAACAATATATTTTCTCACTACGCCCACATCAATTTCTGGAGAGAGTACACCCTGTCATGCCTGTAGCAACCAGTCATTTTGGTTTAGAAGGAAACCGTGCAAATAGAGGTCCATAAATATTGTGACTCGAAATGGTGAAATGTGCTTAGATGGTGAGCATGTTAATTTTATGCTCGCTTTTCCTGCACAGGTTGTTAATTTAGCTCGGTTGTATCCTGGGCCTTCCCATTTGCTAGTCCCTCTTAAGCCACTGCAAAGAGACAACCTTTTTTTTAAAACAGCTTAGTTATTGGATTTGCATCCCACATAATGCATTTCCTCCCTCTCCCCCCCCCCCCCCCAAAAAAAAATAAAAATTAAGAAATATTAATTGCATGGTACTGATTTGAGTTTTCCGGAAACTGGCCCTCAGACACATTTAAGTCCTTTTTGGGGAGAACTCAAACGAGTCTCGTGTCTTTAATATTGCTTCTTGGGGTATAGATCGTAATCAGGTTGGGTAAAAAAAAAGCTTAGTTTTCTTTTCAATGCCCTGTGAAAGCCACTATAACTATTTGCTGCATCAACTGCAGAAAACTGAATGAACAGACATTTTTAAGAAATAAATGTGGGAAAACACGAGAAAACATGGCTAACGAAAGTTCTGGCATGCATAGGGAAAGGCATTTTGAAGGCAGCATCCTGACCGGTACGGTCCAGGTGAGCTCCAGTTCGGATAAAAAAAAGGATATCCCGTGGATGTCCGTTATCCCTAAAAAGTTATTCTTTGGACATTCGGTGGATATTTTAACGGGGAATGTTTTTTTGTGATCATCCGAGGGACGTCCGAAAGTCCGACCTAGATGTACGTGGGATGTCACCCGGATGAACAATTTGTTTGCACAGGCCCATCCTACGGACGTCCCCAGTACGTCCCTAGAATTTCTGCGGATATCCTACGGACGTTTCAATGTTCGTTGCCGGATGTCCACTGGATGTTCCTTGGATATCTATTGTCCAATGGGGCCGGCATGGAGATACACTTTTCTGCCAGTTCGATGTATTGCGACCGAGCTATGCTTCGTCCACGCGCAGGCAGCAATCGCGCGCCGATGGAGCGCGGAGTCGCGCGGAAGGGATGGCGCTCGGCCAGTCCCGATTCTGCTGTCAGCTGACACACAAACCTCTCGGCGCTGCAGATGGACATCGGCGCGGTCACCGGGCGCAAGCGCGGAAGGGCAGAGTGTTTTGTTTCCTTGGCTATGACCGTGCGGCAACGAGCAGCTCTGGAAACGGTGTCGCAGTAGCCGCTTGAACTTGCACACGGACGTGGAGTGAACAAAGTAACAAATGAGTGGCGTTTTGTAAACGCCCAGAAAGGTCGTGTGTCAATACAAACACGGAGGTACGGGTCGCTATCGTTTCATCGATAGCGTACTCTCGGATACCGGCGCCGTAGTAGGGTGCCCTTCGGTGTCGTAGCGGTTAGGTAGACTACCAAACAGACCGTTATTTCGCACGGTGACCCTTTGCTTAGCTTCACTACGCTCGGTTCAGTGGCATTGCTAAGGTCAGTGGCACCCGGTGCAGTGGGCCGCCGCAACCCCCCCCCCCCCTAATTGTTGCTTCTCTGGTGAATAGTTCTTTGTTATTGCACCTTCCCCCCCTCTTCACTGCCCAGCTGCACCCCCCCCCCCCCTCTACCCCTCCTGGTGATGCCACTGGCTCAGGGAGTTTCAATTTAATCTCATGCTCGACTTAGCGCACCGCACCTAGTCTGAACCGTCAATCGTTAAGCAAGCTGGACTTAATAATGAGGGAGTGTGCCGCCGTTTCGTTAAATGAGGCCCCCGAAGCCCTCTTCCCATGCCGGCGATATGAATGCCACTGAATAGTATATTTCCAAGGCTATGTCGCAAAAAAGAAGCTGTTGATGAAACATCGCGTGTCAGGGAAATTAACTGTCGGGGAAACGTCATTCAATGAACTGAGCGCCACCAGTTTTCACCCCCAGTGAGGTTGGTTACACTGCTCTTCTATGGTGTATTGGCCCCGAAACGACATCTCTATCTATCGGCGATCAAAGATGTGCGGAGGTTTCCCTCTTTAATCCCGTTACTCAAGGTGGGGCAAGATATGCCTGTGATGCATCGCCACCAACACGGGCCTAACACCTGTGCTGAGGGGGAATAATTACAGATTGCACGACGAAGACGACCCTGGTCCCAACCTTAACTGCATGACATGCGAAACCCCGGGTACGTGTAAACATCTGGTCTGTGAATGCAAGGTAAACAAGTCACAAAGGCACGACGCACTCCTCATCATTCTGCACAATGCACGACTTCAAATATATGAGGGCTGGGTAACCCCAAGCAAAAGACGGGGGAGGGGGGGGGGGCACGCAGGATCGAGATCCTGGACTCTTCACTCACCTACCTTAAGGCAGTGAACTGCACACACCTCATCTAACAACATCCTCTTCCTCTCCATTCATCCGTAATCATCCCGTCTCACCTTTATAAATAAACTTTTTTTGATCTGAAACACAGCATGATGTAAACGTGCACCACCTTTTCATGTTCGGTGAAGGATTCATTCCTTAGTTTTTTCTGGAGTTGATATCTCAGGTTGAACTACACCTTTTTCACGGGTAGACTTTGCATCATCGCTTATGTCATAAAAGGTTTGTCAACCAATTAAGGAGACACTTCAAATGGGACCCCCACATCTTCTTATACAAAACTTGAAAGTATAAAAGAGAGAGGACGAGGACCGGAACAGGACATCTTTCATTTCGCAACAACATAGAATGGCACAACGATAAAACCACCCCCCAAGGGTCTCAACATTCTGAAAGAGGGAAAGGAAATACTAGTTATAAAGGAAAGGGAATGCACTAAAAGAAAAGTTTGAAAAGCGCATCAGTCATCTAGTTATCTCCATCTTCTTCTTGGATATTCTAGTTGTATTATGGAAACGAATATCTGAATGTCAAACATCACTGATGTAGCTTAATGAAATAATTTTAAAATGTTTTTCCCCTAAACTAGCTATCAAAATTTTTCTACAAAACGACTTACTAGAATCCAACGCAGCAAATACTGTTTCTTTTTTGTTTGACTGGCAGCCTTTGTGGCGCTGAGGCTCTGTTTCGGCTTCCAAAGCGCCGGTTCAAGGGCTCAATCACTGGATGCACTCAAGACGATTTGCCTCCTATTTTTTTACATCCTGGGTTTATGCTCAAGACGTCGCTGCATTGACTAAAAACGAACAGTTTTTTGGAGGCATCATGCAGATGTAATGATGATTGTGGTGCAGTTACTTCTCAGACAATTTCAATACACTGGGCTAGTTGAAGGTATTTCAATGCCTACAAGACTAGGCAGATAGTGTGGGGCGCTCGGCCCGCCACACGGCGGCCAAACCGGCGACTAGCGGGGGACGGCACCCGGCGCCGACAGGGTAGAAAAGGGATGGCCCGTGTGGCCGAGTGCAGTGGTTGCCCCGAGTCTGGACCAGAGTCATGGTAATAAACCCTGTTTGACCCCGAAGAACGAGTCGTCTGGTTGATCACCTGCGGCGGACGGCGGAAGGCGAACGCCACATCAGGCGCCCAACGTGGACTCTGTCGTCCGTCGTCGGTGATCTCGACCAGACGGTTCGTCCTCCCTTTCTTCTACTTTGCGTTTCTTAATCTCTTTTCGGTCGTTGATTCGTCGCGGTTCGCGTTTTTCATTTTTCTATATCGCGTCGTGTTTTTCTTGTTCATTGTGACTTTTTGCGCGCTCGCCTATCACCGAGGTCTGCACGTCGCTGACGGTGCGGTTTTCTTGGCGTAGTTTGTTGGCGCGTTTTTTTTTCTTCCCTCGTGTTCGCGTGTGCTGTTTTTTTCCCTTGCCGCGCGTTTTTCTTTTTTTCATGCCTCCCAAGAAACAGTCCCAGCCCCCGTCCGACCACGGCGACTCCAGCGAAGAAGACGCGGAGCCCGGTCCGTCGTCGGCTGAGGTCCTGGCGCTCATGGCCCGAATGTCCGCCACCCTCCAGTTGGTGACGGAGCGCCTCGCAACCGGCACGGGAGGAGCCGGCGGCCATGTGCAGCAGCGTGGGCCCGAGCTTCACCCTCGGCTCACGGTCCCCGTGTACACGGGGTTCGACGACAGGAAGTCCGTCGCCGACTTCCTGGAAGAGCTGGACGTCTACGCCCGAGCGTCCGGCGCCTCGGAGAGCTACGTGCTCGAGCGCATCCTGCCCCTCGCCTTACAAGCGAGCGCGAGACGATGGTGGGTGTTGCAAACTCCCTTTCCGTCCCTAGAGGCGTTCCGCCGTAGCTTCCGAGAAGAGTTCCTGCCACCGGGGTACGACTCCCGAGTCCAGCGGGAGCTCGAACGACGTACCCAGCATCCAGAGGAAGGCCTCGTCGAATACATCCGGGCCATGCAGGAGCTGTTCAACCGAGCGGCGAAAGCTGCTCCCGAGTCGGAGAGGGTTGCACGCATCATCCGACAGAGCCACCCCCGTTACCACGTCTATCTTCAGGGGCGGCGGTTCGAGAGCGTGGAAGACCTCGTTCGTGCGGCGCGCGGCGTGCAAGACATGATCCTGGCCAGCGTGGACTACCGGCCGCCGCCCCCCGCCCCCCGCCACAGAAGCCCTCGAACCATCGTGCGCGTGGTCGCCACCTGCACGCACCGCCCTGGAACGCACCCCTCCGACTCACCGCCCACCCGAAAGGGTCGGCGCCTACGCCTACTTGCCCCGCGCCCTGGACACCCTTGAGTGCACTCGGGATGGCGACGGGAGGCTCGGTGCTGCATCACCGGCTGGGGTCAGCGTGAGCTTAAATTCCCGACCGAGGGAAGCCCCAGGCGCCTGGGATTGGTCCCCCCAGGGCCCGCACTTGGGTGGAAGCCCGCCGCGGGTGCCGCGAAACCCCGAGAGGGGCCGGCTGCAGTTCCCGGACAGCGAAAGCTGGCTGCATGACCCTCGGCGAGATCTTCAGATGGCCGAAAGGCCCCAGCGCCCGCCGAGAGGCGGCTGGCAACGTGGGAATGACCCGGCGGAGCCGAGAGGCAGCCGGCGAAGTGGGAGTGAACGGGGCAACGTGGGAACCCAGCGGCAGAATGACTCCTGCTACAACTGCGGACAGCGTGGCCACTTCCGCAGCCAGTGCCCACAACGGCGGCCCCGTGAGCAGCGAGAACTGCCTGACCAGGGAAACCGAGGCGGCCCGCGGCGCTGAACCCGGAGACCTCGCCGCCCAAGGCCGCCACCAGCCCCGGGAAATGTAAGTCGCCGGCAATACTTCCTTCTGTATGTCGAGTACGACCTACGAACCACAGCATCGAGCCTAGGATAACGATTTCTCTGCTCGGAGTTCTTTTCGCCGCCCTGTTCGATACCGGCGCGAGAGTTTCGCTTATCGGCGACGTCGTTTTTGAACTCTGCAAATCAAAAAATGTTAAGCTCCGTTGTTCGAGCACGCTTTTGCAGTTAGCGTCAGGCGCGCAAACAAAAGCAGCAGGCGCAGTAAGGCTGAGGATTTCTTTCGACGGAAAAACGCGGCGTCAGCGTTTCCTTTATCTGCCAGGATTGGCCGTACCTGTTATCTTGGGCCGAGATTTCATTGCAGACGAAAAGATTTCGCTCGACTTTGCTGCCGGCGGGTATCGGCTGGACAACCAGCCACACGTGACCCCCTTCACCAGACGTGAAGACTGCGTCACCGGCGCAACCCTTCCGACCCACTACACAGCGCGGCCAGCTGCAGTTCTTCCTGATGGCATCCGAGACGCCCTCAACGCGTGCCCAGCAACCAGCTCGCAAAAGCAGCAGCTCGAGAGCATCCTGCAGCCGTTCGCAACGATGTTCACGGAAACCCCGGGCAAGACCGACGTGTTGCTACACCGCATCGAGACTGGTGACGCCCGACCACTGCGGTGCAACCCTAGGCCCCTCAGCGTCCACAAGCGAGCCCTATTAGACGCAGCACTACAGGAGATGCTGGATACCGGAGCAGTGCAAGAGTCCCAGAGTCCATGGGCCTCCCCCGTCGTCTTGGCTTTGAAGAAGGACGGCTCAGTACGACTTTGCGTGGATTATCGCCGCCTCAACGCAGTGACGGTGAGAGATTCGTACCCCTTTCCTTCCATTGACTCGGTTATGTACGCGATTGGTAACGCGAAAGTGTTCACCACTTTGGACTGCAGTGGAGGTTTTTTGCAAATTGAGATTGATCCAGAGGACGTGCCAAAGACTGCGTTCCCTTGCGACAGAGGATTGTTTGAATTTACCCGCCTCCCCTTTGGCCTTTCCAATTCACCCGCTAGCTTCCAGCGCTTAATGGATATCGTTCTCGGCGACACAAAATATAAATTCGCCATGGCATACATGGATGACATCGTTATTTTTTCCCAGACTTTCGAGGAACACCTGAAGCATCTTGGGATCGTCCTCGAGCGCCTGCGCAACGCCGGCCTGACTATTCACCCTGACAAGGCGCAGCTCGCTTCACCACAAATTAACCTCCTTGGCTTTGTAGTGGACAATGGAGTTCTTCGCCCCAACGAGGACAAGCTGCGTGCAATAACAAAGTATCCGCAGCCACACGACGTCAAGGGTTTGCAGCGGTTTCTTGGATTGATTGGGTTTTATCGCCAGTTCATCCCTCGCTGCGCCGAGATCGCTAACCCCCTGACCTTGCTCTTGCGCAAAGGCGAGAAATGGCGGTGGGGGGAGGATCAGCGCGTCGCTTTCCTTCAGCTCTCGAAAGCAATTACCGACGTCGCCTCTTTGAAGTTGGCGGATCTCAACCGACAATTTGTCGTCCAAACAGATGCCAGCAACTTCGGCCTGGGCGCAGTCCTCCTTCAGGAACACGACAACGTTCTTCGCCCAGTCGCCTTCGCTAGCCGCACGCTGACAGCGGCCGAGCGAAACTACTCCGTGACGGAAAAGGAGTGTCTCGCCATCATCTTCGCCCTCAAGAAGTTTAACATGTATCTCGATGGCGCTTCCTTTCAGATACAGACGGATCACCAAGCGCTCTCCTGGCTGAAGAATTTGCAGAATCCAGCCGGACGTCTTGCACGATGGGCTCTGACACTGCAAGCGTACGACTACAGGAAAGGAGCAACTAATATTGTGGCAGACGCACTGTCACGGGCTCCTTTGCAGGTCCCTCCCACTGAGACGGAACCGAAGTTGGTGGGATTAACCGACATCGTGGCCCGCACTTCGGAGTCACGGTGGGGGACGTTGGTGAGCAGAGCAGACCTCCGCAAGGCCCAGCAGGAAGATGGACTTTGTCGACGCGTGTGCGAGAGGCTTGCGGCACGAAGAGCAAGCGGCACCGGAAGCGACGACGAGTACAACTCGTACCTGCTGAGCGAGGACGGACTCCTTCTCCGCTACATCCCCCAGGCAGACGACGACAGCGATGGATCGCCTTTCCGGATTGTGATACCTCGGAAGCTGCGCAAATCATTCATCAGGTACTTCCATGATTCAGCATTAGCGGGTCACAGTAGCGGCAGTAAGACTTACGATAAGTTTTGTCGTGTTGCGACTTGGCCAGGAATCAGGCAGGATGTACTGAAGTATGCTCGCAGTTGTCCAGTGCGTCAGAAGGCGAAACCTCGCGGAGGCCAACCACCAGGATTAATGCAGCCAGTCGTTAGCCAGTCGCCTTGGCAGATTGTCGCATGTGATGTCATGGGACCGTTTCCACGTAGTCCTCGCGGAAATCAGTACCTACTTGTTGTGACTGACCACATCACCAAGTGGGTCGAACTGTTCCCCTTACGGAAGCTTCTTTCGCAGCGGGTCTGGGACTGCCTTCTGTCCGTTTTCACGAGATTCGGCTTTCCTGCAGAGCTCATCACGGACGGTGCTTCGTACTTTCGAAGCAAGATTTTCGTCGACACCTGCGCTGCGCTTGGAATACGGCACAAACTGACTTCGCCGTATCATCCGCAAGCCAACATCACGGAGAGGATCAACCGCAACCTCAAAATGATGTTGATTTCCCACACAGCCCGTCACAAAGACTGGGATGCCAAACTCGACGAGATGGCATTTGCAACGCGCACCACGGTCAACCGATCCACTGGTTTCACGCCTGCCCGTCTCAACTTTGGTAAGGAGCTTACCTTCCCAATGGAAAATTCATTTCTATACACAGATGTTGCGCAGAATGGACGCCCATACGCGCAGTTCGCCCAGGACGTCCATCACCGACTCTCGTCGGCCGTTCGTGAGGCACGAGAGAACCTCGACGTCGCTCGTCTTCAACAGGCCGCCCAGTACGACAAGGGCCGCCGCAGTGTCCACTTTCAGGTTGGAGACCTGGTACTTCGTCGGACACATCCCCCCAGCGATGCGTCGAAAGGCTTCGCAGCATCCCTCGCCAACCGTTGGGATGGACCCTTTCGCATAACGGAAACAATTTCCCCGCTGAGCTACCGCCTAGCACGACTGCATGGTACACAGCAGTACGGCCCAATTCACGTGTCTGAGCTCAAGCGTTACTGCGAGCCAGCAGTTTTTCCGCAGGTCCCGGACATCCCAGCTCCCAGCCAGCCCTTGGACCACGGAACTACGCCCAGGCGGTACAACCTACGCCCTCGGTGACTCACCACCTGTTCTATTCATATCCTTTTTTTGGCTGGCTGCGTCTCTTCGCGGAGAGGGGGGGAGAGGATCCATCTCCTTCCCGCGGGTCTGCCCTTTGTTTTCACAAAGGGATTGTTCTGTTCGCGAGTGTCTCCGAGCATGTTTGACGTATCACAACCAGACCCGTTAATTCGTCCTTTTTCTTCGTGTGCCCGTTCCCTATTTCCTCCGCAGGATCGTCACTGCCACCAAGAGCGTTCCCGCCACGCCTATCATTTCAGGCGATTGGCGGCACGCTTCCCGCCGCGCCGTGAGCGTGCCTCCGTCGCGACTTGGACTGTGCTGGTAGAGGACCGCCCGGTGGGCTGGGCCTCAGCGCTACGCTGGAGAGAGCAGCCCCGGCCCGAGCGTGGCGCGCCCCCGGAGTCCGTCCCCGAGCCTTTCCGGGGCAACACGCTGGAGGACCGGCACCCGCACGAGCCCGCGGCCGTATACAACGAGGCGGAGCGCCGCCTGCTGTGCCCCGTCTGCGGGGTGCCGGAGCTCCACCGCCCCACCCACCTCGCGGGCGCCTTGCACCAGGCCCGCGTCGCGGCGGACTGGGCTCGCCGAGCCGCGCCACCTCCTGCTGCACCTCCGGCAGCCCCCCGCCCGTTGGAGGTCGCGGAAGCCATCCGGATCCTCCGCCAAGTCCGCCCGGATCTGCTCCGCGACCCGGCCCACGAGGAGGCCATCTTAGACCTCGACCTCTAAAAGGGGGGGGGGGGGGGGGGAGGTGTGGGGCGCTCGGCCCGCCACACGGCGGCCAAACCGGCGACTAGCGGGGGGGCGGCACCCGGCGCCGACAGGGTAGAAAAGGGATGGCTCGTGTGGCCGAGTGCAGTGGTTGCCCCGAGTCTGGACCAGAGTCATGGTAATAAACCCTGTTTGACCCCGAAGAACGAGTCGTCTGGTTGATCACCTGCGGCGGACGGCGGAAGGCGAACGCCACAATAGTGAGGGTCACGAGCCTGATATAGAGGTTGTTCGTTTGTGACCACGATAGGAAGCAAAAATTGAGGTGTGGGCCTGCACTGACATTCGGGTCAAGGCCAAATCGTCGAAAAATAATTCGTCGAAAAGCAATTGGTTGAATCGGTCTATTCGAAGTAGGGTGCTCGTTGAGGCACAATGTGTCGAAAAGTCCAACTTCTCACCACTCGTCTAAAGGGCCATTCAGTCGCTGCATTGCATTTAGCTCCTATCTCAGAACACAGGCACATGTTAGAGATTGTAAGTTGTAGGGTTCTCGTCCGATTCCCCCGGCCCCTGCCTCCGGATGAACGTGACACAGCAAACGCATAGCTCTCGGCAGAAGGGGTTTATTCCACTCACATTCTGGTGGGGGGTTTCGGGGTCGGGACAGGTGATCGAGGAAGCCTGGAGGGGTGCGCCGCCACTGTATGCTGCATGCCGATCGTCCGTGCGGTGCTAGTCTACACCACATCCTGTGGACGTTGCCGTCGAGGGTCGAATCCGGAGTCTAAATCCGGACCATGTCACCGGGCAGTCGCCCGAGCCGACGTCGCGGTCGCCACCCCCGCGCACGTCCGTCGTGGCCCGTTTCCCGCGCAAGAGTCCCCACCCTATTTCCCGTCGTCCGAGCCCTCCCCGCCGTTCCCGCCGTCACCGCGTACCAGACCGGCCGGAGCCTCTTCTTTCCCATCTTGGGCGGTCTCTCGCTGGAGCTCCCCGTCTGGCTCTGCCGTAGCACGTGCAGGGCCTCGGGCGCCGACGCTGTCCGGGAGGGGGGGTCCTGGATGTCCACCGCCAACGCCGCCAACGTCTTCCAGATGGGTCCCTTTTCTATTTGCCGTCGTCCGAGCTTCCCCCGTTCCCGCCGTCGCCACGCACCAGACCGGCAGGGGCCGCTTGTCTCCCATCGTGGGCGGTCTCTCCCTCGAGCTCCCCGTCTGGCTCTGCCGCGGCACGAGCAGGGCCCCGGGCGCCGACGCGGTCCGGGAGGGGGGTCCTATGATGTCCACCGCCGACACCGCCAATGTCTTCAAGATGGGTCCCGAGAGAGGAGGCGCTCGGGAACCAAACCTCAAAGGCGCCGTCCTTGCCACGGAGGGGACCGAAAACGAGTCTCCAGGCGCCGGCGTCCGGTTGTCGACCAGAAGGGATGCCGACGGGACCCCACACCATCCCCCCCTCAAACGAAGGCCCGGGGGTCATGAAGGTCAGAAGTGGAGGTGGCGCAGATGACCCAAATACCGCACGGGAGCTCAGCTGAGTGTCGCCGATAATGGCGATCACCCTTGATGATCGCGACGAGGGTGCCAAACGAGGCAAGCCCGCCGGGACAGTTCATTCACAGGGAAGCCCGACCAGGCGGTGTACAGTCCAGAAGCGGACACAGAGCACCACCGCTCACAGCACGCACCGGCACTAAGTCGCACACAATACACCAAAATTGAAAGTCCCTTCCACCCCAGTGTTCGAGACAGAAAAACATACGCTAACAAATCGCGGCCCTGAATATCGTACAGCGTGACAAAACCAAATCTTCAGCTCAGTGTGCATGCCACAAGATACAAACGAAGCTCTTCGTTCTAAAGCTATTAAGCATACACTCATCAAGGTCGTCACGCTACATGTTCAAAAGATGTACCCAAATATCAAACCTATCATCAACTCAGGAAGCATGCAACAACACCAAACTATTGTCGATATGTATAGTCATTAAACAACCATTGTTCTTATACAAGACAACCCAATCGTTCTCTACTAAAATGTTACATAATCCACGGGAGCGCTAGAGAATCGCTTCTCCGACAACAGAATTCACCTTCCACACAGCTAAATCACTTGTGATGAAAACACAAAATATCAGCACAAAAGATAACCGCCTGCACGTCACAAGCAGCTACAAATCCTGCACCATTCGCGAGGTGCGATACACAATAACCATACGAACAAAACCTGCCGCTGACAGTACCAATTAACATTACGCATATTCACGTAGACATCGTTCGCGACTTCTAAGCCACAAGCACGCTACTACTACGCTACGCGGCATGCCGTCATCGGGTTGGATAGCCACCACCCCGAGAGGCCCGTGCCCAGCGGTACCGGCCATTGAGGCCAACACAAGGGGACAACATTTTGATATGCCGGATGGTGCGTCCAGCAAGTCTATTGGACGTCCTTCTTACAAGGCTCTGTCCGCAACGTCTGGCCGTGTACCAGAGGTTGCCGCGTCACTGTTCGGGGATAATCTCCAAACAAGAGCGATGAGCGTGCAACGGGGGTACACACCGAAGTGTAGTGGAGTGACCACTATGGAGTCCTGGCCCTGCACAAGCTCGAGAGTTTTGATCAACGCATTGATGCACATTCAAGTTCTCCCCCAGCCAAGCCACAACACCGCATGACTGAAAAGTCTTCTTGCGATTGTCAAGGTCGGCCAGGATCGAGCAATGGAGGTGCCTCATTTACGCGTCTCGCAACTCTTCTATTTTCAATCCAAGCAACGAGTCCTTGGATGAACGCAGCAGGGTAGGCACAAAGCCCGCCCCAGACCAAGTCGAAACACCGCATAACCCAAAAGTCTTCTTGCGACTGGAAAGACTGACCGGGTTCGAACAATGTAAGCACCCCACACGCGCATCTTCTCTTCCGCGCTACAGGTGCAACACCGAAGTGCCATATAATCTAACCGGCCGATCTTGGAAATGGACGAGTTAATAAACTATGTTTGCTTCGCATAAACCGTTTCCGCAGCGTCGAAGTGTTTACCGCATTTACCGCTGGCTTCCAACACCCGCTGGTCGTTCGTGCAAAAGCTGCAGTTTGTACAGCGACGGGCTGACCTAACGCACAACAGTTATAAGCCGCCGACGGCCATGCCGCTGCCATAATTTCTAGGCTTCCCGGGCACCCGCCGACGTGAACCGTACGTTTTTCCGGGCCTCCCGCGCAGCTGTACAGGATAAAACTATCAACAACTCGTCTCATTATCGCAAGACCGCCACCTCCTCCGTGAGGCTCTTCACTACACGAGAACGTCTCCTTCCCCACCTAACCGTCTTTCCCCCTTTAAGTCTAACCCGTCATCCCTCCGCACGCCCTCGCGTCCCAACGCGTACCAAACACGGCGGAGAACCGGTACCATGCCCAGCGGCAACGCAGGGCACGCACCTCCGCGCCCCTTCTCCGGGCATGGGTACAACAACTCGAGAGTAATCTCCGCCCTGAAGCGCAAACTCCGATAAGGCGGTGTGAGGGTCCGGCAAAAACTGCACGCAATTAAGCGGGATCACCCTCACGACTCTACAGCCAGGGACGAACGGAACGTGACAATCGCGTCAACCTGGACCCCACGGAGCATTACACACAGCCACTGACAAGGTGGGCACGGAAACTCGGTGGCTCTCGGAATTCCGATGCATTCGCACCAGGCATCGCGTATCTGACAACACTTGGGGGGATTAGTCCCAAGGTATCACCTCTGGCCGCAAGGTACTGCATCAGTGCGGTCGGAGCCACAAGAGCACATATTGTACCCAAACGCTGTGGACGCACGGTACTCAAAACCGCGCCGACAGCACAAAACAAGGCCAGCTGAGAGGGAGCGTGCAGTAAAACTCGAGCGCTAGGCTCCCCTCGGACAAAATGCAGTTCGGGAATAATTTCTCGATGCAGTCCGTGCAACCGCCGTCCGCAATGCAAGTAGTATTGAGATACCCCCACAGCGAACCCTCTCTGACGCGAGCAGTCGAAAACAGTCAATCCAAAGCACTGCAACGACACCCGAACAAAGGCGGCCGCGCGCGTCTAATCGCCTAATAAATGAGCTGACATCTCACCGATCGGACGTAGACGGCCGGAGGCGTAGTTGGGGCGACAGAACACCCGACACTGCAGGCCTCAAAGAAGGCGGGAATATCCACGCACATTGAACACTTGCGCGGCGTCAAGAAGCTGAAGGATAGACCTGCCAGCATCCGACGGCACAGCTAAACAGTAGATTAAGGCTCTCCTCGCCACAGGGGATAAACTCCTGGTTGATTGGGACAAAGGATTGTCAGAAAAGACAACGTCTAGGTCCGCGCTTCCTCATCAAGCAAACGATCATGTCGGATCTCGTGCGGCGTTGCTACAACGAGGATCGCCCCCAAAAGGAGTGCGGAAGCAATGCCCCCATCCAACCGGAAACAGGCCAGGAATCGGAACTCTAGCCGGAATGTAAATCAGGCCCCACGTTGGGCGCCAATTATGTAGGGTTCTCGTCCGATTCCCCCGGCCCCTGCCTCCGGATGAACGTGACACAGCAAACGCATAGCTCTCGGCAGAAGGGGTTTATTCCACTCACATTCTGGTGGGGGGTTTCGGGGTCGGGACAGGTGATCGAGGAAGCCTGGAGGGGTGCGCTGCCACTGTATGCTGCATGCCGATCGTCCGTGCGGTGCTAGTCTACACCACATCCTGTGGACGTTGCCGTCGAGGGTCGAATCCGGAGTCTAAATCCGGACCATGTCACCGGGCAGTCGCCCGAGCCGACGTCGCGGTCGCCACCCCCGCGCACGTCCGTCGTGGCCCGTTTCCCGCGCAAGAGTCCCCACCCTATTTCCCGTCGTCCGAGCCCTCCCCGCCGTTCCCGCCGTCACCGCGTACCAGACCGGCCGGAGCCTCTTCTTTCCCATCTTGGGCGGTCTCTCGCTGGAGCTCCCCGTCTGGCTCTGCCGTAGCACGTGCAGGGCCTCGGGCGCCGACGCTGTCCGGGAGGGGGGGTCCTGGATGTCCACCGCCAACGCCGCCAACGTCTTCCAGATGGGTCCCTTTTCTATTTGCCGTCGTCCGAGCTTCCCCCGTTCCCGCCGTCGCCACGCACCAGACCGGCAGGGGCCGCTTGTCTCCCATCGTGGGCGGTCTCTCCCTCGAGCTCCCCGTCTGGCTCTGCCGCGGCACGAGCAGGGCCCCGGGCGCCGACGCGGTCCGGGAGGGGGGTCCTATGATGTCCACCGCCGACACCGCCAATGTCTTCAAGATGGGTCCCGAGAGAGGAGGCGCTCGGGAACCAAACCTCAAAGGCGCCGTCCTTGCCACGGAGGGGACCGAAAACGAGTCTCCAGGCGCCGGCGTCCGGTTGTCGACCAGAAGGGATGCCGACGGGACCCCACAAAGTTCAGAAACTCCATCACCAGCAAACAAGATAAGACCAAACTCGAACTTTGATCGTCTTAAATAGTGTAGAAGGAGCTAGATGGTGACCGTCATCGGGTGCGGCGAACCATCCCATAACCAGCTACCATTCAAAAGACTGCAACTGAAAACTGTTCATAAGGAACAAAACCCGAAGGAGGACAGAAACTGGAGAATGCACGTTGTCCCCAAATTATGCAGATATCTATACAAGTAACATTATATACAAATTTCAACAACAATTGACAGAAAAGAAGAAGGCTCACGCAATTACAAGAGAAGGAAAGAGAAAGAACAAAAACATCTCCTTCCCACAGGCGTTCAACTAAACAAAAATAAGTTGAAAGTAACAAGGAAGATAATGGTGGGATGACACATATCTCTACTTGTCTCAACGTCTTGTCCTGTCTTCACCCTCTTGTGAGTTGCCTTTCAACTCGGTAACCTTGGGGGCTATGTTCGACAAATCTTTCGTTTCTCCTAAAAAGAAGCGGAAGTGACAGAAGTGACGATATTGCGTCTTATTGGTTAGAGGCTCAAATGACGAAAGTTCCGCCTTTCGTCATTTGAGCTTCTAGCCCAGGGGTGGCCAGGCTGACCCAGCCTAAGAGCCGCAAACAAAACCACGAAACTTCCAAGAGCCGCATGGGGAAGGGGGGGAATCTTGTCCAGCACAATAAAAGATAAATCTATTCAAGTCAAAAGCAGTCCATCTGTACGTAAGGTACCAGTAGCACGAGACTACCAAACTGCAATCTGTCTTTCGATTTAAAACACGTTCCATTTCTCCTTTTGGGGAAGTGCTCGTCTGATCGGAAAGGAGGGCGGGGTGTGTGTGTTTGTGGAGGGGGGGTAGGGGGGGTGGAACCGCGAGCCGCAGCTTGGTCTAGTTCTACCTTCTAGAAGCGGTATAACTTTGTAACGCCTAATAAACCCAGAATACCAGCAAATCTCGGCAAGTGCACCCACATAGCATCTCCGACCCTCCGTATGTCCACCATTTTAGAAATCGGTGCCGCCACCTATAGTTGGAGTCGCGAATGGAGGGCGCGGTAGTCGGCGAAAATGGCAGACGAAAGGATGCCTGTTATACAGTTTCGGTTGCAAGTTTCAGCGTAAATAATGTGTGCTGTATATTTTAGGTTAATTTGATTACTGATTTTTCAGCACTATTATTTCTGCAGCTGTTTGACATTCTTTTTTTGCTTGTGCACACACGACTGTTGGCACGTTGCCTTACGTTTCAAAGCGAAACGAGAGCGCAAGAAGCTCCGGGATCAGGAGTGAGCTGCGGAAGAGGGCGAGGAAGAGGCGCCAGCGCGACCGAAGCAGCAGAGGGTGCCGAAGAATCCTTGCCAGGAACGCGTGATCAGGCCTGGCACGGTATGAAGGATTGTTTGAGAAATATTATTTTAAATTATATTATCAATCAAATTTGGCATAAATTTTGTACTTCCATCGATTTTATTGCAGAATGCGGTGCTCCCAGCTGATGGAGAGGACAGAGAAAGCGTAAACGGCCATGTCTTCGAAATTCAGAAAGAACTCTGCAAGACGAGGCCCAACGTGGTTTATGTGGCCCACGCCATGGCAAGAACGTTCGCCTCACGGCGCCTCTGAGTGACGACGGAGCACCCGGCTGTCGCCACTCTCCTCTCTATGTACCCAGCGTATCAGCTTGGTACCATCGTGAGTATTATTCAGATTTGAAACTAGGGTGCCAGAGAGGAAGAGTGCCATTGTGTTGACTGTTTTTGGTTCCCTTTGGTCCTTTAGCTGCAGCAGGAGTTCACTGCTGCTACAGGAAAGTTAATCCAGGACAGCCTCACAGCTGCCCTGGCAAGGAGCAGCCTCCGGAATCTGGAGGCTGCTAGAAGCAAGCGTCATGCTGCCGAATTTTTTAATACCTTGAGGGCAGGATTGCCATGAACGACAACGGTCCACCTGACGGTAGGAATTGATCAAAGTAGTCAAGGTGGACAGAATGAATATGGATAACAGATAACTGGCAATGCTCAATGTCGCTGCGTGCAAGTTTTAATAACTAAGGAGAAGAATACTGATAGGTCTACAAAATTCTGCTACCTGAGGCCAGGTTTACAAAGCACGTCTTATCTTAGAACATTTTAGCTAAGAGGTTTGTAAGTTACGAGCATTTTGAGAGGAGGCGAAATCGGTATTCACAGACGCATTCTTAGGGGAGAGGAGGAAGGCGCCACTTTTGTTCAGAAAAACGACCACTTTCGGCATCTCGCCAGTCTCTGAACACCGCAAGAGCAGACTGCTGCTTTGGTGATGGCATCTTCAGCGTCCCAAACAGCCAATCAGAATGCTTACCATGCTGGAGCAGACGCGCATTTCGAGAAAAACAGAGAGGCAGCGCCAGTCGCGGCATGCACGTATCATTATGCTTGTTTGTTTACTGTGCTCATGCAGTATGATGCCGATACCTACCGAAGGGTAAACGGTCTCAAATGTTTAGTTTTATCGAGGCCAAGGAAAGATTTGTCACTGGCGCCGACAAACGACATTAATACAAAAGGAGACGGGCCGCATTTGCTTGCTTAGTCGTGCGCAAGGAAACAAATTTTCACATGGTTTTTCAAGATCTCGTGGTCCTAAAAGGACGTAGGCGATATTGAAAAAGGGAAGCACGCAAAATGCTCACAAATATGCATACCAGACATAGCATGGATTGTGGAGTCGTAACACACAGGATGAGTGCTCGACCTGCCTGCCCGTTTCTGCATACCACATGCTGCAAAAGAAATATGTACGGCATTTATTTGAGCTCTATGTGAAACGAAACGACGCATCCAATGTGCGGGACCCTAATACGACTTTGCGAATGCGTCCACTACCAACACACATTTCCCGAGACGCCACTGCAGTCCACCTTCTTAGAAAACCACAACCGAACGATGGAGGGGACACTTATAATCACTAAATCAATGTCACGCTATCCATACGAGAACGGTCCACCAGATCCGCTCAAGAGTCGTGCGGGCAGCCACCTTCCGCTGATTCACTATGGCGCGTCTAGCCGTCTCACCCTTCTAGGCCTTGTAAGACAAATTCGGTCGCCAGGCCGAATCCTGGGCTGCGTCCTGGGAGCGTATTTTTGCGTCCTTCTTTCTCTTCTCTTGCTGCTTGAAACCGGAACGCACGATAACATGCAAAACAAATGGCTCTCGCTTGTGCCTTAAACTCTTCGGTTGTCGCGGGATCACGGCAAGGTATCCAACTGACGTGCAGCCATGTTGACTAAAAAGTTTGTAAAACACCTTGGAGGCTGTGGTACGACTTCATCGCACATCACACAAATTTTAAGACAATTTTGTTTGGTGAATACGGATTTGTTCTCAGGTTTCGTCGTAGAAACTTTTTTCATTGTAAGGTTGTTTGTAAATCCAGCCTCTGGTCTTAACGGTATTTCAATTAAGCCGATCTACTTGGCCTTAAATTTTTCATCGAGTCACCCGTATCTTGTGATAAAAATCCCCTCAAGCTACCGCCAGCTTATGCAACCATTCAATCACTGTCATATTTGAGTCTCTTCAATATTGTGAAAGGATGGATGCAAATGCAACAATACTGGTTTTATACCGCTCCCTGAAATTTCTCTGGAGCGTGCTGCAGAGCCATTCAAGATCAAGTGTCGAGTGACAGGTACCCACCGTCCTAAGTCTTTTAAGTTTTCTGCCCGTCTCCCGGCAGCAGCCGAACTGGTCAGGCTCCAATTCAGGTAGTCCAACGCACCCGCCTCAACGTACCTAATCAACAAGTTGTAAATGCACCATATCTCTCGGATTTGTAAAACAGCAAACATTTTCAGGTTCGAGACTGGGCAACGACTACGCGACCCACCTGTCTGAATTTTTTTGCTACAATCTTACCTCTGCGAGCATTCTAAAACTTTGTTCTGAAAGCTTTTGGTTGGTCAGTTCAGTACCTAAATCAAGGCTGTACTATCAGATTTAATGCAGTCATTCATGTACACTTCTCACACTGGCAATACATTTATCTTGCCACCACAGCGTCCAGCGTTATGAAAATGACATCCGCTTTCCTCCGGTGATTGGTGTTACATTTTTTATTCAACATATTTTTGTCACTTTGATGGCCTTAAAAAGTAGGTTTCTTACGGCAGCTACTGACAACATACAGAAGACATAAAGACCTGTACTGTACATCTTAACTTCTTTGGAAAAAGCACAAAAAAGCTTCCAGTGCTGCAAAGCAAATGGAACAAAATTTTATCTCTTAGGATGGCACATGGAAAAGTTTACTTGTGGCTGTGGGAAGCATGGGACCATGACGAGCGGAGCATTTCACGTAATTTCCAGCGTTCTAACCACAAAAACCTTTTTTTTTTTTTGCGTAGACATTTGCAATGTGCTAGTGATTGCACTTCCGGTTATCATCTTTTGAAAAGGAGCGACATCCCACCATACTGCATGAGTGCCTTGGTTTCGATTTGATCTTTTTTTCATAAAATATATATGTAACTGCAGTGAAAACTTTGATATCCAATGTCCTGAGATGAGGGTCTATCGGGTCGCACAAAGAAGTGAATAGAAATGTATAACGAGCTTACACTTTTTAAAATACTTATTAAGTATCAAAAAATCCGTTTGAAGATTTCGAAACAGAAACTCAAAAGATGGCGAACATAGGAGGTTATCATACACGAAAATGGAAAAATAAGAAAAAAAAACAATAACAACAAAGTTGCAGACGGCCCTCCATATGTCCGGACAAAGCGTAGTAGACGAACCGGTGGTAGTAAGCGAGTAAGCGACGAAGCGAATGAAAGAAAGTAAAAACTAAGCCAAACAAGGCAAAGCAAAAAAACGCAAAAAAATAGAGTGCAGGCGAGCTGGTGTAAGTTGAAGATGATTGTAAACCTGAGAATGGGGCAGAAAAGAGAACACAACAGAAGGTAGAAAAAGAGGAGGCAACGTCTCCTCTTTTTCTACCTTTTGTTGGGTTCAATTTTCTGCCCCAGTCTCAGGTTTACAATCATGTTAAAAAAAACGCGATGGTTCGAACGTCAAGTAAACATAAGAAAGAAAAAAAGGAAACAAAAACATGAACGCAGGAGGAAGAAAAACCACGGCGGTGTAGTGTCGCCTCAAGCAAAACATAAAAAGAAAGACTTCGAAAAATGGAAGGAGGTGCACAACCGTCAAACGGATGTTTTTTTGTTTTTTTTTAACTCCGTTTTTATTAGTTTAAGTAATAGCGTCGGATTTGCATGTGAAAAATCGACTTCTTCCAGAGCATACTGACATCACAGTAACGTACATGGTTCGAAATTGCCTTTTGCTACTTCATTCAGAGACGATCGGTTGATGATGGTTGGGGGTTTATTGGCGCAAGAGCAACTTAGGCCATAATGCGCCAAAACAGAGGTTTGTATAAGGAGCTTAGAAATGCAATCCAAAATAACTGCAAGCTACAGCTGGTGTAAAAGGCCAGTTTTATGCAGAAATTTTATAACTCCATTGAACGGTACCAAGGGTTGATCAATAAGTAGAAAATATGGATGAAAAGGAAGATGATCCCGGAACAGTTCTGGGAAACATGATTGGCGCTGTTGATTTAAAGATTTACAATGCCACAGGATGTGCAGGACAGTCATAGCTTTACCACAGTTGTCGCAGAGCTTAACATCCTCATTACAAAGAAGGTGCAGGTGAGTCAAACGGGTACGCCCAATTCTTAAGCGGCAAAGAAGAACTTCAACGTGACGGTCTTTATGAAAAGAGCTCTCCCATACCCCCAGAAGGGGCTGATGACGTGTAGCTTGTTATCTTCTTCCATATCCCAATCCAGCTGCCATGACTTCATAATCAATTTCTGTATGAACGGTTTCAGGTCTTGGTGTGGCAGGCCAAGGGGCACTCTTGGGCACTCTTTCGCAGAGGCAACAAGCAAGTCTGCTTTCTCATTGCCAGGAATACCCACGTGGCTTGGAACCCAGCAGAATTTGATCAGGTGTCCTTGCTGAAGAGCTCGATTTAACTGAACCGGAAGACGTTGCACAAGAGGGTTCTTGTTGTCTGTTAAGGACGAAATTGCTAGAAGAACGCTCTGGGAATCGACAAACAGAATTGCTTTCGTGATATTGTTCTCTAATAAATACTCCACAGCCATTAAAATGGCATACAATTCAGCTGTAAAAATACTTGCAAGAGTGTTGAGCTGTCGAACTTTCCTGAAAGCATTGGAATAAACCGCACATCCCGCAAAAGTTGAGGTTTTAGACCCATCAGTGTATAAATGCAAATAGTCCTTGTATTTCTGTTGTAAATCGAAAAACTCCTGTTGAAGAACAAATGGTGAAACAGCTCTCTTTCTGTACTTGGACAGTAACCAGTCACAGGAGATTGGTAGAAGGTCCCAAGGTGCAACTCTCTCATTGCTCTTCAGCAAAGCAGCGTCACTAAAGGTAAGATGGAGCGATGTTGTCATCCTTTGAACTCTGAAACTCAGTGGCCGAACAATACTAGGCTTGCTTTCAAAGAGTCGGAAGGATCTAGAATGTTGGAGGGCACCAAAAGTGTGATGTTGAGGATAGCTGAGTATTTTGTAAGCATAGCAAAGACTCAAATATTGCCTTCGTCTTTCCAGGGACATTTGATGTGTATCAGCGTACAAGCTCAGCACAGGGGATGTTCGGAATGCCCCCGTGGCAAGTCGGAGCCCCAGATGATGGACGGGGTCCAACATCTTTAGGGCAGACGGACGCGCCAACCCATAAACAATCACGCCAGAGTCCAGGCGGGACCGCACCAAGGAGTTATAGAGTCGTAAGAGGCACCGTCTGTCAGACCCCCAGGACGTATGCGACAGGACTTTGAGGATGTTTGATGAACGTAAGCATTTATGTTTCAACTCTTTCAAGTGGGGTATAAAGGTGAGCTTTTTATCAAATATTATTCCTAAAAACTTGTGTTCATCCTTTACAGATATAGCAACATTATTTAAGTGCAACACTGGATCTGGAAACAGACCACGGCGGAGAGAAAAGGAAACACAGATTGTCTTTTCGGGGGAGAACCTAAAGCCATTTTGATCAGCCCACCTGCTCATCTTATTGATTGTGAGCTGCAGTTGCCGTTCACAACTGGACAAGTTACAAGAGGAAGACGATATTTGCACATCGTCCACATACATTGAATAGGATACAGATGGTGGTATAACCTTAGCCAGACTATTAATTTTCACGGCAAAGAGTGTAACGCTTAATACTCCACCCTGAGGGACGCCATTCTCCTGGGGAAAGACATCCGACAAGATGGAGCCCAACCGCACTTGGAAGGTCCAACCCGTCAAGAAACTTTGAACGCAGCGAAGCATGCGACCTCGGACACCATATGAGTACAAGTCTCGAAGGATCCAATATCTCCAAGTCATGTCGTAAGCCTTTTCTAGGTCAAAGAAGACAGAAACACTATGTTGGCGGTGGATAAATGCTTCCCGAATAGAAGTTTCCAGGCGGACAAGGTGGTCAACCGTGGAGTGACCCGCTCGGAAGCCGCACTGATTTCTATCAAACACACCCTCTGCCCCTAAAAAGTGGACAAGAAGGCGATTAATAAATCTCTCATAGGTTTTGCCCAGGCAGCTTGTCAATGCAATCGGGCGATAGCTCGTCGGTAAGGAGGGGTCTTTGCTGGGTTTCAGTAGAGGAATTATGTGCGCCATTTTCCAGCAGTCAGGAAAACAAGCAGCATCCCACAATAAATTAAAAAAAGGTGAGCGAACTGTTTAAACATTCAGGCGATAGTCTCCTTAACATCTCGTATTGAATCCTATCTGGCCCAGCCGCAGAGTCTTTTTTGACGCCGAGAGCCAGTTCAAGCTCCCACCGTGTAAATGGCTTGTTATAAGGAGCACCCTGACCACCAGACAAAGGAATAGTTTGTTTTTCTGCTACTGATCGAAACTTCTTAAAAGATTCACTATAATTGGCCGAGTTAGACACTTCCTGGAAGTGTTTACCAAGAACATTCGCTTGTTCTTTAAGCGATGTTGCTGATGGAAAAAGAGGTATCCTGAAAGACCGATAGTCTCCCCTGATCTTCCTAAGATGATCCCACACTTCCTTTGAAGAAACAAAACTACTCAAAGAGGTTACATACTTTCTCCACGAACTGCCTTTAGCTTGCCTTCGTGTCCAGCGAGGTTTGGCTCTTCTTTTCTTGAATTCAAGTAGATTCCTTTGAGTGGGATAACGTCTGAAGATGCACCATGCCCTGTTTTGCAACCTGCGTGTCGTGGAGCAGTCCTTGTTCCACCATGGCTTGAACCTCTTGGGGAGTCATCCAGAGGTCTGGGGGATACTGTGTGATGCGGCATTTATAATCGCTTCAGTAACGTACAGCGTGGCATCTTCAGGGCTCATATTTACGAGAACAGATGAATCAATAAAAGCCTCCAAACGAAAAAGAGAACAATCAGCCTTTTCCAATTTCCACCTTGGAAGTCGTGTCGAAATGGAAGGAATTGGCATCGTGCTTTCTAAAACAATAGGAAAATGATCGCTCCCAAAAGGGTTATTTAAAACAGTCCATGAAAAGCATGGAAGTAAAATTGGTGATGTAATAGAAAGGTCAAAAGTTGTAAATGATTGATGTGCTGCGCTAAAAAATGTAGGTTCCCTCCCATTAAAAAGACACAACCCAGGTGATAATAAAAACCGCTCTACGACACCTCCACGTGAATCCTGGCGAGCACTACCCCACAAAGGGTGGTGGGCATTAAAATCGCCCAAAATCAAAAAAGGTTGAGGTGGTTGTTTTACAAGTGACTCATGTTCACTGATATGCAGTGGAGATTTAGGTGGCAAATAGAGAGAAACAACAGTGATCAAGCGGTCAACAAGAAGGCGTACCGCTACAGCCTCCAAGGGCGTAGAAAGGGGTACCTCCGAGCAAGCAACACCACTCTGCACCACCAGTGCCACTCCTCCCGACGTATTTGGGGAGAGTCTATCTTCCCTAAAAACTTGGTGCCGACGTAAAATATGTGTATGAGTGTCATTTAAATGTGTTTCTTGCAGGCTGAGGGTGATTGGTCTCAACTCGTCCATAAAATAATTTACATCATCTATATTTCTGATAAGGCCACGGCAGTTCCACTGCATAAAATGGAAATTGGTCATTGTTTAAAAAGGAGATTAAAATATGAATAAAGAAGAAACACTGGGCGAATAAATGAAAGTTCTAAAGCTGCTGCATGTGGCATAAATTAATTTGCAATCTCACGTTGGAGGGATCACAGGTTTTTTGCTTCTGTGTTTACTTTTAGAAGTCTGCCACTCCATGTCGTCTTGGTCAGACGCATGAGTGGAGATTTCTTCACATTCATCCATGGCCTCAGTTTCCTGAGGTGAGGCTTTTCCTGCTGGTTTCTTTATGGTCGGGGAACGGGGCGCCATGCGCCGCCCGCGACCAGACCCAGCCAAAGGGGCAGAGGAGGTGCTGGGCGGAGCGTCACCGGAGTTTACCCGTTCCTGTCCCTTAGGCGCTGCAGGTGCGGCACGAGAGCCATGCCGCTCCTTCGATGATGCTCTCTCCAGGGAGTGTGGGCGAGAGTGTACACCCTTCTCCCTGGAAGGAGACTGCGGAGGAGGGACAGTTGCAGTAGCTAGCGGCCCATCCTGGGTCTGGGAAACAGCCAGAGAGGACAAAGGCTGTTGTCCCGTTGGAGCGCGAGGGTTCCCACTCTGGCCGGGAGGGTCGGTAGACCGCCCGGCCGAGATCGCACACCCCGAAAGCTGAATCTTCAGCTGGGGCGTGGGGGACTGCCGTGGCTTCCCATAGTCCAAAAAGGACGTCTGGGTTGCCACTGCAACCTTCAGTGGTGCAGGTCCCCGCTGCACCACTTGGGCGTAGCCGCCTTTTTGCACGAATGCAAAGCGACGGCGTGCTTCAGGATAAGAAAGGTTTTCTTTGACTTTCAAGGTGAGGACCTCTTTCTCGTCTTTCCATGTCTTGCATGATCTGGAGTATGCTGGGTGAGGTTCTGAGCAGTTTACGCAGTGTGGGTTGTTGGTACATGCATCGGCTTCGTGGTCGGTCTTGCTACACTTTGCACAAGTGGCCTTTCCACGGGAGCTTTGAGAGCCATGGCCGAATTTCTCGCACTTTAAGCATTTACGGGGGTTTGGCGCATAAGGCTGAACCCTGCAGCGCAGGTACCCAGCCCTCACAGCTTCAGGAAGGACGGTCGATTGGAAAGTGAGTACCACATGTTTTGTCTTCAGCTCGTTCCCGTCACGACGCATGGTGATACGCCTTGCAGCTGTGACACCTTGGTCAGAGAGGCCTTCAACAATTTCACTTTCAGAGCTATCAAGAAGGTCATCCTCGGAGATAACTCCTTGAATGCTGTTTAACGTTCGGTGGGAAGAGACAGAGACGTCATAGCCAGTAACAGACGTTAAGCCTAATAGCGCACTACTCTGCTGATTTGTTTCCACCTCAACAAGTAAATCCCCAGAGCTCATTTTCTTTGCTTTGTAGTTTCTCCCAAATGCACCTTCAAGTACCTTTGCTACTAAGAATGGGGCATTCGTGAGAGTCGTTTATCACCTTCAGAATGTATAACTAAAAACTTGGAGAATTCCGAAGGAAGGTCAGGTGTTTTTGCAGTGGTGGCTTCGGTGCGGACCCTTTTCAGGGCCCGATCAGTGGTTTTTTGCCTAGAACCCATAAAGATGGGAGAAAAGTTCAGTGCCCGGGTGCACCGCCCACCATGGAGCCCAACAAGGGGGTAGGTAATGTGCCATAACAAGAAAGGCTTGGCTGACACAATTACACTACCAGTGCTGCCCGGGCACCATACTCTAGTGTGGTTGCAGGGACAGGACCTGTTTCCACTCAAGGTTAGCCCTTGCCGCCTAAGAAGGTGAAAAAAGAAGGAAGAGAGTGCAGAAGAAAAGAGAAAGAGGTGTAAGGAAAAGTGAAAGAAGGAAGAAGAGGGTAGAAGAGGCGACTGACTGAATCATCCTGGTCGGGCCAAGCCAGGACACCCGTCTACGAGAAGCAGGGGTCGAACCGGTGTATTGCCTCGCCCGGGGGGCCCCGAAGGGTCCAAACATACCCCGGGCTCAGCTCAACCACCAGGGTCCCCTTTTCCCCGGACACGGGTACGCCACGCACAGCCAGACGTGGGTGGGCGAACCCACATGGCTCGGGGTTCGTAGTGACGCCACTCACCAAGCACCTACGAAAGTAGGTGCCCCCTGCGTGCGGGTATGGTGGCCCACGTGGCTGGGGTCCGTGGTGACGCTACTCACCAAGCACCTAGCACCTAAGGTGCAGGTGCCTCTGCGGGGCTCGGGGTCCGTGGAGACGCCACTCTCCAAACACCTGCTTTCACAGGTGCCCCCTGCGGGGAGAGACGATCGGGATTAGCCAGCTCGCCTATTTGACAAAACTGTTTTTGGCAATACATTCATGAGAAATTGGAATTGCAACAACAAAGCGAATTGATCGATAAGAACAGAAAATTTGAAACGTAACTATGTTCTGATTTTTTTTTTTTTTTACATTGCACTTTTTCAAGAAACAAAGCGAAGAAACAATTGTGTTTTGACTGGCTTACGTAAGTTCTGATAGAGCGTTTTCTTCAGGTGAGCCCAAAAATGGCACATTACAAGCTGTAACATCTTACCCACACGCAGAAAAAGTCCGTCACTCATGAGATGGCACCTATTTTTTAACATTGAAAGCAGCGAATACCCGTGAAAACTTTTTTTTTTCATTGATCACCTCGCACGAAGATAGGCAATACCAATGCGTTGTGGAGAATTCGTCTGCTAGCGGAGACTCCTAGCTCGCCAGAGGCGCTGCGATCACTTTTCGCCCGCGCTCCGCGGGTGTTGCCAGTATTGGCTTACATGGTATTCGGTGACGTCACTGACGACGTCATCACTAGTGACGTCATCAGTGATGATGACAGTGCCGAACACGTCATCAGTGACGATGACGATGCGGATGCCGATGACGTCATCAGTGACGTCACTGATGACATCATCACTGACGATGACGATGCGGATGCCGATGACGTCATTAGTGACGTCACTAATGACGTCATCAGTGACGTCATTGTGATGACGGCATTCTAATCGTCATCACGATGATGTCACTGATGACATCATCACGATGACATCACGTGACCTCCGACGGCGACACCGACGCCGCTCGGAGGGGGGAGTAGCATGCGGGATGAGGAGGCGAGGAGGAGGGAAGAAGAATATACGCTCCCCTCAGTACCTTTTTGTCCTCCTCCTCAAGAGCTGCGCTCTAAATCGGTGTTACAGGGGGTTGTAAACAACTTTCAATTTTTACTTCAATTGTCGTCTTTTGAAACTTATGTCCAGTCTTATATTAAATACACTGTATGTCCCCACTGTGATCGACCATGGTTAACCATGACTTACATAACCAGTCCCGGTCACGTCGGTGAGACTTGGGTATTTGGCCGCAAGCGAATTAACTGCTCTGATATAAAACTTCCTGGAGGAATAGCTGAAAAAAGAAGCAACGTTAATGGCACTTTATGAAGGCGTTAGTGACGAGTATATGTACTGTGCATGGGACGTATACCATATACTAGCGACCGGCAGACATCCTTTTATAGGGTTCAAATGTGATCTACTCCAATAGAATGCAAGTTGGTTTTGCTTCTTTTCACAAAATTTCTAAGTAAGTTTAAGGTTTTAATGGCGCAGCAGCAACGGAGGCCATAATGCGCCAACCAAAATGTTTATTAAAACTCAGCAAAACAGATGCTAGGCTAGAGAAGATTTTTATAACTGGTCTAGATAACCAGTTTTGGTAAACAAAATTTAAAACTCGTCTAAGTGGTACTAAAGCACTGTCACCAAGTAAAAACATAGGATGAAAGGGTAGATCGTCTCTAAAAAGATCAGGAAAACATGATACGCGCAGTTGATGATAAAGCCTACACTCCAATAGAATGTGCAAAAAATGGTAAGTAATTCCCCACAATGGGCACAAAGTGCAACTTTGCCACAGAGCAGGTACATGTGTGTCAGACGTGAACGGCCATTTCTCAAGCGACAAAGCATAACCTCGAGACGACGGTTTCTGTGAAATGAACCTTTCCAGATGCCTATCATTGGTTTAATCACGTAGAGTTTGTTTTTGGTTTCAGTGTCCCATTCTAGCTGCAAAGTCTTTAAAAGAGTTTTCTTTAAAAGTGGTTTAAAATCCTGATAGGGCAGGCCGAAAGATGCTATTGAATCTGTGGCAGATGCAGCCAAGCGATCCGCACTCTCATTCCCTGCAATTCCTACGTGACTCGGTACCCAGCAAAATTTGATATTACTTCCAAGGCGCAGAGCTCTGTTTACTTTAAAACGAACATGTTGTGTAAGTACATTCTTTGTGGAAACTCTGGAAGAAATAGCAGCTAAGACGCTTTGTGAATCGACAAAAATGACTGCGTTCAATACACTGTTATCCAGATTATGCTCAATGGCTAATAAAATACAATAGAGCTCTGCAGTGAAGATGCTTGCCATTGAGTCAAGCTGCACAGCTCTTCCAAAGCCACTAGAATAAACTGCACAACCAACGGAACATAAAGATTTCGACCCGTCAGTAATAGTATTCGGCGCAACCGCTAGATATCCTTTCTTGCAAAGATAGAAACTCTTGCTGAAGAAACTCTGGAGCCACGGTCTTCTTACTGTATTTGGTGAAAGACCAGTCAGAACATACGGGTAGCTCGTTCCAAGGGGCAATTCTCTCCGTAGATTTTAGCAAGTTAACACCACTTGTGGAAGGAGCAGGGAGGTTGAGAGAGCTACAAATACTTTGAACTCGAAAACCTAGGGGGCGCACAATTGTTGGCTTCTTTTCGAACCATTTACAGAACTGAGGAATCTGTAAAATACTATATGCAGGATTTTTCGGATCCCAAAGCACTTTGTAATAATAACACAGGCTCAAGTACTGTCGGCGTTTTTCCAGAGACATTTGATGCGTGTCCACATACACTCTTAATACGGGTGACGTGCGAAATGCCCCAGTGGCAAGCCAGAGTCCGAGGCGATTAACCGGATCCATTATCTTTAGAGTGGAAGGTCGTGCCGAACCATAAACAATCGCTCCATAATACAGTCGCGACCGAACTAAAGCATTGTACAGACGTAGGAGGCATCGTCTGTCAGACCCCCAGGATATATGTGACAGCACCAAAAGGATGATAGAGGATCGCAAACACTTTTGCTTTACTTCCTTTAAATGAGACTCGAATGTAAGCTTTTTATCAAAGACCATGCCTAAAAATTTAAGTTCCTGCTTCATCGATATTTATATGTTATTCTATTGTAAGATTGGGTCCCAAGTCAAACCTCGTCGCAGGGAAAACGGCAAACACACAGTTTTCTCTGGGGAAAACTTAAAACCATTTTCATTTGCCCACTTGGTCATTCTGTTTATTGTGAGCTGCAGTTGCCGTTCACAACTGGAGAGGTTGCAGGACGAAAAAGATATTGGCACATCATGCACATGAAGTGAGTATGAAACATATGACGGTATAACTTGAGCCAGACTGTTTATCTTTACTGCAAATAAGGTGGCACTTAAGACTCCGCCTTGGGGGACACCATTTTCTTGTAAGAAGACATTGGATAAAGTCGAGCCTAATCGAACTTGAAATGTACGCTCACTTAAAAAATTCTGCAAGCAACGAAGCATGCGGCCACGCACTTTACAGTTGCATAGATCTCGAAGGATACCATACCTCCACGTAGTGTCATATGCCTTCTCTAGATCAAAAAACACTGACACGCAATGCTGCCGGTGTACAAAAGCATCACGCATGACAGTCTCAAGTCGGACCAGATGGTCCATGGTCGACCGCCCAGCACGAAAGCCACACTGCTTAGTGTCAAAAAAGTGTTTCTCTTCCAAAAGGAACATAAGGCGGCGATTTATAAGCCTTCATAATTTTTCCCAAATAAGCTTGTAAGTGCTATGGGGCGGTAGCTGGTAGCCAGAGAGGGATCTTTTCCAGGTTTCAGCAAAGGTATAACATGGGCACTTCTCCAAGAATGCGGGAAAGCAGCAGCTTCCCATAGGTAGTTGAAAAAGGACAACAGGTGGGAGAAAGCTTCATGAGACAGGTGCTTAAGCATCTCGTAGTGAATTCTGTCTGGCCCAGGTAGAGATTGCTTTTTTAGGCTGAGAGCAACTTCCAGTTCACACATTGTGAACAGTCTATTGTATGCAACAGAATTGAAGACTGACATAGTGATTTTCTGCTTCTCAGCGGTAGACCGGTACTTTAAAAACTCCGCACTGTAATTGGAAGAGCTGCAGACATGCTGAAAATGTTCTGCGAGGAAGTCTGCTTGTTCTGTTATAGATGCTGAGATTGAAGGAAAAAGTGGAATCCTGAAAGCATGGTACTGCCCGCGAACGTTTTTGAGACGATCCCATACTTCTTTATCAGTAACAAAACTATTTAAGGATGAAACATACTTTGTCCATGAAGCCCACTTGGCCCGTCTTCGCGTCCACTGAGCTTGTGCTCTTTTTTTCCTAAACTCTGTCAACTTACGGAAAGTTGGATAGCGACGAAAAGTTCCCCATGCCTTGTTCTGGCTTTTCCGAGTGGAAGTACATTCCTCATTCCACCAGGGCTCGCACCTCCGGGGAAGATTTCCTGAAGTCTGTGGAATCGAAGCAGAAGCACCATTTATAATGCATTCTGTAACGTAAAGCGTTGCATCCTCAGGAGTCATATGAAGAAACAAGGAGGGATCAAGTGTAGCTTCTGGACCAAAAATAGACCAGTCGGCCTTTTCCAACTTCCATCGTGGAAGGTGGGTTGGTATCAATGAAACTGGTAAAATGCTCTCTAAAATTATGGGTAGATGGTCGCTTCCAAAAGGATTGTCTAAAACGTTCCATGAAAAGCATGAAAGTAGAGAGGGTGATGATAGTGATAGGTCGATTGATGTAAAAGTGTTGTAAGCAGCACTAAAAAATGTTGGTTCTTTCTTATTGAGCAGGCAGATTCCAGTTGATAATAAAAGCCTTTCAGTAACTCCACCTCGAGAGTCTTGAAGAGAGCTTCCCCACAAAGGATGGTGGGCATTAAAATCACCAAGAATTAAAAAAAGGTTTGGGAAGTTGTTTGATGAGTGCTTGAAGTTCATGGAGATGCAGCGGAACATTAGGTGGTAAGTAAAGTGATACTAGGGTGATGAGGCGGTCAAGAAGGGTACGAACTGCAACTGCCTCGAGTGAAGTTTGTAAAGGAACTTCAGCACATGCCACTCCACCTTGAACCACCACTGCTACACCACCCGAAGGGTTTGAGGAATGGCGGTCCTTCCTAAAAACTTGTTGATGGCGCAAAACCTGCGTTTGCGAATCAGTCAGATACGTCTCCTGTAGGCAAATAGCAACAGGACGGAGCACATCAAAAATGAATTGATGTCATCTATGTTACGTAGAAGGCCGCGACAGTTCCACTGCATAATGCCTATATGCTTAGCCAGTGCAAAAGTGAATATAAAAACTGGTAAAAAGTAAAAAAAGGTGACTATGGCTTAAATTTTTTTTTTTTTTTTGCGCGCGGGCGTTTTTTTTTTTTACAGCCTCTTTCTGCTGGCCAGTAGAGTCCCTGGTGGCAGAAAGAGAGGAGTCAGATCCAGCGAGGAAACTTCCCCGCTAGACTTGGGTCCACCATCGTTCATAGGCTCCTCAGGAGGAGCCGGAGGGAGACCTGGTGGGGTCGGCAGCCTTAACGGCTCACTAGGTCTCTGCTGGGCCGAGACGTGGGGTTGTCCCCGGCCTCGAGGAGGCTGAAAGGCAGGGGCGGCGGGGGGTGCCGTCCCCTGCTTCAGGGTGGATGTTGAAGGAACAACGTCCACCGTGTGGTTAGGGTGCAGTGCAGCTGGCACTGCACCCGCAGGTTTTAGAGGGGACACTGACGGGAGACACCCCCCCCCCCCTGGAGGGGTCTGTGTTCCCGCCGATGCCATCAAGGTTCGTGCGGGTCCCCTGTCCACGACATCGGCATACCCTCCTTTCGATAGGAAGGAGAAACGTTTTTTCGCCTCATGGTAGGAGATGTTTTCTCTGGTCTTCAAAGTAAGTATTTCTTTTTCTTCTTTCCATTTTGGACAAGAGCGCGAGTATACGGGATGACGACCATCACAGTTGACACATCTCGGTTCGCTCTCGCAAGTGTCAGCAACATGCTCTTTACTGGAGCACTTCGCGCAAGTTTCTCTTCCCCGGCTGCTCCGTGACCCATGGCCGAACCTTTGGCACTTAAAGCACCGCTGGGGATTCGGCACATAGGGGCGAACACAGCACCGGAGGTAGCCTGCATTTATGGCCTCTGGGAAAGTGGTTTTGTCGAAGGTCAGTATAATGTGTATCGTTTTACGCTCTACACCCTCACGACGAAGGGTGATGCGACGAGCGGCAACAACTCCTTGGTCTGAAAGGCCTTCAGCGAGTTCTTCCTCAGATGAGTCCATTAGGTCGTCCTCCGAGATAACTCCTTGAACTGTATTAAATCTGCGGTGCGCAGTAACATTTACTTTGTAGTCAGACACAGCGATGAAAGAAAGAATGGCATCGCTTTGCTTTTTGGTGCTGATCTCAACAAGAAGATCACCAGATGGCATCTTTTTAGCAGAGTAATCTTTCCCAACGATTCCTTCCAGTACCTTGGCGACTAAAAAAGGGGACAGTTTGGCAAGTGGTTTTTCTTCAGAGTGTAAGACCAGGAATTTTGGGAATTTTTCGGGTACTTTTGATGTTTCGGGAGTGACTTGACGTTCGGTGCGACCTCTTTTCAGAGGCCAATCAAGAAAGGTTTTGTTGTGTGAACCCATATGAGATGGGAGGAAAGTTCAGTACCCCGGTGCACCGCCCACCACGGAGCCCAACAAGGGGGTAGGTAATGTGCCATAGCAAGAAAGGCTTGGCTGACACAATTACACTACCAGTGCTGCCGGGCACTATACCCTAGAGTGGTTGCAGGGACAAGGCCTGTTTCCATTCAAGGTAGGCCATTGCCGCCTAAGAAGATGAAAAAGGAAGCAATAGAGATGTCTTTGTGAAATCGCGTATGTCGAATGCTATAACAGCTGGGATGATTAGCATCGGACTCCCAACCTGAGGGCGGTCAGTTCGAGTCACGGCAGCGCCTCTGAAAGCGGTGACATTTGGTGTGATGTACTTATCTTGTAAAGTGCGTACATCAATTACAAACCGAATGCGCACCAGCTCATGGAACTTCCGTTCCAAGACGTGGAACGGAAGCCACGTGCGCTTAATGGAAATCACGTGAACGCTTCAAAAATGCTAAGAGGCCTTCCCATAAAAACCTTGCGCAAAAAAAGTGCAGAGGAAAAGAGCCATCAGCCGCCAGGGTTCCACGCAAGCTCAATAAAACAACATAGCGAGCACCAGTGGCAGTGTTATGATTGTCGCTGGCGTACTCTGCTCCTTACACGTGTGACTCGTCCATTTGTCAGCGCCATCTATGAGGAAAGGCTGCAAGTAATTTGTGGGTGAATCACCCTTAAAAAGTTATTTTCATAGAACTGATTCATACATACCGAGCTGTTGTGAACAAAGCCGGGAAAGCCCAAAAATAAGCTTCATTCTGCTTTCAAGACGTTCTACATCTTACAAAAGTAACCCGAATATGTTGCTCCTGCTTTGATGCTGGCAGGAGGGGTGAACTGCTCATTTTGGCAAACACATCCTACTTCATACCCAGTTAATGACAGCGTACTCACTCCCTACCAGCCATATGCTACAACTTATCTAATGTATTTGAATAATGTGATTTATTAAGCCTGCAAGAACATGGGCAACGAAGTACTTGTCCTCCCACTTATAGAAGAAAGCAAAAAAGGTATCTGCTCCTTCTCTACTATTTGCCTGCGGCCTGCTTTTATCTTGGGTAGGATTGCGGCAGTGCCAATCATAAGTATAGCCATCCTAGTGAAAAATAGTATTAATGCATTCTGAGGAGACTCGTGTAATTTGTTAACGACTTACATGGTCAGTTTCACCATTGCATGGTACATCATTTCCATGATGTGGATCGAGAGATTTGAGGTCACAAACGAATTCTTGAGAATGGCCTCGTGCAGTGGACCGAAGTCCGGCAGCCTGAAGGAATATTCTTCATCATGAGCCTGGACGAGCCTGTATATTTTTAGATGAGAATAAAATTTAAGATTGCCGATTCTCGGCAGTGCCATCGAACGTATTGAACAGATTCAACACAAGAAAGATTAAGATCATAAAGTGCTTACATATCAAGGCTTGACACTGATACCTCATCAGCTCTACATTACGCCTTGCTGCAGTCTTCACTTATGTGCTGCACTTGCTATTAGAATACAGAAAACAAGACTTAGGTAGTTCAATAAAAATATGGTCTTTGCTACCAGTAAAGTTTTCTTGGGGCAATAAAATTAACTAAGAAAATTCGCTCTATATTTTTCGTTTCGAACAGTAATTTTTACAATGTGGCTTTTCTGTGCCGTTACAAACAAATGGCATTCAATGTATCACACTGGAAACTGCATGGAGGCTGAAATTCAAAAACAGCTCATAACAGCGAAAGCTCAAAGGCACTACGAAATCCTGCAAATAAAACTATCACCCTCTGTGTGTTTGTGCCCCTTTTTTTTTATTCCTGAGTCTTGGTGCTTTTCATAATTATTTGCCACAAGCTTGCTTGCTTTCTAGGCATAATCGCAGTTAGAACAATGATGACAACTACGCAACTGCAGAGAAATGTGCTCGTACAGTGATCAGAAGGGGAGTTGTTGTAGCTTCCGACACCAGAATTCTTATGGATGACATCGGGGCTATCTCATCAGCATCTGAGAAGTCTGAATAATCGTGGAACTCGTTGTCCAAAACTTGCACAAATAAAATATGCCACTCAAGTGTTAAGCATTACACAATCCCTTCGTCAATACAAGCACTTGCATCTCAATGCTGCATAAAAGTTAGAGAAAGTGCCTCAACTCATGAGAAAAGTGGCAAAGATACTACGGTTTCAAAAAGCACAACTTGTCTAGTTACTCAAACAGGTGTCTACCAAATCACTTCTTCGAAACTTCCTGACAATTTCAATAAAATTCCCCGACTGTTTTTTTTTTCTTCGGTTGAAGGAATACTTCTTCGACCGAAGTAGAACTCCATCGAAAGTCTTCTGGTCCATTGAACCAATATGGGTGGGCATGCTCGTCGCACTTGCTAAACACATTATCATTACAGCCCGATACATGTTAAAAAAAACTCAGGTTAGCAGCCATAACGCTATGTCTAAATTGCTCATCTCGAGCTTCAACCAGTTGAATTCGCTTCTGCTTTGAGAACACAATTTAATGAGAGCCACATTTTATGAGAATGCAAAAAAGGAATTCCTGACAATTATTTTCTAACGTTGGTAATTATAAAAATAACTACAATAACTAAGTTATTCAAATTCATCATCTTTACTTGGTATAAGGTTGCAGTCAGCTGTAGCGCTTGTTTTTACAAAGACAGAGAGAGAGAAACATATTGGTAAATGAAGGTGATAATACTGCGCCCTTTTTCAGCATTCTTCTCACATTCACTTCAGCCAAAATTAGCACAGAAGGGAAACTGAATTGTGTAGATTTTTAGACACTGTGATGTTGGTCAGCCCTTCAAAGGATCCGACGAGTATCTGTACTGTGGATGAAAAACTGACAGTGCAGTACGACCGCTAACCTGGGGTGGTGACTCTGGAGAGTGAGAGCCTTCTCAGCTCCTTACTGCAGGAGATACCACTGCGTTTTGCAGGATGGCCGTTATCGACAAATGGAAACTGTTTTGTTTGCTTCCAAATTCACGATCGAGCAATATCTTGTCAGAATTGGCTCAGTGAGAGCCAGCTAATATCGCGCTCTCGTTAAAGGCAGGATATTGGCTCATATGGAAACGTTCTGAAACTGGCATTCGCTCACAATCGCTAACGTCATGCACCGATAAAAGATGACTTACCTGGAATCGGTCCACGGTTGTGTTGGCGTGACTACTTAGTATAGAAGAAGCCTCCACGGCATCTTTGAGGGCACGAAACGTCGGTGCGTCCAGTCGACACTATCCTTTTACGTCAACATGTGGTATTCACACAAGACAGATTGTGCCTGTCATGTTCCGAACACGGCGCTTACTTTTTTTTTGCTCAAGTGCGCTCAGAATAAAAACACAAGCCGAAACCTCAAAACTGCACGAACCAAAATGAGCAGAACTACGACCTTGTCTCTCCGGCTTTTCACAGTAACAAAGCGCACATGGAGTACCCTATAGAGAGACAAGGTGTTTGGAAAGGAAGAGATAGTCCTGAAGACTCATTCAGATCGCGCTAACATTGAGGAAGAGAGAGAGAGAGAGAAAAGGTGGTTGGGGGATAGGAGCACAGGCATACACAAGGGGCAAAGGTGTCACGTGCGTTTGTGGATTGGATTTGGCTTGAAGTGGATCTACAGGCCAATTTGAGTCAGTTTGAGCCAGCGCCCTGCCAAGCTAAGCGCAGGTTGGCGTTAGCCAAGCCTGTCTTTAAGCCGATGTCCGATGTCGTCCGCTCTTCTGCTCTTGGCCGTGTTCCAAAATTTACTCGACCTTACTCCAGGGTAAGAGTTTTGCACCTTGCCATCCAAAAACCTGCCCGCGTCCAGTGCTTTTCAATCTGTGTTGTCACGTGACATGACCCGCAGGAGTAACTCGAATCCATTTGAGTAAAATTTGGAACACAGCTCTTGACACACTTGGCCGTGTTCCAAAATTTACTCGATCTTACTCCAGGGTAAGGTTTGCGTACGTTGGCCTTCCAAAAACCTAACTGCGTTCAGCACTTTTCAATCTGAGTTGTTACGTGACACGATTCGCCGGAGTAACTCGGATTCATTTGGGTAAGATTTGGAATACAGCCCTTGACAGAGTAGTAGCTGCGTTCGATTTACCTACATCTCCAGCAAGGGCGCGGAAAAGTGTAGGGCGGTGTACTTCCGGTGATACGACCGGAAGTACACCGCCCTACACTTTTCTGCACCAGTGCAGGAGGTGTAAATCAAACGCAGCTACGTTCATCGCAAATATACGTTCTGTTTTGTGCATTCATGATATCAATTAATCATGCCGGATGCCGGAAGCGATTTCACCTTTTCAATACTGCACAAGACGTAACATCACGAACGTTGTTTCTAACTTTTTAAGCATCGTTTTTACCTTGTTCCCCAAAAAACCAGGCGCTCGATCTGATGAGATATCAATGTGCAAGAAATCAACTGAAACGTCACTTATAATGGGGGTTTCAACATGCAGCTCATCACCCTGACCTGACATCGTGAGTTCACTAAATACTGCGTATGTGCAGTCAGTTTTTGTTTAAAAAATTAAATGTGACGGGCATCGAGCTTGCCCGCCTTCGATCAGCAGCCCTGACACTTAAGGAACACTATTCAGCCCCCTCAACAAACCTTGAGATACAGATGAAGTTGCGATTTTAACCAATTAACGAATGCTGCATCGGATGTAGCGTAGTAATTATAATAGTTTTCTGTTCACGTCATGTATTGGCCGGAAAGCGTAACATTCAATAAGGTTGCGTAAGTTACACAGGACGTAAGGTGAAGTTTTATTTCCATCGGACGCCAATTGCATTTTAATTTCGAGTTCCGTCGGACGTAACTCAAAGCATTGGAGTTAAGTTACGTGGGATGAACCTTTAATTTTTATTTCGGGTTCCGTCGGATGTAACGCTACACATTGCATTTTTGGTTTGTTCCCTATCTCGAGGAGAGTTTGCCCTAAATCAGGGCTGGGCAGTACCTTAGAGACTTTTCAGTATCTGTATCTCTTTATCGGAACACATTTGTAAATTGTATTTGTATATCAGTAGTTAAAGGGCAACTCCGGTCCATACTTTCGATTTGGGGATTATGGCTGTTTCTAGTGCAGTTAGTGCCCCTGAATTGCAAGGTATAATTTTTTCTAGTTATTGAGCGTAGTTTTAAAGATATCGACGTCTCAAAGTTTTGTTTGGGGCGCGGCCGACAAAACCGAAACTAGCCGCTCGAGGTTCCGGCAACGCTGGAAAGCAGCCGTTATGTTAACGTGACGCCAAGATCGTTCTCGTTCAGCGAGTACGCAGGCCAAGCTGCACCTACCTCTGTTGCGCTAGCCATCTAAAGATAGAAGGGAAGCTGATTTTGTTTTAATTCTGTATACGTGGTAGTTATCCAGTATATGTAGCAAGAGTTAGTGCGTATACCCAAAAGCTAGCGATTGGAAAACCCGTCAACTCGTTCGGTGGCGTACTCGGTGGCCGTCGCCGCGCGTGTGCTATGCCGTGCCGTATTCGTTGCTTGTATACCCAAAAGCTAGCGACTGGAAAACGAGTGAACTCCTTCGGTGCTGTACTCGGCAGCTGTCGGCGTGCGTGCGGTCTCCCGCACTCGTTGCTCTACGCCGCGCTGCCAGTGACGTACAGTGCTGGCGCTTTCGCGCGGCGGGTCAGTCCCAGACACGAAGCTTTGAGGCTCTCCGGCGCGTTCCGCGACAACCGAACAGACGTGTGTCAAGCTGTAGACGTCTGTTTTTTCACTATTTTTTCCCCAGGCGCGTAAAAGCCGAATTCGTAAGCTACGACACTAATTCACCACATTAGTTCTTCCAGGTAGTGAATCTTTGTACAAATAAAAAAAAAAAAAACTTGCCGCACTAAAAAAAAAGTTTTTGGGCAGTCATTTTGTTTCTCAAAACTAGCAAAAGTTTTTGTGGGTGATAAAGGAAAACAGAGAACGTTAGCAAGGTGAGAACACTTTCTTTCCCTTCCGCATTCCCACCTCCACTAACAACAATTTTTTTTTATTAGAATACATAGGATTTTAAGTTTTCCTTCGTAACTTGGGACTAAAGCAAGTGTTTTTTTTTTTTGCATTTTTAAATATTATATTTACCTCTAGCCGAACTCGGGCAAATTAGAGAGTTGTAACTTACAAATCCGAACTTTCGCGATTTCTTTAAAGTCCCTCGTGGTATTCACAAGCGCAATGTTAATTAATACTGCTGCGTAACGAGTTCGAACAATTGGGAGGCGAATGTTTATATCGCATGAGCTTCACGTGCCGTCTGTTCGCTAGTAGCCGTTACGGACCTGAATACTACGCACGAGATCGCGTAGTAAACAAGCAGTGACGCAAAGCAGAACATTGTTTTCGTTTTCATTACAAACTTCAGTATTTGGAGCTAGTTAGTGGTTGTACTCTACATGCCCACCCACCATTCCCCAATCAACAGACATTCAATGGAGCGTGAATGCTCAATCTTCAACACTGCACTTGACAATGACTGTTTTATTTATTGATCAGGATACTTTTATCATGTTACCTTTTCTGTACATGTACGATGGGCAAAGAGCGACGGCACGGCATCCTTTTTAAGCCTCGACCCATTCGCTGACAAGCCACAAGTATCTCGTTAAAGTTGTAGTAATAGCTTCCATAATCTTGAAAATATTCAATTCTCTTATTCATTGTAGATTCTCCAGAGTTGCGCAACATGCGCCAGAAAACACAGGATTTAGCCTCCTCTAAAAATAAAGAAAATGAAAAGGAAGGAGGGAAGGGGGCGTGGGTTTGAGGCTGTATTTGACCCTTTTTAGAGATCCCTGGCCGCATGCGCCAAATCTGAGAAATGGCAGGAAAGGGAAAGGTGCCACTTTTGGCAGCTCTCTGGTCCACTCAGTCGCTCAGACAGTGCTGGTCAGCCTTGACTCCCTCCGCTATTTTTGCGGCTTGGCCTCATAGTCCTGCCTCACCACTGCGCAGCTGTTTAGTTGCACAAATAGCAGCAAAAATGGTTCAAATGCAAGATTTTAAAAGCAAACTCATGTTTGGATGGATGGATGGATGAATTCGGCTGAGCCCTTTGGATCGGGCGGTAGCTTACGCCACCTAACCATTTTGTGTTACAATTTAAGCTTAGAATATATGAATGTGAAATCTATATTCAATCCGCACTGCAAAGAAAGTGAGGCTATAAAACCCGTTGCCATCAGTTAATAAGAAAATACCTAGTTTTCTCTCGCTTTCTGCCACCATTCACTTAATCTTTGCTTGGTACTCTCTACAGTCTTGAAATCCACTATCCCTTCGCTGTCTTTAAAACCCTATGATTTTATTTAAACTATGTTGTCTTCGGTAGGCATAGGGTGAAGCCCTTTACAGTAGAGTATCAAGTGCTTAGTCGTCACGTCCTCCTCTCCACAAGCAGTGCACACTGTATCCATTTCCTGGTACTTCGCTCTGTATGTTCTGGTTCGCAGAACACCCCTCCTTGCCACAAACAATAATGAGCTTCCCCTAGAATTGTCATAAATGCTTTCCTTGGCAATAACTGTTTTGTTTAATTTATAGCTTTCCACAGTCGTCTTTGTCTGCATTCCGTCCAGCCACCGATATCTTTCTGTGGCCTTTACTTTCTTCTTAACTGAGACCTGCTCTTCCGTATCGCCACTATAGCCTAAAAACTTCCCTCTTAATTTCCTAGTGCGCTGTCTCCACTTTGTGTCTATACTCATGTATAAATAGCTGAAAACCTTTCGTGCCCATTGGTCCGCATCCAATTGCCTCAACCGATCCTCAAATGCTATCTTGCTCACCGCTTCCCTGCTCTCAAATGACGGCCATCTTGTCTCCCTGTACTCCCTGGTTTAGCGTTTTGCAATGTGCCCCAAAGCCAGCCTACCTACTCCGCGCTGTTTTATTTCGAGTGTTGCATGCACTTCGGATTTCATGCATAGCACTGCGTTTCCAAAAGTCAAGCCAGACACCGTGACCCCTTTCCGAATATCTCTCACCACCCCATACCTGTTGTAATTCCAAAGAGCTCCATTTTTCATTACAGCTGCATTTCTGTTGCCCTTACCTATTATATACTTTTCATGCTCACTGAGATATTCTGCACCATCACATATCCATACTCCTAGACACTTGTATTTACTAGCTCTCTCAACTGTAATATTCTGTATCTTCAGCCCCTCAACTTCATCATCGTTAAAAATCATGACTGCTGATTTTTCACTACTGAATTCTGAACCTAATTCCTCTCCTTCCTTACCACAGATGCTCATTATTTCCTGCAACTCTGTCCTGTTAGCCATTTGTACGATATCATCCACATACATCAATCCCGATAAGGATTGCTGAATTTTTCGGCCTAGCTTACTGTGCGAAAGGTCGAATCCAAGCCCACTCTTCTCTAGTCTATCCTCCAATCCTCTCAGATTCAACATAAACAGCAAAGGCGATAGCGAGCACCCCTGCATAAGGCCTCGTCTTATCTCTATTTTCCCCGTCGCCTTTCCTTCCCATGTATAATCACCTTATTATCTTTGAAAATGTTCCTTAATAGGGCTGTTAGTCCTTCATTTTGGTTTAAGCTCTCCACTATGTCCCACGAGTTCCTTTGATTCACATTGTCATAGGTACCCTTGATATCCAGAAATGCCAGCCAGAGCTGTCTGTTTTGTTTTTGTGCTTTTTCTATACATTGTGTTAGACAATATATTGTCCTCCAACCTTCCTTGTTTCCGAAACCCGTTCTGTAACTCGCCCAGTATGCCCTCGCAATCTACCCATTCCTCCAGTCTGTTCTTTATAATCTGCATTACCAACCTGTAAATAACTGGTGTCACGGTAATGGGACGATAATTCCTAATATCAGACTTATCTCCCTTTCCCTTATATATCATACTCATCCTACTAAGCCCCCATTCATCTGGAATATTTTCTTTTGTCGTCATAGTGCTCACTACCTCCCTTAGTTTTGCCTTAGATTTAGGACCCAAATTCTTCACCAGCTTGATTGGGATACCATCTGTGCCTGTCGACGTGCCACAAGGGACTCTTCGTTCCGCCTTTTCCCATTCTCTTTGTCCGAAATCCGCGATGTCACAAGCTGGACTGCTACGTCCTTCGGTTCTCCTATCCACCATTTTCTTTTTACTTCCGTTTGTGAATAGCCACTGCGCTTGGAATACCTGTGTTCTCTAGAGGCTTCTTGGCGTTTTTGTATCGCTTGCTTCACTTCTTTGTCCCACCAGCTTTTTGATCTATGTCCTTGCTTCCCCTTTCGTTTACCCTGAACTTTGTCTTGTTCCAGAGCAAAAAGTCAGGTTAGGCTCTCACAGATCCAATCTGTATACCGCTGCCCTGAAACTGCTTCCTCTATTCTTTCAGCAACTATTTCCAGCTCTTTGTTGCTGCAGAAAGTATTTTGAATTATGTTGTCTAGTTTCAGCATTTACTTCTCTGGCAAAATTCAACCTAATACGTTTGTGAATACTACCAAGACTTTTGGAACCTTCTTCATCTATTTTCATCACTTGTAACTTACCATATATTATGTGTGACATGAGTACATAATCTATAGTTGAATGTAGATTGCAAGTTTCCCACGTTATGTGCCCGTCACACTTCTAACTGGTTTTACATAAAACTAAGTCATGTTTTTCCACCAGTTCTGTTTACAAACAAACCGGAGCGCCCCTAGCGGACACCACCGGCGCCGCGCATGCGCGATGGAGTATGGGCAAGAAGCTCACCGTCGCCCATAAATAAACCATTGAAAGGCGATGTTGTCGGCGTCAGTGCGAGCCCCCGTGCTCTTCTCCGCGTTGGAATTGTTGATTTTACGTCCTCCTGGCAACGTCTGATTACTTTAGCGGCCTCAGCGAAATTAAAGAGGCTTGTCACACCGCAAAGCGGCGCGTAAATAGTGTGACATGCGGCTTTTCATTCCGCGTGGACGCCGCAGAATATACGCTAAAGCCTGATTCGCATGATGAGATTTCGCTCGCAATTTTCAGTCGCGACGTCGCTCAGGCTGCAAAAGCCCGAGCGAACCGTAGCTGAGATGATCGACGTCGATAATAAAAATCGCAAGCAGAATCGGACCAAGTGAATTATGCATAACAAGTCGGTGATGGTGACTGGTAACAATTATCAACATCTTCTGTATCCACTATTTACATCGAGCCTGCTTACCAATCTTCAAACTTAAGTCTTTTGAGGCCTGCACTTCTTACCGCAAATACCGGGCCAACATTTGGTATACGGGCCGGTGTCGTCTGGACGAGCAGACGACAAGCAGAAACATTTCAAAGAGTAGACGATAGTTCGAACCATCAGGCGGCCGTTTGAACTTGAAGACGCACTGAACGTAGTCCGCAGGTGGTCCGTAAACTTGACGGTTCTCCGGCGTTCATGTTAAAACAAAACAAATAAATCTGATTACCACAAGTATCCGTGAATTCAACCAAAAAGTGCTTCCCGCCCAAGCAATCGTGGTCCGACGGCGTCTGGTTTTCCCTTTTCACGGCACATATCCACGTTCTCGGACCGAACCGAGCACGCGAAAACGGACCTTCAAACTTTTCTCGACTCTTTTAACACAGCCCCAGTCGTGGCATTTTGTCGAGAAGACAGGTTTTTGTCTGGTTCCATTCAAAACAACGACGCAGGAATACACCTCTCACATGGGAACTTCTGCCCACAGCCCCAGACCGGAAGTGCGTCCGACGCGCCACCACCGCGCCATGACGTATCAGAGTTGAGTTCGTGTATAGAGTTCCAGCAGCCTTTTGCTGGTGGTGCACGAAAGCACCAGATGTCAAACACCCCACCCTTTTTGCCCCTTTTTTAAAAGCACCCGTTTCAGAAACCCATGACGCGAATTCTCTGCGTCAGGTGGCCGGGTTCTCAACACGACGGAGGAGAGATTCTGCTTTTACTTATAGCGATTTTGTTTCACGGCACTCCTACCTACGCATGCCCACTCGCAGAGTGGAGCGAGTTCGTTACGCCCGGCACTACACGAATGGTTGCACTCTCCGAGTTCGTTTCAGAGCCGGTACCCCACGTGTGCATGCACTCGCTGCACCTAGAAAATCTAGCATGCGCCAAAATGCTATCCCTTCATGCCTCGCTCCGGCAAAGAGCGTGAGCCGACTAGCAGACGACGAGGGTTCGTCTGCCACAATGTGTCATTCGTACAGCAGAACCGAAAGGAAAAAAGTAGATTTTCTGATAGAAATGGTGTCCCGCGGGCAATGGGATCAAACGCGAGCTTGAATTGTGAGCGTCTACTTCATGAAGGAAGGAATTGACAACCCGTGCTTTCTTTGCGAGTTTTTAGTCCCTCTGTTGCATTACCGATGATGAAATATACCAGTTTGTAAAGAAATGCTCAAAACAAACAAGTCAGCGTCCCCCGAGATTATCGCCAGCCGCGTGCGGGTAACAAATCGAGCATTTGTCAAAAAAGATTCCCCAGCAGAAACTTGTGACTGCCCAAAGAGCATCCGAGAGAGCTAAACATAGTGACTTCACCCGAGGTTTGAGCAACACCATCATGTTTAATATGTACCTACGTCAGCTATCTTGCCCCGTCATATTTTGTTTCAGAAAGCTCTCGTTTTCGACGCCCTCACCAACGCTGAACTCTGATCCACCTGTAACTACGATCGAAATCAAAAATTCCACGAAACGTTTTGCTGGATATTCCAACAGACTGGTTTAGGCCATACCCTTTCAGTGGTTCACGCATAATACCATGCTCAAATGAATCAAGCTTTTGTGCGGACAGCATCATCCTTGCTCTCCAGTGTAAACTCCAGCTACTTTGTAGTCAACAGGCTTCAGAACTGTTCGGCGTCTGTAACCATCTCTACGACAGCCGAGTTGCTTGAAGTCATCGCAAATAAAAACTACAGGTTGCAGCGACCAACGTGTATCTTGGTAGTGACTGCTCTCTCGCATTCCCACCCTTCCCGTCGAACAAAAAGGCACTACTTTTGGTTTGAGGTCGTAACTCTTTCTACAACATAGATGGAGGCCACATCGGTCTTCTGCACTCGGTGCACTAGCCAAGTTCATTCGAGGCCAGTTCTCCGTGCGACACTCTGCGAGTGCCATGCATTTGGGAGGCAACTCGAACGGTGCCAGTGCGTGTGAAACAAACTCGGTATGAAACGACAGTTAGTGTGCACGAGACGTTATGTAACGGAATCATGGTGTACCCGGTACTCAAGTAAAAAATAACGGGATAAGGCTCTCCATTCTTTAGGCATGTGCTATACACAGTCAATTATTGTCACATGAAAAGTACCCCCCTCCCCCCCAAATCGAAAATATCAATTACTGGTAGGACACTTAAAGCGTGCGAAATGGATTCAAGACTTACGGCAACAGATCCCTGACAGAACACCTTAGCAAGCAACCATGAACACTACCGTTTGCAGGGCCAACTTCATTCATAAACGAGCTGAATTCACAGAGACATTGTTTCTAACATAGAGTTCCTTACTTATTGATGATGCAGGTGAGCCTTCGCGACATCAAGACCGTCCAGATTTTACCTCGACCGGGGCTTGTTCCGATTGACCCGCCAGGTCCGTAGCTTCCGCCGTACTGGCATGTTATTCGATCACGGCTTCCTGGCCTACCCAGTATCTCTTGCTTCAGATACTAAGCTAAGTGGCGCTACCAGAGTAATAGCTCAGGTTTGAACAATGCAGCCACCACACCCAGGCATACCCACTCTCTCTTGGTTCAATCGCTAGATAGCGCCAAACCAAACAGCATTGCAGGTTGCCTATACAAAGTATCCCGACACCGTAAAGACAAATGTATCTCAGTGTATGCATTTCAGACCTCAAAAACAAGTATCTCAGTACTAGTATCCGAGAATACTTTTTCGAGTGTCCCTGCCCAGTGTTGCCCTCAATGTTGCTTTTTCATGTCGTCCTCCTTTAGCACACGTTTCTCGTTTAAGTATTCAGCCGAAAACAAACAAGCCTAATTTCGGGCCTCTTTTACTGAGCTCATTAATGAGCAGCCCTTTTGTGCAGATACTTCCGTTTATGTTTACTGATCGCTCAGGAAGCTTTAACCGCTAAAAAAAAATCGCAGTGGCTAGCGTTACATCCGATAAAATACTAGCCACTCTTAAAATTAAAAGCTCTTCTAGCCACACATGTGGCAAATTGCAATGTTGTAGAGTGCAAAATAATTCTCGCAACTTATTAAAATGGATTTCTGTCATCTAGACCGCTTGGTACATTTTATCGCTGTAGGTACCCTTGCAAAAATGATCAATGAGTTTCAATTGACTTTCTACTGTGTTCCTATAGAGTGAATTGAAACTCATTATAAACTCAATGTGTAATGAGTTTGATCATTAGAAACTCAATTTTGATTCTATTGAATTTACTCATTATGAATGCAGTTGAGACTGATCATAAGAAACTCAATATCGATTCTATTGACTTTACTCACTAAGAATGCAATTGAGTTTGAACATTAGAAACTCAATAGCAATTCTAATGATTTTTCTCATTAGGGATGCCATATAGTTTTATCATAAGAAAGTTAATATCGATTCTATTGAATTTACTCATTAGGAATGCAATTGAGCTTGGTCATTAAGAGTTCAATATCGATTCAATTGAATTTACTCATTAGGAAGGCAATTGAGTTTCGTCATAAGAAAGTCAATATCGATCCTATTGAATTTACTCTTTAGGGATGCAATTGAGTTTGGACATTAAGAGCTCAATATCAATTCAGTTGAATTTACTCATTAGGAAGGCAATTGAGTTTCGTCATAAGAAACTAAATATCGATTCTATAAAATTTACTTATTAGGAATGCAATTGAGTTTGGTCATAAGAAACTCAATATCGATCCTATTGAATTTACTCATTAGGAATGCAATTGAGTTTGGTCATAAGAAACTCAATATCGATCCTATTGAATTTACTCATTAGGAATGCAATTGAGTTTGGTCATAAGAAAGTCAATATCGATTCAATTGAATTTACTCATTAGGAATGCAATTGAGTTTGGTCGTTTGTGGATTACTGCACCCATGTGCACCGAACATATTGCTTGTACCAATGTTTTTCTATTAAGGGATAGAGTCCAATGACGTCGAAACACTGTTTGTCATCTATGAGACTTTCAAGGAGGAAATAGGAAACTGGGAACCTTAGTAGATGCTGAGGTGGTCACCGGCCAAATGAATACCTTTCTTTTGTAGGGTATATAAGGCGGTGGGGTAGTCAAGGGAGTACGATTAGTGGGTTGTGAGTGCTTAGTTACGATGTTTGTGTTCGTTTCCTCTATGTGCTTTGTTTCCTTCATGTTGCATGCTTTAAAGAATTGTAAAAAAAAATTCTCAACCAGAGCAATTTTTTTAATGCAGTTGCAATAAATTGTATTGAAGCACGTTGCAATAATTTAATTTAAAGTCAATTGCTATATTTTTATTAAAACTCAATAGCAAAAGTTCTATTGAAACACTATTGCCAAAATTCAATTGAAATGCAATTGCTAAAAATTCAATTAAAACTCAGTGGCCAATAGTCTGGGACGGATCAATAGCGACTCAATAGAAAAAGTCAATTAAGTTTCAATTGAGACTGAATGAGGTCTATTGAGTGAGTCCTTTACACTTTCAATTGAAAGTCAGTTCATTTTTTTGTAAGGGTATGTTGGACATACCCAAAATGCAGAGTCTAAATAATAGATATCAGACGAAACCGGTGAATGCCCTATACGTCAGAAGTCCTAGCGCGGAAGCCCCACGTATCCACTTCTACTTGGCTATTGGCCTCGAGATCGACCTAGAGGTGGCGCTACGGTCGCGCCATCATCATCATCAAAGCGGGGATAGGAGAACGGCCGCCCCATAGGCTCTGCACGTTCGCGTGCGAGACGGCGTAGATTCTTGCGTTTATTTTGTTGCATACTATCGGTGGGAAAACAATTCTAGCGGAAAAGGATGCGGTACTGTTCGGTGCTTCAGTGAAGATCGAATCGTGTTGCCAGCGTGCGGCCTAAATTTATATAATCGCTTCTGTGGGTGCGTCGTCTGCTCTAAGCAGACGTTGGAAATCATGGATCACAACGACTGATGCCTGTCTCCGGCTGAACTGGAATAGTTATGTTAAATATTTGTTTCTTTTAAAATAGATGTATCGGTTCATCAACGGGGGAATTAAAAAAAACAATAAATTCCAACCCAGATAACATAATACTAGAACTGTGGGCTGTAAAATCACAGCTTCTATGTTTGTTTTTTTTGTTTTTTACTTCTAGATTTTGCAGTAATACACATATTTAGAATGAAGATAAGTTAGCGCTGTATTGGAAATTACCATGCTATTGAGTTCCTCTGTCGTTTTACTGTGCCATAGTGTGGGTAAGTTTTTTGTTGTCTGAACAAATCTACGCCGTTGCGATGAGGAGAGTGTGTCTCTTCTAGTTAAGATCTGCAAACTGCACAGTTGGCAGGACAACAGAAACAAGTGAAACAAAGTGTTCTAATATGTCTGCCGTGACTGTAATAAACAAGTGTAACCGTAAAGCGCAGCAATGTTTCTGTTATTAAATGCTTTTCTAGGTAGTGTGGGTTCACCCGCTTCAATTTCCTTGGTGAGGGCCGCGGATGTCAAGATGCTAATACTACAAATTTCTGTCCAAATATTCTTGTATTCAAACACGGTAGACTCTGCAACCCCAACAAACGACGCGCACCACGACACAGACAGCATCGGCCGCAGTGATACCATTTTACTGATGAGGGCTAGCGACCTTCACGAGACTTTCCGATCACCCTCCGCCCACACCTAACGTATATCGGGACTGGGCAGTTCATCGATTAACTTTCAGATTATTAAAGTAATGCTTTAATCGCATTTTTTGCCGGTTAATTGGAGTGTTGTGCTAGAGAAAGTCAACAAGGAGTAAAAAATGCCTGCTTTGATATTTTTGATGTCTTTATTTCTTTTGCGACACAGGCTTGCACGGTAAACCACTTCAGCGTGCTTGTCATTTCACCGAGGGTGGTTATACTTTTTAAATAATAACTTAAAAATACTTTGTTTTAAAAGGCTTCCCTTGTTCATATTTATGTAGGACTCACAACGTGAAGTTTAGAATAGGAACGCCATATGCCATTTATGACATAGTAGAACCAGTAAAAGAATTGTAGTTTTAACGTCTTTCACGCAATATGACCAGCGAAAAAGAGCATTCGGATTTATTGATTGATTAGGCTATTAAAGGATAGCGATCAGTCGGGTTAATTTTCTAATCAAACCACAGACCCACTCAACATGCAATGCTTTATGAAAGCCACGGTTTGTGCGAGATAACAGAAATGCGTGGGACCAGCGATTGTATACAAACCAACACACTAAGATTATGGAAGCTTCCGACTTAATAGTAATCGCTTTGCTGAATTTCTACGCATGAGAAACGATACAATACAGCCTTTAGTAAGAAGAAACGGCAACAAAAACATAAAACATTTAATAAGGAATGTCAAGCTCAGCCTGAAACGGGCTTGCATTGTCGAGATCTATGCTTCTGAGCGTGCGCCCGTAGCAGACGACGCACGGCGGTATCCCCGCTTTCGCGCGTTTCCAATTTCGGCCGCACGGTGGCGACACGGTTCGATCTCGAGGCGAATATTACTAACCTGCAGTAACTTGTAAATAAAAGAAAAAAAAAAGAATGTGAATTGCATTTTTACACCATTTTTTGGCAATTAAATAAGAGTTCTGCCATAGACTTATCGGCACCGTGCTGAAACACCACAAATTTCCGTGGAACAGGTTTGGCTACTTTGCCTCACCCTACGATGGGCTTATAAGTCAGAACCACGGGCCGCCAGGTTCAATCATGTTCTACGCTAAAATCTTACATGCTTAACATTAATTGGGGATTAACGAATAATGTGCAGTGTCATTCCAATAGCTTTGACACTGCAGAGAGCCCGTAGGTATGTCGTAAGTTTCTTTGCAATGTAAAATTTGTGAATGACTCAGTGCTATTTGAATCTAACCACTGTTCGCCCATCCCCTTCAGTGATCCGAGACGCGGGCACTGATACGTATCGAATCAAAATACCACACAGTTTCTAGGTGGCTTACAATCGGATCTGGCACTCCGTAGCTTTGGTTTTAAGTCCGTTGTAGGATGAGACGAAGTATAGCTCACCCCCCCCCCCCCCCCACCCCCCACAAATTAAGGGAAGAGTTGACAAGCATGGTTTAGGCACACCTTTGGTTATTTCACGTTTCTTTTTTATACACTGCAGATCCCTGGAGTTCGATATTTCTGCTGCCCTATGTGCAAGTGGAGGATATTCAATCTAGGGTCACTTTTTCGGCATTTTCATGCTAAACATGGCCATGAAGGAAACTGGACTTGCGGACTACAGGACTGCTTCCGAACATTTTCCCTCTATGCGTCGCACAGAAAACATGTTACTCGTAACCATGCCATGTTGCTCAAAGATGATGCTACTGCGGCTCCCATTGAACCCGATGGTGCCAGGAGCAATCCACACCTGATCCTGGCAGAAGTCAAGGACAACGAGGAATCTTGCAATGACCAACACATGCAAGACGATGGGGACCTAGTAAAACCGCTTTCACTACTCTTCCTAAAATGGAAAGAGAGAAGACGGCTTCCTGAATCCACAATGAACGAAATTGCAAACGACATCATATTTTATCTTGAAATATTTTCCGAGCATTGCCAGCTGCCAATATCTGATCTGAATATGCTACTGCAGCAAAAGTCCCAGACCTTGGTTGATTTGGACAAACTCCAAACTAGGAGTGGCCGCAAACGCCACTGGAAAGAACGTTTTTCATTTGTGCAGCCGGGGACTGTGGTTCTGGCGACGGATAAAGATGGAAAGGTCGACACCTTTCAATATGTTTCTGTGTGCACTTGAAAACCCCAGTGTGTGGAATGATTTTTACAACCAGCCTGCGAAGGATGGTTACTTGACCACTGTTTTCAATGGAACTGCCTACCGTGATCACACATTCTTTCAATGTTACAGAAAGGAAATCTGTATACAACTATACAGCGACGAGTTTGAGGTGTGTAACCGGCTTGGGAGCAAAAGGGGCAAGCATAAACTAAGCGCGGTTTACTACTCGATTCTAAACTTTCACCAAAAGTTAAGATCTCGCTTGTCTGGAATACATTTTGCACTGCTGGTGCGTGACAAGTTTGTAGCTTCGTATGGCCTGCACAAAATATTTGCTCCACTTGTAAGAGACATATCACGACTTTAGAAAAAAGGCATTTGTATAAATGGCGAGGTGCTCTATGGCTCGGTTCTTGCAATGACTGGAGACAACCTCTCCAGTCACAGACTTGGAGGGTTTAAATGTAGTTTCAGCCATGGTTGAATTTGTAGATTTTGTATGGCCCTCCATCATGAAATTTCTCGTAAGCATCTTGAACAAGATTTTGTTCAGCAAAGTCATGCTGGATATAAACACCATATTGATATATTAAGGTCTAGGGCACCAACTAGTTCCCTTTATAGAGTGCCCTGACCTTCTCTGGCTTTGAGCCAACCGAGCACTTACCTCCTGATCTGATGCATAACATGCTTCAAGGTGTCATACCATTTGTAATGAGGCATGTCATTTCCCACTTGATCTCTCATAAATGTTTTACTCTTAGTGCATTGAATCTGTGTATTCTTAACTTCGACTATCCACCGTATGATGCCAGAAACAAACACGAGGAAATCTCAAGCTAGTACTTAAAGGGCAAATCAAACATCAGAGGAAGTGCTTTGCAGATACTCTGCTTCTTCAGACATTCTTCTTTGTATGATGGGATGTGTACTCCATTGAGAAATGAGGTTTGGGGAACACACTTGTTGCTGAGAAAGATTGTTGACATTGTCATGAGCCGCAGAATTCCTCTTACCTTATCTTATCTGCCTTATCTTCGGCACCTGATTCACTTCTTTCCAGATTTTCAGGCACTGTTTCCACACACACCTATCCCATGCAAGTTGCATTACCTGATTCATTACCCTTCATGCATGTACAGGTATGGTCCCCTCGTTAGCTTGTGGGCAATGCATTTTGAGTCGAAACATCAGTATTTTAAGGATGTTGCTCGGAAAGTTCGCAACTTCAAAAATATTACCTACACGCTAGCTGCGAGGCATCCGTACCTGGAAACTCACCTTGCCACGCAAGTAAGCAGCGAGAACACAATTGTCACAACAGGCTGTAACCCCATCTTGTATGAGCACCTGCAGGAAATGGTCCGTTTGCACATTTCAGAGCATGACCTTCCGAGGGATACTGCATTTGTTTGGACGTCTGTTGGCATTGATGGTTTTGTATATACAAAGGGTAGTGCACTCGTCCAAAGTGCAAGTGAAGATGAACATCCTGAGTTCGTGCAAGTATGTGAGCTCTTCTCTGTGAACCGAAGTATTTTGGTTCTCGCACTCCTGCTCAAGACCATTGAATTCGGTGAACACCTTCATTTGTATGTTGTGCATATGACTGCAGATTCCGTTGTTTTGGGTCACCTCCATAACTTCCAAACTAAGCCATTGTTTGTTAAGGAAAAAGTGAACAAACATGTCATTAATCTGCGTCACGGTTTGTTTTGAGCGACACATCGCACCACCTTGTACAAAATATTTGCAACACTAAGAAGGCCCTTTCGCCATCTGTGCTACGGCATAAAGCTGTTCAAGCGTTGCTTCGTCGGTGTTAATTCATAAGTTGTCTGGTTTTCCTGACTTTCGATATGCCATCAGCTGTCGCGTGCGATCCCGGATTACTCAGCAGAAGACCAAGCGTCGAAGCATTCGGTATTGTTGCCTGAAGGGTTGCCCCAACCGAGAAGGCCTAGCTGGCATGAAGCTCCACAGGTTCCCGTCGAGGCCCTGGGAATAGGAACGCAACCAGAGATGGATAAATGCCGTAAGACGTGTAAAGTAAGCACTCCGGGTATATTGCAGAGATTGAGACTTATTTCTATCTGTCTTTTTTATTTGATTAGTTAGGGTGGTCAAAGTGCGGCGGTGTATTTATATGTAGTATGTTAGATTCCACGGATTTCCCATAGCCAGGTTCATGCTGTTGACATACCGTCTTCTCGGTGGACGAATATTGTTCAAACAATGTTTTGAGGACAGTTGTGCCAATGTTTTGCGGAGCCTTTCCTGGAACTACATATCGTAAAAATTTTGCGGACATGAGCTCACCCGGGGAACTGATTCGCGAGGTGGCGCTTTGCCAGGCCAAAACCTGTTTCAATTCCAGTAATGTGATCGGAGAAGCACACATTTTCTAATAAGCACGAACCGCGGCGGGCCCGTGTCAGTGAAGTCTTCGATTGAGCAGCTTTCAGCGAGGTGTTTTCTGTTACCTTCTTGCTTGTAGCGAACTTAAGTGGTTTTAAAATTCAGTTTTGTAGAGATTCCCAACTTCACAATTAAATTCCCAACTGGACTCGGCTGTTAATTCAGATAGTGACGAGAAAACTAGTATACCACACAAAGCACCAGTTTAAATGGGCATAGCCAGCATACCCTGCCACCTCCTAGATATCAGTTGGGTTGGAAACTGATTCTTGTATCCACTACTTCAGAGATGAATATGGTTTAAACTGGATTCCAGACGAGAGCTCCAGGATATGCTCATTTCCTGAACAACAAACTGAACAATACCGAGAACCACACTGGTCACTACCCAAGGCTGTTCCCAGAAGTGTGCAGAGAGAAAGAAGTCTGTGGATCCTGACGCCCGACTTGGAAGGTTCAGCAGGTAAATGTTGACTCTGATCACCTCTGGTTTGTTGCTCGATATGTGTATGGTAGTATCTGTGCACCGGCTTGTGTGTTTGCCGGCATCTTTATGGCTGCTTGCTCGCTCAACAACTTTTAACACTGTTGGAAGCTATATTTACGAGGAATGTTTGAGAGGTAATAGAGCTACCTGCGAAGGAGTTGCCCCAAATAAATGGCACTGGAAAAATCCATTTAGTTCTTCTTGAGCGTTATGCACTTTACGGGTCATGTTCCAGTGTATCCAATTCATAAAGAAAAAAATGCAACGGTGCGAAATCTGGTGAGTACGATGGGTGGGACAAGTCAAAGTGACATTCATGAATCCACTGCATAGGGGCGCAGGTAATCTATCAGAGAACATTGTCTTACTCCCACCATGTTCAAAAACAGAAATGACGGCAACATGTCATTTCTGTTTTTCGAGTCGCAGGTCTTTTAGAAGACAACAGAGTATACAAAGAACGGGACAGCAGCGTGTCGTCGTTTGGTTCTTGAGTTGCAGGTGCTTCAGTAGACACAGAATGGGATGGCAGCACTTCGTTGTGTCTGTTTCTCTACTCCGAGGTCCAGCAGCAGATGAGGGAGAGTAGCCACGGAGTCCAAACGGCAAAACGTGACGGCCGCATGTGGTCGTGTCTGTTTCTCGAGTTACAGGTCCTCCAGCAGATGAGGGAGAGTAGACACAGAACGGGACAGCAGCATGTCGTCGTTTGTTTCTTGAGTTGCAGGTGCTTCAGTAGACACAGAACGGGATGGCAGCACTTCGTTGTGTCTGTTTCTCTACTCCGAGGTCCAGCAGCAGATGAGGGAGAGTAACCACGGAGTCCAAAGGCAGCACGTTGTCGTTTCTGTTTCTCAAGTCACGGGTCCTTCAGCAGACGTCAGAATTTAGATACAGCATGGAACGGCAGCGCATCGTTGTTTCTGTTTCTCGAGTTGCAGGTCCTCCAGCAGACGAGGGAGCGCAGACACAAAGTGCGACAGCCAGGACGTTGTTGTTCCTGTTTCTCGAGTCGCAGGTCCTTCAGCAGACGAAAGAGTACACACAGAACGGGACGGCAGCACGTCGTCGTGACTGCTTCTGAAGTCGCAGGTCCCTCAGCGGACAAGGGAGAGTAAACACGAGGTGCGACGACAGCTTGTCGAGCGCTGGCTCACCCCGTGGTTGAGCTACCACCCGAGTGCTTCACAACCCTTGCCCTGTTCATCTGAGTCGCCTGTGCTTGAGTCTTCGCCACTCTCAATAATTAACCTGTCCGTGGCAATGTCTGCGAGTCAATTGTCTGCCTCCATTCGCTTTTTCACTCTGGCAGCATAGTGTAAATAGCTCGACCAGTTTTCAGCAGTAACTTGTCGGGGAGCGCCTGGGGCCAGCGCTTTAACATCTGCAAGCTTGAAGCTGATATTCCGGCTCAATATGTAGCCCTGTACTTGGCTCCACACCAGCTCGATAGGGTTCTGCTCACAGTGGTATGGCGGCAGACGAAGTACCACATGCTCATATTGTCCTGCTAATAGGTCGACTCAGCGTTATTCGAGTTCACGTCTTGCGGCTTTCTCAGCGTTAACAAGATTCAGCAGCTCGGCTTTTAAAATTGTCAGGCCCCAAGCGATTCCAAGCGTTTTAGAGCGCAGCTCTTAGGTGCCCGTTTCTGGCTTGAGCGGCATTGCCGTCGCCGTTATTGTGAGGTCACGTGACCCCTGTGAGGTCACGTGACCACCATGAGGTTACCTCACCCCCTTGAGGTCACGTGACCCCGGTGACGTCGCGTGACCGCCGTGAGATCACGTGACCCTCGTGAGATCACGTGACCCCGTGAGATCACGTGACCCCGTGAGGCCACGTGACCCTGGTGATGTGACGTGACCCTGGTGATGTCACACCAACCCCGTGAGGTCACGTGAACCCCGTGAGATCACTTGACCCTTGTGAAATCACGTGACCCTGCGAGGTCACATGTCCCCGTGACGTCACGTGTCCCCATGAGGTCAAGTGACCCCGTGAGATAACATGGCCCTGGTGATGTCACATGAACCGTGTGAGGTCACGTGTCCCCCGTGAGGTCACATGAACCCCGTGGGGTCACAGGACCCCGTGATGTCACGTGACCCCCGTGATGTCACGTGACCCCCGTGAGTTCAGGTGACCCCCTAGGTAACCTGACCCCGGTGCATCATGTAAACCCCGTGAGGTCACGTGACCCTGGTGACATTGCGTAAGCCCCGTGAGGTCACGAGGGTCACGTGGCGTCACGACGGTCACGTGACCTCACTGTGACGGCGATGCCACTCCAAGGGAGGAGCAGGCAGGATGAGGAGGTGAGGAGGAGGGAGAGGTATCCACTCCACTAAGTACCCTTCCCTCCTCCTCCTCAAAAGCTGCGTTCTAATTCGCTGTAACAGGGAGTTGTAAGTGGCTTTCATTTTTTAGCCATTCCTGTACAGTCCTTCAGCGAGTTACAGCTTTAAGGGCAAGGAGTTTGACAGAGTAATATCAAGTATTTTTCATTACTATCATGCCCTTGGCCTCAATGTTTGGCAACTTTTTTCATTTTTTTATTTTATTTATCCGTACTGTTAGTCCATTGGGGCTGTTAGAGGAGCGCAACAGTGCACAAAATAGAACACTAGCAGTGATGTGATTGGCCAAAGCCGTTTTGGAGCACCTTTTGGAGCAGCCAAAACGGTGTTTTGGAGCAGCAAAAGTGGCCTTTGGAGCAGGTAAAACAGTGTTTTGGAGCAACAGAAGTTGCTTTTGGAGCAGCCAAAACAGTGTTTCGGAGCAGCAAAACTGGCTTTTAGAGCAGATATTCTTAGAAAAATAAACATATTTGTTTTAAGTGCTGGACGAACGAAGGACACTTCGCTCGCCGCAATAAACAAATTATGGTCAAGTTAGACCATCTGGGAGTCTTTCAACATGTAACTGAAATGCCAATGAGATGACACATTTTGCGACGCTTCAGTTAAATGATATATATGTATAGTTATAGATAAATAACCAAACTGCACATATTAAAATTTATTTGAAAATGACCAGCTTATTAGTAAATATCACAGCATTAGGTTGACTACCGTAGTTATATAATATAATAAATGGAAGCTGCCTCCGACTGATGAAACACGTAACTACTGCACTGCAATGCGAAATTCTACGCAAGACAAAGGTGCATTAAAGGGGCCCTGCAACAACTTTTTGACTGGTTTTTAAATTGCACCAATCCTGAGCGCACTGAACGTAGTAACTTAATGAAACTTTTCTTTTCTCGAATTTCGCTTTATTTTAGAAGTTATATGCAAATTAGAATTACAAAACAAGCAAAAACTAACCTCCTTTATGACGTCGTGGGTCCTGGCTTGAGTAGCCGTAAACTAGAGGAGGGGTAGTGGGCTCATCGAGCGTCACGGCTGCCGCACTCCGTGCCAACGGCTCGAGAGGGCGCCACTAAAGCACGTGTTGGATAGGCTGTATAAAGCGGACGGCCAGGGCGGCTCCCATTGCATTTCCTGCACGATTAAAGACTAATTCGGCATAACATTTCATTGGCCACAAACGACAGCAAACACGGGGTTAATATCAGTTCAGAACGGGAGCCACTTCGCGCTGCCATAACGCCGAATGGTAAAATCGCCAGTCAAGCCCGCGCCGGAAGCCTTCGGAACGCTCGGAACCGGTCGGATCCTCGTACCGGTATACAACCGCAGCGCCGCCACGCACATCCGGGACCTTTCTACGTTCGCCGTTCGTTGGCGCCTCGTCCCACTAGCCCTTTCTAGTATGCGCTTTTTTTTCCGCCGCTTGGTGGCGGGTATGTCGACTGGTCATTTCTTGTTTCCGTACTTTATAAACTGCATTTGTTTCTTTTCTGATCTAAAAGACTGAACAAAAACTACTTTCGTACATAATAGAAATGGTTCGCGACACTTATATTTTTTATCTCAACTCAAAAAAAAAAGATTTCAGCGGTTCTGACCAGTAGTAAGCCCAAGACCAAAGACGTCACATATCGCGCGCTTTTGGCAACGTGGGTCGCCCTCGTAGGGTGAGGAGGTTTCCGCGTCGTCCATTTAAAATATGACGCACTGATATTTAGTTACTCCCTCCGTGCCCGCTAGGTTGCCCGAACCCCAAGAGACGTGGAAACCGCAAAAAAGGTAGACGCTTAAATATGATTGCAGGGCCCCTTTAAGACTAGCGGGTGCTTTTCTTTTTGCTTTTCGAAACTTTCTACAAGGCTGCTGCAAGCCTCACTTTGCCTTTGGCTTGTAATGAATTCCCACTTTCAATGTCTCCAAAGAGACATTGAGACATCCCACAAGTGAACAGTGCTGTGGCCGTTGCCAAGCAATTCAGAAAAACCGCTTCCCACCGTTACATCAGGGCAACTTCGGCAGGCTTGCATCTGCACGTGCTTCGTCGCGCGAGCGGAGATGGCTATTCGATCGAAGCAGACACCATGCCACTCCGCTTCGTCGCCAACGGGTTCCCAAAATTGTATGCAAAATGTAATAGACCGATCTCACTAAACGTTCGGCGCATGCCTGACGCCGACATAAGTTTAGTTCACAGGAGGCAGAAGGCCATGCATGCCAGGGCTCGTGCCGTCTCGTGTTTAACACGTGCAGAGCTCCAACAGGATTATCGCACGTGCAGAAAGACTAAAGTTCCCTAGATGCATTGCGGCAGCGGTGGCGTAGTCAAACTGCCGAGTGAGATCGGTCCATTGTCCAGCATACGAAAAAAAAACAGTCCAGCGGCAAGTGCTTGCCAGGCCAGCAGGCAAGGTACAAGCTAAACACACAGAAAAAAAGAACCTGAGCGAGTCAGGTCAAAACAGGACATCGCGATTCAGGGTCAAAAATGTACTTGGAGTGCTTTGCGCAACGACTGAAGTACTAAAGTGTCAACACACGCCCGCGTCTATCTTTGAAACTGTTTTTAAAAAGACGCGAGACGAGGCACATGAACGAGGAGAGCGTGAAATGAGAGGTGGCGGGAAAAACTATGCAAGACCGGAAGGACAATTGATACAGCGTACTTTTTGTTGGGCGGCCGCTTGTGCTATCTAGCTCATGCATACTCAATTACGGTACTCAGTTTAGTTTCGGTCTTGAAAGCCTACCAAAATTGCTCTTTTTGCGCAGGCTTGGCGCAGATTTCCCATATTTTGGCAAAATGTAGCAGGATGTAGCAGGGTTCACCCCTTGGCGCAGTTTGGCGCAATTGGCGCAGCAATCACATCACTGCACTAGGTAATACATATGAAGGCACATTTTTGAAGACTACAACTCACAAAATACAAGAGTACACGATTTTGGTAAATCACACTGAATACTAAACAATACAATATTTTTAAGTATAATATCTTCTCACTTGCTAAAATGTACAAAAACATACGCTGCTGAGTGCGCAAAATTAAGATCGAACAAAGGCAAATAAAAAAGAAAAGAAGACATGAGCAGGTAATAAATGGAGTCACGGAACTCCCAATCTATTGAAGTATCGAAAACATAAAATCGAAGGAATCCAGAGGAATCCAGAGGGAAAGGTTCGTTTATACTGGTTATGCAATTTAGATATGCGTGTTTCAAAAGAAGTTAGGGTATCACTTCATACTATTTCTTCGGGGAGGTTGTTCCACTCTGATATAGTTATTGGAAAGAAAGAATACTTATATGTATCATTCTTTGGCTTCTCTAAACTAATTTGACATAAACAAGTGCTTTTTAGAGGCCTAGAGCTCTCTAAGAAGCCTCTATGAGTCCTAGAGGCCTTCTCTGCAAACCACTTCTCAAATCGCTCTAATGACACACCAAAGATGACAATGTCGCACTTAAAGTGTACCTTGTGAACGGAACCTTTTCGCCCAACTGGGAGTCCATGGCATTCATTTCGTCCTTCTATGGCATTGAACATGTGACATGACACCTGCGATTCTCAGTATTCTGATAGGAAGTGTATAGCGCAAAATTAGCAGATATGTATTTGATTGTGCATACTTGTTTGCAGGTGGTGGGAGCGATCAACATGTTCAGCTGCCTCAACTGCAGGACCTTCAGGACTACCATCTACAGGTGGAACCAGCAAAGTGTTTTCTAAGCATGATTCAGATTGCAGTGGAAGCCCACAACGGGAATTGGAGCTGCTGTGAAAAGCTGTAGAACTTCAGAAGAAGTGTTCAGTGGTGAGTTGGTTGTTATTTTGTCTTGTTCCCAGCCATCTTTTCATTGCAGCAAAATGCAACAGAAGCTGAAAAGTAGAAACTCAAACCGAAAAACTGGCAGCTTTGTTACGGTTACAGCCGTACTATGAAATCGATTTTGTTTCGGTACGCTATTTACTTGAGTCTGAGCCGGCATTGATTTTATGCAGACCCCGAAAGGTAGAAAAATAATAAAAAAATATACTCGATTATGAGCCAATCGGAAAGTAAAGAACACCGTGCATTTAAAAAAAAAAAAAAAACCTGGCTCGTGCTTTCGACACTTCTTTCGCTTTTGCTTTAATGATTTTTATGATCATGGGAAGTGCTACTGCACTCTCCGTCGAATGGATCACTCGAAGTGAGATTGGCCAATAATCACGAAGTGAATTTATTGCGGTTCACGTGAGGTATCTGACACAAACCAGAATACATCGAAGTCAGGACAATGCTAAACTGGAGACGCGAGCTAAAATAACCAGCTCTTCAAAAAGTCGCAGAGGAATCAATCTCTTAGTTTTGCCATAACCAGACCAAAAATCGAACCCGATTTTTCTTTTTAATTTTTGTTGGGAGGTGGTATTTTGAAACAGAAACTCGGGAAAGCATCAGAAAACCAGGTGATATGTCATTCACTAAATCTGCATATCAAAAGCCGAGCTAGTCGGATAATAAAAAGATATGTGCCGACTGACCTGCACCGTCGCAGTTGGGGACAGGAAATTCGGGATGCTAGTTACAGCCACTCACTGCCAATAGCGGACAGACTAATTCTGTGGCAGATCAAAATTAGTACGGTGATTGTAACACACGCCGCAGTGCACCCATAGAGCCTTAGCTCCCTTAGAGCATATGTCTTTCAGCGCCAAAACAATGCACGTTTCATGGCTGGCCTCTCTAAATTCGCAAAATAGGAAATGCTCTTTAAGGACATCCAGACCGATGATCTCGGTACTTACAGTCGAGGCTTTGCAGTCTACACGTGCTTCCTCGAAGGTGGAGATGGTTGCACACAAATCACACATCGCGAAGTTTGCGACTTTAGGACACAGCACCGGCCAGGGGTATCTTCAAATATTCAGGTCCAGCTGAGAGGACAAGTTTCTTCGGAGGTCATGAAGGCATCCAACATTCAGAGGATTCGTTACAAGGCATTTCAAATTTAAGCATGAGTGCATTTGCTTTGTTTTTGAGCATGTTGCCCCTTGTCCCCGAGCGGAGCTGTGTGTGACGCTGGGGAACCGGCTGCTCTTCTTTCTAATGAAGCTGAAACTCGAGTTGAGCTACACTGGACTTGGTGTACTTTTAGTGTTGACAGAACAACCGCATCACGCCACTTTCGAGCTGTGCTAACAACGTTGACTGCTGCGACAGCGAGGTGGATTTTTCGGCCTCCATTTAGCATTATGCGGGCTATGTTGCCAGAGTGTCTTGAAGCCCACTACCTTAAATTCAAAATGAATATTGATTCCACCGAAGTGAGAACAGAGACGCCGAATAGTGTAGGCCAGCAGCGCGTGCTGTACTCGAGCTACGTGAGTGGCTACACTCTTAAGTTTCTGGTTGCTATAGCCCCTAATGGGGCTATTTGTTTCCGTTCAATGGCGTACGGAGGCCGATGCTCCGACATCCATTTTACGGTGGACTCTAGGTTCTGAAACATTGTGCAGCCCGGGGACGTAATACTGGCTGACAAAGGTTTTCCGGGTATCAGGGAAGGTCTGGCAGACACTGATGCGGTGCTCGTGCTGCCGCCTTTTTTATCGGTGCATGGGCAGTTCAGTGAGCCAGAAGTGTGCGACACACTACTTTGCCCAAGTCCGAATTCACGTTGAGCGAATGGTACAGCGAATTAATATACTCGGGACAACGGTGTCCATTACTCTGATCCGCCCGATTGATGACGTTTCAACATGTGCTGTATGCTGGCAAATTTGCAACCTGCCATCATCAAGCCAAAGGAATAAATGGCAGCAAATGTAGGTACATTCAGACGCATGGCGAGGCTTGGTACATAGCTCCGATTTCTCTTGTGGGGTTGGCTCTTCCTGGGTACCAGCGTAGGCTCCTTATCCGCAACCGAATTCTGCGCCAGAGATTGATTTAAGTGTTCCTGTATGATATGTGATGTCCTGTCGTAAAAGATGGCTGGCACCTTTTTTTATGAGATGCAAAGATGGTTGATAGCAATGAGTGTATTTTCCATGCCCTTGGGGTTCTATTCTATATTGAAAGCGTCAAATCGGAGCACGTTTTATAAGTATCATTGTTTATGCCAATGAGAATAGAACAACTGCAAATAAAAATGACACACTTAAGCAGAAAACTAAACATTCTGATTGCAACATTATATTTTGTGTACTGGACTTCACATTTCAGCGTCGTTCTAAACCACCACTTCCTAAAAAGACCGGAAAGTACGCAAAAAAACACATGGAACGTTGTCGCAAGTCATATTGTCTGCAGTGAATTGAATGCAGTACTTCATTGTTCTGTCTTTTACATCACTTGTACTGACATGCTTAGAGCTGGTACTTTTGTGCAAGGACCAGCAGTACCAGCTGAAATAAAACCGTTCTAAAGAAGGAATCGCATTGCTGAAAAACTTGTCGTTCCTGGGAACGAACACAGTGGCATCGTGCTCATCGCATGTGTAGACATAAAAATAACATGATTGTAAGTCCAGCACAAACATCAACACATGCACTTGTGCATAGTACTTGTGCGATGGCTTCAGGCACAACTTGTCATTAACGTAACTCCGGAGAGTTGTCCCAGCGCGCTAGCGCCACCCGCGGTGCGCAGATGCGTCACGGCTGGATGTGTGCTTTATTGCCAAAAGCGTGGTAGGCGTTGGAACATATTTCATGTTTATTTATCAGTCCAAATGTATTAGAATAAAAAATCATACCTGAAATACATATTTATGTTTACTGTAGTAACCAGGAAGGGCGAGTTACCGAGTTACTCTACTACTAAATTATAATGCGCGCATCTTTCCCGAGTTCCGAGTCACCCGGATTCCCATTTCTTCACTTTGTGTACATTCATGATTTAGTTTGTCATATTCGCTGTCCTGTTTCTATTGCCGCACCCGAGCTGATCATGTATATCGTCTGAGTCAAGTATGTCCTCGATGGCTTTAAGAAAACTGTGCTGAATTCTTCCATAAAAGACTTCCAACCCGAAGGTGTCGACGATTTCGATGCCGACCAAACTTACGACTGTTGGTGGCGTGGAGACGGCCGAACTCGCGCAGAATTTTACGACGAGAAAATTATCACCACGACCGGTACTTTCAACTTCACTAATAAGCTATTTCAGGAATATATGGACTCTTGCAGTTTGCTTAAAATTTTTGTTCATTTCTGTGCCTCGGTCCACAAATACAAGCGAGCGATATGGTACGGAAACGACCAAGCGTAAAGCGTAAAGAGAAGCATCGCGCGGCCTTAGTATCCACACACACAAATCAATTTCTTTCTGGTGGGTAACACGCATAAAGCTGTTACTGCAACACTTCTGGTCACAATCAACAAAAACTACGGATTCCAAACAAACAAGTTTGCCCGGCACTTGGTGCGCATTGTTTTCACCGTGGAGGAGAGGCGAAGAAAGTCTCTACATGAAAAGGCTTGCACTGCTCGAAAAGACATCCCCGCGAAGCAATGCATCGACAAGTAAAAGATGAATGCCATCATCAGTAAGTCCAGAAACTTGTGTAGTTTATTTTGTTTCGTTCTTATACTTTGCTTATACCTAAAGCTCTTATACCTCTTTCAAGCACGGTGGTTAGCACCTCATACCACCATTTCAATATTTTTTCCCCTTGTGGCATGGTGGTTTGGGTAAGAAACCACCAGTGCCTCTCTTTCTCGAGCTTCGCGCTGCTTACACCAGATGGCGCTAACTTCCTTGCGCGCTCCAACCACGTGGAAAAAAAGTTTTGTGGACGCTCTCCGGCTGCTATGGCGCCTCCCACGTTTGATCCCAAAAGATTTTACAAATTAGAAGGTAAGTGCTTACTCTACAGTACTGATAACAGCAAAAAAGAAAGTATGTGAGTGTACAATATATAATCTGCAAGAAAAGAATTACGGCACTTCATTATGGCTTAGCGTCTCTGTGTTGCATGTGGTGGTCATCAGAAGTAGCCACCATGCCTGAAGTGACTTGAGCTTTCTCATTGCAAATCCGGTGACCAGTGTGCTGAGGTCTAAAATGTAGCCAAATTATGTAAAAAATAAAGTGCTCATTCTCATTGTTTGCTGTTACAGAGGAAGAATATGAGGACATACCGAGCGACTGCGACAGTTTTGTAGGAGGAGATGAGTCAAGTGTCAGTGATTCCGACTATGATGCCAATGATGATTCTGGTGCAAGTCCTCAAGAAAACTCGCTAATGAAAAGAAAGGACATTCACACTGTGAGTGACAGCTCAGACACAGAAACGGATGACGACCCGCCAGTGACCATCTCAAAAATTCCCGTGTGGAGTGCGACTTATCGGATGTGTCCGCCACTCGCCTTTTTGTCTGAGCCTGGTGTTCCTAGTCACATCACGGACCTTGAGGACAAAAGTTTATTTGGCTTTTTTAGTCTTTTGTGAACCCCCTCCTGGATGCAAAGCGTGGTTTTTCAAACCAACCTGTATGCTCAACAGGACCGCAAGTCATACACACCCGCATCGGAACAAGAGATGCGTTGCTTTTTGGGCCTGAATCTTTTGATGGGAATCAAACGAAGCCCAAGCTACCGGGACTACTGGTCCAGTGCACCTGACCTTCATGATCCATTCATCTCGAAATTGATGACAGTGAACAGATTTGGTTGGTTTTTATCCCACCTTCATCTGAATGACAATGTCCTGCAGCCCCAAAGGGGTCACCCTGACTTCGACAGGCTGTACAAGGTGCGGCCACTTCTGACCGAGCTTTCAACAACCTTTGCAGACAACTACCTGCCCACGGAGCTTGTGGCGATTGACGAATCGATGATTAAGTTCAAGGGCAGGAGTTGTCTGAAACAGTACATGCCGAAAAAGCCGGTGAAGCGCGGCTACAAGGTCTGGATGCTGTGTGCCTGCACTGGGTACAATCTTAAGTTTGAGATCTATTCCGGAAGATCGGAAAGCGGCGTCCAAAAGGAGTTGGGCGCGCAGGTGGTAAAGAACACGTGTCAAGGCCTCGCTGGTAAATACCACCGGGTGTTTTTTGATAACTATTTTACCAGCTATAACCTTCTGAAGGAGTTGAGAGAGGCAGATATCTATGCATGCGGAACAGTCAACTGAAACCGAAGACACTTGCCGAAATTACAAGCCGACAAATCAATGACAAAAGGGGACACAGACTATTCAGTGAGTGATGAGAGCCTGTCCTGCTTCAAGTGGAAGGACAAGAGAACAGTTCACCTCTTGTCGAACTTCCATGACCCGGCAGATGAAGTCGAAGTTGACAGAAAAAACAAGGACGGAACTGTCAGCAAGGTACCCTACCCTGCAGCCTTGCAAGACTACAACCGCAATATGAATTTCGTTGACAAGTTTGATCAACTGAAAGGTCAATACCAGGTTGACAGAAAATCACGGAAGTGGTGGCACATGATTTTCTTCCATTTTCTCGATTGCTGCGTTGTGAATGCGTTCATAATCTTCAAAGAACTTGAAGATTCCGAAAAGATGACCCTCAAAGACTTTCGCAGAAGTGTCATTGCATCATTGACTGCAGAAGGACAAGTTGGCTCTAGCTCTAAGCGAAAGTCATCAACCCACCAGACTGTCCAACTGAAAAAGTCAAAGCCCTACGTAGCCCCGATCATCCGTGTCACTGAGTCCAAGCACCAGCCAAAGAAATGCACGTCACGGAGGTGTGCAAATTGCAGCACGAAAGCGCAACCCACAAGAACAACATGGATGTGCGAAACCTGCAGCGTCCCACTCTGCCTTAGGAAAGAAAAAAATTGCTTCTCGGATTTCCACAGGAAGTGATTTTGGATGCCCTTCGAGCATGGTGGTTACCTGAACTGACCACCCGATATATTCCCATCTACACTGATTTAATTTTTTCTTATTGCCAGAAACGAGTTTTCTTGTCCGTAGTTCACTGTTTAATCAATAAAGTTCCGTTTTTTTGCTAAAACGAACTTCTGTGCCTGAAAGAGATACTTACGCTTTGAGTGACCCACTCTTTGTTGGCCGGTCAAAATAAGTAAATAAATACTGTTAACATTTTCTGCCCCAAATGGTCTAAAATTTGTCATTTATTTCTAAAACAGTTATCTCTTTACTATTTTCCTAGTTCTCAAATTATATATTTTTTAGTATAATGTAATCAATCATATATTGATAGTACCAGCTTTGCTGCAGAAATATATTTCTAGTTACTTAGCTGCTGCTTTAATAAATGTAATATATAAGTGTCATGTCACACTTAGAAAAAAGTATTGATTCTGGCTGATTGTAGCAAAAATGTTTTCCTTCCGCAGCCTACGTCTGCAGCCATTGCAAGGTGGATGACACGAAGTAAAAAAAAAACAGCCTCAACAACATGCTGTCAAAGGACTCGAAAGAATAGACTTGTAGTATTGGAACTAATAAATTTGAGTGAAATCCAATGGCACGATTTCAAGTATCAGCAATAGTTATAAGTACACAAATGACGTATCACAACCATCTCAAATTTTTTTTTAGTTATGCAATGTGATCAAAAGTGCCTGGTAGTCAGTTTTTTGTAGGGACTGCAAATGCAATGGAAAGGAAGCAGAAGAGGGTTAATGAATGGCATAATGTCAAAGGCAAACGTGCAATATGAATAGCCTCAAGTAACCAAAAAACGTGGTACAATATTCACTAAAGTAAACTGAAAAGCTAATGAAAAATAGTTGACATCTCATATCTTCCGTGTCAATTTTCGATTGAGTCAAAAAAACATCTGATGGTACATTTCTTTTGAAATGCTGTAAAAAAGTCAACAGGGAATATTGAATGTCAACAGCTTTTCAACAAAAAGCATCACAGAATGTCTGTTGAGTTTCAATTAATAAGTGGGCCAATATTCAATAAAAAGCCAACAGACTTTTTACGCTTTTCTTTTGAAAAGCTGTCGACATTTAATATTCAACCCTGACTTTTCAAGAGATTTTCAATAGAAAATCATCACAGAAAGTCCGTTGACTTTCAATAAAAAAGTGGGCCAATTTTCAATAGGATGTCAACAGACTTTCTCTGATGCTTTTCTGTTGAGAAGCTGTTGACATTTAATAGCAAGAGACAAGCTGTTGACATTCTATATCCTCTCTTGACTTTTTCAAAAACTTTTCTATAGAAAGGTATAACAATTTTTGTAAAGGGGAGAGAGTAAACATTGCGTGCCCAGTATGAGAGTCACGTCAACATAATTCTTGTTGACACCAGAGTTGTTTTTAGTGTTTCAGGTCTTCAAGGCTGAACTTCACAGCTCGAAGAAAGACATTGGAAGCCAAGCTGATACCCTACAGCTTGAGAAAGAACAAGTGCTCGGGATTGTACGGGTTAAAAACGAACCGGCCCTTGTATCACTAATCTGTGTGCCATTTTAAGTTCTTCTACAACATTTGCGACCTGTATGTGGAGTCTCGCATGTTGAACAAGAGGAAGGACTTCAGCATCAGTAACGCGGACGCAGTATTGCTAACGATGATGAAGCTCTATCACAATCTGAAATTTTCCCTTTTTGGTGCACTGTTTGGTGTCCAGGATGACAGCTTTCAAGATATTCAGAGCGTCAGTACCAGTCCTGGCAGCAGTGCTCAGGCACGCCGTTTTCTTGCCCGAAAAATAGGCTTTGCTCCAGTCCCTGACCAACTACTTTAAAGGGAAGATGGGGCACTTCTGCATTTGAGAAAAAACGCTTGAATTGCGTTCTTTGGCCTTTAGAATAACAGATATCAAACTTATATTTCAATGCAACGCGCCCGAGAGCCACAAGAGCGATTTCAAAATAGGGCTGAAGCCCCGCCCCCCTAGCCTTGGGCAGCCAAAAGATCCGTCGATGACGTCACGAACAGCGACTGTTTTTCGCGTTTTCTCGCTCTTAACAATACTTACGCAGTAAATGGTTTGGGCATTCGGGTTCACGGGGTAAAAATACACTAGAATTCACTTCTAACTCATTTTTCCAAGAAGCTCCGTAGCTTCCCTTTAAAGGGCAACTCCCCTCAAAACATAGATTCTATAAAAGGGGCCGATATTGCATTAGGAGATCAAAATAAGGTCATACCCAAAATATCACGTGGAACCAACGTCGCATTCCCGATTAAAACCAATATTAAAAATGTTGTACCAGCCGAGTTAGCAGCCCGACAGCGGGTGAGCAACGCTGGCAGCAGGTGAGCTAGTGAAGCATCGGAGGGCAATGATGTAGGTTTCGTCCTACGCTCTCGTACGAACGCCGAAGACGCTTAGTTTCCTGTGGCACTCGACGATTCTGCTTACGGCAAGAGGTGCTTACAGCGAGTCGAGAACTGAGCTAGTTGGTCGTTACGAAAAAGAAAAAAAACACAGCGCCGGAGACACCTTGACTCTCAACCAAAAATAGAAAAATGAAAGCATGGACTAAAACAGCCTGAACTTAAGAAAAAACATAGAAAGAAAACAGGAGATGAGATGAGACGGCTGACTATCAACGAGTTTTAGTGAAAACTTCTTCCTCAAGTTGTTTTTATCCAAGTATGTACCAAAGGTCTATGATGATGATTGGGGTTTAATGGCGCAAGAGCGACTGTGGCCATATTGCGCCAAGAAAGTTAATTTAAAAAGCCTAGCATGTAGTTACGTCTAAACTTACTTGTCTACCTATATCAGGTGCAAAAAGCCAATTGCATGTAGGAAACTTTAAACGCGAGCAAATGGTACCAAAGGTCTATTACCAAGCAAAAAATAAGGATGAAATGGAAGGTGGTTTCTGAAAAGCTAAGGAAAATATCTTTGACGTTGATGATCAAGAAATCTACAATTCCAAAGGATGTGAAGGGCAGTTAACACTTTCTCACACTTTTCACAGAGCTTGACATCTTCCCCGTAGAGAAAGTGCAGGTGTGTCAATCGAGAATGACCAATTCTCAAGCGGCACAAAAGGACTTCCGAACGGCGGTCCTTATGGGAGGGACTCTCCCTTACTTCTAAGTTGGGTTTAATAATGTGTAGTTTGTTATCGATCTGTGTGTCCCAATCCAGCTGCCATAACTTAATAATTGACTTGTTTAAAGTGTAACTCCGGCCCATACTTTTCAATTTGGGATTATGACTGTTTTTAGTCCAGTCAGCGTCCCTTAATTACAAGGTGTAATTTTTTTTTTCAAGTTACTGTGGGTAGTTTTAAAGATATCGAAGCCTCAAAGTTTTGTTTGGGGCGCGGCCAACAAAACCGAAACTAGCCGCTCGAGGGTCCGGCAACACTGGAAATCAGCCACTATGTGACTGTGACGTCAGGATCGTTCTCGTTCAACGAGTACGCAGGCCGAGCGGCACCTACCTCTGTTGCGCTAGCCGTCTAAAGATAGGAGGTTAGCTGATTTTGTTTTAATCCTGTATAGTGTAGTTATCCAGCATATGTAGCAAGAGTTAGTGCGTACACCCAAAGGCTATCGACTGGAAAACGAGTGAACTCGTTCGGTGCCGTACTCGCCGGCTGTCGCCGTGTCTGCGGTCTTCCGTACTCGTCGCTAGGCCTAAATTGTCATCGGGGCTCCGTGGATGGAGCGGCATTGCTCTGCGCCGTGCTGCCAGTGACGTAAAGTACTGGGAACCCTCTCGCTATCGCGCTGCGGGTCAGTCCGAGACACAAAGCTCCGAGGCTCTCCGGCGCGGGCCGCGGCGCCCGAACACACGTGTGCTGAGTTGTACACGTTTGTGTTTTCGTTCTTTTTTTCCTCGGGCGCGTAAAAGCCGAAGTCCAAAGTCCACTCGCCGAAGAGCGTTCACCCACACCTTCACCAATTTCCGGTCCGTTGGAAACTTGTGAAAAAGCACCTCCGGGTTGTGCAGCGGGTTGTTTGAGCAGCCCACAGAGCTTCAAGTTGTACTCGGCATCTTTCGAGGAACAGCTGGGCAGTCTGGGGCGCACCGAGTTGCTCACTAAAACGAGTCTTGCAGTCCTCACAAGCAAATAAACAAAAGGCTATAGCGAAGCTACATGGGCTCCAGTTAAAGGCAACGGCTAAACACGCCAATCACAAGCCGAAGTAGCGCTGGTAGCGGCTCAAAGAAGCGCACTCCGCGCAACGCCCGGATCAGAGGAAAAAAAGAGAACGATACTGATGTTACGGCCCAATGTTGCTTTAGCAATCGGCAACCCGCTGGCCGCCTGCTAAGGAGCAGAGCCTCGCGGCGAGTCTCATTTTTATTATCGGCGTTAGTTGAGAGTGCGGCGTCCCACGGACGTAATATTTTGGCTGGTGTTGTATTTTGTGTCACTACAGCGATACCAGTAATTTATTTCATTTTGAGTTTTGGGCGGAGTTGCCCTTTGAGGCTGGCTTGAGGTCTTGGTGTGGCAGGCCAAGAGACGTTTCTGTCACGATCTTTCTAGAACGTGGACGAAGGGGGCCGAAGCACCCGCCGAGGAGAGACGACACGCAGCCTGGTTGAGGGTGGACGATGACTGACCGGAGCGGCGTGCGCTCTACGGCGTTTATTGGGCGAGGTGATCAATGTTGCCCGCCGAGCCAGGCGGCCGCAGACGGGCGGACTGGAGGGGGGCGCCACTAACTTGTCACACTCCTCCCCCCCAGTTTGTTTTTTCTAAAACAAAATAACTAAATACACGACGCGCACGGCCGACACCATCTCGGCGTCTGGCCATGCAAAGTCCCGGCCTGTCGACGATGAAGGTCACCCCGGCGAGTAACGGTCAGGTGGCCTCCTCTGCCGTGCACTCCGCCTGGGCACTGGTGTCGACGGGCCAGGTGTGGCAACGCCGGGCGCTGCCTGAATCGGTTGCGCTCCACCCGGTGGAGCCGCAGTGACCGGATTGGGGAGTGGCACCGGTGGAACTGGTGCCACAGGAGTGGCGACGCTTGTCGCCTCCGGGGTGGATGGTGCTCGGCTGGCCACGACGAGTGCTGTTGGGCCCCCTGCAGGCTGGTCCTCAGAAGCGACGGCCGAGGGTGGAAGCCAGGTCCCGAGGCGAGGCCTGACATGGTCGGCGTGCCGGTGCCAGGTGGTCCCGTCGGGCATGCGGACGAGCAGCGATGAGGCACTCGCTGGTGAAACCACACGCCCGGCAGACCAGGGTGGGCCAGGACGGAAGTTCCTGGCGTACACCGACGCTCCCGGCTCCGGCAAAGGCCCGGGACGGCACCCTCGGTCAGCAGCCAGCTTCTGCTTCAGCTGCTTCAGGAGCGCCGTGGACCGGAGGTCTGGATGCAAGACGTCCAGGGGGGTCTTGACCATCCGGCCCAGCAGAAGCTCGCAGGGGGCACGGCCAGTGACCTCGTGGGGTGTGGTCCGGTACTGGAACAGTACCCGGGCCACCTGCGTCCGGAAATCCCCGGGCTGGCTCCTCTTCAGCTTGTTCTTGAGGGTCTGTACCACCCGCTCTGCTGCACCATTGGAAGCGGGGTGGTACGGCGGAACCAGCATCCGGCGGATTCCATTCCTCTGCAGCCAGTCCAGGTACTCGGCGCTGGCGAAAGCGGGACCATTATCAGACACGATAATGTCCGGCAATCCCTGCGCCGCGAAGACCTGCCGCAGAGCCGCAATGGTCGCGCTTGCCGATGGACTGGTGACTGGCAGTGCCTCCACCCACTTCGAGAAGGCGTCCACTACCACCAGGAAGTAGTGGCCCTTGAAGGGTCCCGCATAGTCCACGTGCAAGCGGGACCACGGCCTCTGTGGGAACGGCCAGGGGGTGATCTCCACGTGGCGCGAGGCTCGCTGGTTCTCCTGGCAGACCTGGCAGCCTTGCACCTGGTGCACGATGTCCTGGTCCAAGCCAGGCCACCAAACGTGCGACCGTGCCACCATCTTGGTCTTTTCGATGCCAGGATGCCCCGCGTGCAGCAGCTGCAGCACCTTGGCCCGCAGACTTTGTGGAATCACCACCCTGGAACCCCACAGGAGGCAGCCTTGCTCCAAGCTCAGCTCGGCGGTCTTGTGGCTGAACGCCTGGTGACGCAGCTCCTCCCCTCGGGAAACCGCCTTGACCACCTGGGACAGGACCGGGTCCCGACTGGTCGCCTGCGCCACCGCAGTCCTGGTGAGCACCCCCGGGTAGGCCCGCTCCAGCAGGAACACATCAGCTGGCTCTGGAACGGCAGCAGGCACCTCCGGCAGGGGCAGGCGGCTCAGGGCGTCAGCAGGTCCCAGGTCCTTCCCAGGGCGGTAGACCAGCTTGTACCTGTAGGCTGCCAGCGTCAAGGCCCAGCGTACCACACGAGGCGAGGCTTGCACTGGGACCGCCTTGTCAGGTCCCAGCAGCCCCAGCAGCGGCTTGTGGTCCGTGACTGCCTCGAACTGCCGGCCCCACAGGTACTGGTGGAAGCGCTGGACCCCGAAGATGAGGGCCAAGCCTTCCTTGTCGAGCTGGCTGTAGCGTTGCTCCGCCGCATGTAGTCGACGAGAAGCAAACGCCACAGGGCGTTCCTGACCATCCTGACCCCGGTGCGACAGGACGGCTCCTACCCCGTACGGCGACGCATCCACGGTGAGGACTACAGGCTTGGCCGGATCGAAGTGCGCCAGCACTGGAGCCTTAACAACGAGCTCCTTGCTGCGCTGGAAGGCCAAGTCCTGCTCCTTCTTCCAGGCCCACTGCTGCCCGTCACGAAGCAGGCGATGCAGCGGCTCCAGATGCGTCGACAGGTTGGGCAGGAACCTCCTGTAAAAGTTGATGAGGCCGAGGTAGCTCTGAAGCTCCTTCTTGCTCTTGGGCTTCGGCGCCTTGAGCACGGCCTCAATCTTGCGAGGTGCCGGGGCCAGGCCAGCCTGGGAGATGATGTGTCCCAGGTACTCCACGCTGGGGGTCAGGAACATGCACTTGTCCAGCCTCAGCTTGAGACCGGCGTCCTGTAGTAGTGTCAGGACTTTGCGCAGGTTCTGCAGGTGGTCCCCGTCGTCGGTACCGGTAACCAGGATGTCGTCCAAGTACACCGCCACGTGCCTCATGCCCCTGAAGAGGTTGTCCATCTCTTTTTGGAAGATGGCTGGGGCTGAGGCCACGCCGAACGGTAGGCGTGTGTACTGGAAGAGTCCCATGGTAGTCGAAATGGTGACATACTTCCGGGCGGCATCCTGGAGCACCAGCTGCTGGTAGGCATCTCGGAGGTCGAGCTTGGTGAACTTCTGTCCCCCGGACAGAGCCGACCAGAGATCTTCTACCCGAGGCAGCGGGTACTTCTCGACGGTAGCGACGGGGTTGATGGTGACCTTGAAGTCCCCGCAGATCCTGACGCGGCCGTCTCGCTTGAGGACTGGGACAATTGGTGCAGCCCACTCGGAAGTCTTGACGGGCACCAGGATTCCCTCTCGTTGCAGCCGTTGCAGCTCCTGGGTGACCCCGTCCTTCAGGGCAAACGGCAGCGGACGCGGCTTGAAGAATCGAGGCCGGGTTCCCTCGGGTATGTGGATGCCGACCGTCGTGCCGGCGAAGGTGCCCACCCCCGGCTGGAACAGGGACTGGAAGTCGGTCAGGAGGCTCGGGACGTCTTGCACCACGTGCAGCGCAGCTTCTTGGTACTCCGGCAGCCGAACACCCAGCGAGTGAATCCAGTTTCGGCCCAGCAGCGTCGGCGACGACCCCTTGGTTAAGTAAAGGGGAAGGATTGCCTCCCTGTCGCCAAGGCGAACGCTGACTTGGGCCCGACCCTGGACCTGGGAAAGCTGCCCGGAGTAGCTGCGCAGCATGACGTCAGACGCCTCGATAGACACGCCGGGGAAGGTCCGCTTGAACAGCTTCCCGGGCATGACCGACACGCTGGCCCCTGTGTCCAGCTCCATGGTGATGGGGTGGCCGCAGATTTCGACGGACACCAAGTAAGGTGGCACGGACGATGGAGGCTTACTCGTCTGCCACACGTCGAAAATCTGCGGGTCCTCGGCCACGACGTGGACCCTGGCTGAAGACTGACCCGGGCCTGGTGCCGCTCGTCCCCGCCGCGTTCTCTTGCGACGACCACCCTGGCCGCGGGCTTGACTGGAACCCGGGCTTGAACCAGGCTGCTGCTGCTGGCCGCCGCTCGTCCTCCCCCCTCGGCAGACACGTGCGAGGTGCCCAGTTCTCCCGCACGTGAAACATTGTGCTTGGACGAACTGGCACTGTGAGGGGGAGTGGGCAGCACCGCAGCGGCTGCAGGCACCGCTCCTTGCCGCCATCTTGTTCACCGCCGCTTCCGACGACGGTGAGCCGGCCGCACGCGCTATCTCGCTGGCGTCTTTCGCTGCTGCTTCCATCGCCAGCGCTGCCTTCACCGCGTCGTCCAGCGAGGGGTCGGGGAGCTCCAGGAGTCGCGTCTGCATGGCAGGGTTGTTGATGCCGCAGACGAACCGGTCCCGGAGTAGCGAGTCCAACTGGTCGCCGAAGGCGCAGGTGCTCGCTAACCCTCGTAGCGCAGCGACGAACTGCCCGAGGGTCTCCCCGTCCTGGCGGCTCCGGTTGTTAAAGCGGAACCGCTCCATAAGCGTGGACGGCGCCGGGCTGAAGTGCGAGCGCAGCGTGGCGAGCAGCTCACCCAGCGTTTTGACGTGCGGCGTGGCCGGCTTGAGGAGGTCGAGAAGGAGGCTGAAGACTCGGGTCCCGCAGCTGGCCAGGAAGATGTCCCGTTGTTTCTCCTCCGGCGTGTCGTTCGCCCGGAAGAACACGTGGACTTGTTCTTCGTAGACCGGCCAGGCGGACCCATCTCCCTCGAATGGCTCGAGCCTCCCGTACAGCGGCATGGCGACAGGAGCGGGGTGCGGTGTTCCGACTCTCTCGGCGGCGTGGGCCGAACCGTGCACGTTGGTGGCCTCCAGTGCCACGGTTCCTCGTCGCCAGTGTCACGATCTTTCTAGAACGTGGACGAAGGGGGCCGAAGCACCCGCCGAGGAGAGACGACACGCAGCCTGGTTGAGGGTGGACGATGACTGACCGGAGCGGCGTGCGCTCTACGGCGTTTATTGGGCGAGGTGATCAATGTTGCCCGCCGAGCCAGGCGGCCGCAGACGGGCGGACTGGAGGGGGGCGCCACTAACTTGTCACAGTTTCCGTGTAGCTTTTTTGCAGAAAGTGCAAGGTGGTCTGCCTTCTCGTTACCAGGAATGCCCACATGACTGGGCACCCAGCAGAATTTCATAAGTTGTCCTAGATGGAAAGCTTTGCTTATCTGAAAACAAACCTACTGCACAAGAGCATTCTTACTGTCTGCTAAAGATGAAATAGCTAAGAGAACACTTTGAAAATAAACAGAACTGCTTTGTTAATGCTATTTTCTAGAATATATTCAACAGTAATCAGGATACCATACAATTCGGCGGTAAAAATAGTTGCTGGAGGGTTGAGTTGCCTAACTTCACTGTAAGCGAGAGAACAAACTGCACAGCCTACGCAAGTCGACGTTTTCGAGCCATCAGTGTAAAAGTGGAGATAGTCACTATATTTCTGCCCTAGCTCTGCGAACTCCCGCAAGAGAACAAAAGGAGGAACAACCTTTTTGCTGTACCTTGAAAGGGACCAATCATAAGAGATTGGCACCAAGTCCCAAGGAGCAACCCTATGGGCCTGTCTCAACAAGGGAGGCTCATCAAAAGAAAGGTGCAGCGACCTTGCCATGCTCTCAGTCCGAAGGCCCAAGGGCCAAACAATACTAGGCTTATTCTCAAAAAGGCGCAGTGATGTAGAGGTCCGCAGAGCGGAGAATGAAGGTTGGTACGGATCCCTATAAACTTTTTAGGCATAACACAGACTAAGATATTGTTTGCGTCGCTCAAGCGACATCGGATGCGTTTAAGCATACAGAGTCAGCACGGGCGACGTGCGAAAAGCGCCTGTGGCTAGACGCAGCCCCAAGTGATGGATTGGGTCTAACATCCTCAAAGCAGATGGTCGTGCCGACGCATATACCGGTGCACCGTAATCCAACCGGGACCGCACTAGAGTTATAAATTCGCAGCAGACATTGTCTGTCAGACCCCCAAGTAGTGTGTGACAGCACCTTAAGGATATTGGAAGATAGTAGGCATTTTTTGTTGTAGTTCTTTCAAGTGAGGTACGAATGTGAGCTTTTTGTCGAATATCACGCCTAGAAACTTATGCGCCTCCTTTACAGCGATGGTAAGGTTATTCAGATGCAAGGTAGTATCCGGTGACAACCCTCGACGCTGCGAAAACGGAACTCACACGGTTTTGTCGGGGGAGAAACGAAACCCATTTTCGGCTGCCCACTTGCTCATTCTGTTGATTGTCAGTTGCAGTTGACGTTCGCAACTATACACATTGCAAGAAGAAACTGAAATTTGCACATCATCCACATACAGAGAATAAGACACTGTCGGTGGAATATTTAGAATATTGGTGCTGAAACCCGGGACAAATATTCTTTAAAATAAATGGACGATATTACTGTTTAAAGCATGGAAATAGGCTTAATGGGACGATGCCCGTTTCAAGCTCGCACCGTGGCGAGAGAAAAAGAAATTGATGCTTGCCCCTCAGCCGGCTCTCGTGATCGTCGTCGTCTTCTCTCTTTGACCGATCGCTGTTGAAAATATTCAACAAGGACAACATGAAATGGTGGCCCCCACTGAGAATCTGAAAATAGTAGCTTACCTACTCCACTCCAGGGCCTGCGACCTTCAGGAGGTTTAGGCAAACAAGAGCTTTGACTCGTACCATTATCTCGCAAGTAACCTGGTGGAAGCAGTGTTTCGACATTGAATCAACGACGAGTGCCACTATTTCAAAGACGTTGTACGTAGGTCTCACCCTTTAAATGCTGCTCCTCAGAAGGCCTGGGTATGTACACACCCCTGGCCGGGTGGTGCCAGGAGGCTATTCCTGCAAGGCTGGACGGGCAAAGGTCTGCAGCCACGCCTGCTATCCTGTGCAAAATGTAGCATGCCTTCACCAACAATATGACTGGCATACCTTGCACTGACGAGGCTGCCACCTGGTACAAAGGTGCTGAGCGGACAATGATACACACAAAACTCCAGAACATCTCACTCGGAAAAAGTGATCAAAATTCAGAAGTTCAGGGAACTGTAGATGCGTTCCAGTTCGAGGCTTACGAGGAGTACTGGCGGCGTATTGAGGAGGGACCCTTTCCTGGGCCATATAAAGATGCAGGGTACCCTGTTGCATGACAGTTTGATGGCGCCTCCATAAGACTCTGCCCCCTGTTCAGCAGTTTAGCAGAACATGTCGCCTGCCCTACACCACAGCAGTCATGACAATCCAATTGCCCTTCCTAACAGCTGTCCTGCCTGCTGGAGGCGTACAAGATTGTAGCCATGAATGCAGCTTAGACGGAACTGCTATACCAAAGAACAGCATAGCAAAGCCACTGCTCACTTAGGCACAAGAGCCGCCTATGCGGTTGACATAATCTGTGATTAAGAAGATTCCTCTACGGGCATCACTGAACTCCTCCAATGCTGTGAAAGACATCCTCCATTCGTCTTTTCGGGGGAACCAAGCAACGGAGCACGGCCATCGCAGTGAGCCCAGCACTAGAAGAAAGTTTATGAAAACATTTAATTGCATTGTTCAACATAATGACTTGGTGGTTTAGCCGGAAATGCCATGGCTCGCTGGTAACCCTGATGGCATCATTGATGGACTTCATGCACCGCTGGAGATCAAGCACCCAAACGTAAAAAAAACTGCTAAGCGGTGCTCACCTACATATGGTTATTTTGTGCTGCATTCCAAAGGACAAACTAAGTTCTACAAAGTGCAGTTTAGATGCAATGCACTGGATTGTCCATTTGTCATCTCTTTCTGTGGACTGAAGACGACAAGGTTGTGGTTGTGCCCTACAACAAGACTTTCATGAAAGATTATCTGCAAAGAGGCAAAAATATCTACTTGCAGAGTCTCTTGCCGACACATGTGAATGAAATCAACTCTATAGTCCGTTCCAACTCAAGAAGTTATGGCGAGGGTGAGGATGGCCGGAGAGGAGGAAGCAGATTGAAGTTTAAAGAGGGAAGGAGGTTCCCCCCTCCCTTCTCCAGCGTTCCGTCTGCTTCCTCTTCCCCACCCCGTTTTACCCTCGCCCTACCTTCTGGAGTTGCAATAGACTATAGATAGATTCGAATTTGAAATGTAATTGGTGGGGCAAGCGGGAAGAGAGGGAGACTGTTTTGTTTGATAAAATGTGAGTTATGCTTCAAATTCCCGTGGTCATAGTGTTACTGATAAAAATGTGGTATAACAACACCCCATGGATAATAACCACACACCAATTATTTGCAATTATATAGAAATTTGCAATGCCATGGCTTAAACTTCAGAACCTTAGCAAATTATAACCCCTTCACACGAGCAGCTGTAACCACGGTTAAGCTTAACCATGGTTATAAGTATTAACTGCGGTTATCATTTTACCACAGAGTGCACCTGCGACAAATGCTCTGGAAAGAATCAAGCGTTCATCTTATAACGCATACTATTATAAATTGTACCGTGGACATTCAAATGCAAAGACATGCATGGCCCAACACTACCACCTGTGATTGATAGGGTCAAATCTAGTTACGAGCGCTCAACGTGAAAAGTGCAAGGTAAATGCGTAAATGTGCCTCGTGCTGAGAGCATTCAGTGAGTGAAAATAGTTGTTCTAACCTCCTTTCACTAAGCTTTCAACACCATATCTCTATAATTAAGTGTCCTGTGCTGGTGCTGTAAGTTTCTATATAATAAACTGTGTAAATCAAGCTTGTGCTTTTTTGTCTTTCTTGGCAAACAAAACATAGTGTCGTGGTTGGGCAGTGAAAAGACAGAGACCAGCCTGTGAGTGAGTCTGTACCGTCCGGCGAGTCCGCATTTATTGTTTTTTTCCGGGCTCCCCCGTCTCCCGTGCGGTGGCGACCTCTCTCGGCGACTCGACTAACCCTCCGACACCCCCTTTTCTTCTTGAAGTCTTACAAGTTCAGGCGCGCTGGTTGTCTCACTTGTCGTCCCCTGTGCGTCTGCTTCGGTTTGGGTGTCGCGTAACTTGGCCCATTGATGCTTGGCTCGTCAACAGAGGCTGGTTGCCGAGCTGCTTGTTTCTCTGTAGGCTCTCCTGCCGGTAGTAGGTGCCTCTGCGTGCGTCTTGTAGTGCCGGAAGCTGTCTCCACCACACATGATTGAGGTTCTGTGGCAGCACGCGCTACTTTCCCATCTGTGGCTGCTCCGGTAAAAATCTTGACTCTGATGCCCCCTATACTGTGCGTTGCGTGTTCTAAAGTCTTCGCAGCTCCAGTGCAGCCGTAGTGACCCTGGGGCTGCAGGGACACTCGTCTTTACCTTGCGTCCCATGATGAGTTTTGCTGGGCTCTACCCCTCCTTCCCTGGAGTCGCTCGATGTGCAACAAGTGCTTGCTCTAGGTTGGGAGACTTCCGAAGAAGTTGCTTTGCTGTCTGCACTCTCTCTCTGCTGCGCCGTTGCTCTGTGGATAGTAGGGGCTGGAAGTGATGTGTTTGATGCTCCAGTCCTGGTAAAATATTTGAATTCAGCAGATGCAAACTGTGGTCTGTTGTCAGATCGGAAGACATCAGACGTTCCAAAACAAGCAAACGTTGGCCGCAGAACCTCGGTGATGTTTCTTGTGGTCGTTGTCCTCAACTTGACCAACTCAAAGAACCGAGAAAAGGAGAGAGGCCGCTCCCGGCCTGCGCTCCTCTCGACAAGTGGGGCATTAGCGGACAAATTTCTTAACGTGAACGCCGATGTTTGGCCACCTCACCGCTTCTCTGGCTCAGGCTCTACACCTGGCTACGCCTTGATGCCCGGTGTGGATGTTGTCTAGGACTTTGTTCCGAAGGACTGGGGGTACAACGAGTCGGTTGCCCTTGAACCGAAGTCCTTGCACTATTGAGAGTTCACCTGCTATTTCGCAGTATCACCGCACTTCTGGTGGTAGAGCTCTCATGCTCGGCCAGCCCGTAGAGCAGAACTCCATGACTCCAGACGTGACAGGATCCTTCCCAATCTCATCTTTGATCCGTGAGAGCATGTTGTTGACGCAGGTAACAGACCTACTGTGAGAACTTCATACTCCAGAACGGCTTCCTCCAGGTCGGCAGCTTCCTTTTCTCCTGCTCCAGTAAGTGGCTTGCGTTACAGCACATCTGCCGGGTGGATTTTCTTTACCGGGATGTGGGAGATCGTGAAGCCATACTCCAGTAGTCGCATGCGGAAACGTTGCAGAAGAGGTCTGAGTTCATCTAGACGCTTCGTGGTGAGAAGTGGCACAAGGGGCTTGTGGTCAGTGTCCATATGAAATTGGAGCCCTAGGAAGTATGTGCTGAAATGGCCACTAGCCCACATGATGGCTAGTGCCTCCTTCTCAATCTGGGCATAGCGTTGCTCAGTTTCCGTTAGTGCCTTGGATGCATAACTGGTCATCGCTCGCCTTGGGACTCCTGCTGGAGCGCAGCACCCAATCCATAGGATGAGGCATCGACCAAGAGTGTCAAGAGGTCTCTTTGGTTGTACATTGCCAATGCCGAGTTTGTGATGAGAGCTGCCTTGGTCTGCTCGAAGGCTTGCTGCTGAGCCTCTCCCCAGTACCAGACTGCATCATGACGGAGTAGGTCTCTCAGCGGTTTAGTTTGTCAGCGATAAGAGCAACAGTAGCGGGCACGGCACGCACAACCGAAGCAGCACTGGGAGCAGCGGACACGCGTAACTGCGCAACAGCGCCGGTCCAACATGGCGGATCAAAAAACAGCGGTTCAAGCGGGAAGCAGCTACTTCAACCCGATTTCAACACAACTGCTGGAAAAGTTCGACTTTCACCAGCCGCACACGTGGAAGACGTGGTTCACGAGATGACAACGCTACAGGATAATCACCGAGTTGCGTCTCCGCTCTCAAGAAACGCAAGTAAACACGTTTACGCCATGGGCCGCGAAGGGGAGGACGTTCTTTGTTCTTTGAATCTGACTGAGGACGAAGGCAAGAACTACGAAAATGCCACCATGTACCGGTTGGGCAGGGAGTCAGTACTGTCCGGCGAGTCTGCGTTTATTGTTTTTTCCGGGCACCCCCCGTCTCCCAAGCGGTGGCGACTTCTCTTGGCCACTCGCCTAACCCTCCGACAGTTTGAATAATAAGCACCCATTCATTGACGTGCTGTAACACACTGGATAATTTCAAAAATATATTAACTTATTGGTGGTTCCCAGAACTGATGAAAAAAGTGGTTCTTTTGCTAAAGAGATTATATGCAAGTGATAGATTCCAATGTCTAATACACTACAAGTAGCAATGCCAACGTGTCTAATTGTTTTCCTTCCGTGTTCTATGTGCCTGCTTAAGTACCATTCACTTTACTTTGTATGAAGCAAGTTATGAAGGACAGTAGTTGCGCAGGCATGTAGAACACATAAAAAAAGCATTTCAATTTCGTGTCACTGGCGAAAGGAATTTAAATTTTGTCACTAGCCAAGAGAAATCGTGATGTTGCAGTCAAGAAGAAATTGCGTCATTTTCTGTTTGTTTTTAATAAGGCGTCACTTCCCGTACGTCGCAGGCGAGCATGACTAGCGGCAATGCCGCACACCTCACACATGGCGCTGCACCCAATGAGCCGCCATATTCGCGCCTTATGAGCTTCCATGGAAGCTTTGGTACCATTTATACATACAGCTTGGATTAGTGATGTGCGAAATATCTGCGTTGGTGGGATATAGGATAGACCGTGACGACAGCGGTTGTCCCTAGAAGAAATATAAGACTTCCGCCCCGTTACGAGCGGGGATTTCAACCCAGACTTTTTGTACAATGTCTTCTGGAGCGGCAACATAACAACCAAGGGGGGCTACTACCACGCGCAGACTGTCAATGTGCCAGGTACGTCGAAAATTCTCCCCCCTAGCATTCCTCTTTTTATAAGTAACTGGTTGATCGAAGTGCATATAACCAAATACACCTTAATTCAACAATTGCAGAATCTGAATAACTGTGCGATGTAGTGAGGTGAACGAGGAAAAGGCCGCTCTCAAGCGCAAAGTCAACAGAGTTCATCGAGATGCGCAAGAAGCCTGGAGTGGTGAATATTAAAGGCAGCTTGCTCGGGTATAGGGTTCCAGTGCGCACCCTGCGGAGCTGCAGACGACGGGCCCGTCCCAAAGCGATGAGCCGCGAGGCTGAGGCTTGTGAGGTGAAGGCTCAGGAGAGGTGGCCTCCCAAGAGCCCGAAAAAGAAGGCTTGCATGACCCTGTCAGTCCTACGCCGCTTTAAAGAGAGCATTGAGACTTGGACAGGCAAGCTCGAACAGCTTCCTAAATACATCTTTACACGCTGCCCTTCGACAGACCTCCACGAGCTTGCGAGTGGCAACGCCCCCTTGCTACTCTCGCCACGTGACGCTGCAGCCTTAGGCCACAGTTCACACAGTAAGAATAAAAACACTGAAAATAGACGAGGGACAGACACAGTTCTTCCTGCGTGAACTGTAGTCTATTCAACACACTCTGCTAGAACTACCTAGCCTTAGGCCATTCATCGTCGCTTGCCGTCTGTGTTTTCTCCAAGACTTCAACACGCACAGCTGTTATTGGCCTCTTCGCCCAGCTGCCCGCCACGGCCCAGTACGTGCTGAGCGCCCCAGGCTCCGCCTGGGTGCGAAACTGGTGAAACTACAATGATGTCGAGGCCAATCCAGGTCCGGTTCGCACTCCGTTGAGCATGTCTGATGTGTCGCTGCCGACCGAGGCTACTCAGACTGCTTTCCTCAGAATTTCCAGCAGCGGTCGTATGCACAATTTAATTCGGAGGATGTGTGGTGTGTCAACATTAAAATAGCTTTTTTGTTGTTAGTGTACTGCAGTGATTTTACCAGTTTACATGTGGTTCCCAACAAATTCCATTTTTTTGTGTGTGTCCTTGCAACGAGACATTATTAGTTATTTTATTTTTGCTAACATGTCCATGTAGAATTGTGTGCGTTCTGCACACTGATTATACTCATCAACTTAAAAAAGCTAGTTTTGCACATAATTCATGCGCTGTACGATGTAGTTCTGACCATATACAGCTGCTGCAAAACAGAAAAACACCAAAAACACAGTTCTTTTGCATCAGCACCTTCATTACACTGCTCAACAATACCGTGCCATATTTTTCCAAGGTCGATCTGGTAAGTCCTAGCACCAATACCAGACAAGCCATTGGAAATTCAAAAGGAGCCTAACAATGCCTTTCAGTTTGCGAGTTTGTGTGCATGCCATTCAGAGTGAAAAGCACTCCGACAAACTTCCCGTAATCCGTGGACCACGTGTTACAAGGACTTCCATTCTGTTATGCCTTCATTCACCATATTCTCGTTGTACTGATGGCATCTTCATATTCTCGTAGTTTTTTTTCAGTTGAGTGTCGTCATGCACTCCACAAAAAGAAGAGGTGCAGCAGATTAGTAACCATCCGGATGTTTAGCTACTTACCTACAGACTTATTTTTAATGTTGAAGCAGATTACAGTCATGCTGAGATGCTGGGACAATAAGTTAATCGGAGAAGCTCTCCGAGCACTTACTCTCAACGTTCTTGATACAACTCAACTTCTGATGCCATGCTTCAACATCCATAAACCCTGTCCTGAAAAAGAAATCTCTAAGGTGCCAATTTCCCGCACAGCTGGATCCGAACCGCAGCAGAACACCCTTTAGTCCAGGGTACCGTCCTAGGTCATACTGTTACTGCTGTGGCCGAGGATCAGTTGTAACCATAGTGCCACCTGCTCAGCAACCATGGTGAGGGATACAAGGATTCAGCGTCTGGCTTCTCCTCTTCAACTGTCATCGTTTTGCACGCCATCTTACACTGAGGAGAAGTTTCCATATCAAAGTCATATAAGGACCTGATTGTCTCTAACTATCCTTAGTTAGGAATGCCAAGAGTGTGGGAACTTGTTCCAGTTGGGGAGGCAGAGAGGAGGCAGCCAGCACTTCGTTGTATGGGGTTCTGCCTTTTGGCTGCCTCAGGCACTCGGCTGTGGGGAAGTTGTGCCATTAAACACCTTGAACCTTGAACCTTGCTGCATATGAACTGCATATGAACAATTTATTGATTACAGTGTGACTGCTGGAGATGATTTTTCCTCCCTAAACAAGGGAAACTGTTGTTCTTGCAGCTCCTGGCATGGAGCTAATCAAAAGCCTCATGGTCTTGAAGAACTTTGCAACTTGTCTTGTCGAGGAAATATGATATAGAACTTCTGTCGATCTCTTAAGACCCCAGCTCTCAACAGAACTCTCTTTGCTTTCCGATGGGGAGAGTAGACAGGGGCGGGGAGCCACTGCTCCCCGCCCCCGTCTTTTAGGCAGGCCCTTGCTGCCTGCCTAAAACTAACACGCCTGTTTAGCAGGAGGCTCCAGCAGTTCTGACATAAATATATAATCTTCAATTTGATGAACACACAAAAAGCATCAAAGAATACTGGCAGAGCAGTTTTCAACAAATGAAGTCATGTAGAAACTCAACTTTTTGGGCAAACTTCACCTCAGCATTACTGGACCTACTGAAGGATGCGCTCTGGCACTTAATGCATGTGCCCACACCTGCCTTCAGAGTGGTGCAACCAGTTCATGCCGCATGCAAATCAGAAATTCAGAGCCCACATCTATTGTGCAGATGCATGATGGAGTGGTGCACGTGAGCAGCTCACTAGCTATCTAGTTGTTTCAGTTATGGCACAGCTTGGGCTCACCACGATGCATGCTTTGTTCTGGAATGTGGCACTTCTTTAAATTTTTTAACACTGACCAATCAAAGCTGTATGTTCTTGGTTGGGCTACTGTTATATATATTTTGCTCTTTTTTTTAATTTGTGAATTTTTGGCAGGTACAGTTTTTTTTCTATTATTAGGGTTTAATGGTACTTTATAGTAAATTAGCTTCATGTAGAGCTGTAATTACAATATTTAATCAATGGTGTCCCCAAACATAGAGGTTACCTGCATATGCTAACTTCTTTCTAAAGTTGTGAAACTATGATATACGGTAGTCAGCATTGACTACCATATATCACAATTAACAATTAAGAACGTTCCTAACATATTGTATACCAATTGGACGAATGCCCCCGATATCCCCCAAATGCCCCCGAATGTCTCCGATATCGGAGGCCCCAATCTAAAGATTGGGGGCCTCCGATATCGGAGACATCTGATCTGTGGGAGAAGGGTCGCGGAAGGATGTTCCAGAGAAATCCTGGACGCACTTGAGGTAGCGTCGTACATCTACGCGAATTATGGTTCGGAACAGTTGTCGCTCGTGAGGCTGCTTTGCTCTTATCCGTTCGTGGTTGGAAGTCTCGGAGAGAGGACACTGAATAAGCTTTTAAGAACTCCAATGTTCTCTTTCGAGTCTCTTCTCAAGAGGCAGTATGGCCTCATTCTCCGTGGAAGGGGAATGCCGTCGAATGTGGAACAGTGGAGGGCCGAGATGCGGTCAGGCTTGATGATGACCCATTTTCTACTGTCATGTGGGCTGTCCGGCACCGTCTGGTAGAGTCCACGCGTGTTAGCACTCGGCGCTTTTCACTGGCTCCCCTTTGCACCAACGACGCTCGTCGTCAAAAAGTCCGAACCTGCTGCGTCTCGAAGCAACGTTTTTTGCTGCGATGCCTGGCATAATCCGGGGAAGAATGGCCGTACGTACAGGTTGCCGCTCGTCTCACAGCATTTTTGCCGTTTTCTTGCTGCTGTCGCTCGTCACCTACCGTGCCTCCACCTGTATCTCTCCTCCGAACAGCGTGGGCCTTCGCGGTCTCGGTTTGTGTGCTTCCACCGCGTCCGACGCGTCCTACGCGAGATGCTTGAATGGGCCCGGTGCTGCCGTTAGGCTTAAAGGACTTACGACCCCGCGATGGAGACGCTCTGCTGCCTGCTTGTTGTTCTGCCTCAGTACCGAGTGGCTGGTCGACGCGACGGTTCTTCTCTCCGGCGACGTCGCTTCAAACCCAGGACCCCAGCACCCCACCTGCACCCGTTGTACCAAACGTGTTCTGGATTGCCAGGCCGCGCTGTGCTGTGATGCATGTGACCGCTGGTCCCACCGTGCATGCGTGTATGTCTCTCTGTCGGAGTACAGGAAGTTGAGCTCCAGCAACGATTTGTGGTATTGCCTGGGTTGCTCCCTGCCCCCTTTCGCGGACGACTTGTTTGACCTTCCCGTGGCCTCCACGATACAGACTCTTACGGTTCCTACGCCTGTTGCAACCGGGAGATCGCCCGGCGAAGGGAGGAAAGTGATAACGTTCTGGTACGGCAACTGCCGAAGCATTCGAAACAAGGTGGTAGACCTCCAGGCACACGTGTCTTCGTTGCCCCCAGGTTCTGTTGTGTTGCTCACGGAGACTTGGCTCGACGTAGGTGTAGCAGACAGCGAACTTTTCGACACGAATGCTTACACCGTGTTCCGGAAAGACAGGTGTGGCAGGGGGGGAGGTGTCCTATTGGCTTTCCCGGCGTCGGCACGCATTTTTCGTCGCACGGACCTTGAACACCACGATCTCGAAGCACTCTTCGTGGAGCTTTGCCTGCCTCACAGCACAGTCCCAGTGGGCTGTGTCTACTGCCCGCCGTCGATACGGGAGGAGTCATACAGGCTCCTGGAGGTATCGTTACGGGCCGCTTCTCTCAGGAACTACGAGAACATACTGGTATTCGGCGACTTCAACTCGCTCATTGACTGGTTCACACACGAGGAGCCTGTTCCCCGCGATCGTTCGGATGACTTCTTACTCGACATTGCGTCATCAGCTGGCCTCACGCAGGCGTGCACTGGATCGACGTACTCAACTCGCGACGGAACTTCCAGCTTTCTTGACCTTCTCTTCGAGGTAGACCCGACTCGAATAGTTTCCTGTGAGACTTCTGAGGGACTGCCCGGTAGCGATCACCTGGCGATCGAGGTGACGTACGCCGCTGTGCTGCCACATAGGGGGCACCATGCACGCACACTATGGAAGTTCGACCAGACCGACCACGGCCACCTAGCACGCCTGGCACACCTCGCACCTTGGTGCATGACGACGACTGGCAATGACCCCCTTGGTAATTTCGATCTGTGGTGCGACCTGGCGGGAGCAATTCAGGAGTACGTGCCCTTCCGCACCCGCTCCTCGGGATGAAATTATTGCCCATGGATCACCCCCGACATAATGAAGGCAGCGAGAATAAAGAGGGGACTCTTCAGAAAGGCCTCCCACTTCAACTGTCCCGTGGCTTTATGCGCTGCAAAAGACCACCAGCGCGCTCTAAAGGCTGCCACACATGTCGCACACCAGCGCTACACCTCCACGATAGCACAAAAAGCAAAGGACGACCTTAAGGTCTTCTGGTCGTACGTACGTCGCCTCAGAAGGCCTTGCCAACGTCCCAGCTTCAGCGCCAACGGAAGAATGATCGATGCCCCCGGTGAGATTGCTGCACTCTTCGCAGACCACTTCTCGTCTGTCCACAACACCGACGAACAGCGGCTGTCTGCGCATTCCGCTGCTTTCGCACCATAATCATCTGGCACCGACGCATCGAGCCTGGAGGAGATCACTTTCTCAACCGAAGCACTGAGCATTGCGGTGTCCAAGATCAAGCATTCGCAATGTCCTGGCCCAGACGGTGTGGCACCTGCCTTTTTCAGGATGATCATGCAGCACACTTTGCCCTCGCTCGCCCGTGTGCTTCAGAGTCTTTTCGACGTGGGAGCTGTTCCTGCTTCCTGGCAACACGCCTTGGTTACCCCTATCCGCAAGGGAAAAGGAAAGCCTGCAGACGACGTCACGCATTATCGACCGGTTTCAATAACATCGATCATCTGCCGCACATTCGAACGCGTGGTGAACGGCCAACTTCTCGACTTCCTCGAGGGCACTGGCTACCTATCGCAGTCACAGCAAGGTTTCAGACACAACCGTAACTGTGAGACGGCCCTGGTGACCCTGAGCCATTTCGTAAGCAACTGTATCGACAATCGCACAGAGACAGATCTCGTTCAGCTTGATCTCAGCAACGCGTTCGACACCCTCGACATCGGCCTCCTGCTGCGCAAGGTGTCGAAGGCCGGCATCCAAGGTTTCCTGTTGAAGTGGCTGTCGAACTTTCTGAGCGGAAGAAGCCAACAGGTCGTTTACCGAGGTGCGCGCTCGGCTGCGATGAACGTTCCCTCCGGTGTGCCACAAGGGTCGGTCCTGGGTCCTACATTATTTTTAATCTACGTCAATGACATGCCCCGGGACGACAGGTTCCCTCTAGTCCAGTACGCGGACGACACATCGATATTGGCCCCACTTACTTCCCCCGACACCTGCCTCCTCCTCCAAGACTACATCAACAACATGAAGGGCTGGGCGACTGACAATTGCCTGCGGCTTAGCCCCGCGAAAAGTGCCGTGATGCGCTTTAGCAGCGGCCGTAAGGTGGAAAAACCCTGTTACCATCTGCTCGGTGTGCCACTAGCCACATGCGACTCTCTCACCATCTTAGGGGTCACATTTACGAGGACACTAGATTTTTCTGTCCACATAGCCAGTGTCGTGGCCAAGGCTCGACGATCCATGGGGTTTGTGTCTCGGGTGTCCAGGCCATGTGGACCCTCGGCCTACCGCACCTTGTATACATCGATCGTGCTGCCGTCATTGGAGTATTGTAGCTCAGTGTGGTCCCCGTCTCAGCGGCATCTCGTGGACCGTATTGAGAGCGTGCAGAGACGCGGTTCCCGGATTCTTTGCGCACGCGCTTCGGGCTCCACGGACGCAGATTATTCAACCAGGCTTAAACTTGCGGGGTGGCGGCCACTTGAGCAACGTCGGCGAATGGCTCACGTGCGCCTGATTTGCCGCACGCTGGACGGCTCACTGACCGGGTCGTACCTATCAACGGCAGTGCGTGTGAATAGACGTACTGGCCAGCCTGACCGACTGCATGCCAGGAGTGTAAGACATGGCCTGTCCGCGATCCCTGCAGGCGTAGGTGAGCTTCTCTCTCTTCCGCTAAGGGAGCGCAAACCTCTTCCGCGGGGCAGGGAGGAATCCCATGAGCTATGCAAACGATGCGGCCAGCATCTCTTCACAAGTTGATGGCCCGTAAGAGGTTCGCCCAAGGGTCTTCGCGCGTGCTCCGCGTCACCCTGGGGCGGGGCGTGGCGGAGGCCGCGGTTGCGGGCTCGGCTGCGCGGGGTGCACCACACACAGCGGTGCGCTCGCGTGTTTGGGCTTGTGGCTGGGGCCTCCGCCGTGGTCTGCGTGGGGGTGGGGTGGGGCACAGCGAGGTTTCATATCTTCCCCTCTGGGTTATGATTATTCGTTGTTTTTATACATGTATATATGTTATCTTGTACTTACGACTACTGTTTATGTTTACACCTACTCAGCGGCGGGCTAGCAGGCGCACATGCGTAAGGGTACAAACCTTTCTGTCTAGCCTTGCACGCCGCTGAGTGGGCAAACTTTCTCGTGCAAATAATAATTATTATTATTATTATTATTATTAATCTGGACTGGCATCATAGACCTGCAAGGATCGTGGGAAGATGATCTGTTTGCTGAGCGGGTCGAGGCACTTGAGGGAAGGGAGAGCAGGACCCGCTCATCAGGGACCTGCTGGAGGCCAGAGCGGCTTGGGTTGCCGACCCGTGCCTCATTAACTCTATGGCCTTGTCTACCACCATAACTCGTGCCTTTGGCACTCACAGAGTGCGTCGTGTCGTTCCGGATCTGCCAGGCCCAGTCCTGGCCGATATCTCGGTTGACGATTTCTTTGCTGGCCGATATCTCGGTTGACGACTTCCCGGCCGAGTGGGTACAGCAGACTCGACGTCATGGCGAGACTGTCGGAGTCACGCGGTGGGGAGGAGCCCCAAGCCACCGCCGCCGGCCAGCCGCTGGCCGCAAACTCCATTCGTTTGGGACCCGTTGCTCCGGCTGGTGCAGACGGCGAGGAAACATCAGGAGGGGGGCTGCCCGATCCTGCCCTTGTCGTTCAATATGTCCAGGGATCTTGTCGCCAAAGATCACAACTCACTCTCTCCGGCGTGAGCCTCAGATTCCGAGGAGGCGAAGACGGTGAGGCCGCCTGGCTGGCCCTCCCGAAGAGCACCAAGGAGAAGTTTTCAAAGGCTTTTCCTATGGGCTATTCTGGGCCGGCTGAGGAGGTGGCCCTAGCCGCCATGGCCTGCCTTAAGCGGCTCGGGACAACATCATACCCCCCGATCTCCTCGTGCCTGTTACTGCAGCAAGATTTCTGGCCCAGTGGGGTGCTTGGTCCCTTCGTACGTCGGTGTGGACCAAGAGGGTCGGCAAATAGTCGGCCGGACACCGGGATGGGGTTGGGGGGCAATGGCGCGGCCGCGCCGGTGTCTAGGCGAACGAAGGAAGTTGGGCCCAAGGTAGCTATACGTGGTGCGCGCTGGGCTGTCCGGGGGGCCTTGCTGAGGGGGGTTTCGCCGGAGAGCAGGTTTAGCCTAGTGGCCTTCGTTGACCTAGCCAGAGGGGAGACTAACCGTCACGTGCCCCGGGCGTCCCTGGCCGTAGCACCCGCCGTTCATATAAAGCTAACGCTGCGTGGGCGGAGTTCGGGTGTGAAAGCCGGTGGCGTTTCGGCCGCAGTCGGAGCCCCCCTCTATGGCCTCATCCATGGATGCGACCTCACGCCTACAAAACTGGAAACCGGACATGATCTCAAGTTTCAAGTTAAGAACTTCCATTCATCCTACCCCTAGGGCTAGTCTATATAGAGCTATGACTTTCATCGCTATGGGCAGGAGCCAGCTGAGTTCGTATTGCTTCGAAGGTGGAGGGGTGACAAGCTGGGGAGCTAAACTCCGTCCCTGTCTCCCATATTGTCTGCTATAATAGTTTAAAATGTCAGTCAGGGAGAAGAGGGGGGGGGGGGGGCAACTGGCCCTCTTGCCTTGCCCTCTTCTTCCAATGCCACTGGTAGGGGATGCAAACTTAAAGGGATTGTCCGGTCAAATTTTGTATTCGAGAAAACAATTAAATATCATTGTTATTGCATCGAGAAGCATCGTACGTGCAATATCCGAATTTTATATGCCCCTCTGCGTGAGTAATTGAATTTATACTGCTCATATCGCATTCTAGCGTAAACGCTGCTTTCGTCGGCAACATTGAAGCTCTGACGTCACAAAACACAAAGCGACAATTTTTGTCTCGTTGTTTGCCTGCGAGTGAACGCTTCGGCGTGCTTCGTTTTCGTTGTTGTGCTGGACTTGTTTCGTGATTGGGTGAGATTTTTGTTGCGCGGTAGGGTGCCACAACCACCGGGCAGCACATGCGAGCCAAGACATGACGTTCCACACTTTTCCGCGAGACATGCAGTGACGAGCAAAGTGGATCGTCGTCGTGCGTAGGGACTGGGTTCCCGTCCAGATCGAGATCCTGCTTACGCAGCAATCGTCTCGCAGAAGGAAGCTACGAGCTGAGCTTTCAGCGGACAGAAGGCTTGTAAGCTGAGGTGTGATGCTGTGCCAACAATATTAAACTACGTCCACCCACTCCTCGCCCAAATCGGATCAGTCAATTTAGGTCTGTTCGATTCGCCTGAACTGGCTGAACTAGTGCAGCAATGCAGGAACTGGTGCATTCGATTCAACCGTAAGTTGCACGACCGCTGCACTGGCTCGTTCGATTCATCCCAGTTCTGAACGAGTTCAGACCCAGTTCCTCAAAATCTTGCACCGGCTCCGGACTCTGTTCAGCGTCCGTGCAGAAGCAGACGACAAGAGCAGACGGCGATAGCAGAACTCCTCGTCCGTCTCTGCTCGCGGTGCCATTTTTCGCAGCGCTTGCTCAAATGTCTGCGATCTTTAACAATAACGCCGATACGGAGGTTGCATTTCCTCTCATTTATGATAATAACGTACCCGCGGTGGAAGCGGAATTGAGATCCTAACTGAGGGTGGTAGTTTGCTTGATTATCATATTCTAAAAGCGGTTTAGGCACCTGCTCGCGTAGGTTTGGCTCCCTGTGGTGAGTGTTGAAATATTCAACACTCACCACAGGTTAAAGCACGCCTTCAGTTTTGTCAAAAGTGTCAACACCGAGATGGTGACGCACACAGCAAACCACTACGTCCTCTGACTCAAGGCGAGAAAGTCTATTTCCGTCGAAGCCACAAATGGGAACCCGGAATCGTGGTCCAAGTCGGACAGCAGCCACGATCATACCTAATCAGAGCAGAAGACGGGGGGGGAGGGGGGCATTACAGAAGAAATCGGTTCCACATCCGACCATTCGCTTGGAAAAACAATGCGATCCCTGAGGAGTGCTACCAACTCACGTTCAACGACCAACCTCACCAATGTCCTGCCCAGTAGTCCCGCATACCCGGAACCACTCGATCAAGCCGTCAAGTTGTTCAGTTAGCAAGGTATCGCCGAATGTGTGGACTCTGAACTCTTAAAATTCGCATAAACTTTCTTTTTACAAAATAAAAGGGAAAAAAGGATCTATTATGTATTTAGAAAAGTATGGTTGGTGGTGCCCACTTCGTATTTTCTCTCATTGATAATCACACGTGCGACTCAGCTAGCCCTACGCCACACAACAGCCATGTGCCTGGCGTCGTTCCTGTTCTCGTAATAAAGTTTCTCAGTTAAAGACATTTCACTATAAACATTATCCACGAACACGGCACGTGTCACTTCCTGGATCTCCCGGATGTTTACCTCCACTCAACCTCAGTGGAGTACGAGGGCAATGTTTATATACAGAGAGCGGAGGTGTGCATCAGGTTGTGCTCTGCAACAGTTTTGAGTAAGATACGTATTTACTCGCACAATGAACGCCCTCGCGTAATGAACGCACCCCCAAGTCGGCTCCCAAAATTTCGACTTTTTTTTTTCACTCGTATATTAAACGAACTACCCACTGGGAAGTTAAAACTTTGACCCCCCCCCTTTCCCCACGCGCGCGAAATGAACGCACTTTTCTATGCTGGTGCAGCGAGGTCGCAAATGCATGGGTAAAGTGAGCGAACAAAACACCTTGCAAAAAGCCTTAAAAATAAAAGACCCAACAGAATCATTTATCGAAACTACAGTACGAAAACCAGTGTCTCCCAATTAAACTTGGTTCTTTCTAATTTAACTTCTCTTGAATCACGTCGGACAGTCGCTCACCTTACTCTTTTTCATAAGTTTTATTACAACATGCCATCATTCATGCTCACTCACTGTAAGCCTGCCTAATACATTTCTTTGCGCCATGATCATTCCTTAATAACTGCACCTATATTCGGTCGCACTAACAGATACAAATACTCTGCTCTTGCTCTGTCCATTAAAAATGGGAATTCTTTCACAAACGACATATAGTCACTGAATAGAATGAAGAAATATTCCGCAAAAAATCTTTGGCTTTGGTACTATGATATGTTTTCAGCGCCATGTCTGCTTGTGTTTCCTATAAATTGGCACTGTGTCCCCAGTTCTGTTGTGCCCGGTTTCTGTAAACTTTGTTCTGAATTCTGCATAGTTTGTTTTTAGTTTTTGTTTGTTGTTAATTTTTAACCTTAGTTAGTTCTTTGATTTCCATTATATCATTGCATCTGTTTGTATTTTTCTACCCCCCGCCTCATGTAATATGTTCGAACGAACGTATTTGAGGCGAATAAAACTTGAACTTGAACTTGATACGAGTCCACTGAGCTGCGAAGGTCACTACATCGGCCAGACTGGAAGATGCCTAAATGCTCGCTTTAGAAAACACCATTTAGATGTTACCAAGGCATCATCAGACTCGTTTCACCCAATAGTAGTGCATGCCCGTACCTGCCACGATTACACCCCAAACTTTGAAAACACCACTGTGCTAGATTCACACACAGATAAGTGTGGGCCCGAAACAATGGAAGCGTTTAAGGTCACATATGCCGTGAGCAATGTCTCTGAGCCTTCTTTGGGCTTATCGTCAAAAGAGCTGGAGTTTCTAGCGTAAGAATTATCGTAAAAAGCTTGCTGTGATCAATTAATTCTGTCTTTTCCTTTCTTTTCTTATTCCTTTTCTCCCCCTTTTCAGGGGTTAATTTCCTGATTATAATGCAGTTAATGCAAAGATACAAGTGAGCTGGAAAAGAACCTAGCTGTGTTTGGAGATTTGTGTTTGTCCTTTGTCCGTTCCCATTCTTTAGGGATTATTTTCGTCACCAATTTCCTTTCTTTTCTTCTTCCTTTCCCCCTTTTTCACGGGATTTCCATAAGTTTTTCCTTACAATTTTTTTCCTATCATTTCAATTTGATATTTTTAAAGTTTGTGAGTAAATTGGTTTTATTTTAAATTTTAAGTATTTTCATTTTCTTTCAATTCTTTGTCGTTCAAGGTCGTAGTGTAATGGGCGTCTCATAAATGTTTGTTGCTCATTGAAAGAACTGTGTGCGTCTGTGTTCGTCCTTTACGTGTTTTATTCTTTCAGTGCATTCTGTCAGTTCCTCAAGGCTCTTCTCACATCATGTGGTGACATTTGCGTCCAATGTTACATAGCCCTGTCACATGGAAGAAATGGAGGAAACCAGCTTACTAAACAATATATCAGCATCACTGGTATTTCCTTTCTCGTTGGAAATGACTTCTGTCCCTTTTGTTTAATGGGAGTCCTTTGCATGTTCTTTGTTTACTTTTCAAACAGTTCAAAAGTATGGTATGGGGTAGGCAGTTATGCGACAATGGTGCATGCTCAGTATATCACGGTAGCTTAAATAACAAACTTTGGAAGCGAACATCAATAGAATCTCCTGTTTCATTCTTTCTAATCCAGGGTGCCAATTTCGAAACATACAATCTTTAAACAACTTTTAGCACAAGGAAGGAAAAAGGGGAGGAGGTACGTATTATGTCAGTTCGCTATACAATGCTAGAGATTTTACAACAGAACAGTACAGGACACCAAGCCGGTTGGAACCAGATCATTACATCTGTCAATGTGGCTTCTAGGTACTTTACTAGCTTAATAGTTTGTGAAAGAGCTTAATGAATTGTGAAGGCTAAGACTCGTAAGACTTCTGCAGACTGACTGCACTGAGCAATAAGACGAAGAATTGGGCTAGATTGTGTAACGTAGAAAGATAAACCGGGAAAAGAGCATGGGCAAAACTGGGGAGCTAAACCACGCAAGGCATTTCGTGCTTTGTCTCGTCTAAACTATTTTCTTTGTTGCTGCACTTTTTGTCATCCTTAGCAGGCAGTATGCACTGATTTCACTTACATATTGGGTGGATTCCACCATAAAGCTAGACGTTTGTGTTAGAAAACCAAGTGTATGTTTTATCAGAGTAATGGCACATAGAATTTGCACTCTTTTTATGAGGGATAATTTTTCTAAGCCAATTGTTTCATACTAAATTGCCAAAGATTCTGCTCCAGTTTTAAAAAACAGACTGGAAAATGCTTTCATTTTTTTTAGTAACATTTGATCTGTTTATTTACAGGAAATACTGCCTATTTGCTGTCATCCACAGCCGGTTGGCTGAAATCAAGCCACCACACAGCTTCACGAGACTCCCAAGGGCACTGAGCACACGCATATTCTGGAAGGCTTCCGAATGGCGCCACTGGCTGTTGTACCACTCGCTTCCTTGCATGTACAGGGTCCTCCTGGACCAATACTGGCCGCACATAAAGAAGCTGGTGGAGGCCATCCATGCACTTTTGAGGGACACCGTAACTCCAGCATCCATTGATGTTGCAGGTGAGTTCTTCCCCCTTCGGTTTCTTTGTGTCCTACTTCGAGCCAGCTTTAATAATGTCATATTGTGCATTCAGAGAAACTCCTCTGAACCTTTGTGAGCATGACTGGGAGGCTGTATGGAGCTGCAGCAATGACGTTCAGCCTGCACCAGTTACTCCACCTAGCGGAAGCAGTGCAGCAACTGGGGCCATTGTGGGGCCATTCTGCTTTTGAATTTGAAAGCGGTAACGGGCAGTTCGTGAAGCTGGTGAAAGGATCAAATGCTGTTCCGGAAAGGGTAGTGAAGTATCAGCAGTTGGGATCAAACTTTGGTGTCTTCGCTTCTAAGTGACAGCTTCAAAGTGATGTGCTGTGATATTCTGGGATACACTAAACACCAAAACTTCAAGTATGCAAACGAAGTGTGCCTGCTGGGTCACTCTTTGAAGGCACCCTTGAGCGAAGGGAACAGAGTTGCCTTTCCGCTGGGTCTGGGGCCTCCTTTGATCAGGCTGCAGAGTACAAGTGCTTCGCATGGAAAGGGCAGACTTTTCACAGCCGAAACTATACCAGGAGTAAAGAGACAGACTCCTAGGTCATTCAAATAAAGGATATGCGCAATTTCACCATTTTGAGAGTGTTGCCTTTGAAAGGTGAGGTAACACTTCTGTGCAGGAAAGTTGTCATCACTTGTGCAGGTCCTTTCCCGCAGCACATCAGGCTTTGTTTTCTTGCTCACGTGAACTTGCAGGCTGTTAAACCACAGCAGCTGAAGGCGTCATGCCTTTTTCTCACTTTCAGGAAGCCCTCAGCAAGCTATGTCTGTGATCTGTCAAACCTTCTTGAGCGCAATTGATGTAATATACCCAGGTGTGCCGAAGTAAAATGACTATTCCCTAGGAGTTGAAATATCCAAAACTACATCCTGTGATAATTTGTCCCTGTTTTACCTGTGTGTCAACAAGGGAAATCTATCGAGATTGTGCCTTTCACATCTTCAGACTTCTTGTTTTGCTCCTAAGGTGTTCCTTCAGGTAATTCTACATTCATAAGTGATTTTCTTTGTTTACAATTTGTTACACTTCGTGTGCTTCATTTGCTCTTCTGAGACTAGTCGGGCTAATTTGATTATCGACCTGTGGAAGATGCCTATTGTTTGAATAAATCAATTTCATGTCTCAGCCTGCTAATGTGTCTTTCCCTAACCTTTCTGACAAAAATGTGTGAAGCTTCTAGGGGTAGCAGTATGGTAGGCTTGTTTCTAACTGCAAGCAGGCAAATGAGAAAATCACTCTTTTGTTATTATAATGCAAGTTGAAAAGACTGAAATAGACTTAGACCTTTCGTTATTCTGTCTACATTGCATCATAATTGAATAGCTTCAAAAACCTTCTGTATTCATGGACCACAAAATAGGCTTTTGTTGATAGCATTTCACATATGATTTGATTGATTTTGTTTTCATACTTCTGTGTTAATTGTGACTAGTTAATTGTTTTAGTAACTATAGGTTATGTATGAGGGTTATAAGTTCTTGGCTCTCTTAATTATTGTACTGTCATTTGATGATTTGTCTCGTAACGCCTACAAGTACTTGTAAAAACCTTAAAGTAGCACACATAAAACTGAACAGCAAGATAGTTACTGATGCTTGTCTAGTGAGCTTTCAAACACAAATATTAAATAGAGCGTGCACATTAGAATGTATAGCAATGTATTTCTGGGGTGGAGTTGCCCTTTTGAGGTTATTACTTGAAGTAAGCATTTGTGCAAGTTGGTTTAAATTTATAGTGTCTAATGGCCTTTCGGTGTCTTGGGGGTTCTAGTAATATTTTTTTTTTCTGAGATCAATCATAGTATCCAAAAAAATGTAGAGCGGATGCAGAGGATGCTAACTGCTGTTAATGAATTCCAATAAGGTAGAAATGTTTGGCGACTTCATTATAAAAAAACAATTACTTTTTTTCATTTCAGTGCTTCTAAAAATGCCTTCTGCACTTGATGGGGCAGCTGCATTCTTCAAGTTGGCATGAATCTGCCTAGAATGTGCCTTTTTTAGCTCGTCTTAGCAAGACATAGTAGCAGTAGGTGATGCCACTGAAAAACCTGTGTCGACATTTAGATAAGACAGCTCTATCTTAATTTAACTATCCACTAGCTGGGATGAGCATTTTCAATTCTAGATATACTGTAAGTTTTGGTTGTCAGGAATTCCATTTGTTCTGCTATATTATTTCCAGTTTCCACAAACTAGTTTATGCTTTATACTATAGTATAGGCAACTCTGCCACCAAATGTAATACCTATAACTTAAATTTCCATTGCTGTTTGCAGTTTATTGGGCCAGTATTGCTCAGAAAATAAAGCACTCCATCTAGCTGCTCCCAGCAACAGCAGCCAGGCATTTTCTTCGAAGGGGAAGGGAAGGAGGGGAGAGAGAAAAGTTGAATCTTTCCCCCGTTTCTCGCAATGACTGCAAGAGAGTGGAAACAGCCTAACTGAAAAAATATAAACGACGTGCATATCCGAGATATTTTGTTTCACGAAATGTTTTACCTGGATGCCCGAGGGTTTTCCAGCGGATTTCTGCTAAGTGGGTCTTTTAGAATACATTCAGGTTTCTAGGAACCACATTTTGTTTTCAATATTCGTTTCAGTTTGCACAAACTGGCTTTGGGGATAAGTTAACAGAACAGGTCCCTGAATGGAGCTTCCAAGTATAGAGCCAGATATTTAGCTGGTTTAAAAAAAAAACTCAGAATGTGACCACTATAGTTTTTCCTGCTGGATTTATTTTCCCACATTATATATCACATGGCGTAACTGGATATCAATTTTCAGGTAATGGTTTCACTAACTTCATTCTGGAACTGACTTTTCCAGAACCAAATCTAAATTCTCCAATCTGGAACCGACATTTCCAGAACTGAATCAAAATTCTCCATTCTGGATTTCGGCTTTCAAATTAGCCTCCAGAAAAAAATCAAACTGCGTTTTTAGGTAGGGAAGTATTATCTGTACACTCCAGTATGTGCCTGCAAAGCTTTGTAACATATATTTATATTTCAGCTTCCTTTTGAAAGTGAACTTAGGTTTGAAACCGACATTGAAGAAGACGAAAGATGCCTCAAGAAGGTTCTCCTAGAGGCAGCAGAGTTGGCCACCTTCCCTTACTGTCCCCCAGCCCTTAACACTGTCTGCAATACCAACGAACCACGGGGTCTTCACAATCTTCTGCTTTCGCACCCACACCATCTGACAATGACGCACCATGCCTGAAGGGGATCATGTTTTCAAAGGAAGAACTGTGAACAGCCGTGTCTAAGATCAAGCCATCACAATGCCCTTGTCCAGATGATGTGGCACCTGCCTTTTACAGGATGATAACGCAGTACAGTTTGATCCCTCTCTCAGCTGTCTACTTCAGAGTATTTTCGATGAGGGAGCTGTTCCTACCACTTGGCAACACACCTTAGTCACCCCTATTCGCAAAAAAAACGAGAAGCCTACAAGTGATGTCAAGCATTAGCGTCCAACCTCAATAACATTAATCATCTACCGCACATTAGGATGCATAGTGAACAGTCAGCTCCTCGATTTTTAGAGAGCACTAGATACTTATCGCAGACACAGCACGGTTTTAGGCATGCCCGCAGCTGTGGGACGGCCCTGGCGACCCCGTGTCATTTTGTGAGCAACAATCTTGGCAGTCGCAAAAAGAGAGATTTTGTACGGCTTGATCTCAGGTACGCGTTCGACGCCCTCGATATCGATCTCCTGCTACATAAAGGGTCAGGCGCCAGTGTTCATGGTTTCCTGCTCAAGTGGCTGCCAAACTAACTGAAAGGAAAAATCCCACAATTTGTTTACCAAGGTGTGCACTGAGCTACGATGAACGTCCCCTCCAGTGTACCACAGTACCGGTTTTTTGTCAATGACATGCCTCAGGATGATAGGTTTCTTTTCGTCCAGTACGCAGACCACACCTCGATACTGGCCCCACTTACCGACACCTGCCTCCTCCTCCAGGACTACATCAAAAACATAAAGTGCCGGGTGACTGACAACTGCTAGCGGCTGGACACCACGAAAAGTGTCGTGATGCGCTTTAGCAGGCCCCACAGGGTGGACAAATCTGCTATCATTTGCTCAGCGAGCCCCTACCATGTATGACTCTTTGCCAAGCTTAGAAATTACATTCACCCAAACACTAGATTTCACAGTGCACATAGGACGTGTTGTACCAAAGGCTTGGCGAACCTTGGGGGTTGTCTCTTGGGTCTCCAGGTCATGGGGACCTTCGCCATAATTTCCGGTCATAAGGTGCATAAGACACAGATTTCCAGAAAGATGAGAGGAGCCCCAAAAGACCAGTTCGACCACTTCGAAGTTTCCAAAACTTGCTTTTATGCAGAATGGTCCAACCAGCATCACAAAACCCTCTGCCATTGCCACTGATGCTTGCATCGTCGCCAAAGTTTCAAATCGAGGGAATAGGGAGCATTTGTACATGACTTAATTTTCGCGGGCTCCATTTTTCGCGAATTCGACTGAAGCTGAAGAGCTGGAATAATTAATTGGTACTCATTTTTGCAATCCGCAAGGACCTCACTACAGCTTTCTGTGTGTTCACATTCCAGCCAAATAGTACGTGAGACCTATTTTTTGCAAAATGTAGACGATTCGTGAAAATTAGGTCTTCGTGAAAATTAATTTGTTTCCAGTATACAGTGGTACTAGTTTATTAATTTCTCGTGACGGGCATGAAGGGGGCCAGATGGAAGGCGGATCATTATAATAAGGGTGACGAAGTTCATGCCCCAATAGGCTGGGACACATCACAACAGATATAGTAGTCGGTAAGTCAGAGTCATATAGGATCACAAAGACACTCAACGTTATCTCTGTGTCTCTTGTGCTCCGAAAAAAAGAGCTAGATTTTCGTCACCCAATACTGCAAGCTTAGTGGCAGTGCAGCAGCTGCCCGCCGCTTGGCGCATTCTTCACTCCCATCCGCTAAAGGAGAGGAAGAACACATACCTACTTAAGCCTTGCACGCTCCATTTATTCCTAACCTTACGTGACATGTGATACATAACCTTACACTATTGGTTATCATTTTTTAATCATGCTGGCCTACTTAGCGCTTGTATGATCTAATTAGGCCTAAACTTAGGTGACACATAATCCCGTAACCTGCGTAATTAAGTAACTTATGCGGTCATATAATGTTATGAGATCATGTGCCATATTAAGAAATTTGGCGGTGCTGCTAGTACTCTCCTGAAAAAGAAACCGTGGATATAAAACCCCATGCTTGGATGCAGCTATGAACTCTTGCTGATGGCAGAGTGGTTAAAGCACCACCAGTGATGTGATTGGCCTCAGCCGTTTTGGAGCAGCCAAAACGGTGTTTTGGAGCAGCAAAAGTGGCCTTTGGAGCAGGCAAAACTGTGTTTCGGAGCAGAAAAAGTGGCTTTTGGAGCAGATATTCTTAAAAAAATAAACATATTCCTTTTAAGTGCTGGACGAACAAAGGACACTTCACTCGCCGCAATAAACGAATTATGGTCAAGTTTGACCACCTGGGGGTCTTTCAACATGTAACTGAAATGCCAATGACATGACACATTTTACAATGCTTCAGTTAAATTATACATATATACGTAACATTATAGATAAATAAGAACCAAACTGCACATATTAAAATTGATTTGAAAATGACCAGCTTATTAGTAAATATCACAGCATTAGGTTGACTACCGTAGTTATCTAATAAATGGAAGCTCTCTTTGACGGATGAAACACGTAACTACTGCAGTGCAATTCAAAATTGTACACAAGACAAAGGTGCATTAAGACTAGCGGGTGTTTTTCTTTTTGCTTTTCGAAACTTTCTACAAGGCTGCTGCAAGCCTCTCTTTGCCTTTGGCTCTGCTCTGTTTCATGTTATGATGTACCGGAGGAAAGGCTACAAGCGCGAGCTTCTTGCTCAGGGCACATCTCGGCGGCACAAGCTCTCGTGCAGTAAGGGCAGCTGCCAATGCTATGAGCTCGCGCTTCTAGCCTCCGCTGCGGTAAAACATAAGGTGAAACAGAGTATAGTAATGAATTCCCACTTTCAATGTCCCCAAAGAGACATTGAGACATTCCCCAAGTGAACAGTGCTGTGGCCGCTGCCGAGCAATTCCGAAAAACCACTTGCCACCGTTTTACTGGTTCCCGACGTGCCAGATTTTTGTCAAAAGTAAGCAAACGTAAAACAATAGGTTGCAAGCGTCCCGGCTGGAGCCTCTGTCGTGCAGTCATGTTCGCATGCACATGAGGGCAACTTCTGCAGGCTTGCATTTGCACGTGCTTGGTCGCGCGAGCGGAGATGGCTGTTCGATCGAAACAGACACCATGCCACTCCGCTCCGTCGTCAACTGGTTCCAAAATTGTGCGCAAAACGTAATTGTTCAGCATACGACAAAAAACAGCAGTCCAGCAGCACGTGCTTGCCAGGCCGGCAGGCGAGGTACAAGCTAAGCACACAGAAAAAAAGGGACCATCGCGAGTCAAGGTCAAAAAGTACTTAGAGCACTTTGTACAACGACTGAAGCACTGAAACGTCAACGCACGCCCGCGTCTATCGTTGAAATTTTTTTTAAAAAAGACGCGAGACGAAACACATGCACCGCATGAACCACTTGAACAACGGGAGCGTGAAACGAGAGGTGGCGGGAAAAACTATGCAAGGCCAGATGATCGACTGATACAGGGTACTTTTTGTTGGGCGGCCGCTTGCGCTACCTAGCTCATGCACGCTCAATTACGGTACTCAGTTTAGTTTCGGTTTTGAAAGACGACCAAAATTGGTCTTTTGGCGCAGGCTTGGCGCAGATTACCCATATCTTGGCAAAATGTAGCAGGATGTAGCAGGGTTAGCCCCTTGGCGCAGTTTGGCGCAATTGGCGCAGCAATCACATCACTGCACCACGCTCCAAACTGTGGGCTCATGTGTTCGAATTCAGTCGAGAGCTACCAGTAAATTTAGTTCAAATTTATATTCAATTTAAAGGCTCATTACGTGTAAATGAGAGGAGAAGGCTGGGAGGGGGAAGATGGCCGCTGGTCCCTGTGGACGGAACCTAAAGCGATATGACCGACACACTCTGCAATGGCCTCTGGTCGGTGTTGACGCATTGTGATCTCTGCCCAGTGCTCTGAATGTAAACGTGAAGAGATTCATCAAAGCGCGGGTAAAGAACGGGAGTAACTATGACTCTCTTGGTGCCCCTTGTTTACGTACCGCCATACCAGGTATGGCACTGCATAGATTGTTGGCACTGGGCACGTCATCGCATCCTGCGTGCGCCATGGCCTTGCAGTTGCCGCACATGGTCGACTTGAAGGACTGACTAGAACGGTTGTCCATCTTTAAGGGCAAGGTGCTTCGATCTAGGGGTGCTGTATCCAGGTTTTGGGCAAGAGAGTGGCACAAGAGTGCAGACGGTGCTGCTCTGAAGAAGTGCTCATGTGTACGGTCTTCTCAGGCGTGGGTTGGAAAAGGTACACGTCCGATGAATGGAAAGAGGTTCATTGATTCGGTAAAGACCAGGGCAAATGCCCTTCCTCACCTGACTAGGACTAAAAGGGGTCGGGACGTCCAGACTCGTTGTTAAGACGGTTGGGACTCCGCAGAGTCACTGGGACATATTACGCAAAATTGCTTCCGCACGCACAGTGCCAGAATCAAACGACATGATAGTTTAGTGCAGTATGCTCCTGGCCATCTGAAAGAAAAGGGATGGGAGGTGCTGGTAAAACCTGAGTGCCACACCGCAACACAGATATATGTGCCAGATCTCGTTAATGCAAGAGGTGGTTAGATGACTGTGGTTGATGCACAGGTGGTGGGTATGTATTCCACCCCAGATGCCGCACATGAGCAGAAGGTGTAGAAGTATAGTGTTCCAGAGCTTCTGGATGTTATTAAAGGGGCCAATAGTGTTGCACCGGTTGTGACTAGTTTGACTACATATCACATATATATCACGTGTTTGGTCGCCAAAAAGTGCTTCAGCTCTTACCAATCTTGGGTTTGGTAGACAGTATATTAAGATATTGACTATACTTTGTCTTCAGGGGGGGTCAGGTGCTTTCGTCGGCATCAGCAGATGACCTCCGTGGTGCACGGACGATAAAGCGCCCCGGCGGTTGTGTGTTGCCATGGGGCTATTGGTGGGTCCCTCTCCCTTGGAGAGGATAAGGACTTCCAGACTTGATGCCGAAGATCAGCCTGATGCCTCTGCAAAGGGGTGGGCGAGAAAACGATTTTTGTGCACAAGTCCAAATTATAAAAAAAAATGCCAAATGCCTTGGGTACCTTGCGGGTAAACAGAAAGTCAGCTTCGCTTCGGCCGCGCTTGGTTAGCGTGCCGAGTTCCCGGTGGTCGCGCCTTCGGCCGGGTCTGCACGCCTCCGAGACTACCGCGTGTTCCCGGGCACCACCCGCTACCCCCCGCTGCTCTTGGAAGGTTCTCAGGTCCACAGAGCACAGTTTCAGCACCTCTCCAATTGTGTGAGCAGCCGGCCGCTGAGGCCTTCTTCACCCCGTAACGGTCGCTCGCTTTTTGGCTGCTGGAGTTAGTGCTAGGTGCTAGTGGACCGCTGGTTCCTACACTAAACGTTTTTTTTTTTCAGTCTCCGTGCGTCGAACCACGCACAAAAGTCTCTGGTCCCACTGCCATCGTTCTTTTTTTTTTTTGTGGCAGCTCTGCCAGCTTCCAGTTCGAATTTTGCACGCTAACTGGGAGCGTATGCAACTTTGTTTAGTTGCGCCAGCCATCGACAGAGGGCGGTACGTTCCACCCGTGGATTTCACCCCCTCTTTTATACTAGCAGCAGAGAAAAGTCTTTTCACTTTTTTTTTCTCTCTCTTTTAGCAACATTTGAGGGGTTTTTCGTTTGTAATCGAGCGCCATTCGGCATTTTGGCGTGATAAACTTAGCTCTTTTCTTTCTTTTTTTTTGTGCTTCGGCATGCAGCTTTGTGGATCGGATCTACGCTTTGGGGCTACGCGGGGTACCACTAGCTGGTTTTTACTACACGTAGTGGCGTAGTCTGCAGGGCTAGTATAGTCTAGTGCTCTGGGGAAATTTGTACCTTTTGAGCAAGTCTCTGTGGCCTGTAACACAGGCCACATTACCAGGCACTCCCTCTCGGCCTCACAGCCTATCCTTAATTACAAATCCCCTATGCCGCAAGCAGCTGGGGGAATAGTGTTTCAATTTTTTTCCCCTTATTCATTTCAGCATGTCAGGGACTCATCCATCACCTAGCGCGTTAGCAACCACTGAGAGGCTGTATCCCCCAGAGGAGATTGTCTGCCACCTGTGCGACAAACGACTAACTTCCTGCATCTCTCTGGGGGAGCACTACGAACATGTTCATAGTTGTCACTTCTTATGGAGGTGCTCCAATTGCCTCGCAAAAACGTATACCGAGAGCACCTCCATCTCGTCTCATTACACAAGGTGTCGGAAGAAACCATTAGTATCGCCCGCTTCAACCGTAGTGACGAACGCCGACTCGCACAGTGCAGCCAACAACGAGCTTCCGCAGGCTCCCACTCCTTCCCCTGCAAGTCACACCGAGGAGAAGGAGCACCCAGAGTTCTCCCAGGACTCCGAGAGGGCAGACATGTCGATGCCCTTCACGACCAGCACCCCTGCCTTGCGTCTCCCACCAGCAGGTGACAGGACCACGGAGGACGTCAGGACTTTGGCGGTTTAAGAATTGTCGATGCCCGCCAAGATGAAGTTTGTCAACAAAAAACTCGCCAAGGGGTACGCACGGGTACCTTGGCAAACCATCAAGGGCATCAGGGGGCGGAAGTTGTATAGAGACTTGCTATAGCAAGAACAGCTGCGGCGCAGGTTACCTCGGCCGGACTCCAGGGTTCCTGCACATGGTGAGCCCCCCACTGCCACTCCAGGGGGACCACTGCCATCAGTGCAAGATTCCTCCGGCCTGCAGACGGACATACCCTCATCACCCCTCACCACACCAAGACCACAGCGGTGAAGCGAGAGGTCCATACATCATTCTCCAACCCCGGTCACCGCCCCGAGATATCCCCCCTACACCAGAAGCAAGGCCCTGGACAGAGAGGGACATTCAGGCACTCGAGCTGTGCGAGCTCCAGGCTTCTCTGTGCATGCATAGTGACGACAAGCTCGCTGCATTGATGCCAAGAAGAACATGGCAGAGCGTTCGGGACTACCGCCCGACGCCCCAGTACGCAGAGGCAATGCGCAGGGAGCTCTGCATGCGACGGGGAAAGGATGTCTCACCCTTACCCCAAACTTCATCACTTTGTGGCCACTCACCAGACACCCCGCCAACTGTCATCGTTCCTGCTCCCTCTGCTGAATCCGTCATCGGAGAGGTCACACCTACGTCGGCATTGCAAACTCTCCTCCACCAGCAGAGTTCAACGCGCGGTGGACCATCTCGGAACTGACGGCACTGGCCAGGGCAGAGATCACCTGCAGGGACCACCCTCATATGAACCTTGCTTTTGCCAGGACATTCACCACCCAGTCCTGACAGGGAATCACAGGGCAGTGAAATACACGCCGTTACAAGGAGATCCTGGAGACCTTGAAGGCGGCGGCACACAAGCAGCCGGTTCCTATTCAACCAGTCCGCGTTCACGACGCCGGATCTGCCCGGGTGCATCCGCAGCCCGCACCAGGATCCCCTGTCACCATCGCTCACGGGTTGCTGGACCCCATCAATATAGGAGAAGACCTGGGGAGAGGGGGCATTAACAACACCAGGCTTGAGAAAGCAACCTTTAACCGAAACCGACCAGCATGGATGGCCGAGGTTAACATCATCACGAATCACTTCAACATTTCATCAATGAAAAATGGGGGCACCGAGGGCAGCAAGAAAAAGAAGTGCCGTTCAGCCAAGAACCGTAACCAGCGCCGCCGCGAACGCTATGTAGAACATCAACGGCTGTACAGTCTGGGGCCTAAGCTGCTCGTCGACGAGATGCGGCTGGACTGGGCTGACCCAGCAGTCCTCCTTGGGGAGCTCCACCGGGTCTACGACCTTGTGATGTCTACGCCATCAAGGCCGGTTGACGGGTTCATAACATCCGAACCCGTACTCAACGTAGAGGTGGAGCCGTTCACCGACGGAGAGCTCCAAGGAGTGCTCAAGAACGCCGACGCAAAGACTGCCACTGGCCAGGACAGCCTTACCCTGAAGAAGGTTTCCAGATTCCACCAGCCATTCTTGCCATCATTTTCACCAACTGGTTGGCCTTCGTTACGCTTCCCGAGGACCTCAAGGTGGCCAAGACAGTTTTCATACCCAAGTCCCGCTCGACCACTACCGGCGGAGACTTCAGGCCCATCACCATCTCATCCATCCTTCTGCGCATCTACACAGGGGCGCCGCTCCGACGGTTCGCGCAATATCACGTCTTGCACAACCTCCAGGGTGGATTCGGCGACGACAGGAGCACTTCATCCAACATCATCATTCTTCAGGCCCCCATGAAGGCGAGGAAGCAGGCTTGACAGAGCTTCTACAGCCTGAGCTCGACGCCCGGAAGGCCTTCGATACGGTCAGTCATAACGCAATCATTGAAGTCCTCAAAGAAAGGGGACTGCCACCTCAGCACATCGAGATGTCCGCAACCTATATGCCGGATCATCAACAACATTCTGGTTCAGGGGGGTCACGGACGACGTTACGGTTCCCGTGAGACAGGGGATTAAACAAGGGGATCCCCTGTTGCCCTTTCTTTTCAACTGCATCCCGGACTCCTTTTCACCGACCTCAACTGCAACTCCGCCGGCCTGGACGTCGGTGACGCCACCATCGGGGCACTTGCCTTTGCCGACGACCTCATCCTCACCTCATTGAGTTATGAAGTACTTAAGTCCCTTTTGAAGTCCACCGAGCAATACCTCGCCGAGGTGGGCCTTTTCCTCAACCCAGACAAAACCATTTTTTTGGCTGGAGGGCTTCCTCGGTGGCAATCAGCTACGACCTTCCATCAATCACCGTGGCTGGCACCCCCATTCATTCAACACCCATCAACTAACCCATCCGGTACCTTGGCATTGACTTCTTCATCAACAAGCGGCCTGTCATTCATTCACAACTTGCCAAGGACGACCTCATTCTCATTGAATCATCATCCCTCAAACCATTTCAGAAGCTGCGCTGCATCAACACCCTCGTCATGCCCAACTACCTTTACGCAGCTCTTTCCATCTTGGGTTCACCCGGGAATCAAGGCACCTCGTATCCGCATCAAGACAATACTCCATCTTCCACTATCATTCCCAAAAACCCACATGCACCTCGCAGCACGGGATGGAGGACTAGGCTGCCTCAACATAGAGAGGGTGGCCTAGGAGGTGCAGCTCAAGGCACTGGCGAGACGTGTTCGCCTGGGCAAAAGGGCCGTCGACCATCTCCTGAAACCCACCATGGGGCCATACCACTGCCGCCTCGCCTCCCAGCTGCGAGTGCCACCCGACCTGACAGACACCAAAGAACTGACCGCCGCCCTTGGGCAGTCCAGGAAGGATTGGTGGAGGGATACCCAGGCAACCTACCAGAATAATGATCTTTTCGCCCATCAAGATCAGCCCCTGGGGAACACCTGGCTGCAGCACGACTCGAAGCATGTGAAGGACGGAGACCACATTAAGGCGTTGCGTCTGCGGATCAACACCTACCCGACCAACGCCTTGCTTCATCATCATAACTGAGATCCGTCCGCCCGACTCTGCAGGAGGTGTCATTATTCATTAGAAACCCCATTTCACATACTCCAAGAGTGCGCACCCATTAAGCTCCCGAGGATGGAGCATCACAATTTCATTTCCAAGCAAGTATACCGACTTGTTAGCAAGTATAACCGCGAGGCAATCATCCACACAGAGCGGCTCATCACGAGCCCGGGGGGCATCTGGCTCAAACCAGACATCATCATCTTGGACGGCGACACGGTCATCATCGCTGACATCACCGTCTCATGGGACGATTGCCCACAATCATTGCAGAGGATGTGCGACTTCAAGAGCGCCAAGTATGACTGCCTGCGGCCACTGTACCCTGATAAGGTCGTGACGGCAGCCGGCTTGGCGTTCGGAGCGCGCAGCATGCTCTGCACGGGAACCGTCCGGGGAGGAGCCAGCCTAGGGATCCCCAAGTGGGACATGGCCTGGCTCGCTTCACACGCCCTTGTCGGTGCCCTCATCTGCCTCAACAGATTCATGAAGGCATAGATCCATCACTCATCCGGGTTGGTTGGGAAGCTCGCCCACCACCCTTTTTTTTCCCCTTGAATTTTTATACAAATTCGGCATACCTGACAATGGGTTTTGCAGTTCCTGCGTTTTGTTTCGTGTTTTGAGTTGTGTTACTTATTGTCATTCTCACTGTCGGAGTGTTTATTGTGCAATTTCGAACCTGCGGAGTGTGTTCCAGAGGCATTGGAGCTGTTTCGGCAATGGTGCTCAGACCTTAGTACCAAGTTCTGAATGGTTGATTTCAGCAATGCTGAAATTAATGCCATTTCCACTGTCTTTCCCGACAGCCGTGTTTCTCTTTGCGACTTTCACCGCGAGCAAGCTTGGGAAAGGTTCTGCAGAAAGAGGGAAGATGGGGTAGCTGACAAAGACGCACTGCTGGGTCTCCTTCGTACACTTGCGCATGCCAGTTCTGAAGACGATTTTAATGCTGCAGTCGAGTGCCTCAAACTTCCCCCATCTGGAAATCGAATCGAAAGCTGCAAAGCTATGTGGAGGGACAGTGGTTAGATGTAAAAGAAATGTGGGCTTCCTGCTTCAAGAGTGAGCTAACTGTTAGAACTAATACAGAAGCCCAAAACAAAATGCTCAAAGAGCACTACTTAAAATGCCACAGTGGACGAAAGAGCCTGACAGGTCTGCTGCAGACGATGAAGACTTTTCTGAGTGTTAGGGAGAAACATTTCTCAAAAGACAACTTGCACTTCTCCTCAGATTACAGAGTTCATCACTCGTCTGTACCAACATTCCTGCACAACAGGCCTCGCGCCGTGGTCAAACACATAATGGCAAGTCTACATGCTGCCGGGGACATTGATGCGGACCACATAATGACAGATGAACCTAGTGGCATATTTCATGTTCAAAGTGCTGCATCGGCAAATGCTTCTTACCTTGCACAGTTCACCACAACGAGCTGCAGTTGCCCAAATCTTCAGAAGACGAGACTGCCCTGCAAACACCTCGGTGCCATAATTTTGAATATCCAAGGTTGGTGCTTCGACAGGCTGCCTGCCTCTTATCGGAATGGCCCATTAATGAGCCTTGACAGCTTAACTGTCTCAGATCTTGCAGTAGCCAACCCATCGGAAAGGTGTGGACATGTTGCGGCTAATGTGAGTAAAGATTGCAGAGCCACAGACACCGCACTCCCAGACTTGAAACATCGGGAAAAGTCGGGAATAGGAGTGCTGAAAGCAAAAGTCCCAGCTGAATTTGAAAGGGGAAAAAGCTTATCCTACTACTGCACCAGCCAAGATAACCTGAGTGCTACAACTGCTTAGAGAGTGCAGCTCCATGCTTCAAGAAGGGTCACCATCTGTTGGCGGTCTGGGCCTGTGTGGCTCACCCACAAAGGGGTGCTCCCGTCAGCGCAAAAGACAATCGGGCAACTGCAGCGTATCCAATGTTTCTGGGCTGAAACGACACCGCCCTCTTCACCAAGAGCATTGGCGTGCACGGGGACGTGGTTTGGAAAAGGCAGCCATACTACGGAAGACATACAATGTTGCACCAACATGAGCAAAAATTCAAGATGGGGGAAAGGATTCTGAGATCTAAAATATTTAGATAGTATCTGATTTTAACATGTTCCAAATTGTAATATAGTGCATTCTGTGGGACGTGGTTGTCCGTGAATGTTCCCTTAGAACCACCTTCAACCCTTCCTTGCTTTGTGTCTGTTTGGTTTGAATGAATGATTGACATGTTTCCAATTTTCATGAAACTATTATGTACTCCTTGTATTCTACACTTTCTGGTATCCTCATCACATCGCAGAAGTGTACAGTATCCTACACGATTTTTTGGCCCAAACACAACATTCATACTTTGTTTCACTTTACTCATACAGATTAGTACTGGAAAACAGATTTACCATTTAAGTAGAGGCCCAACTGGCCCACACTAGCTCATTCCATTACATAGTATCTTAAGTAAAAACTAGTCAGGTGCGAAAAAAAAAAATTTGGCAACTGCGCATTTGTGTAAGCTGTGTCAAGCTCTCTACCTATGAAGCCACCACCTGAACTGCACCGGTCGTGTTGATTATTTAGAGTTCCCTCACCTACATCTTTTTTTCCATAAATCATCAGAACTTTCTGTGGTGCCTCAGTGAAACATATGATCTCCCAGGTCACGCGACCCCCCGAGGTCACGTGACCCCCCCCCTTCCAAAGTCAACTGACCCCCCCCAGTAACCTTCCCTCCTCCTCAAGAGCTGCGCTCTAGTTCGGCGTTACAGGGAGTTGTAAACGGCTTTTTTTTTTTTCAATACTCTTATGTGCATGAAATGATGAAGTCTTATGTGCATGTGTTTATTTTTAGGTTTAGAGTGGCTATGCTATGCTTGACTTTTTAACTGCAGGGTGGCATCACACAAGCACCTTATTTGCTTTGATGCGCCCGTTTTCTTAAAGAGAGCCCATGTCTGTGGTAATAAATTTATTAGTAGTTGTTCTGGCCGGAAGCGGCAACCCTGGCCAGAGCCGCCAGCCTTCTTCATGCAAAGCAACCACGGTCGTCGAGCACGATGCCATCACGCCGACTAGGGTCGGACGTCTGTAACCTGTACCCTAACAGTGTATTCACATTTCTCGTCTCCTATAAAGAACCCGAGTTACAAAGCGTTGCGTTTCCTGACACGCTAACAATGGCGACGAGGATGGGATAAGGAGAGGACAACCGAGCGCTGGTACGTGAACGTCAAGTGGTGTTAGTCGGTGCGTCAGTGGGACCCGGGAACAAAGGAGAAGCGGTGGCCGCCATGGCGCAAGCTCAAGCCCTCTACGCCGCGCCGATCCAGTATGACCCGGCGGTGGAGAATTGGACGAACTACGCGGAGCGACTGGAGGCGTACTTCGACGCCAGAGGGGTGAAGGACGACAGTAGGAAACGTTCGATCCTAATATCCACTCTCAGCCTGGAGGTCTACGCACGACTGCGAAGCTTGGTGGCACCAAACAAACCGCGAGACGAAACCTCTGACACGATCGTGAAAGTGCTTACGCAGCACCTCAGTCCGGAACCGTCCGAGATCTACGAGACGTTCAGGTTCCAGTCACTAGTGCAAAATGAGGGAGAAATCGTCGCGGACTACCTGGCCGAATTACGGAGAATCGCAGACCACTGCGGTTTTGGGGACGCTCTAGGGCGCAACCTAAGGAACCGAATCGTCATCAGACTGCGCGAGAAGACGGTGCAAAGGATCCTCCTGGCGAAACCAAAGAAACTTACGGTCAGAGAGGCGCTGGACACAGCGTTGGCCGCGGAGTTAGCATTGCGGAACGCCGACCGGCTCTTCAGCTCAAGTTCGCTACCCACTACTGCGGGAGACGTGAATGCCTTGCGGTTTAAGAAGCACAAGGGACGTCAGCAGAAAACGTCTGGGACGAAAGCTGCGCAGCCCTGCATTCGTTGCGGAGACAGCTCTCATGACCCGCCGAACTGTCCGCACAAGAAAATGACGTGCTTCACGTGTAACAAGCAGGGAAATTTGGCGAGCCAGTGCTTTCGCACTCAGTCGACACCGGCGGTCAATCGAAAGAAGCAGCAGGCCAACCTGCTCAGGGAAGAAGCACAGCTAGGACAGGCAGAGGAGGCTTTCCACTTGTTCACAGTGCACTCTCCAAAAGCTATGGTTGATCCAGTCAACGAAGTGCTCCAGTGGGGAACAGTAGAGGTGACCATGCAGGTTGACACTGGCTCCCCCGTGCGCGTGATTTCTAAGGACACATACTCCAAGAATGCTAAGGTCTGGCCACCCCTACAGGAAACTACCAAGGAGCTCCACTGCTACCTGGGGAAACTACCAGTGCTGGGAGTCCTGGCGATGCCAGTAAGGCGTGGAGACAAACAAGTGCAAGGACAACTGTACGTTGTGGATTGTACGGGTCCGTCCTTGTGTGGTCGAGACGTCATCCAAGCATTGAACCTCCTGGAAGAGCATCTAATCGGGAGCATGCAAACAAGTGACAACCAAGTGCAGGACACGGTCAAAAAGCTGAAAGAAGACTTCAAGGACCTCTTCCAGCCGGGGACGGGGTTGATGAAGGGACCTGTGGCCCACATCAACTTAAAGAAAGAGGTAAATCCCAAGTTCTGCAAGGCCCGGTCCCTTCCCTATGCCCTACGTGACAGGGTGGGAGAAGAACTGGACTGAATGTGCAAAGAGGGGATATTGTCTCCGGTATCCCACAGTGAGTGGGCAACGCCAGTAGTGCCAGTGACCAAGGCCAATGGAGGTCTCAGGATCTGTGGGGACTCTAAAGTAACCCTGAACATGGCATGCGACATCGAACAATTCCCACTTCCCAAAGTGGAGGACATCTTTGCGTCTCTGAAAGATGGCCATTGGTTCTCGAAATTGGATCTTCGGGAAGCCTACTGGCCACGTGGCCTTAGATAAAGAATCCAGACAGGCAGCAGTGCTCAACACTTACAAGGGTCTCTTCTGCTACAACCGGCTGCCATACGGCATCGCTTCAGCACCAGCGATCTTCCAAAGGAAAATGGAGGCGTTGTTGAAGGACAATCCGGGAATGCAGGTTTTCTTGGATGATGTCTGGGTGGCAGAGGGCAAAGACAAATTCGAGCAGACGCTGCGGAAGGTTCTGCAGAGATTCAGAGAAAATGGCACCAGACTGCGGGAAGAAAAATGTGTGTCTGGTGAAGAGGAGGTTACCTACCTCGGACATAGGATCAACCGACATGGGCTGCATCCATCAGAAAAGAAAGTGGAGGCCATCGTGAAGGCCCCTGCACCTTGCAACCTCCAAGAACTTCGGTCCTTTTTAGGACTCATCACATACTACAGGAGTTTCCTGCCTAGGATGTCTACACTTCTGGCTCCGCTCCACAACCTGCTGAGGAGTGAGGTGAAATGAAAATGGGGAACAGAAAAACAGGCTGCATTCGATGGGGTGAAAACAACCCGCAGAAGTCCAACCTTCTTGTGCACTATGACCCAAGTAGGGAACTCATTTTGGAGTGTGATGCATCACCAGAAGGCCTAGGAGCAGTGCTCCCAGTTAAAAATACCCATTGACTCCAATTGGAATTTCAATTGGTACCAATTGGTATCAGTGGGATCCAATTGGTATATAGACAACCAATTGGCCATTCCAATTGGAATGCATTTTCCCAATTGGTCACACCAATTGGAAATATATATACCAGTTGGTCTTAATCAACCAATTGGCCATTCCAATTGGAACACATTTTGCCAATTGGTCACTTCAATTGGAAATATATATTCCAGTTGGTATTAATCAACTAATTGGCCATTCCAATTGGTCACTCTTGGAAATATTTATTCCAATTGGTATAAAACAACCCATTAACCATTCCAATCATAGAGTTTATGATTCCAATTGGAAATTAATTTTCCAGTTGGTATTAAGCAACCAATTTGGACAGTTTAGACTCTCTAAAAAAAAACTCTGAAAAAAACAAATTTTTTTCAAAAATTCGTTTAAAAAAAATTAATTTTCTTTTTTTTTTTATTTCTCTCTGACTTATATATATACTATCTATTATTAATTTGATGGTTTTTCATTTTAGTAATTATTTTTTTAGTTTTACTAATAGTTTCGATTTCAAAGTTGGGACGCCCCATCGCTAGTGACACCAATAGTAGTTTGTTTTTTCTGGGAGCATGTGTGTGGAATGCGATTAGGGGGATGTGAAAATGTGACATTTTCATCAAGTTTACCAACATTTGACGTTTTTTTGTTTCAATCAATGTGTCCAAGAAAAGCCTGGGGGAACCGCAACATGCTGGGGTTAGCCAGCAACTCCGTTCCGCGGCAGCTGCGGTGAGCGCGATTTTTCTCTTTGTCCTTCGGACTCCTGAAGCAAGTTCTGAATATTTTCACGTGGTGAACCTTGTTTGCTAAAGTGTTCTTTTACCTGCTTTGTTTGCTTTTACCTGCTTTTATGCTTGGAACTGTTGCCGCACGTCCGCGTTAGGGAAAAAGTTAGCCATGCGGTGCACACATCGCATTGTAAAACGCTTTCCACTGCAGCAAACAGTTTCTAGTGTCTCACTATTTCCTCATTCAGTATTTGAGCCTTCGATGTATTTGCTGTTTTTCTTTAGGTTGCTCTTAACACCCTTTTTATTGCCACGTGTTGCTTGCAATATTTGTAATTTATTAAATGCTTCCATTGTGCAGAATGCAGCTAGCATGCTATCATAAATATTCATTTGAATATGGACAGCTGTAAGAATAAAGCTAGCTCTGCTCTCTTTGCAATCAAAGGCATGTGTATTCTCAGACATTCAAATAATGACAATTGTATCCTTTCCGAGATCCAGTGTGCACAGAACGAATAGTTCTTTGCAGTCAAAATTGTTGAAACGAATGGTCGCACTGCAAAGCCTTGGCTCCAAGGCAAAGCGCCGGCCTACGGATGCCCAGGTGGCGGGTTCGAATCCCGGCCGAGGTGCCCGCAATTTGATGGATGCTTATTGCAGAGAAGGGTCCGTGGTGACCATGCTTTCGGTTACATGTCAAAAGATACTAAGGTGGTCCCATTAATTCTCAAACCTCCACTGGGCGTGCCAGACGCCCGTCATTGGTTGGCATGTAAAACCCCCGAATTTGACTGACTGCAAAGCTTTGGATCCCCTCTCAGCTGATAACAGCATAGTAAATTTCTCTCATTAGATATGTAAAAAGGGACTAATTTTGATGTAGAAGCTCAAGATGGCAGAAAACTACCCAATTGAACGGACAACACACAACTCTCTGCTGCCAGGTGTGTTAGACTTGTGAGCCGTTTATCCTTCCAAATTTTTTGACAAGCCTTGGATCACTATCATAATTCAGAAGCCCATACTAACTTATTATCCTTATTATCTAGCTTTCATTGATTTCTATGCTTTCATGTTTTACCCACGTCATGATACCAACTGGCATTCCTGCTAATGTACTCCTTGTTCCATTGTTCATTTCAGAATTTCAAGCATGAAGAATGCAGCTCTGATTTTAATAGATTAAAATCCAGTTTGTGCCTATTTACAGTGTCTGCAGACCATCGAGGGAACAAGTGTTGTCCAAGAGCATATCTGCATAATAACTGGGGGGGGGGGGGGGGGGGAACGCTAAACAAATGCTCAAAGACGTCATAGCGTCTCTCAGGAATCGTCCTACTCTCGGTAGAAGGAAAAAGAAAAATCCTTTTTGGGTCGGAACTGGGATTTAGTGTTTCCTTTTCTATTGTAATAAATGTGCTCCTTTTAATTTTGCTTGTTTCTCATATCTTGCAAAGGTGTTTGGCACCATTTAGAGTGACTGCAAAGAGCTCATTAAAAAAAAGAAACTAGAAAAGATGTGTTTCTAAAATAATGTGTTATTTCAGAACAGGCTTCAAATGTTTTGTATATAGTAAAACCCTATTAGTTAGGAACATATCCAACTGGCATATCTAGACATACCTATGTGAGACATGCTCAAATTTGAAATTTCATTTGGGGGTTCTACCTTTGGCTGTGTTAATTGCTAATGCATCAGAAAACCAATTTCTCTTGCTAGCTATCTTTCTAATTGGTTATAGTTTGAATTAAAAGTGTATGAACTGGCGGTTTTCTAAAAGGAATTTCAGACCAATTGGAGAAATACCAATTGGTGTGGTTCCGATTGGAACCATTCTAATCAGAACCACAGCAATTGGTATTTTTCCAATTGGGCGTTCCAAAACACAGTCGGTTATGATTCCAATTGGAAAAAAAGCAATTGGTACATTTCCAATTGGGTGTTCTAAAACACAGTTGGTCATGGTGCCAATTGGAAAAAATCCAATTGGTAATATTGAACCAATTGGCATTTTTTCCAACCGGGCGTTCCAAAACACAACCGGTTTTGGCAATTGGTACCAATTGGAAAATCCAATTGGACCCAATGGGTATTTTTAACTGGGCTGTCTAACTGCGCAAATGGCGTCGACAGGCCTATCGCCTTCCAGTCAAGAACCCTTACCAAGGCTGAGAAGAACTATTTGCAGCTAGAGAAGGAAGCACTTGCGCTCATTTATGGGGTAACGAAGGTTAGGGATTACCTTCTCTGCAGGAGCTTCACCCTAAAGACAGACCACCAACCCTTGGTGGGATTGTTCAAAGAAAGCAAATCGATTCCAAGCATGGCTGTGGCACGCATCTAGAGGTGGCCACTAACGCTTGAAGCGTATAAGTATGTGATCAAGTACAAGCCTGGGTCACAAAACCTGAACGCAGACGCTCTCAATCGTCTGCCGGTGGCAACTGCCCCAGATGGAGCAGAAACCGAAGAGGCCCAAGATATGGGGGTCTTCACAGCGGACATGTTGGACGCCAGCCCAATGTCCAGACGACAGCTAGAAGACCTGACGGGGAAGGACCCAACCATGCAGAGCCTACGAGACACGATCAGCAGAGGTTGGCCAAAAAGGCTTTTGGACAGTCGCCTTCAGCCATACTAGCATCATCGCAATGCACTCACGCTGGAAGGGGCCCTCATCTGCATGGGTGGAAGAGTGGCGATTCCAGAATGTGAACGGAGGGCATTTCTATTGGAGTTTCATGATACTCACATGGGAGTCAATGCAACTAAGGCACTGGCACGCACGCTGGTGTGGTGGCCAGGCATTGACCGTGAGGTGGAAGAGTTGCTTCACCTGTGCACAGTGTGCCAACAGGCAGCTCACATACCACCAAGTAGGGAGCCACTGGCATGGCCAGCAACTAAACAGCCGTGGACAAGAGTTCACATGGATTATGCCGGACCAGTAGAGGGAAAGATGATCCTGGTGGTGGTCAACAGTTTTTCTGGCTGGATAGAGGCATTGCCAACGACAACAGCGACATCGGCAACGACAGTGGAACTGCTCAGAACCACCTTTGCTCGATTTGGCCTGCCCACATGTTTGGTGTCGGACAATGGTACTTCATTCACAGGAGCTGAATTCTAGGACTTCGTCAAGAAAAATGGAATACCGTCACATATGTACCGCACCGTTCCAACCCCAGTCTAACGGCCTGGCAGAAAGGGCCATGCGCTCAGTGAAAGAAGGACTAAAGAGGGTGTCTGGTGCGTCCCTCACAACTCGCTTGGCGAGATGGCTCCACATGACCCGCAGAATGCCATCGGGTGGTCATCCCAAGTCTCCAGCAGAGATGCTTCTGGCCTATCAGCCGAAAGTTCGTCTGGACTTGCTGACAGCCCGGGCAGAGTCACAAGCCGGCAGGGCCAGCCAACCAGTCGCCTACATGGAGCCGAGGTAAGGCTGTTTTTGCAAGGAACTTTGGTTCAGCCACCACTCCGCACCGCCCTCCCCCACTGCTTCCACTCGTTCGGAGAAACCTTCCTCCTCCCCTGGCGGTCCCCATGCAGACATGGAATCCTTGCGAGCCCTCCTCCTCAACTCCCTCGAGGGGATCTCGTTCCTCACACACGAGGTCGCTACTCTTTCATGACGAGAATGCGCAGCTCTGCCAAGAGTATAGGCATACCTCCCAGCTGCACGAAAGTGCCATACTGTCTTTGCAGACTGAGCTCAGAGCTGTGCGTAACGCTCGGAACCAATAGAACCAGCCGGCGGAAAACAGCTGCCTTTTTCCTAAACTGTGGCGATGAGCCCCCACCATCCCCTTCCTTTGGTGACCCTGTCCAACCTTCAGGGCATCCATGCCATCAAGCTCCATCATACTTCAACGGGGCTGGGTTCCCCGAGGGAATGGCAAAAGCTCCCCAGGGCAAGACGGCCGTTGTTGAGGGCAAGTGTGTCAGCCAGCTGTACACCTGTGGCACTGCCACCCTCTCCACCACATCGCCAACGCGCTGTGTGCATGACGCATTTCGGCCCATCTTGCGATCCTCCGAGCCTTTAAACCCACATTAAGAAGCGGGGCCCTCTTCGCGAGCTTGTGTGCACCCGACTGAAGACACGGCATGAGGGCTACTCGTCCTTCCGAGTGATGGGTGTAGATGAAGAAATAGAGAAACTTTTCGATCCCCTTCTCTGGCCAGAGGGAAGCCTTTTCAACGAGTTGACAGGTCAGCTGAATGAGAGCCACACATAGCAAGCGGTATTCGAAGCGCCTCTCTTCAATAATGCCATAACAGATATGTAACCTAGACATTTACTATCAGAATGTCCAAGGTCTTCCCACAAAAGCTAACTTTTTTTCTAATGTAACCCTAACTGATGTGTCTATTATTGTGCTAAACGAGACCTGGCCTTGTTCTAACATTTCTTTATCCAATGTCTTCCCACCTAATTTTACAGTACTTAGACGTGGTCGTGTACTCTCTACTAGGAAAAAGACGGGGGTAGAGTGCTGAGAGAAATTGATGCGTCCTTACAATGTGTTAGGCATACGGATTTTGAGACATTGTTTGAGTCAGTGTGGATAGAGCTGCAATGTGCGAATGGCGAGCATATCCTCTTGGGCGCTTATTACTTGCCCTCTGACACGTCTCCAGATCGTTTTCGCCAATGTCTACTGGGCATTGAGTGTACAACCAAGGCACTTGATAAATTCAAATTTATAGTTCTTGGAGATTTTAATGTTCGTAACATATGCTGAAAAACAGCCTCAGTGTCCTCCAAAAATTACTATATATTCAGAAATCTAATTTCTTGCTGAATTTTTCATCATTTACAAATTTAAAACAATAAAACTGTATCTCAAAAACCCAGGGCAACATGCTTGATCTATGTTTCGCAGATCTAGACTGTACAGATATAACAGAGGGTATGTCAGGCTTGGTTTCCCCCCCGACGGACATCATGCCCCATTGGAGATCAGTATACCTATCTGACATGGCATGAGATGTTATTCACGGAGACATCCTGAAGTGAATAGACACAATTTTTCCGCGTGAGATTATGTTAGTTTGTACAATCATTTCTCCAATTACGACTGGTCCTCAATCACTCTGTGCTCCGACGTTGCCCAAAAGGTTCACGATTTCGCTCGCATCGTTCGAGAAAGAATGAATCAATTCATCCCGTTACAGGGGGGGAACACCGACGGCCGCCGTAGAGGCAAAACGTGTTTCTGATGAGCTCTGTGTTGCACACCCAAAAGTTCAGAAAAATCAGATTCTGCACAAATTAGTGATTACCACCATATTCTATTAAGCAAAAGGCACATGAGGACACCAGTTTTTCGCCAATGAGTGCAAGTGTGGTGAAATTAGGAAGACTTTCCCGAGCGAGAAGGCTAAGACTTCTGTTATCGTTGTAGGCCTAGCTAATAATACGGCGATGGATCAGGCCCCACCCGCTGGAACCGATGCGGGCTGCACAGCTGTCGCGTATGCCTCGGAAGTCAGCTTGGATATAAATAAAAATAATTTCATCTACCAAAAAGATGCAAGTGCAGCAGATAACCAGGATTACCCATCGTCGGGAACGAAGAAAACAAGGCTACTCTGGATCAACGGTAGTCTGGAAGGCACAGCGTCGACGAGCTCGGCAACAGCTAAACCTAACTGAAAAGCAAGTCACGCTGCCACCTTCGCTTTCGTCGCCGAGGCAGCTGAGAAGAGCTACGACCCGCAGACCTGCTCCTACGCCCACACCCTTTACCTTGGAGGAGTTTAAGCGAGTTTTGTGACCATGCAACGGACTCAACGTAGGCCGGCTCCAACCGTCCTCACTGCACTAGCCCAGCTTTAGGGCATCAACACAATGTGGCAACAAGCCAACAGGCGCCTGCAGATCAACCAGAGCCAAAACACTGCAATGGTGAGCACCCCATCTAAAGTTGCGAAACTATTACTCAACATAACCCAAACCAAGATTGGCAAAGCAGAGCACACAGTGGAGGTCTGCGGACTTGCGCCAAACGATGCAGTAAGCAGTTTTACAAGGAGTCCAAGTCCAGTTTTCGATTCAAGAAATCATGAAAAATATAGACCAAGATGAATTTGACCTGAAAGACAGAAGGAGTGCAGCAAAGCACACCCGGAAGAGAAGCAGTGAGGAGGAACATACTGCGCAAACTGCCGAGTATCAGGCGAAATGACACAGGATGACACCTTTCTAGCGAAGAATGAGAATGCGCGTCTCCAGAAGAGACCAAAGGATCCGACGACGCAAGGAAGGTTGCAACACAACCGCGCAACAACGAAGCGTGAGGAGGCCGAAACAAATGAAACAGATTCTCACTGCGTTAAAGATTTCCCTCCGCTAAGAAATTATCACACGGGGCACACCAGGTAAGCAGACGTACAAACAAGCCCTTGGAGCAAAAGGTGAAACAGCATGACCCCGAAATGGGAAAGCCGCATCCATGTCAAGCATCCAAGATGCTGCCAGTCAAGCCCAATGTGGCTTAGGCAGGTCTGACTTCAACCTCGCTTTGTTCACATGCAATAAAATAAATTACTATTATGTCCTCGTTTATGGCTTCATGGACAAAGACATTCAGCTGGCTCCAGGCCAAGCCCACCATAGCATTCTATCCAAAGCAACAAGCCCAAACGTCAGCTCGCAAAAAGTATAAGAGTCGATGAGACACGATTCATGGGGCAACAATGTTGACCAGGCGGACGCAGAAACCAGGACCTTTAGACAATGCCGCAGCTTCATCTTCTCTTGAAACGCAATATCAAACAAAGAAATGGCTGCATCACTCACCTTGCAGACATCTATGTAGCCTCTTCCGTTGCAGTCTTACCTCATTCCTGATCTAGACTGCAGAGACAGCAGATGCCGTTCAGCAAACACGCTGCCGCTCGAATCAAGCCAAGTTCTGCGGGATGCACCAGACAAAATATGCTTGTGAGCTTGTATCGTTAACACAATCACATTTCATATGCCAGAATATCCTACCTTAAGATGACAAGTGTTGCTAAAATGTAAATGAAGACACAGCCTAGTGTACGTAAATTTTCTGAATGTTGCACATTTTGGCATACCTTATAATAATAATAATAATAATGCTTTATTTGAATCATGCACCAGAACGACCACTAGGTCATAGGAACCGTGCGGATCTAACTCAAGCCCCGACCAGGGCGCCCCTAGCGGCAAACGGGTCCGTTGCATTGGGCATCTTCTGCCAGTCGCTGCGTTGGTTGTGCGTTGTAGTGGGTTAGCGCTGTAATTTCTGAGATGGCTATTCCGAACCAAGAAAGCCGCAACAATTGCTGCGTGGTCGGCAAGATCGCGCACGGCACGAAGTACTACATCGTCCCTTCGAAGCTGTACGAGGCGAAGTACTGCGCGACCTGGGTACGACTTGTGCGTCCATACAGGTTAGTGGTGTTTCTTACCTTCCAGTTCGCGCTTTGTTTAAGCTGCTGACGAATAATACAATTAACTTTTTTTCTCTTCTAGCGACGATGGAACAGCATCGACACCGACGGCAAACTCTAAAGTATGCAGCAAATACTTCACCGGAATCGAGAAGCGGAATGCGGTCGCCCTCCTAAGCCTACCGTTGGATGTTTCCATCAGCCTACAGGAAGCACAGGAAGATAGTAAAGAGAATCGCAGAACGGCGCGAAAAAAAATCGCCCAGTTATTGTCAAGCTGGTTCAGAAATAAACGTACATAATTACCGCAGTCCACTCAACGCCAACAAAATATTTTTGCAGGCGCGCTTAATTTTGTTTGCAGAGTACGGCGCTCCGTGACATCCACTTGTCCGTCGAAACGGACCTCCTTCCCGTCGCACACGCGGCCAGATTCATGAAACAGTTTTCTCTTCGTCATATTAACACCACGAAAGAAGCTTTCTGGATTCGTAACCGCCTTAAACCCCGTCGTAATTAGGGGTGTCGCGAACTTTTGTCGAACCAGATGTTTTGGTCGAACTTCCGGGGTTCGACTGAGTCGAACCGGTTCGACGAACCTTCGAATCTTTTCACCAGATTCGACCGGTTCGACTTTATGGACAGTGTGGCCAGACCTTAATACAAGCATGTCTAGGTTTGGAGAATTTTTTTTTATGCAAGGGGTTATTTTATTTTGTGAACAGCTGCAATTAAAATAAACTAATTCTAATCACTGAATAAGTTAATAACTTAATGTTTAGTACTGTGTTGACTAAAATAGACAATCAGCGCTGCACTTAATTTATCTTTTAGCCATTACCATCCAATCCGAAGCCAACTGGCCAGCCTGTCGCGCATGCGCACATGAGTCGAACCTCAATACAAGGTTCGTCGAACTTTCCACTAAAAGTCGAAAAAGTCGAACCTGGTCGAACTCGAACCGCGGCCGGTTCGCGACACCCCTAGTCGTAATCACCCCGGGAACACTGTCTGCTGTGCTGCTAATCGCCACTGCTCCCCCCGATGATTCTGCACCGGCTACCGAAGAAGCTTTCCGGATTCTTAGTCGCCCACTGTCCTGTGTGCTGTTCGTTGCTATTACTTCGCGATGATTCTGAGCCGGCGGCACCGGCTTCCGAAGGAATTTTCCGAACTCGTAGCTGCCTTAAATTCCGTCGTAATCACGACGGGGACAGTGTCCGCCGTGCTGTTCGTCGCCATTACTGCCCGATGTTCCTGCGGCGGCTACCGCCAGGTCGCGGCGAACAATAGGCGACCGCCGCGACACGGCCGGCTTGCTCGCTTCCTATAGTGTGGTGGCACATAAAATGGTAGTGCATGACTTAACACAATGTCCCCCACTTGTAAAAAAAGAACAGACTAACATGCAATCAGGAATTAAAAAGATAAAAATTTAGCTCCCTTCTAAACACTGATATATCTGAAAAGATATCAACATGAGAGGACAGTTCATTACCACAAATCTGCATCCTTACCATCGGTGACAATTTCGATTGAATGGAGAGGTAAAATATACTAAATTCTCTAACAACACGTGCCGGTATGTGAAATTTTAACGATGACACTAATTCACTATCTACACGACCGTGTACAACCTTATGTAAACGTAGAACGTCGCGAGCTATTCTTCTATTTAACAAGTTCTGCAACAATAAATCTTTAAGAATATATTCATAGTCGTAGAAACATCTCCTTCCAAAGTACCTATCATAAAAAATATGAATAAATCGTTTCTGCACTCTTTCAATTTGTGCCGCATCAGATGAATTCAGCGAGTTCCACACAGCACTGCAGAACTCGAGTCTAATCCTAACCAAAGAGCAAAACAAGCGCACCATGCACCAATGATTTGAAAAGTCCCGTGTAAGGCACGATATCATTCCCATCACTCTAAGAGCAGAGGCAACCATTTGGCTAACATGATGTGAAAAAGAAAGGTTGCTGTCAAAATACACTCCAAGGTCATGGACTTGAAGGACACGTTGGATAGTAGAATTACGAAGTAGATACGGATAAGAAATAATTTAACGTTTTCTACACATGGTAAGTTGTTTTGTTTTATCATGGTTGATAAGTAAAAAGTTATCAAGACACCAGTCTGAAACACGTGACACATCATTCAGTAAAAGAGCGCAGTCATCCTCCGACTGTATTCTCATGAAGATCTTAATATCATCAGCGAATAAATAAAAGCATCTGCGCGTTCTTTACGCACATTTCAATATCGCTAATAAATACAAGAAACAGAAGCGGTCCTAAGTTTGACCCCTGCGGAACACCTGAACTGGGCACAAGAACATCTGACAAACAACTCGAGACACGTACATGATTTTGACGTTCAGACAGATAGTTATTAAACCACTCTAAAAGCGTCGAAGATACACCATATAGTGAGAGCTTATACAATAGCAATTCATGATTTACACTGTCAAAGGCTTTAGATAAATCAAAATAAACAATATCAACTTGTCCTCGCGTAACAATTATCGGTACTGTGTAATCCAGTAGAGAACAAAGGTTCATTTCCACAGATCGACCCTTTACAAATCCATGCTGAACAGTGGCTAATTTTTGACTGAAGTAAAAAGAAACATGGGCATGTATAACAATCTCGAAAACCTTTGAAAACACACATAACAAAGACACCAGGCGATAGTTCTCTACGTTAGACGTGTCACCGGACTTGTGTATAGGTCCTACAACTGAATTTTTCCACAAAGACGGGAAGACCCCAGTTCTCAATAAAAGGTTAAAAACATCCTTTAATAAAGGGGCAAATAATTCAGCGCATCCCTTAACAATAAAACTAGGTATAGAGTCAGCCCCTACAGACCGCTTGGGCTTTAGCCTTTGTATTGCATCCAGAATTTCTTGTGTGTCAACTTGATTGACAGTCAGAGTGTTGTTACATTCAACATTACTCATAGAGGGCGCACTTATAAAAACATCCGTAGAATAGCACTCACTAAAATAATTTTTAAAAGTGTTAGCTACTTTCTTGGGAGAAGTTACATAGCCATTATTATGACGGAGAGTAATAACCAGTGTTGGCTCCTTTGTGTGCTCCCTGACAAATCTCCAAATTTTATCAGGTTTACGGAACAGGCTACTTTTTACATTATTTTCATAAGCACTTTTATCATATCTAAACAACTTCTTTACGAGCGCACGATAAGTGCTGAATTTTATGTACCAGAGCTCAAGCCCAGTTCTCTTAAACAATTTATGGAAGTGCTCTTTTTTGTGCATATAATGTATTAATTCTTTCGAGAACCAAAACGGATACTTAGAGGGTCCCGATAACCGCTTAGGAATAAACAAATTAATTGCATGTTTTGTTATATCTGTCAAAGATTGAGTCGTGGAATCAATACAATGATCATCAAGAACTGCCGACCAGTTGTAGTCTCTAAGATGTGTGTACAACCCCAAATAACTACCACTGCCAAAACAGTAAGTGGTGGACTTCTGTCTGTGAAATGTCCTTTTCACAAATGAAAAATATACGACAAACGGCGGGTGAAACACATCAGGTCTCACAAGAGGATCAATAACTGGAGTTATGCTGTCTATTGGGCAGTTAGAAAGACAAAGATACAATATGTACATTTCCAGCGGAGTTTTTTAACTGATTATGCTGGGTTAACCCACTAAAATTAATAAAATCCAATAGACGGGATACCTTTATTGTAGTTTGAGTGCTTCCACTAGAAACTAGACGAGGTGCCCAGTCTACCCCTGGGAGATTGAAATCCCCAAATATCAGTACCCGATATTTCGTAAAATCGACCTGTTCTTCGAGGGTTTGCAGATGGTTATCAAACATCTGTGTGTCTAATAGTGGCGGAAAATAGTAATTTCCAACAAGGTAGTTGAAGCCATCACTTGATAGTATTTCTGCCCACACACACTCTGCGTAGGATTCAAGGTCTTGCCTTCTGTATGAATTAAGAGAATCGCAGACTGCAATTAATACCCCCCCACCAAACTTCTGCCCCGTGGCATCGTACTCCCTACCTTTGCGATGCACAGCATAGGACGAAGGAAAATAGCTCGCACTAGATAACTCCTCTAAAAGCCATGTCTCCGTTAAACAAATGATGTGAAAGTTTGTAGAAACGACGTTTGCCATACACTCATCTGCTTTAGCCCGCAGACCGCGAGTGTTCTGATAGTAGCACCAAATTCCGTTAGTCATTTGGCGATGCATCAGTATTATTCGGAACGAACGATCGCATTGAATCCAGCTTTCCGAAAAACTGGTGAAATATACATCCCTCAGGCCAGATATCTGGATTATTAATTGCTTCAAATATGTCCTGGTCCACGGAAACATGGAAAGAGGAGTAATACGGGTATTTCGTTTTCATCTTAGTGCAACAGCCAGGTTTGCCACCCAGGAATGGCTCGACAAGACTGGCGACGTCCTCGGCTGTTGTTACAGTGTCAAGTCGAGAGACAAACAATGCCTTTTGAGCAGGCAGCCGAGTTACAACGGTTACCTATGACGATTTCGCCTTTCCGACCAATGGCTTGTTTCGTCGTCGAGGGCCCACCAGTGTGAAGCCTTCGTCCAGGGCTGCACTTGGGTCTCCACCCTGTCGAAGGTCGCCACCACTTGGCTTGGGAAAGTCTTTCGAACAATAGCTTCCTCTGTTCATATCAGCTGGTCCCGTAGGCACAAAGACCGCACCGCCGCTCGGCCCGCCACCCGAGGTGACATTCGTAGTTACTCGTGCTCTTGGATTACGTCGTGCTGATGCGGCAGTTGAGTAGGTTTGGCTCGGTTGTTTAGAATCGAACACTCTCTGACTCAGCTGCTTTCGCAATTCAGCAACTTCGGAACGAAGATAGTGATTGTCCGCTCTCAGGTATTTCACTTTGGCGGTCAATACATCCAACTTTGCATTCATCCTCTGCAGCGCAGATTCCGATTCGTAGGCGTGGGTGGGTCCGTTGTCGGTGTCACGAACTGATTCGCAATCGGTGTCAGAACCAGACGCATCTGTTGTCTCTTCGCCATGATTAGGCTTATCATCGCCAGCGCAGCGGTGTCGCCGGGTGCAGTCGTTACATTTGTACGTGCTTTTGCCGGTTGCCATTAGCACGTTGTATTCTTCGAGACCAACTTTTATACAGCCGCAGTGAAATTTGCGTTTGTATCCACCTGAACATATGATGAATTGCCGCTTACCGACAAATGGTTCGGAGCAGCTCCCGCACACGACCTTCTTCTTCGGCGGCAGGAGAGACAAGCAGCCAGAAAGGAGTAAACTCTCCCTCAAATCTTCCTCTTCATTCGAGAAAGAGGGAGACCCTCCTAATTTTCGCGGAGAGTAACTCCGAGACCCACTCCTGTGCGTAGTGTAGAGAACCAATGTCACCAGAAGCTTCATACCAGCCACACTCGACGCTAGCGCTTAGAGTGGCTGGCTGAGCATTAAGTGCAACGCTGGATCCACTCGGTTCCGTCAGCTCTGCTTCCAGACTTTTGCATGTTCCAATTCTGCACATTGGTAGTGACCATGTCATGCAGAGGCGGCCAGGGCGGCTTGCACGCGATGTCTCACAAGTGTAGCAAGCTGCCCCCCCCCCCCCCCGATAAGGTGCGCAGACCACTTACCGATGCTGATAGCGTCGTCACTACAAAGCGCTCGACGGTCGCATGTTCATCTTTGCATCGATCAAAGATGTACAGCTTGTGAAGTATGTTCAGTAAAACACTCTTCTTGAAGTTGGATAAATCTGTGGTTATGTGAATGTGTTGTGTACTTGAGTGTATGAGCAGTTACAAAAGCAAGAAAGAAAAACATCACTTATTTAAGCCACCAGCAGACATCCAGAAAAAAAAAACCTTGGAACCTCGCGATACTACTCACACGCCAGCCTCTCTCGGCGAGTTACCATGTGCAATCTCCACTTTAACGGTGGGCACGTTCCGACCGTGTACAAACACAAAATAGGCAACGGCAAAAGCGCAAGGAAAATGGGAGCTCGTTCGTGGTGCCGTGCCTCGCATCTCCCCTGTAGACCCAACTGACCATTTTAAACCGAAGCAGCGCCAACGGGCATGGCCTAAGAAGTACGAACGTAAGCACAGTATCTCTAACCCTGCCATGTCCACGATGTGTGAGCGTCGACAGCTGCTAGAGGAAGCACGACAGGTTGAATCTTGCTTTCCTTCGGAGGGGTGGAAAGAAGATTTGTTTTCAAAGGCCTTGAAACTAAACGCTTATCTAGCATGCTGCAAGGGCTTGATCGTGGACGGCAAGTTCGAGGTGTCTAACGCATCGTCTTGAACGAAAGTATAACCTTCGCAATAGTCTCGAACAAAAACTGGTTATCTCAAAAAAGCAACCCGCGCATGCACAGCATGCAGGACCTAGAAATCCTACTGCACGAACTGGAACATTTAGGATCTGCAGTGGATGACCCTACCAAGGTGTGACGACTAAAACTGTCGATTTCATTGATGAAATTTGTCCTCGCAAAGACCGTCTCTGATTTTGCTAACCGTAGAGATGCATAAACTGTGCAAAACTTCAGCCCCACCTAACCATCAAGCAAGTGGCAGAAAGGATGACTAAAAAGAAAGCAGCGGCATCTTGAAAGCAGGTAAGGAAAAACCTAAAGCTGCGACTGAAATGTGCAAAGGCTGCAAAGTACAAGTTCTTTTTTCATTTGCAGAAAGAAAGAAAAAAAAAGGTGGAGTCATTAGACATGATGATAGATGATAGAGTTCAAGATCTCCTGAGCATACAAAAATTGACAATCAATGTGGCTCTAAAAATAATGCAAAACCAAACGAACGTCTCGAGTGTGCTACAGTTCAGACCGGCTTATGTATGGCTTAATCTTGAGATTCGCTAGCCCAAAGGGTTAAGATGACAAAAATAATGATTCTCCTTCCCCTGTCGTTCCCAGCAAACTCTCACAGCTCCTTAGCGGAATGCCGTCAGAGTAGGGGCTCAATGCACTTGCTTTGGCAAGCATCTCGAATCAACTCAAGGACAAGTCTGACATCTACAAAGTGGGAACATTATTGATAAACGAAATCAAGCTGCGCAAAGGATTGAGCTTTGACAAGTTGACAGGATAATTTGACATCTTGTACACCCGAAGATGGGGAAGAATAAAAAAAACGACGAAGACAACAAAATCTGAAACGCAGCTGCATTTAAGATTTTGTTCCCTTCGTCCGTTTTTTTTATTGTTCCCCATCTCAGGGTTCACAAGATGATGATTCATTACCAGCTAGCCTGCAATCTATCACTGCTTACAAGGCAAATTTGACGGTTTTGTCAATTACAGCGAGTTTACAGATGACGACGCAACAATATAGCTGGCAGATAATGCGTTGCTCCTAACGTTTACTCCCATCTTTGAGAGTCGAGTCCAGCCAATTGCTGCTTTTACAACTGAGGAAGCGGCACCTGGGTGAGCACTTCCAAGCACGTCTTAGAAGCCGTAATACAGTTACTACGGTATATAAAAATAATAGAACTGTTCTTGCGGTCATCAGTGACGGCGCTCGAAACAAGAAATCGATGTAAACGCAACTGGGTGTATCAGAAAAATTGGGCTGAACAAACTGCAAACTTCAGCACCTGTGCAGCGTTGGTGGCAGCGTCAGGATGCAGGCCCTTTACAAGCCACTTCTTTTCGCTACGCAGGTACTCATTGGGGGTGCCTGTTTTTTCGGACAAACGACTAGCCCGTCATCAGCTTCGCCCGGTTTTCAAGCGCATCAATACAAGTTCCACCCGCCATCGACGACAGCGCTTTTTGGCCTTGCTTCGGCGAAGTGACAGTTCCGGCGCCTATCTTCGCTGATTTGCTCCGCTCATCGACAGTGGCAGAACCACCATCGTCATCGAACGTTCCGCTAGCCTTAAAAGCGGGAGCATCTTCCGTCTCGCTCTGTGGGCTTGGTGGCAGCGTCAGGATGCAGGCCCTTTACAAGCCACTTCTTTTCGCCACGCAGGTACTCATTGGGGGTGCCTGTTTTTTCGGACAAACGACTAGCCCGTCATCAGCTTCGCCCGGTTTTCAAGCGCATCAAGTACAAGTTCCACCCGCCATCGACGACAGCGCTTTTTGGCCTTGCTTCGGCGAAGTGACAGTTCCGGCGCCTATCTTCGCTGATTTTCTCCGCTCATCGACAGTGGCAGAACCACCATCGTCATCGAACGTTCCGCTAGCCTTAAAAGCGGGAGCATCTTCCGTCTCGCTCTGTGGGCTTGGTGGCAGCGTCAGGATGCAGGCCCTTTACAAGCCACTTCTTTTCGCCACGCAGGTGCGTAACTCTTGCTGTCTTTTTTCGAAAAAAACAAGCAATGTTTGCCTGATGCAGCTACCGAGCCCACTATGCTGTTTGAACCTTTTTTGTGAGTGTATTGATGTGGTACGCTCTCTCCTGTTATTATCCGGCGATGTCGAGGTAAACCCCGGGCCCGGACCTGACCCTGATACCGCAACTACTCGCAGTAAACAGTCGAAACAGATGGCTCTCACTAGTACGCAATCACAGGCCTCACCGGACGTCATCGCACTTTTAACAAAACTAAGCGAAGGACAGGACTCACTTTTACGTGAAATGCAGGCGATAAAAAAGAAAGTATCGTCTACGGAGCAAACTCTTTCTAACCTTTCCGAACGAATAAGTGGTCTAGAAAAGGAATGTTCTTCCTTCTCCTCAATTTCAACTGAGGTCCAGACCATACAGTCTAACATGTCTTCAATGAATAACACAATTGCCTGCCTGGAAGCGCGTATTGACGACGCAGAAAACAGGTCTCGCCGTAATAATTTAATTTTTTACGGCTTGCGGGACGTCGCTGGTGAATCTTGGCAAGATTCTGAGAAGCTAATAATTGAAACATGTTCAAATCATCTTGCAATTAACCTGGAGCCACCGAGTATCGAGCGCGCCCACCGGATTGGCCGTTTTTCTCCCGGAAAAAACAGACCGATAATTATGAAGTTTGCATCAAGTAAATCCAAAGAATTGGTATTTTCTAAAGCGAGGCTTTTCAAGGGAACGCAGATAAGTGTAGGAGAGGATTTTTCGCCAGCCGTTCGCACAGCCCGTAATCACCTTCTTGCTTTTGCACGCTCAAAATCATGCTCGTTTAGTTTGCGTTTTAATAAACTTTTTATTCAAGATAAGCGGTATCTTTATGATAGTTCTGTTGCTGAGGTAAAAGAATGTTCCCCATAACTAGTCCCCCGACCACCCATTGACTTGATGGCCAAAAGTGTATTGCCAAAAAACGAGAAAACATCGTTTTTGTTCACTAATATTCGCAGTGTCATTCCGAAACGTGACGAGATTTCTGCACTCATATCCGCAACTAACTGCGACTTCGTCATCTTAACCGAGACATGGTTATCATCAGCTGTCGATGATAGCGAAGTATTTCCTTTTATGAATAACTTTACTTTATTTCGCGCCGACAGAAGTGATAGGCGAGGTGGCGGTGTCCTAATCGCCGCCAAAGATAATTTAAAATGTTCTCTGATTAACGTGGCCTCTTCGCTTGAAATGTTGTGGATTTGTTGCCGCGTTTTCTCGTCCACTGTTTTGATCGGAGTATGTTATCGCCCACCGGGAAATGACCCGTCATTCGTACCCATCCTTAATGACCACATTGTTTTGTTGAAGCGTAAATATCGTAACGCCAAAATGTTCTTATTTGGCGATTTCAACTTTCCTGGTATTAATTGGTCTACTGGAATACACACTAATGCAGTCGAGCGTGATTTTTATGATATGTGTCTTAACCCTTTCTCAAGTAATAAAAGATGCAACGCGTGTGTCCTCCCAATCATCCAATATACTAGACTTAATACTTACAACTGCTCCTGAAACGTTGGATAGTATATTCCACCTTCCCGGTATTAGCGATCATCAAGTAATACTGGCTAACATCAAGCTCTCATTTAAAAAAAGTCCTACTCAGCAAAAACTAATAACACTTTATGACAAGGGAAATTATGAAGCTATTAACGCTGAACTACAAAAGTTTTACGATGCCTACGAGGTCGGTTTTCCAACGCGGGATGTTAATGATAATTGGCTTTTATTTAAGGATACTATGCGGGATCTCATTAATATATATATACCAACGCGTCTAATTAAGTCAAATCCGCAGGCACCATGGTTTAACTCGTCACTAAAGCGTCTTAATAATAAAAAGAAAAGGTTATTTAGGTCGGCAAGTAAATATAACACCCCCGCTGCATGGAATAAATACTACTCTGCCGATGAAGCATACAGGTCTGCTTTAGAATCCACCAAGCGATCATTTTATTACCAACGTCTGCCTAATATGCTAATAAACACCCCTAAACAGTTCTGGAAAGTTATTAATCCATCTCCAACAACATTAATTACTTTAATTGATAAGGAGGGAATAAGCATCGACGTTGAAAATTGTGCTAATATTCTTAATGAAGTGTTCAATTCGGTTTTTACAAAAGAAATTGTTGGTAATCATCCTGTAACTTCTGCCTATAACTTTCCACGTCTGTCAGCCATCGAGTTCGATGAAGAAGGCATCTACCATATAATCAAGAATCTGAAATTATCATCTTCAGCTGGTGTCGATGAGCTTAATTTGAAAGTTCTTAAAAACACAAATACTCTTACTAGTAAAATATTAACCCTCATTTTCACCCAATCACTAACTACTGGCTGTATTCCTGACGATTGGAAAGTGGGGAAGATCGTTCCTATCTCAAAAAAAGGCAACAAGTTCTCTCCTTCGAATTATAGGCCCATCTCGTTAACATGCATATCCTGCAAAATCATGGAACATGTAATCTTCTCAAAGCTAGTATCTTTTCTTGAAATGAATAAGTTCTTTTATCCTTATCAACATGGTTTTCGCAAAGGGTTTTCATGCGAGTCGCAACTTTCCGCTTTCATTCATAATCTACATTGTAATCTTGACAATAACATACAAACTGACGCAGTTTTTCTGGATTTTTCCAAGGCCTTCGATAGGGTTCCCCATAACCGACTAATGCTTAAAGTTTCACAGCTTAACTTAGATGCTAACGTCATTTCTTGGATTAACTGTTTCCTTACCGGTAGAACCCAGTTTGTACTCGCTAACATCCACTCTTCTTATCCTTCTCCCGTCACGTCTGGAGTACGTCAGGGGTCTGTTTTAGGTCCTCTTTTGTTTTTAATATATATTAATGACCTTCCAATATCTGTAGCTTCTAACATTCGTCTTTTTGCCGATGATTGCGTAATATATCGTAGCATTATTTCTCCCGCTGATAATATTATCTTGCAGAACGACCTAATAACCATCGAAAAGTGGTGCACAGACTAGCAAATGTCACTCAACACTGATAAATGCATGCTCCTTTCCTTCCACCGCCGCACTAACCCAATGTCATTTGTGTATCGCTTAAATAGTTTCGCCCTAACATCCTGCACATCGTATAAGTACCTTGGTGTATATCTCACCCCAAACCTCTCGTGGGCAACTCACATTGAGCATCTAATTAAATCTACTAACCGCTCTTTAGGTTTCCTCAAGCGTAACTTAAAGTCAGCCCCACATCACCTCAAACTTCTCGCCTTTAAAACACTTGTTCGCCCTAAACTAGAATTTGCTTCATCTGTGTGGGACCCTCATCAGTCATATCTCTCTTCCGACATCGAGGCAATTCAAAATCGCGCAGTCAGGTTCATTCATTCAAATTATTCGTATAACACTAGTGTCACAGCGTTGAAGAAACAAGATAACCTACAAGATCTCAGCATACGCCGCAAAGTAACCCGTCTTCTGCTCTTTCATAAACTATTTAATGACGCTACTAAGTGTGAGTCATACATTCAAGTAGCTGCTGAACGCCATCTCCGCAATTACCATCCTCACCAAGTCATACCTGCAAACTGTAAAACAACTACCTTCATGAATTCATTTTTTGTCAAAACTGCTAATGACTGGAACGATCTTCCCCGTGAAATCACTTCACTTGCTGACCCATTGAAATTTAAAAAAGCTCTCCTCTCATTTTTCTAACTTGTGCCTATGTTTACGTTGTCCATACAGCCAGTATTGCTATCATCAGTACACCAGTCTAACTAAACACCAGTATCATACTTAGAATTTTTCTAGCATTTTTCTAGCATTTTTTGAACCTCTCATTATTTTTTGTGCGCGTTTATTGCTTAATTTTTATTTGTATTGTATAATTTGCAAGTCCTTATTTGAGTGTCTATTTGTTACACTGTTTATTTTGTATTATCTACTTGCATTTGTTTATTATATATCACACGACCACCATGTCCACCCCTTATGTAATACCCCGCAAGGGGTCCTTAAGGTATGGAAATAAATAAATAAATAAATAAATAAATCCCTGCAGGAAATACCATTTACATTGTATGTATGCATGCACATATATCTAAATGAATACATTTTGTATATGCATCTATTTGGAAATCCAAGTATAGTAGGAATAGACATTTTTGGTTTACCATGAACGTTTACAGGTGGCTACACTTTCCCATGAAATGGGTATCCCTAGTAAATTGAGGCAAGCATGCATTTCCATCACAGACGCTTTTGACTTGCAGCTATCAGGACAATAGAATCGCTCTGCCTGCATCACCTACGGTGCAAGTGCTGGGACAGCAGCACCTGCACCATAGGTGACCCAAGAGCTGCAACACCCTATTTAACATCCGTTTATGGGGCCCACCAGGATTTCTAAAATGTTCCGACGTGCCCATTAAAAATATTGGATGTTAGAAGTGCTTGAGATGACCGTCAAAGTTTTCTAAGGGGCCTGAAGTACCCTTTAAGAATTCCTGAGAGACCCATCATAGCTTTTTGAGAGACCTGTGGGGTCTGCCCCAATCCTTTCCGTGAAACTACAGCCCCTATCAAAAATTATTTTAACGGGTCTCTAGGACAGATCGTGCGACCATTCAGGATACATTCCATCGGGGAAGCCACTCGGCCATTTTGCACTGGATTGTGCAACGAGTTTTAGAAATTGAGGAGATGTTCCCCAGTCCCTTCCCGTCGTGGCGCGGCCCCAGCGAAGGGAAAACGGGCATACACGAAACAACCCGTTGTGGAAAGGATGTTGCTCCTCTCCACTTCAGCTCTTAGTTTCTGCCATTTCCCCCTTCGCACGTTTGGCTGTTTGATTGTAGAAAACCTGTTTTAGTCAGTCAAAATGCAGTCTTTGTCAGAAGCTGATCGCCCTGTTTTTTCTCAGTTTTTGGAGACCAAGTGTCGCGTTTCCCGGGTTCAGGGTCTAGTTGGAGGAGTCCCGCGCACGCTTATGACAGAGAGCTCTGCTTTTGCTGATTGCTTATGGGCTTGCTTCGGTATCAAGGAGGCAGTTGGGCATGCTGCCTATATTTCGTGTGCAGGCTTTTTTGCCACTACGTGCCGAACCTTCGTTTTCCCACGACAGGCTGTTTCTTACTTCCAGGATTGCATACGTCTGCTCCTTAAAAACCGACGACCAGTTTGCGCTTGCCACTATTCCCTCGCTTCCTCCTCTCCCCCTTCTACACTGCCCACCGTTGCCGGTTTCCTCCTCCCCCATGGTGAGGAGGGTATTCTGCCTTGCAGAATCTCGAGTCTGGTCGTCGGCCTTTAACACCGAAACGCAGGGCCAAACGTAAAGATTCACAGAGGAAACCAGGTCCAGGAGACAGATGAGTCGATGGCCGTGGTAGTTATCCAGCATATGTAGCAAGGGCTAGTGCATATACCCAAAAGCTAGTGACTGGAAAACCCGTGAACTCGTACGATTCCATACTCGGCGGCCGCCGCCGTGCGTGCGCTATGCCGTACTCGTCGCTTGTATACCCAAAAGCTAGCGACTGGAAAGCGACTGAACTCGTTCGGTGCCGTACTCGGCGGCTGTCGCCGTGTGTGCAGTCTTCCGTACTCGTCACTAAACCTAAATTGTCATCGGTACTCTGTGGATGGAGCGGCGTTGCTCTAGGCTGCGCTGCCGGTGACGTACAGTACTGGGGGCCCTCTCACTTTCGCGCTGCGGGTCAGTCCCAGACACGAAGCTTTGAGGCTCTACGGCGCAAGCTGCAGCGGCCGAACACACGAGGGCTGGGCTGTACTATTCTGTTTTTTCGTTCTTTTTTCCTCGGGCGCATAAAAGCCGAAGTCCAAAGTCCACTCATCGAACAGCGTTCACCCACACTTTCTTCAATTTCCGGTTTGTTGGAAACTTGTGAAGAAGCACCTTCGGGTTGCGCAGCGGGTTGTTTGAGCAGCCCACAGCGCTACAAGTTGTGCTCGGCATCTTTCGAGGAACAGCTGGGCAGTCTTGGGCGCACCGAGTTGCTCGCTAAAACGAGTCTTGAAGTCCTCACAAGCAAATAAACAAAATTCTATACCGAAGCTACACGGGCTAAAGATAAAAGCAACGGCTAAACACGCCAATCACAAGCCGAAGTAGCGGTGGTAGTGGCTCAAAGAAGCGCATTCCATGCAACTCCTGGACCGGAAGAAAAAAAGAGAACGATACTGACGTCACGGCCCAATGTTCCCTTGGCGATCGGCAAACCGCTCGCCGCCCGCTAAGGAGCAGCGACTCACGGCGAGTCGCATTTTTATTATCGGCATTAGGTGAGAATGCAGCGTCCCATGGATGTAATATTTTGGCTCGGGTCGTATTTTGCGTCACTACAGCGATACCAGAAATTTATTTCATTGTTAGTTTTGGCCGGAGCTACCCTTTAAAGAGGAGGCAACATTCACTCCAGCATTGGCTCCGCTAAAGTGGAAAGAGGTGGGAGGTGCTTCCACTTCGTTCTTGACCTGTCACTGACCATAGTGTTGAGCATTGTGTATCACCTGGAGGGATTGACTTAAAGGATTAAGAAAAAAATATTAAAACATTCAAATTTCGTTCGGAAATGAGTCAAGCATGACGGCTAATAACCGTAAATGATAATCGCATGCTTGTATTCTGAGCGAGCGGCTATATTTTTTGTTCCGAACGGTGCACTCGAGCAAGCGCTCGAAGAGAAGCGAACGGAAAGCGCGATGCGTCGGGGGATACCCGGCGCAAACAAAAACGGGAAAAAAAGATTCCCCGCATTCGTGACGTAGCAAGGCTGGCATGGTTATGGGCTTTGCCATTGCCAGCATTGTGACGGTGTCAATAGCGTCAACGCGTTACAACCGAGCCGTTCGAAGTACCCGTGGGGTGACGAGCGTGTGGCAGGCCCAAGGAGCACGTATATAGCTTTCACAGCATTGTCAGCTTAAAGGTGAACGGGGTGGGAAAAGCAACTTTTGTCCGAGTTTTGAGCAACAAGCTAATCTTCTAGGGGGAATGGCTGTGTCCAGGTACACCAATGAGGGTCTGTCTTCTTGAACTGTTTGCTACAATGTTGCGATTTCTGGGTTGAGGAGGAAAGCTATGAAGGAAAATGTTGAATTCCAAAGAGTGGCACTGCTCCGATGGAACTTGCTAAGTCATGACTTAGACTACGATGCAAGTTCCCCAACGATGCTAGATTACCTCCCATATAGGCACCATATGCAACCACCAGGTGCACATTGAAAGATTGGTTAATTAGCATTAAAATTAGTTTTCTCGTGCCTTTCAACAAAAGTGGTATTTTTGAGGTTATGCTGCAACATGCAACACATTAAAGCTAAAAAATTAGCACTGAAATTTCGTTTCCGCACCGCTTTAATCGTGCAATATGCCTAAGTTATGCTTGACTCCCAACTTAATATTTCTTTAACTCTCGCGTGTCGTATGTTGGGAGTTCATGTTTTAGACCTCAGTGCAAATGCATAATGTAGCAAGAGCTTTTCTTCTCGTCTTTATCAGAGTATAGTTCTTCCAAAGCAAGGATTTTTGGTGATGTGGAACAGCCTTTGTATTACTGCTTTCAGAAATGTGGCATATGTACAGATAAGGCTTGCTATTATTGTTTTAGACGTCATTCACATAGCTTGTAAGCACATGATGAAGCACCTAGACATTATACATTACTGACTTTGCAATAAGATGGTTTTCCACAAAGCCGGATTTATGTTTCAATGCAGTAGCACCTACTACACCAACTTCATGGTTTCATTGCATTTATTACACCTTAAAGGCCGACGACCAGACTCGAGATTCTGCAAGGCAGAAGATCCTCCTCACCGTGGAGGAGGAGGGAACAGGCAACGGTGGACAGGGTAGAAGGAGGGAGAGGAGAAAGGGTGGGAAAAGTGGAAAGCGCGAACTGGTCGCCGGTCTTTAAGGGCCCATTTAGGAACTACATAAGGGAGGGCGGGGGTCATTCCCATTATACACTCAAATAAATACAGGCTGTTAGTCAATGATGGCTTGTGGAAGGAATGATCGGTTGAAGGTGTTCGTTGAGCCAGAAATGCGTTTGATGGTACAGTCATTCCCGGCAGCACACCAATGTTGGCCCGACGTCGTGTGCTGTCTGGGTTGTTAAGGCGAGACAATGTTCGGTCGGGAGATGATAATGAGGTTGTCTTGAGGTCGGGACAGTGAGAATAGATTTCATGAAGAAGGCAGAGCTGCGAGACTTTTCTACTAAGTTCTAGGGGGAAAGGGTTACTTTACTTTATAAGGCGGAAACACTGACAGAAAGGTTGTAGATGGATAGAATGAACCGACAAGTCCTGTTTTAAACCGCTTCTAGATGATTGATGAGGTAGACTTGATGAGGGTTCCAGATAAAAATGGAATATTCGATTTTGGTTCAATAAATTTGTCGTATGCCAGGTAGCAAACAGGTGATGGTACAAATCTAAGGTTTCGTCAGAGAAGTCCAAAGGTTAAGGACCTTTTGCTGAACCTATCGGCAGAAATGGCTTCGATGTGGTTATTCCAGGAAAGGTCTGATGTTAATCTGACGCCCAGATATTTATACGACGGAGCGGCATCTATCAAATCAAAATCTAGGTAGTACTGGTAGGATAGGATTTTTTCCTAGTGAACTGGATTAGCTTACAATTAGATATACTTAACGGCATTAGCCATTCTTTGCACCATTTGTTCATTTCTGTTAAGTCCTCCTGAAGTTTAATGTTATCATGCACACATGTTGTCTTGTTATAGGCAACACAGTCATCTGAAAAGAGATGTATATTAGAGCAAATGGCAGAAGGTAGGGGGTTTATGATTATTTAAAAAAGTGGTTAATTAATTAATGATCACGATTACTTAAAAAAGATTCATGATCATTATTAACCACATACCAAACGCGGAAAGAAAGTCACATATCCATAGAAAAACCAAGGGGTCAAGAAGAAGGGATGCAAGTTTAGAGAGCAGTCGATGATGAGGAACACAATCAAAAGCTTTAGAAAAATCCAAGAAAGTGGCGTCTGAGCCGACACTCAAGGTTAGTGTGCAAGTCATGAATGAAGTCACAGAGGTGCGTATCACAGTAGACTCCCTTTCTAAGTCCATGGTGCTGTTTACAGAAAAATCTATTTGTTGTTAGGTGAGTCATGATAAGAGACTAGAGTATATGCTTAAAGGTTTGAACGGGAATGGAAGTTAAGAATATTGGACGATAGTTGGAGACAGATGAGCAACTTCCCTGCTTGAAGACTGGGATGATTTTGCCAACCTTCTAGTCAGAAGGGAGGCAGCTTTCAGGGAGGATTTCAAGACCTCACCAAAAATTGATAGCATTTTTAAAATTTTTTTGTTGATGTTGTCAGGGTCAGCGGACAACGATAGCTTGTTTAGAAACAAGATTTTGAATACCAGGTGTGTTTATATTGATGGGAGGCATGGGTTTGTAAGGCTCTTCAGAGAAGGGGGGAACAGTCTCCAAGCACTCGTTATTAAAATGGAAGAAAAATGTTCGTTAAAAACTGCAGAGCAGTCGCTTTCTTCTATGGAATCGTCATTGTCGCGGCTTAGTTTGATGGCAGTTATTGCTTTTTGGTGATACCAGGTTCCAAAACTTGCTTGGGTTACCATTCAAAATAAACAGTCATGAAAAAAAAAATTTTTTAGCCAATTTCAGCCTTTTATTGTAGTTTTTAAGGGCAAAGTTATAAGCACCCAAAGCTTGAGGTGTTAACACATTTAGCCTTTGCAAAAAGCCTTTTCTTGTTATGCAAAAAGAGCAGCATTTTGGTCAACCATGCATTATTTGAATCGAAGATGACAATTTAAATGTAATGGTCAAACAAGATTGTCAACCCATGATCTATTCATCTATAATCAGCCTCATTGTAATTGTGAATGATCTTGGAAATAGAATGTTCAATCAGAATGGAGAGCGACAACTCGAAATGTTGTAACCTATAATCACCGAGCCCGTCGCAGTATTGAATGGACTTGACAAGGTCCGGTGACGTAGTTAGTACAGGGGTGGAACTCACGAAATGTACTTGGGAACAGCCACGAGAGCAGCTGAAAAAGCTGTTTCGGAGCAGGTTGGGAGCAGCTAGAACTACATCCTGGAGCAGGCTAGAAGCAGCTCAGATCAGCTTGTGTCTTAGACACGCACGGGAGCAATTTCAATCACGCTTAGCAGCACAGATGAACATGAGTGGTTAGGGACCTAGGTAGATGGGATAACAGTGTAACATATGTGAAAACTTGAAACTTTGTGAGCCTTAATGAAAGCCAAAATGCAAGTACCCTATGTTTCTGAAGATAACGTCCTCTATAATTTCCAGACTTGTACGTAATACGTTACAAGATTACTTGTAATTGATTATTTTTACTGTAATTTTGTGACGCTTCAATTACTTCCTTTAATTTAAGGGGTAATGATCTTTTTAATTGCTCCAAGCAACGGTCTTTTTTTTTTTCGAAATTATTAAGCACAAGGCCGTGAGGATTAGTAGGCCACTCCACTATGCTTCTTTTTCCTGGGTACATTTTTTTTTTTTTACACCGGAGACTACTTATGGGTATGAAAAATGACTTTATCCAGCCTCTTGTGAGGGATTAGGTGTGTGCCATCACTCACTCAGCTTTAAGCAAAAACAGTCGAGGCTTTCTTCTTTTTTCTTTTTTAACAACTGAGCGCGGGATTCCACGGATTATGCTATCATAAAAAAAGTTTGAATGAAAGGTAACGTGGGAAGTAATTCCTTACTTTAGAGTAATTTTTCGATTACTTGTTTGAAGCTGTAATTGTAATTGTAGTCGGCTACTTTTTACAGCAAAGTGGTTGTAACTGTCATTGGTTACTTTTTTCAGTGACGGTTACAAGCCTGATTATTTTCTTAGTGGCTTTCAGCTGCTCAAAATGCAAACCAGCTCTGCTTATCACACAACCCACACATGCTCGACATAGTACTTATGTGTGCGAACCACGTGACGTGCGTAAGCAACGGACGCGGAGTTGCGCGGAGGAACAGGGCACCAGGTTTCGAGTTTATCCTATTGTGCAACTGAATATCGAAGCAGCAGACTACAATTAACGAAGTTATCGTATTCGAAGCGACAAGCAGGTGCAAGGTTAAAGTACGCCGAAGAGATCTACCGATCACGTGAAAGCTGCTGGCCAGCAAGGTTTTGGATCGGACCCCGTTTCAGTTCTATCAAATCACGATTTATCATGCGGGAATGTGGTTCCAACTTCTAACGATGAAGTACTAAAAATCTTTTGCTCGTTTGTTTTCAACTGGCCGACGTCCAGATCCCGGGCCGCAGAGCTCCAGGCAATGCGACACTTAACGACTCAACCTCACCTCGGCCGACTTGTTTAACGGCTTATAATTGAAGAATAACAATCCAGTCGCAGGTGGTGTAGCACTTGGAATTTGACCCCGAAGTTTTTTTGCGCACTTCCGACTCGGGATACACATGGAGAATAAAAAGAACAAAAGATTGCAAGGCCGATTAAGCTAAATGCGCTCCTTGCTGCCAATCGAGTCAATAAAAAACGAAACCAAGATAAAATTTTTAAAAATTGGCGCACGTTGTGATTGTATTGGCTGTGGCACAGTTTCCGCAACATGGTGCAGAATGGCACAGACAAATGCGTCTGGCGCAAAATGGCACAAATGGCGCAGCCGTTCCACCCCTGTAGTATTAGTTCAAGGATGTTTCTCAAATGAGTAGGTCGATCAACTAGCTGCGTGAGGTTAAATATAAGACATATGTCTAGAAACTTTTCAGACAGATTCTGCCAGTTCATTAGAAAAAAATTGAAAGTGCCAAATAATTGCATATCAGCCCTAGGAAAATAACCTTATATATCAGCTAGGAAAGATCAGTATGGAATGTTAATGTACCTTTTTGTGGCCTATAACACACGCCTATTATAACCTTATTCGGTGGCGTACAAGCACATATGCAAGTAAATTCTAAGTCATGATTTGCTAAACAGATATCAAAAGAAGATATAGAAGAGAAAATATAGAATATATAAAAAAAAGAGACAGGGGTGGTGGTGCGCAATGAGCACACCACCACCCATGCCGAAAAACATTACAACATGAATTCTCGGAAAAAGCTCCTCATCTTCAAGATGAGGTTTCAACCAAGTTTCTGTTAGGATGACTATGACTAACAAACTGTCCTCTAATATGCTCTAAAACTCCTTATGTTTTGGCATGAAGCTGCGAATGTTAGTGAAGAGGACAGAAATACTTTGATTTTTATCGCACACAGCAGTAGCTTGAGGGCATGGAGGTAACAGTTTATTTTTATTACAAGCATGTAGCCATGACAGGTCAACTACAGTCTGAGACACAAGGTCAATGACGAAACATTTGTAGCCAACATTTGTTGAAATGAACCTTAAATTGTACATTCATACTTTTTCTGTACTCAAAAGGTTTACTGCGGGCAAGTCGTACAGACGCAGAAATATCCTTTGCATAGGGAATAAGGGGCGTCTTTCAATTTGAAATTGGAGGCCAAAATGCTTTCTCCGTCTTATAAATGGGCAAACTTAACGATGATCGGCCTAGTTTTCTCGGGCTGGAATTTCCCTAGCTGGTGCGATTTCTCCAGATTAGAGGGGCCAAGCTGTACACCTAACATAAGCGCACAGAACTCGACAACTTCTTCTGATTGCCCCTATGCTTCAGTGCAAGTATCCAAGAAGCCAAACAGCTGCATATGTGTATTTCGCCACCAGGGGGACTTCCCGCGCACGCCGCGCCATTCCTTTTCTTCTTGTTCCATGCAACTGCCATGAGGTCTCAACATGTAACCTAACCTGTTAATAAACAATATGTGACTACGTGACAAGAACATTTTTTCCTCACCGACGCAACACAAACAATAACAGATTAGACCTCCTAAGCCTATTTTCATTGTCATCATACTGTTTTCCAATATGCAGTGGTGGAACTGACAAGAGGTGATTTGGAGCAGCTCTTGTAGCAGGGAACAACACATTTTGGAGCTGATTCCCACTTTTAGAGCAAACAATGTGGAGCTTTCACCTCAAAAAGTTTTATGCAATCTCTTTAGGAGGTAGCCTGTGGGAAAAACTATAGTTGGTGTTGGAAAACTATTTAAGGCACCATACCTACAGGGACCTGGCCACTACAGATATTTATTTATTTATTGAACAATCATGCGCCAGTAACTCTCCAGATGTCTCAATTAACCTGTTAGGAGTACCGATGGCATCTTTGGTTTGTGTTTGACGCAAAAAATATGTTTGGCTACTTTGTAGGGTTTGTATCACGGTGAGGTAATTGCCACAAGTTTGACAACAAACGGACACTTTTGTGTTGAATGTCACGCTGCCCTCGCTCGTATTCAATCTACTACTGTCCATAGAGCAGCTAAGCAAACCACATAGTTACTTTAACTGATAACAATGAGTAGCGCTACCTATTCATTGCGATCGATGTGAGCACCGTTTGCACAAAAAACAACTCTTCGTTAGGCACGTGCAAATAATGGGTGTTAGGTTCGAAGCGAATTCGAATTAAATAGAGGTTTTGGCCGAATATTCTTTATTTGAATATTGAATAGTTGCTGCGTCTTTCTCCACGCTTTTCACTACTAGTACACCATGCTTAAACAAAAATTCAGCTGTACTCACAAAGCTTGTTCTCAAGCTTCTAATTGCCCGCTTATGAGCTCTGTTAAATTTAATCTAGCTATATTTATAGACTGTGGCCTCAGGCAGTCCAATACCTACATTGGGGTGGCAAGTAAATGACAGATTTGAATTAAAATGAAACCTATAAGAGAGCCCAGCCACACCTAATTGAGGGGATTTGTAAATATTCTTGCCGTATACAAATATATGTTCTTTATACCTGAATTAAAACAAAACAAGCATAAATAATGGACACAGGTTGCTAAAACATCGCTGCCTAACATATACACTTGCATAACAACCACAGTTAAATATTGAAGATTTTACTGTAAAGTAAATATCAACAATCACAATTTTTTTTCTTTTTATTACACCAGGCGCACGCATGCGTTATACCACTTTTAATGTGCGTTTTTCACCTCCGTGTGCGGCTGAGCTGCGGCAAAGCGAGCCGGAAGATCGTGGTGTCAGCTCCGCAGGTATTGCTTCTCCGCAGTGCATGAATTCTTGAGGAGAAGTGCACTCAAGGAGTTAACCCACCACAATAATTAAAATATTCGCTCAGCCCTCCTCTTTGCACATAGTCCTGGCACATGGCAATCTTGGCAACGCAAAGAATGCCATGTGCCAGCCACTTTCAGTTTCCTTTTCAAGAACAGCCTTTCAAGAACAGCCATGTAGCAGGTTATTCCTTCTGGCACAGTTTGGTGCAAATGGAGCGGCAGTTCCACCACTGAATATGCATTCATACATTTGCTAACACGTACCCAGCCGAAATGTTTATCAGCGCCTAGTAACTTCCTGTCACCGGTAGGTCAAGTTGGTAACTATTCCAAACATCTGGAATCGGTTGACGGACATTTTCACCCCAGGGTTCTATCGAATCAATAAGGGCTCTCAACATTACATAGTTAATTTAAGCACTGAAAGTATTGCATTTTCTTTTTAGGGGGGGTTGGGGGGGGGGGGGTTTGAGGACACATGCAAAGTAAAAAAACATTTTTTTGTAAACATACCAGGTGGAAAAAGAATGTTATAAAATAAAATTAGAACGAAGAAAAAAAAATTTTAGAGCTATATTTACAGCACAAAATGAATTTGTAGTTGCGCCCGTGGGAGCCGCCGCAAGTCATGTGGTAGACCTGTGCGCAGTCTCAAAGTCGACTCAAAGTCACGCCGCCGCTGCACGCTGGGCGTGATGAACCGCCGTCAACTCATTTCTCCACACTGCCACCGCCGCACAAGTTCGTCTACTCCGCAGCGCTGCCGCCGTCATCTGACCGGCACACAGGTCTATCCCGTCTGCTTCCGCTTTTTCAGGAGCTTTCTTTGGGTTCGAAAAGTTACCTATTAATGTTTGTGTTTTGTTGCACTTGAAATAAAGATGAATAACCAACTTTCAGAGACCATAAGAAGCTTCCGATAGAGCGGAAGCACCACGTGACAAATAGCGGCCAGTCACATGACAACTAGCAGCCACTTTTCCGCAGCGCCCGCCGGCGCCAACTACAAATTCGTATAGCGCCGTGAATAAAGCTCTTAAAATTTTTATTTTTCGTTGTAAATTAGTTTTATGACTTCCTTTTCCCAACCAGGCTGTTTAAAAAAACTTTATTTGTCCTTTGCATGTGTCCTTTAAGAAGTGCTCGAACTTCCTTAGTCTTTCTTGCTGGAAATGCTTTGTATTCCTGTTACTAACAAGTGCACCAAGTGAGACACTTCGGCCATTATTGAACACTTTGAATAAACAAATATGAATAGTTGGAAGATGTTACAAAGCAGTGTACATTGATAAAAATTCCTTCTTTCTGCATGTCAAGTTCTCTTGTGGCGTAATCTAAGATTACTACAACATACCAGTTAAGGAAAGTTGGTCTTCAAACGCGGACACCACACGCGAGCCACAGCGAGCTACAGTGGGGAGCAGCGCCACGCTTGAGAAGCCCATCGAGGCACAGACATTGTTTGGTCTAGCCACAGTTTACAAAATGGCCGCTGCAGCAAGAACAGCGGGACTGCGACTCCGTCTCGCTCCTAACAATTCTGCAAAGCAGACACCTATGGCAGTTTTTCAACTGAGATGTTCAAGTAACGGTGGTGTAACCCGTGCCAAAAATGAAATGGAGCATAGAGACCCACTTTATTCGGCTGACGGATGGAGATTCTGCACATCGACGAGCTGGAGCACTAGCGAAGTCAGTGCGGACGACTGGTGCACACTTGCTGCTGCTTGTCCCTCTACAGCCTGCAGGGAAAGGGGAGGGCATTATGCACAAAATACAAACTGTTACACAACACATTAGTAAAGTTAAAAGCACGCCAGAGGTTTTCAGACGCGTTGCAAGCAATACTATAGGAAACTTTTGCCAAACAACTTTTCACCTTGGTAAGCTCTGTGCAGTCATGTTGCTGAGCAGTTTTCACCATTCACCTTATTAGATTACTCGTAGACAATGATTTACTGGCATTTTAGGCACTCCTAAAGCGCAGAAGAAAAGAGAATGGCTGTGTTAACGAAAGAAGTCGAGAAGTCTGATCAAAGGCGTATGTGGGCCGAGTAAATCCACCCTTACTCGGTTCTTTTTCCATTTTGGAGCCGCCTTGGTGGCATCCTTGCCTGCGCTTGCAAATGATGCATTTTAGTTAAACTGACGGCAGAGTTGCCGCGTGACAAGTCCTTCAGTAACGAGGCCAGTTCCCTATAATTACACAAACACACGCTGGTGGCGGAATATTATTTATTTGTTTCTTTAGTTACTTAGAATTACCCTCAGGGCCCCGAAAGGCATTAATTACAGAGGGGAGTGCATGGTTAGTACAGTTCTGATTTTAGCGTTATCGGTGATGGTGACAATATCATCTGGAAGGCCATTCCAGTCTACAATAGCTTCTGGTAGAAGGGAATGTTGAAATGGTCTTGGGAAGGGCAATCTTGCACGAATGATCGAGTCTTGCAGAGATATAGCTGGGTTCGCTGAGGAGAGACTGTCGTAATGGTTCCGAATAGTACATTTTATGGAAAAGGCAAAGACGGGAAATTCTGCGACGAACGGAAAGATCAGGAAGAGCTAATTGACATTTCATTGCAGTGACACAAGAAAAGCGAGACTAATTAGAAAAAATAAATCGAGCAGCACGATTCTGGACAGATTCGATTTGCGTTAGTTAAAAAAAGACTGATGTGGGTGCCAGATAGCTGAAGCATACTCTAGTTTAGGGCGAACAAGCGTCGCGTAAAGGAAACGTTTCAGGATAGAAAAGGCAGACTTGAAATTGCAACAAATATAACCCAGTGAGCGGTTTGAGGAGGATATTGTCTCGTTGACATGAGCATTCCTGGATACATTAGTGGTTAAACGAACGCCAAGATAGTTTTACTGTGTAGCAGTCTGAATGGTAGTGCCATTGAGTGTTAACGAGCTTAAGGGCTGGAAGCAAAAATGTGTAAAGCAAAGGTGTGTGCATTTGCTAATGTTGAGACACATCTGCCATATGTGACACACTGCTTCAAGAGCTTTTTTATATAACTTGTGATTCAATTAAAATGAAATTTACATGGCTTATTTTTGGCATTACAATCTGACTACAAATACGTACTTCGTTTTCACGTAACCTAATTAGATTTATTAATATTAAAAATTTAATTTGCAAAGATTACGGGAAGGATTAAGGCAAATTAAAATACTGAGCTAAGAAAATAAACATAGATCAGTGAACTGAGAGGTATGTGCAATCCAATAAGATATATATGAAAGCTCTAGGATGATTTATAAACTACTTATGACACTTTTGAACTATCCAGTTTCAAAATTATTTTTTGCCGGATGCCTAAAAGGCACCTACAAAAAGCCTGACAGCCTACTTAATATATTTGTACCCCGTATTGCATACGTCACACATACAGCTAGCAGCGAAAGATATGCAAATGAGATATGCGCAAGTGGAGATATGGTTCCGTAAAATAGTAGAGGGTGTAAATAGTTCACTCAGAAATAATATTTTTTAAAAATCCACAGACCCATTTTACTTTGTTTCCAAGACAATACTTCAAGATAAGAGAGACTTATTTAACAAAAATCCTTCAGGACAAGATGATAAGTAAGTGCTTGCCAAACTTCAAAAAACACATTTTTTAAAATGTGTTTTCTTAGTAAAATTTTGCTTCAAAGAGCAGTGTCTCCCCTTAAATGCCATTCTGGAGTGAAATATGGTCATATGGGGTTTTTATTAGTCTATAAACAGCACAGGTCATCAGTGAAAAGATGGCCAGAAGACGAGATGTGAAGAGGGAGATCATTAATGTAGATTAAAAAGAGCAAAGGCCCAAGTACAATTTCCTGTGGAACACCGGAAGAAACGGGAGAGAAAGAGGAGGATGTGCTGTTAGTGAAAACGAAATGAGAGCGATGAATAAGGAATGACTCAATCCACTTAGGAACATGAGGATCTAGTTTTAGTGAAGAAAGTTTAAAAAGAAGGCGATTGTCCGGGACTTTAGCTAAAACTTTGGCGAAATTAAGCAAAACAGCGTCAGTAGGAAAGCTGGTGTCAAGATTTTTAAACAAATCGTTAGTTAGAATAAGTAGTTGGGTCCCAATAGAAAGGCGTTTCCAGAGGCCATGCTGCACATTGGTGAAGAAATTGCAGGAATCCAGGAAGTTAATCAGGTGCCTGTAAATGACATGCTCGAGGATCTTGTAGAGGCAGGTGAGTGATATTGGCCGATATTTTAGTAGAGATGTCCGACTGCCGGATTTCTGGATCGGAATGACCTTACCAATTTTCCGGTCAGAGGGTAACACCCCTGTGTCCACGGACTGCTCAAATATCTTTGAGGTAAAGACCGGATAAAAATTTAGTGTTAGTGAGAACCTTCGTAATGATTTCCTCTATGCCACACGATGGAGATATTTTGAGGGTTTCTATACCGCTGAAAACACTCTGAATGTTTAGAACAATTGAATCCATTGGAAAATCATTCTTTATAACAGGAGGAATTCCAGTAATGGGTGTAGAAATAGTGAAAGCATCAGAAAACGCACTACTTAAATATTCACACATTCACTATTCAATATGTTATTACAAGAGCTATTCACTAGATTAATTTCAGAGTACAGATCTCTAAAATTTGCGAGGGTTATTTATTAACATATTAGGTAGAGTTTGCAGAAAGAATTTGTGCTTAGAGTTATCAGAAAGAATGTGTGCTAACACACTTTTAACATAGTTTTTTATTTGGAAGAGCAAGTGCCATGCTTAGGCCAAGTATTTCCTTTTTTAGCGCTCCTGAAACATCTTTTCTTTTTATGAGATAAACGATGAAGTGGATTATTGAACCATGGTTTAGACGTAGTAGCTCGGATCACAATTTGCATTTTCATTTCAACCATTAAGAACCCAAGAAACAAAATGAAAGTTTTGCACATGGTTCATGCAAGACATTTGTGCATGGCATTAGGGGATAGATATTTGAATACTCACAGCTCTCCTAGGTTTCTCATATGTTGGGTCAAGCACGCACGTAACATTTGTTTATTTTAATAATTGCAGGAACGCTGTTCTGTGAAACTCTCGCAGCTCCTGTCAGGATGCCAGCCAGCCCCTCGGTTGGGGCACCTGACCCGCTGCCAGGTCACAAGAGTCATGCTGATGTAGACGGCCTGCTCTGCGTATGATCTCTTGTCAACGTGTCGATCGAAACCGAAACCGTGCCACAATCCTCCCTGGCTAACTAGTTCCATGGGTGCAAAATGTGGAGTGCTGCATGCTAGAATTTATTAAAAGTAGTGTATTTTTTTTAGACGTTTATATTCTACGTCGAATTTTTGAACGATGGTGTATTCGCCCTTAGCAACATCCCTAGCAACGGTTTGTTGTGAAACATCAGACTTGCGGCTTGCAATCCAATCCAGTGTCGTAGCTGTCTTTCGCCGTGCCCGCGGTAATAGACGCTTCGCACCATGCTTCGCACTTCGCGGTCGGAGTTATTTTGTATTGTTCCTGCGTAGTCGTGCGACGTTCTACTCGCACAGTTCATAGGCCTTCTAGTTCCATGTCGTAGACACCAGCTTTACGACACACCCCGACTCCGAGACAAGACGGGCCGAAGGGCGACACTTTCCCATCACAAGGTAGGCCCACCCGCGCTCGGTTTGCTTTTGTTGCTGCACCGAAAAACTGGCTCCCCCAGCCATTGGGCCGAAATTCTTTGTCGTGACATCCTGACAGCGTGTGCTGTATGCCATAACTAGCCGCTGTATTTCGTTCATCTTGCACAAGGGCGACTTCCACTATAGTGCTCCCTTACCATAGGTTTTAAAGTCTGCGTCAGTTGTTTTGTGGTACAGCCTCTAGATTTTCCAACAATATCGCGCGAACGTCGATTGTCCCGTGGATCAGCGCTTTATCGCGGCGTGAAACACCAGGTCAGTGGGTCTACTCGCATGTGGCAGAAGGCACAGGCTAGCCTCGCTGACCTGCTGTTTCACGCCGCGATAAGGCGTTGATCTACCGGACAATCGACGTTAGCGTGACTTCCACAGCACTCAAACCGTGCACTTGCCGCGAGAAGAATGTGGCTTCGTCTTGCGTTTCATTCGCACCCGGTTTCGTGCGAAGGATAGGCCAAACGAAGCCACAAGCAGCCGCGCTTCGGAGAGCCGGCCCCTTCCCTTTGTGCGATTGTGGTAGCGCTGGTCGTCGAGACTTTGGTCAATAGGAGGGGCAGAGCCAGGGCGTGTACGAGACGCAGATAGAAGGCTTGACACGCCAACCAGAAGCCGCAAATAATCTCCTAGCGGTAGTAGCGAGGAACATTTTAATCAGTGCCAAAGAGTTAAATGGAGTAACTGCTTATGGCTGAAAATATAGTCCACGTGATGCTTCGATTATGATCATCCAAAAAGGTGTAAGAATCGAATGTGCTGCTTGAACTCTGTTTTGCTGGGACGGAGTCTGACCGCTCGGACGTGGCTCGGACGCCTGGCGTAGAGATCATGTCGACCATTCTCCTAAATATTGATTTTGTATGACCGTGATAGTATAACCACGTGCATCATGTTTTCATTCGCGAAGGGTTACTTCAACACACTTATTAATTTTGTTTCTCGCGACCACTGCCAGGGTATTATTTGCGGCTTCTGGCTGGCCACGTTTAAATCTGTGAAGACGCCCTGGGACACGCCTAGCCCGCTTTCGGCCAATGGCGCCTCCTCATTTGCTTCCAATACTTTCCAATGAATGGACAAACTCTTTCTATGTATAAGGATGGCTAGTTGGGCTAGTTTCTTTTGCATCATGGTGTAATACGCCAAAACAACACCAATGAAAAAGAAGGGGGAACTGGACAGGACGCGGTATATTACACCATGGTTTCTATGTATAGCTTTGCCCGCCCGGTCAGGAGGTCAATATCACGAAAACTTGATCACGGAAGTGACATCAGAACTCTGCAGTGCGCACGCACGTCCCTTGTTATCTGCTGGCTTGCTTGCTTCAAAGTGACGTGCTCCTGTCTCATCGAAACGGCGGTAGACGTCGCTTCGGCAGCCGTGATTCCACAATCTTCGCTCATCACTCTGGACAGCGGCTGAGCTCACGTGCTCTGCGGCACGGGCAGTTCAAGCAACTCTCGCGCGACTCGGCGAAGTGTTAAAAACAGTTGTGTGCAATTCCGCAACTAAGCCTCGGAGGTTGCGACGAGGAGGGTTGCACGTTTGCCTTTACCGGACTCTGAGCCACGGGCATTTGCTGCTTGTGCTTCAAGCATTGTCATGCGGCAGGAACCTGTGGACGTTTCTTCAACTGCTGCCATAGTTGGCCATAGGTGGCTTCTAAGGTGTGAAGCAGAACCTAGAACTTTAGAGACCGTTTCCTCAGAACTTTACTTTTTGCTTTCCGCTCAGCTCGTGGAGCTGATATCTTGGCTACCACTTTGAGCATTTTTGTTCCGTTTGTTTTATTATACTCTTTGAACTATGCTACAGCTCATGACATTCTTATTTTTTTAGATTATTTTATTTTTCAGTTTAGGAGGGGGTTCTTTGTCTGCATGCCCTTTGTTCCTGTCCAAACCAGGTGACAAAAATGAAAATTAAAAATAATTATGACAAAAATTAAAACAAAATTAAAGAATGTCATGTTTTGTAGGATACATTTGGAAATATTGTTGTACAACCACCCTTCTATTCTTTTAAATTTTGCAGGCTCTCCACAGACTGAAGCAGAAAAGTTTGATAAACCCCACCATGGGAGTTGGATTGAAAAAGACAAAGCTCCTATACTACTATATGTGATTTTCAAGGGGATGTTTGGACTGTTTGATATCAACAAAAGTTAGAAATACCTAAGTGCGATACTAAAACCAAGCTCGCATGTATTCATTCTTAAAACAAAAAAATCTATTTCCTTTTTTCCCCTGACCAGGCTTAGAAGTTTTCCCGGATTTGGTTTCCCCGAACTTGGCGTGTATGCCTGTGTAATGTTGGAAAGTTAGGTGTGTGTGTTTCTTTGTTGTCTTGTGATACTCCACTGGGAAGGCATGTCGCTGTCAGTGTGCATGAAACCATGAGCATAAAATGACTTACTTTGTCTTGTCTTGAACACAGACCCCTACTCCATTAAGCGGAACCTGACCTACTCCATCCCGAACGAGGATATGAACCTGTTCCTCAAGCGGGCAGTCCATATACTTCCACGAGCCACAGGTCACTGTGGCCATTGACCTCATCCGTGAGAACATGCGTGCGTGTCCCTGTTGGTGCGCGGACAACTCGGAGTTTGAGGCGGACTCTGATTCGGACCAGGAGGAGTCCCAGGTGAATTCATCTATCCTCTACCACTTTGGGATTGCCCGCGTTTTCCTCAAGGTTGAGACAAGCTCGGGAGCCGACACGCATACCTGCCAACTCTCCCGAATTGTCCGGGAGCCTTCCGCGACCTGAAAACTCCCAAGAAGTTGTCGCCGTAGTTATTGTTTAAATTTTTTATGACGCCCTCCTGCTATAATCGTCCGAGTTACTCGGGAGTAGGTTTAGGTTACTCCGGCAAGTTACCACGTGACAAATCAGTTAGTGCAGCAGCGTAAAAAGAGGGTAGACTTTTAAACGCCAAGGTAGGAAGTCTCTACTCTGGAGTAAGTTTGAGCGCATTTTGGAAAACGGCTTATATGATCGTAAAAGAGCACTGCGCTAGGCTCTTTTTTTTGCTAGGTTTAGTTTTGCTGAAACTGTGATCACCCGATGCAAAGGGTTAAAGGGCATTTCCGCTCAATTCCAAAAAAATTTAGGCTTCCATGTGAATCATATTTACAAAGCACTACTAAACAACTCTACGTCTTCAGATTCGCGAAATGTGGAATATTATTTGTGTAATCCTAATTTAAACATCAGCAGATACCAAAACCGAAACTTCGGTTGCGTCAGGCAAAATTGGTCTCGGGTCGTCAGAGTCATGGCACGTCACGTCGAACCACGTGGTCTTGTGACATTCGGGAGGAAGCAAAAAACCGAGCGAGGTCTTTTTTTTTTTTTTTTATTGGAAGCAGGCAGGTCGCTCTGCATGGCGTGGACAGTGATGGCCCGGGGGCGAGGGGGAAGGGGAGAAGACGAAAGAGGAGAAAAGGAGCGGAAAAACAGACCGATAAGCGCGCAGGGCAGCGCATCCCAGGCGCATCCGTGTTACGGTGATCACGTGAACGCCCGGTCAGCCAACACCGGGAGGAGAAACTCATGACGTCATCGTTCAATTTCGCTCTGAGAAGTAAAAACAAACAAAACGTGAGAATGGCGTATGCATGCCTCTGACGTAGTGGCTCAACGTTGGCCGCTCCATCTCCGTGGCATTGACTGCACTGGTGATTGCGCCACGCGCAGCACGCTAGAGTTGGCAGATTTCGGCGACTTAGCTCGCTTGAAGGTTTGCTGGCCAGTTTTTTCAATATATAAACGGAATCGGATCGTAATATTTGACATGGGGTCTTTCTATATGATACTGAAGAGGGCTACATAGTTTTCTAAATATCAAAAATGAAGCGGAGTTGCCCTTTAAGCCACCACATCGGTATCCAGTTGGCTTTGCCAGGTCGGCGAGTGAAGTGTGGAGCGCTGAACTACTCTTTGTGTTTCCCCGAGTTAAGTTGGAACAATCGATGGCGCTTTCAAAAGCCAATAAGTACTTGCAAGTATTTCTGAGATCATACAGGATTGAGCTTCCGTGCTTTGTCACTTCGCGGAAAGATGACAAGTATGGATTGTGCACTACTTGCTCCTGTGATGCGAGCATTTCGCGCGGCGGCAAGACCGACGTCAAGATGCACATCGCTTCACAAAAACATCAGAACAATGTTTGTACCGCAGGAGGTCAGGGCACCATCGGCATTTTTGTCAAAAACAACTGTGACGAAAGTGTGATCCGCGCAGAATGCCTCTTCACAGAATTTCTTGTCGAACTAAATAAGCAGGGTTGTAAGAGTTGCTCATAAAATGGGTAATTAAGTTGCTGCTGTTGTTGCCTTTTGCGAGCACATGTAGTCAATTACTCAAACCTAATTCTAACTTAGCATTTACTGACTGATTTTTAACGAAATATGTTAGGTAGCACTTCCATAAGTATGGTACTCAGTTGAGTTTATGAGTTCGCTACTTAGTTCACTGTCCGGTTGGTACTTGGTTGACTGTCAAGTTCGTACTTGTTTGAATATGTGAGGTTGGCGCTTAGCTAAGTTAGGGAGGGTACAAAGGAGGGAATCCGAATTTTTTGCTAAATTTCCCGCTAGATTTAGCAAAAATTTCCCCGCTAAATATAGCGGGTAAATATTCACACTAATTTTAGAGTGAAATTTACCAACACTTTCCCGCTAAATCTAGTTAGAAATTTAGCGAAAATTTTCTCACTAAATTTAGCGGGCAAATTTACCGCTAAATTTAGCAAAAACATTTTTCCGCTACCTTTCACATGACGTCACGCATGATGTCACGTGTGACGTCACGAGGCTAAAGGTGTCCCGCTAAATATAGTGGAGAAACTTTGCCGGTAAATTTAGCGGAAAAATTTCCCGCCACATTTAACTGAACATTTTTACCCTCGTGACATTACGCGTGACGTCATTTTGGGAAACGTCCTATTAGCCCCGAGAAGTTCGCGTGGCGCCCCCTTACGGCAAACCGGGGTGACGTCACGGCGAGGAGAGAATTTTTCCCCGACTCGCACCGCTCGCCCTGTAGAGGCTGTGACGACGCTAGCTGTCGGCGCGCTCATTTCTATTTTGTTTTTGCGTGTATTTCGTAAGAAGTGTACATTTTTATATGTGCCTTTATTGAGGTATGGCCTGTAGCTACAGGCGAAACTTCAACCAACATTTTAAGCATGGTTGACAGGGCAGGCAATGCATAAATCGCAGCTGGTATATGAAAATAAAGAAATATGGCCACCATTGCAGGAGCATCCCTACAGATTTACATCTCACAAAATAAATGCTGCTGATGGTCTGAATAAAAGATCGCTGAAGCAGAAAAGCTACATGCTGCTCGAGCAACATGCTAAATACAGTCTGGGCCATGGGGAGAGAATCACAAGCAAGACAGCCCAAGTGCAGGGGCAAAGTAAAAAAACAAGGAATATTTATTATATACCTAGATTTTTCGCATTTGACCTTTGCTGGATTCGGATAGTATTTCAAAGAACTACATGGGTGGTATCTGTAAACTTGTTTATATCAACCCTCAAGTAAAGTATAACAAACGTAATTGAAGGTGTCTAGCTCGTTATTAGTCCCTTAAGCCCTAAAATTGAGATTTTACTTAAATCGAATTGTCCTGAAGCTAAAATATTAGAAAGCTTTTCTCATTTAAACTGTTACCCTTCACAGGTTCCACATTTTCTGCTACTAGTGCTGAATCTACTCAGACACAAAGCCTTTAAAATATTTGCGAACCAGCGCATGCAGAGTGGCAGCGCAAAGTCGGGGTCGCGAGCTAATTTGCCGACCACCCAAAGGCCCACGATATAAATGCCACTTCAAATGCCTTGAAAGCAGGATGTAATATCGTCCTAAATCATGAACATGCAAGAAACAGAATTCCAGCGTCTCAAACACTGGCGCCACTGCTTCACCGATCCCTCGCAAAATTGCCTTGTGTCGCGTGGACGGACGGGGAGGCTCATCTGCGGAATTGCCTCCGCCGATAGCTTTCGGGATTTGTAACCCAATTTTAAAAGTAAAAGGGACAAGCAGGCTTATAAAATGTACGGAAGCACGTCGATATCGGCCTAACTCAACGTCTTGTAGATTGGGTAAACGAAGTTCCGCTCCTCGAAAAGCTTGCGGCACACAACGCCACACCAGGAAACTGGCGCTGGGAAGCGAGCCGATGCGAGATCGCGGAGCGGAGTCCTTCCCCTGACGTCACAATACACCTCACCCAATCAGGGCGCGGCGACCGCAGCGACGCTTGTGTTCGCTCTCGGGGCTAATAATGAAATGCGCGGTTACGCTGACGGCGATGCTGCTCAACCCGGAAACGGGCGCTGAAGAGCTTTGCTCTAGAAAGGGGCGGAACTCCAAACTTTTTTGTCCCCTCCTTTTTAGAGCGCAGCTCTTAGGGGCCCGTTTCCAGCCTGAGTGGCGTCGGCGTCGCCGTCGGCGTAACCGGAGGGGGGTCACGTGACCCCCCCCCCCCCCGAGGTCACGCGACCCCCCGAGGTCACGCGACCCCCCGAGGTCACGCGACCTCCGAGGTCACGTGACCCCCCCGAGGTCACGTGACCCCCCCGAGGTCACGTGACCCCCCGAGGTCACGTGACCCCCCCAAGGTCACGTGACCCCCCAAGGTCACGTGGCCCCCTTGAGGTCACGTGACCTCAAGGCAGGGTCGTAACCAGGGGGGGGGTTAAGGGGTTCTGACCCCCCCCCCCCAAAAATTTTTTTCTGGGTACGGCCCTGGTCGGTGCACTTGCAGCCAGCCGATTTTAATCTCCACCTCTGCGCACGCGCACTGGCGCCGGTCGGCTACCGGGTACCAAACCGGGACCGGTTCTCCGGTTTGCTATAACTCTCCATTATATGCCACCGATGCACATGATTGATAGGCGAAAATAAGACAATAGACATTTTCTAAATGGCCGCCGTTGTCCCCGAAAACCCCCCCCCCCCCGAAATTTTTTTCTGGGTACGGCCCTGCCTCAAGGAGTCACCTATCCCTCAGTACGCTTCCATCTTCCTCCTCAAGAGCTGCGCTCTAATTGGCGTTACAGGGAATTGTAAACGGCTTTCATTTTTTTGTCCCCTGTTTACCTGCTTTAAAGGAGCTGTGCAACAATTTCAGGGCTTTGCTTAAATAATTGTGGAAGTTGATGCCTGACACTTCTGCAGTGAACTACAGAAAACAGATTTTGCCTGGATACCCTAGTTTTTACTTAAAAAAATGAAAAAGATCCAGGTTTTTGCCGCCTCTCAACTCGTGCATCGTCTTCCGGGTCACGTGCACAGTGACGTCACTAGAGTAGGCGCGGAGTTCCGGAAAAGTTCTCTCTTTAGAGCCATCAGCGAGCAGCGAGAACTCATCCGCTGCCGACCGCGTGACCACCCGTCCTTGCCCGTCCGGCGCTGTCCCCCTCCCCCTCCGGCTTCTGGCGGCTGTTCGCGGTTTTGTGGACCTAGGATAGATGGCGCCACTAAAACTCCGTATAATAAAAGTTGTCGATGATACCAGGGTGTTGACGCATTTATATATATGTTGGAACGACAAGATTTGTAAAAAGAGTTACCTTTTATCGAGCAGGTATTCGCACAACTTGCTATCTTTCTTACAACGACCCAAGTGACGTCACGCCGCTTGTTTCTCATGGCCGCCGCTCGTGGCTGCAGGTCGGGAAATATTCCAAGTTTTGCCTCGCTATTATGCGGCGGAATCGCAACATTGCGATGAAAGGAGGTGTGTTTTCTGCCATTTGTGACACAGTGAACAATATCAAAAGCAGAAAATGCCAATTCTTTCAACGTTAAAATCGTTGCACAGCTCCTTTAAGGGGGAACACTTGTCTTGGAGCTTTTTTTCTTATTCTATGACCGAACCCATTGAAAGTGCACAAGCTTGTTCAACTTTTTGTGCTGATTTCAGATATCTGGTCGTTTTCTCAGGCAGTAGAATTGTCCTCAAGATAATTAAAACTTGCCTGCCTTTGTTTGGAGGAATGATAGGAAAAAAACTGCTCAACGAAATGTCCTTTTTAACAGATGGCTAGATACTACGAAGTGTAAAGAATACAATGTTGGAAGTACTTTTAAGATAAACCATTAGTGATTTTACCACACATTGAAGTTCAGTGCTCAGTGCATGGCTAACAAGTAATAACACAAAAGATAAAATAGAAAATATTTTAGACTTTTATTAGAAAATCTGCTCTCAACATTGTACGCTTCATACATTTAGCTACAGATTTCAGGAAAGGTTATATTTCTATCTACTCTGGATGCTGAGACATCCCTCCTGCAAATTTTCAACAAGTCCAAAAATTGTGTGTTGTAAAAACAATGTTTTAGAGTCCACTTTAAAGCACATTCAGCCCGCATAGACATTATTAACTGATTTATAGCCCAAATATTCATCCACGAAATTAGAAGTCTGGTAAACTCAGAAGGACAACAGCCATCGCCATTTTCAAAAGAATGCGGGTTTAGGGTGTTCTTGGCTCCAGAGACCCATGTCCCCTTTTAGCTTGAAGTATGTTATGGCGAATTCGGGTGGTCAATCGTCGGCAAGTTATTTTGCCGGAAAACTGGCGATAGCGTTCGCGTGGTCAGTTTTCAGCCGGTGCGCATTATGCGGGTGGTGGTTCCTCGGCAAGCACCAGCAACTTTGCGGCGCTTTTTCCGCCCGAGCTCCAAACGGCCGGGCGACTAGGCGCCAGACTGTATCCGGTGTCGTCACTTCCGAAATGGGAGAGAAGGACAGTGAGAAAAAAAATGAACGAACCAACGAAACTGACCTGAAGTAACTTCAGCAGTCACTACTCGAGTCAACCCAAGCCGTTGGGACATGAGTGACGGCAGCTACGGCGGCGACAGCCTCTTACTAGTGGTGTCGCGTGGGTAAGAGGCGAAGATAACTGCCGCCGTCGACGTTTCGTGTTCGGGTGCTGAAAGTCACATGGTGTGCCGCCGGCGCGTTACTGGTTGCCGGTTTTGCCGGCTCGGTCTCGCCGGCGATTGACAACCCGAATTCGCCATTAGTTTGCTACTTTGCACGTGCAGACCCTGGACGACGAGGGCGGCTCGGAGTACGGGTTCAAGAGCCCATCCGCAAAACCCCACAGGCGGAAGGAGGCCTCCACAATCGCTGGAGCATCCCAGTTTTTCCGACCCGGCCCCCCGATGGCCCAGCAGAACATCGAAAAGTTGTCGAGGCTCTCGAAAGAGGACTTAGACTACCAATTCACCCCCGAGACCCTCTCAAACGGGCGGGTGAGGAAGGTTAAATGTTGGGGACGGATAAAGGAAAAGACCGTAAGTCATTCACGAACGATGGCCTCCCAGCCAGAGTTCCATTTCTTTTTTCTTTCTTTTTGATCGCAGTTTTTCAAGTTTTGCATACTTGACGCTACTTTCCAGGTTGCAAGCACGGCAACGCCGGCTTTCAAAGGAAGCATGCAACGATTTTTTTCTCACTTTGGCAGGCTAGTAGAGGCATGCGAATGGTTGGGTTTCGTGTTCAAATCGAACAGCGATCGAACGTATATTTCACGAGACATTCGAGGCTTGGAATGGTTAGACGCACTGAATAGCTGGACAAAATCTGAGTTTATTTGAAGACAAAGCATAGATCTTTCTGGAAGGGGTAGGACATGCTATTGACCTCGGCGAAGCCTGCAAATAAAGACTGTCCACTAAACTAACCCCTTCGATGGAAAGCAGTTTGTTCCTTATGGTCCTCCAGTGCTTCGCAGCTCTGTGTACTACTAACCTTATTTCTGATTTCTGCGACCATAATGCATAGGCCTTATTTTATATATTTATGCATTTTTTCCTATTTAGTTTTTGCACATTGCACACATAAAGTATGGGTATTCAATAGTCCGGAAGACTTTCAGGCCACCGTTTGGCCCTCTCCGTTTCGAATTCGATTTAGTATGAAATGTCACTGTTCGCACGCCTCCACTAACTACCTAGTACTGATAGTAAACCATACAGGTTCCTAAGGCGTGCAACAAGTACCGGTTTTCGCACATTTTTTGCAGAAAAGGTTTTTGAGGACCGTAGTTATTTTTCTTTGACAGCAATTTTTTTGCAGGATCCCTTATGCATTTAGGTGTTATTTGTTTAGTTTCTAGGCTTGGGGTCCGAAAGCTTGGAAAGTCCGAGTCCAGAGCCGATGGGAGCTTACTTTACTTCGTTACAGGTTTTGGTGCTCCATGCTTCGCACCACCAGCACATAGGAACTACAGACGCGAGGCGGGAGCGTCACGTTATTGAGGGTCTACTGTAGTTTGATAGTTTCACCATTGACCGAGCGTCCCAATTTGTCCACATCGGCTTTTTTGGGTTCATGAAAAGTCCGATATTATGAAGCTCGTAAGGATTACAAGTTTTCTCAAGTGCGGACCGTGTTAAATGAATATTCCGTGCGTAATTTTAGGGAATATGCTGACGCCAAATTTTCAGGGAATGTACTGATGCTTAATCTTCAAGGAATGCGGTCATCCGGTGTCTTTAAGGAATGCCATAACGCTGTATTTTCAGAAAACATATCGACGCGGAATTTCCAGGAAACATACCGGCGCATAATCGCCAGAGAATATGCCAAAGCAAAATTTTGAGCGACCGTACCGATGCAGAATTTTCAGGGAACGTTCAAATGAACAACTTTCAGGGAATCTACCGACCACTTTCCTAGGTATTCTTGCTCGTCATTCTGGGGGAGAGCTGGGAGAATTTATGGAAATTAGGGATGCAGTCTCGCTACATATTATTTTCATTGTTGCAGGAGCCTCAGATGATCTGTTCCTTTTGTATAGAGAAAGGGCACCTGAAGGAGGTGAGTAACATTATCTCCTGAAAGCCCAGATCATTTTCCTATTATCTACATGAAAACACACAATCTCAGTCAGGGAATGACATCCATGATACGACGTGATGAATGTTAAATTTGTGCTCACGGAACGACACCTTGAACGGAAAATGCACCCGGTACCAGTCGTAAGATCACTTAAAGAAATAAGCACCGTACATGATAACGTTCTCGTTAGCCAGTAGCTTGCGTCGTTACATGAAACTAGCGTTTCCACGGAATCATCACATGTCTCGGGGTGTTAATGAAATCCCTCAAATTTTCTGTCCAAATAATGTGGCCACACTGCATGAACAATGGTCATATACTGAAAGGCTCAAGCATGCTTCTGCACGGTTTATTTATTTATTTATTCAAAGTAGCTCAATGTCCTGTTGGCATTATTTGAGGGGGGAGAATACAGTCTAATTAACATGAATAAAAAATGGCGGTGAGCCCGCCGACTTCATACAAACAATAAGCAGCAGCGAGGCAGCATTACAGTGCACACCTGGAATCGCAAAAGAAACAGTGCCAGGAAAACTCGCAGCAAACAAAAAGGCAAAAAATCGTGGAAGAGGTTGAAGGCGTGCAGATGAAGAAAAAGAAGCTTGAGGCAGTTGTTGCCGATTTAATGGCCTCTGCAGATGAATATGCAGAAAAGGCTGAAGCAACTGCTGACATCAAGAAGCTGGTAAAATCAAACAGCCTAAGAAAGACCGCAAGAGCCAAGGCTGAGGAACTCAGCAGCGTTAAGACTCAACTAGCTAATAAACTAAAAGACCTGACGTGAGCTTTCGCCCTTTATGTAGTCGAATGAGACTATGTACAATCTCCAGAACTAACTTCACCTAGTCGAATGAAACTGTACGCGCAATAACTTCAAGTGAAGTCAGTTTTCTTTGTTCTGTGCAATAAAAATAATGTGTGCGATCTACTGTAGTGTTCTTTATTTTTTGAAAGGTCCTTGAAAAGTCCTTGAATTTTTTTCTTGAAAACCTGTACGAACCCTGCTGTCGATGCTCTTGCAGATTAATGGGAGGGGAGTCGTCGAGGCTGGCTAGCTGTTGGTGTTCCATTGCAGGGGCACTGCTCGGCTCTGCTGGCGCTGCAGTTTCTTTCACAGCAGTACTGGTGGATGGCTGCCCTGGCGGCTCTTTGAAGGCTTGGAAGAGAGCCACAGGCTGGCAGTTGTCTCCCAGAGACAAGAGCCCGAGCTGGTGGCAGTCATGGGCCAAGAGAAGAGAAGCGTTGGGGAAGGTCCCTCTGTATCGATGATGAACAAGGGCCTGATGCTTGCAGAAGGCACCCTGCCATCCACCTCCACATTCCCACATCAGCGTAGGGTTGGATTGCGTTTTTATGGTGCAAGGGCTGCTGAGGCCAAACAGCACCAAAGAAAAAACTATTTTATTGAGGGTAAGCAAGAAGAAAGAACTCTAGTGGTCAGGGTTAAAAATAAAGGAATGAGACATGAAACCGGATTATGTCACAAACAATAATGAGCATGAGTGAAAAGCTTTGGAAGCAGAGAGGCCGTCATGAAGAGAAAAAAGCCCGACAGCGCACAAGTTGATGCTGACAACTCGCATGACAAGCGCTTAAAGAAGCAGTTGGAGGAAAGGGTGATCTCGTGCCGTGCGTTGCTGAAGAGGGCGGAAGAGATTGTTGGCGCAGGACTGCAGTGCCAAAGCTTGGAAAAAGTAGAAGGTGGCCAAACTATGTTAGCTGAAGCCAATGCTACTTTGTCACACACTCTTTGCGAGCTGGACAAACTGAAAAAGAAATGCAAAAAGCATTGAGTCAATATTTTTTTTTCACCTGTGATATATAGCCTACAGTCAAAAGGCAAGAAGTATTAAGCAATATTTTAGTTTTCATCTGTGATATTTTGTTACATAGTTAAGCTTTAGCTGCAAGAATGTTCTGTCATAAATAAAATGGTTTTCTTATGGTGAGTTCTTTACTTTGTAAATTACTATATGAAATTCAGATGTTCGTGACACACACAGACCTATATATATATATGGGGGGTGAGGAAAGATTGACAAGGGCCGCCGTAATATATATATATATTAATAAAGACATGGCACAGAACTGCTCTATGTTCATGCTGCTCCAAAATGTTTAGTTTTCCTGATACCAAGGTGCTCCAAAACGAGCTTTTCCCTGCTCCAAAAGGGGAGTTTATGTGATACGAATTGCTCCAAAATTGGGTTTTTCTTGCTCCAAAAATTGCTCCAAAACCTAAAATGGCTGGGCCACCACTGCTTCTGTCTACCTCTGTTGCGTTCGTTTTTCGTTTGGGACGTTGGAACTTCGAAGTGTCCGCATTACGATGGACAAGTTCGCCCTGTACAGGTTTCCGGACGAGAGCCTTTCAGCTGATTCAGAGAAACTCATTCAAAACTTCGATCCAATAGTGAAGCACAATTCAAAAACGTGGCCCACTTACACCGGGCCAACCCAGAAGAACAATTGGGTAAAAGTGAACTGGCCGAACGAAGACAAGAACAAACGGGCTACAGGGACAACGAAGCTGCTGACAGCTCAGGTCGTGAAGTTCAGCCGTAAGTATGGATTTCAAGTTAACTTCGTAATGTAGATATTACAGCGAAGGGCTATGAACCCGTGCTAGCGCGTGCGCCGCGCACTGAAACGGGCATTTCTAGCGCGAGCGCTGTCAGCTAAAACTTTCTCCAAGCTGCAGCGGCCTTGTGCCTGTAGCCTTCGCTTCATTTTCGGCTTAAAGGAATACTGAACCAAACAATTTAGTGTCCATAATAAGTGGCGCACATTCTTTTCACGAGCCATGTGATCTCGCTTGCCGGGTCGTGCCGAGCATTTAGAAAGCGAAAAAGGCATAGAGTTTCGGTTGTATACTGTGCCTATAAGTTCCACGTGCTCCGCAGAAGTTTACATGCTCCTAAATGGCAGAGGGCCTTAACCAGATGGCCTCATCATGACTTGTGTACCACGTCAATTGCCAAATACATCATCGCCGTCTGCGACACAGTGTCGTTCTATGAAGTCGTCAAAATGGGAACTACCCGATCCCGATACTTAGGACAAAAATGAGTGTCGCGGGCTCTGAGCTGCGTATGTTGACATGTGGAAATTTCATGTTTGATGGCATTCGGAAGTTTGCGCATGTCCAAGAGGGCGTTGCTCACTTGTTTCTGAAGGGTGCAAATTACTAATAATTTTTTTTTAAAATTTGGTAAAGTGCCAATACAATTTTATCAGTGCCTTTACCCCACCATGCTTTTCTTTTCTTTTGATTTATTTAAAGGCTTTGTTTCCTTTTCGTCTAACGCGCTATTAGCTTAGAAGTATAGTGGAACCCCGATTATTGGACTTTCAGGGGACTGTGCAAAAGCGTCTTTTAGTCCGTGAGAATCCCAAAAACAATAATTACGACTTTGGGGCTCGGCCCCGCAGGACTAAAATACATGTAACCTCTATATTTATTTCTAAGCTAAATAGTCCGCTAAGCGAAAAGGGAACAAAGCCTTCAAGTGATTGAAATGAAATTTGCAGGGGAGATTTAACATAAGATGTAGGTGGATTGTGCAAACTTTTAGCTCTTTAGGACAATTTTAAGTACCTGCATAAGATGTGCCACTTTTCGTTAAGAAATCTATGATATGCAAATGAAGTTATTGAGCACCGTTTTGATTGCTTGAATGTAAAGTGGGGGATGTGGTACTTCAAGCTATCTAGTCTTTCAAACTCAAATGTAAATATTTCAGGAAGAGTTATTACTTAAGAAAATTAGATGCATATTTGTCTATGTAAATTTTTGAAAAGATAATTTTTTCTCTATGAGGACTTCAACTTAAAATTAAGTAGATAACCTGAATCCCCAGGATATTTCAGTTCATCTTGATTGTGGTATCAGAATACTTTTACCTTCGAACAAAAGATTCCTTCGTATCAAATAGCAGCAAAAAGTGGAACTGAGAAGAAGGCATTCAAACATTGAGCTCCTTCACTTTGTTACTGCCTCACGTGTTGAAAATATTTTATATCAACGTAACTATTTAGGTTTAGGTTAATGTCCCCGTTAAGTAAATAGTTCTATTACAGGAAAATATTTTTATTGAGAACTTCGAAACGCATGCCTCGTATGTCATATGTATTTCCTTTCTATCGCAGATGCGGTTTGGCACCATCATTTTGGCCGAGCACAGACTGCGGCGGCTGAGCTCCACCCCGTCCATATACACGCAGGAGCGCGCCGCCATGGTGTTCGGCTACGACACCCTGGCCAACAGCTGTCTGAGGGGCTCCCTGGCAGGGTGTGGAAAGGAAGTTTTGTGCAAAGACGCTGTGAGAGACGTCATCGGTGAGGGTGTTTGTACCAAGCAGGTCGTTGCTTTGTTGACTAACAGTGCGGACGATGAAACTTTCCAATATGACTCGACTCGAGGAATTGATGTACTCAGACATTCGTAAAGGAGGGGGCGGCTACTCAGAAATTGTGTTGTTCCCACATCTGTCTCTTTCGGCCTTTATTAATTGGTGTTCATATTCATTCTTTCATCAGTCTAGCCCAGGGGTCTCAAACTCAGTTGACTATGGGGGCCAGATATACTACCCCGGAAAGGTCGAGGCCCATGGTAAGGCCGGGGGGGGGGGGGGGGGGGGGGTTTAGAGAGAACTTGTGCTTATTGCGCGTGCAATTTTTAGGCTTCATTTGTTTATATGAATGCTTGCGACAGTTACTTGATGTGATAACAAGAAAAATGACACCGCCCAGCCACCGTGCTAAGCATGCACGCTTCATAGTAGTTCCAGTTGCTCAATTCACTCGGGAATTAATTAATCTCTCTCTACATGTATCGAAAAAAGAAATTATTCGTACGACGGTTTTCGTTTTCTGACGATCTTTATAGCAGCAGTATGATTGAACACTTATATTTTAATATTAATATTTTCTGAAGGCGAGAATTTTGACCTTTGTCTTTGGCTGTTGCTTCTGCTGAGCGAGAGTTTGTGCAGCCGAGGTGACAAATAGTTGGAAAGCAAGAAATAAAATTAAACACAAGACACATTAAAGCAGTATAGAATACACTATATGAATATGTTTTAGGAGCAGACTTACGTTTTGGGTGGAAATGAATCGGGGGGGGGGGGGGGGGGGGGGGTATTAGCGCGCATGCCATTTCTACAGTCCGAGTCATGGGAACAAAAGCTCACAGCCAGTTGCTTGCGGGCCGCGCCCCCAGCGAGTCGTGGGCCGCATGTTTGAGACTTCTGGTCTAGCCCCTCTCCTTGATAACGCAGTAAATAGATAAATGAAAATGTGCCAGCAGAAGTCATGCTGTGCTAGATATATTTGTGTATCCCTCTTTTATTGTCACATTTGGCTGGAGCACACCCAGTACCGAAAAAATGCAGCCCCCACTATTCTAGTGCGGCATACGCCACACAATCAAGCGAACGGGAGGCACATCTTGTATGTTGTGCCAGAAACCGTCACTTTAAGGTCAAAACATGAATGAGTAGTTGCTGAAAGAAAAATCAACTAACGTCGGGCAGTAGCTCGCAGCAGGTAGCAAAGAAACATGGCGTACAAGATTTGTTTCAAGTGGTTGCTTGAAGCTTATAGTACTTGTTGACTAAAACTTTTGCCTCCTGTTTCGAAAGATGAAAACATCAACAGGAAACAACAGGTTTATTTGTATTTATTCAGTGGTATTCACTTGTGCACCAATATTATGCAACAGGGATTGGTCACTCCTTGCAACAGGGATTGCTCTCATTATGCAACCGGGATTGCTCACTCCCAATAGCCCTTTTGCGAAATCTCCCAAGCACCCCGGTCTGCGCGCGAGGAATTGTGGGAGAGACTGTCCCTCGCCTCTGCCTTGAGATCGCATTGCCTTGTCGCTTGCCTCCTCTTAATCCTCTGTTTTTCGATTCCATTACCTATTTTTATCTATTCCAGTTTTTGCTATTGCTTCTAAGTATTTCTATTCTGTTCTGCACGCAATATTTCTTGCATATATATAGTATTTGTGTCTTTATTTTCGTTTTTCGACGGGAGTGCCGACAGACAACATGCCGCTTCACGCGTCGTTCCCCGGGTGAGTACTACCGTTGCTACCAATTCCTATCGGCTATCGCGCTGTTAGCTGTTAATTTTGGTTCAATTTGACCCGCATGCAGTTGAGAGGAGCCGTTTATGAACACCCGCGCACATGTCATCGGGGTAGGCAGAGGTCTGAATCAACAATCACGACGCGAGAGCCGAGTGCACTTTGTTTTGGCCGTCCGCGCTTGCTCCGTTGACTTGCACTGTAGCGTATGCCTTTGAGTGCCGCTTACTTGACCAATATACAGCACGCAGCTTTGTCGCCGCAGATCATTTGTCCGAATGCTTGAGAAGCTGAGGCATATGCAACGCTGCGGCGCCTGACAACTGCGTGCAGCGGTGCGAGCCTTTTGCAAGCACCGGTGGCCCAACGTCACGGCTTGTATGCGCTTATGGTATCCCTTCTTAATCTATCTGCTAAGCGGTTGTCAGTTGCAAACACCCTTTTTCAAGTGCTGACAACTGCGCGCCACTGAGTGCAGTTGTCAGCCACCGCAGCGTTGGATATGCCGAACGGCGTTACGGTTTCGCAGACATTCGGACAAATGATTCGCTGCGACAAGGCAGCGTGCTGTATGTTGGTCAAGTAAGCGGCACTCGAAGGCACACGCTACAGTGCGAGTCAACGGAGTGAGCATGGGCGGCCAAATCACAGCGCACCTGGCTCTCGCATCGCGATTGTTGATTCAGAGCTCTGCCTACCCCATATGACGTGTGCGGGTGTTCATAAACGGCTCCTCTCGACTGCACGCGGGTCATATTGAACCAAAATGAACAGCTAACAGCGCGATAGGAATCGGTAACAACTGTAGTACTCACCCCGGGAATGACGCAAGAAGCGGCGTGTTGTCCGTCAGCACTCCCGTAGAAAAAGGCAGAATAAAGACACAAATACTATATATATGCAAGAAATATCCCGCACAGAAGATAATAGAAACACTTAGAAGCAATACAAAGTACACTGGAATTGATAAAAATAGGTAATATAACCAAAAACAGAGGATCAAGAGGAGACAAGCGACAAAGCAATGCAATCTCAAGGCAGAGGGGTCAGGCGAGGGACAGTCTCTCCCACAATTCCTCGCGCGTGGGTCGGGGCACTAGACAAAATAGCAAATCGTCTATTGTCTGTAGTTCCTTCAGAACTGTAGGAAGCGTAAAACACCGACTGACTCTTTTAACCCATGGCAAAAGCAGAAAGTGATGAAATAAGAGACTTTGTCGTATCTGGCCCATACCTCTTGGTCAGAGTATATGTGAATGTCTTCTATACACCAACTCATGTTTACAAACAAACCGGAGCGCCCGGAGCGCCCCTAGCGGACGCCACCGGCGCCGCGCATGCGCGATGGAGGTGTGGGCAAGAATCTCGCCGTCGCCCATAAACAAACCATTGAAACGCGATGTTGTCGGCGTCGGTGTGAGTCCCCCTGCCCTTTTTCGCATTCGAATTGTTGGTTCTACGTCTTCCTGGCGATGTCTAGCTATCTTGAGCGGCGTCAGCGAAATTACCGAGGCTCGTTACACCACAAAACTTCGCGTGAATAATGTGACATGTGGCGATTCATTCCGCGTGGACGCCGCAGATTGTACGCTAAAGCCTGATTCGCACGATCAGATTTCGCTCAGAATTTTCAGTCGCGACTCCGCTCGGGCTGCAAAAGTGTAAACCAAAGCTGAGATGGTCGACGACGATACTGAAAATCGCAAGCAGAATCGGACCAACTGAATTAGGCATAACAAGTCGGTGTTGGCCACTGGTAACAATGACCAACATCTCCTTGTATCTTCTGTTTACATCGAGCCTGCTAACCAACCTTCAAATTTAAGTCTTTTGAGGCCTGCACTCACTTCTTATCGCAAGTACCGGGCCAACATTTGGTCTACGGACCGGCGTCGTCTAAGAGAGCAGACGACAAGCAGAAACGTTTGAAAGAGCAGACGACAATTTGAACGATCAGGCGGCCGTTTGAACTTGGAGACGTACTGAACATAGTCAGGTGGTCCGCACAACTTGAGTTTTCTGGCGTTCATGTTGGAACAAAACAAATAAATCTGATGACCACAAGAATCCGTGAATTCAGCCCAAAGTGCTTCCCGCCCAAGCAATCATTGTCCGGTGGCGTCTGCTTTTTTCTTTTCACGGCACATAACCATATTCTCGGATGAACCGAGCACGTGAAAACTGACCTTCAAACCTTTCTCGACACTTTTGGTACGGCCCCAGTCGCGGCGTTTTGACGAGAAGGCAGGTTTTCGTCTGGTTCCTTTCAAAACAACGCAGGAATACACGTCTCGCATGGGGACTTCTGCCCACAGCCCCAGACCGGAAGTGCGACCGACGCGCCACCACCGCGCCGTGACGTCACAGAGATGAGTTTGTGTATATATTTCACAATCTTTAGCCTTTTTTGGCAGCAGGAACAAGTCGTCAAACATTTTGGTGCATACGAAGCGAGGTTTTCGGTGTCGCTAACCAAGTCGTCGCTCTATCGAAGGACTTGAAAGAATGAAACGAGATACGGCGACTTGGTATTTTTGACAAGTTTACTTGGGGAGTTTGAGGATGGTGGCAAGCCAAGCGGCTGGCAAAGAAGGAAAGAACGAGGCGAAGTAGGCTTAGAGTATTAGGTCATGACCACAGCCTACGAAGCTGCACAATCTCCTGACGGTGCAGCTGGTGCAACATGGCACTGGTGTTGTGCGCCTCAAAAGCTCACAGGTAGACGTAGGCAGCCACACTCCACGACCAGGCGAGCGGGAAGCGTCTGCCAATGCAGTGTGTCGCGAGCCAGACCTATGTGGCATATGAGTTTACATTTTATAGATAGGAAGAAACTTTAACATCTATTTTCTAGATCAGGGGTTCTCAAACTGGGTTCCGGGGAACACAGGGGTTCCACGAGCTGGTCTCATGGGTTCCGCGAACACTCGAATTGCAACCCCCCTCCCCCATGCTGCAGGCTGCACGGCAGGACTATGCAAAGCGCGTCATCTCACTTTGTACTGACATCGCGATTGATATGGTGGGGATATATGGGAAGCAACTCAAGCAAAGTTGCCTACAATTGTGCATCTGTTTCTTCTCGGTCGGCAAATATAGAGGGGAGGAGGGGAGGGTTTTGCGGCAGTTTTTGAGGCTTCCTGGGGCGAGACCAAAATGTTTGAGAACCCCTGTTCTAGATAACTGGCATGTGTAACAATTTATGACCTTTGGCAGGCCCCTTTACTATTCAGAAGAGGCAAATGCACAATTGATTCATCACATTGCTTTAGGGGTTTGAATGAAACAGCGAAGGCGCCATGCCAAGCTTTTACTTTATTAAAAAAAAAACAGTGATCTGCACTTCCAATAGACTACTTCCATAAATTTCTGACTTCATGTATTGCATTCTAGGATCCTAAGGGCTAGTAGTCAAGTGCGTATGGAATTCGCTTCCCACTAAATCCCACAATGCATAATGTAGCATTACGCCTAGACCAGGTGCTTCGAGTTTTGGAATATGTTTATTGCACTGTGAACCTGAAAAGTGATGGCAACCTATTCAATTCGAACCAGTATTTTTCACACTCCTGCATAGTGTTTTCAAGAACTGAAAAACCCGCTTTTGTTCACTTGTTGCTTGTTTTCTTCTTTTCTAGCCCACGTGGTGGCCAAATTTCCAGACCAGACGGAGTCAAGTGCCCTCGCTTACTTGCGGCGCAAGTGTGATAATGCTTCGTCAGCACTAAAGAAGGATGGAGGCGGGTCCCAGGTCAGATTATCCGAGGATGCCTGCGATTAAGGAACCTCCATTCTTCTTTAGTGCTGTAAAAACTGCCCTCGTATTCTTTTGTTTGCTTTTCTGCACCACACTCGGGACAGTCATTCATTCTGATTTACAGAGAGAGCTCAGTGAATGAGGTGGACAAAAATATGATTACATATAAAATTGAAGTCTGTGGCAGGACACTGGGCATGATGTTTTGCATTGTGCAATGTCCCACCTCGGACTTCAATTTTAGGTCTAATCATATTTTCAGCCACATCATTCGCCAAGAGCTCTTTCTGTAAATTGCGGTGATTGGCTATCCTGAGGGTTGTGCGGGAAAGAAGACAAATGAAAACTCGGGATATTTTAAGGGCGGACACAAGCTTAAATTTAAAATATTTTAGAAAAAATTCACTTTTCAAGTTTGAGGTTTTCGGTTTTAGGAACCAGTTATACACCCTTATATTAAATTTGATAACCATATGCAAACAGTTAAGTTGATATAAAATATTTTCAACAAGTAAAGGAGTTCGATGTTTGAATGCATTTCCTTGGTTCCACTTTTTGCTGCAAATTTCATACATTAGGAATCCTTTGAGGGTAAAGATATTCTGATACCACAATCAAGATGAACTGAAATATACTGGGGAATTGGGTTATCTACTTTATTTTTTTTTTTTTAAGTTGAAGTCCTCATTAAGAAATAAAACTGTTTTTAAAAATTTACATAGGACATTGAAATTGACATGCATCTCATAGTTTGAGGTAATCACTCTTCCTGAAATATTTACATTTGAGTTATAAAAACTAGATACCGCGAAGTTCCACATCCCCTTTTTATTCAACCAGTGATAATGATCCCTAATAGCTTTGTTTGCATATCATAGATTTCTTAATGAAGAGTGACATATCTTCTTAGGCAGGTATATTGAATTGTCCTAGAGAGCTGAAGGGTTTCACATTACACATACGCCTTTTGTTAAATCCCCACCAGTTTCATTCTTATCATTTGAGTAGCTCAGAAGTTAAGTCTCTAGACAGTGTCCCTCCTTCAAAGTCCTTAGTGTATGGCAGTTTCTTTAGAAAGTGTGTTACGGTGATGTCTATTTGAATAAATATTGAAACTTTACTATGCCTGAGTCTGAGTTCAATGAGTGAGCACTTTTCAGTGCATTTGGTTAATATAGAACATATTCTTTTTGTAGTGCTAAAATGTATTTTAATGCATTTGGGAAGCAATATTTAAATATATTTTATATCTACATAAAGTGTGCTCCAATACATTTCCAGAACAGATTTAAATGCATTTGGGAAATACATTTAAATGTGTTTAATATATGTATTTCAAGCACATATTATATTTAAAACAGATTAAAATGCATTTGGGAAATACATTTAAATATATTTCAGATGTGTATTTTAAATGCACTTTAATACATTTTTTGCTATTTTTTATTACGTCTGGGGGTATATCTTAGTATATTTAAATGCATTTCCAGTGTGGACAAAAGAATATGAAATAATATGTGTATTAAATGCATTTGAAATGCATTTAAGTACAGTCTTTTTTTGCTAAGGGGGTGCTCGCAAAGCTTGACGTTCTTCCAGTCATCGACTACATCGCCGTCGACGGCACCTTTCTCTCCGCACACGTGTCTGAAGACCAGTCCATGTCTGTCTTTGGAGCGGGCAAACCAGCCTTCTGATGCTTTCAATGAAACAATCTTCATCTTACACTGCATACTTCTCTGCTTCACGTGAACTCACTCTTATATCAGCTGCAGCAAAGGTGAGAGACTGATGGCGAGTCGGTCCGCCGAAAGCCAAGAGAGTATCGACACTTTTGGGATTTACGGCATTCACGTGGGGAACGAAATAAGAAACTTGCCAGCCTGCCTCTGAAATGAAGCTAAGTTTCAAGTGAACTCACTTTTATATCAATTGCATTGTAAAGGTGAGAGACTAAGCAATTCTCAATCTTCGGCTTCGGAATAGGAACCCTGTATCGCTGCTTTGGGATGTGCATTAGACTCCCCTTTATGTGCGCCTGTCAGAGGGGATGCTTCTGCAGCGGCGTGAGTGCGGCAAGACCGAGAACAGCAATGAAAGCTTGCACTTCGATATGGGCACTGGCGCCAAAGCACTGCCTTGCATCACTGTTCACCGTTGAAACAGCTGTAGCTGATGAAGTTCAATGGCGGAAACAAGAAAACCTCTGCAAGGGTTCTGCAAGAACTGAATGTAACCCCTGACCCATGGAGCATGAAGCGGATGGCAGAGAAGGATGTGCGTCAAACAGCAGCATCTGCACACAAGCGTACATCAGCCGAAAACTTGCAGCAAGTCCTCAAAAAACGACATTTGCGTGCCAATAGTCAAGTGGACTATATTTTGGGTGCCAACTAGTTGGACGGCCCTCAAAAGGTGACATCTTCTTTCCCATAGTCAAGCTGACTATTCCTAGACCATATAGTGGCAAAATTGTGCTTGCACCAGTGTGTTTTTGTCCAGCTTAAATTTATGTTTTTACCCTCTGTGAGAGTTCATTTGCTAACTTGCAAATTTGGGACCCCTTACGGCTGTGGAGGACTTCGGCTTGCCCACCCTTGTTTGGATCCTTGTTTGTCGAGTTTGGCTGTGGTCGGGGCACCTGCTGAAGGTGTGGTCAAGGAGGACGGCAGGGGAAGTCACCGAAGATAGAAGAGTACTGGCTCTTTTTTCCTTCCAACCCTTCACGAACATTATTGGTAACACTGATTATGTTTAATCATAGTTTCCAATGCTTGAATCACGGCTTTTGCAAGTGCCACCACCAGCTACATTTGTTACATAGTTTGAGTGGGCATCTGTTACATTAAAATAAAAACATAACTGTCTGCCAGACAGATAATTTATGATGCACGTTTCTACAGCATTCAACAATATATTTAGTGTATAGTCTACTAGTTTTCACCTGAAGAACTGTAATAAAAAAAAGACCGGCTCCTTGCAGAGCGTTGCAAGTTTCCCCTTTTATGTAGAGAAGGGATATGTAAAAAAAGCCTTGAAACAGCGCTGAAACGGCGCTGTTTCAAGGCACTTTAGATTAGATATATGCTATTTTATCAAGACGTACATATTTCAAACACCAAAAGCATTGCTTTTGCCTCTGACAATCAAATTTTGTGAGAACTTCTTTGTGCGACATATGAAAAATGTTGGTGTTGCAACTGGTTTCTCCAGCATTGATAACATTGCAGAGACTAGCCACAACTTTGCCTTGTGACTGTCATAATTACATATTTTGAACATAATTATGAATGAATAAATTCCATTTAAATTCTTATAAATAAAATAATCCAAACAAATTATTTTCATAGGACTCCATGCTGAAGGACTTTGAATCCTCAAAGACCTGCGATTTGCTGCTACAGCTGGAGCGAAACCACGAGCTGCCGACCCCTGTGCAGCTGGTGCCAGCTCGGCCACCAGCTTCACAGCTTGCTCCAGTGCAGCAGCATCTGTTGCCTGCCCAGGCAGCTGGTCAGCCGCTGGCCAAGAAGCGGGCAAGGAAGGTGGCGCGGGCCTACTCCCGGGAGGAAGAGAGCTCCCTTCGCCGCATAGTGGAGGAGTCGACAAGGCAGATGGCGAGTCGGGCCAAAAGACAAGAGTAGCGACCCTTTTAGGATTTACTGAATTCACGTGGGGAATGAAATAAGACACTTGCCAGCCTGCCTCTGGAATAAAGCCAAGTTTCAAGTGAACTCACTTTTATACCAACTGCATTGCAAAGGTGAAAGACTGAGCAATTCTCAAGCTTCGACTTCAAAATAGGAACCGTGCATTGCTGCTTTGTGATGTGCATTAGACCCTAAGCAAGCAGTGGTTTTTCACTGACTAAATTTCAAATCTACGGCTGGGACACCAGATGACTGTCTATACTCCGCTTACCCTTATGGTGGACTGCAGCAAATGCTATGAGCCAGAGCGTGACCTTTGGGAGAGGTGTAGTCAGGTGAAACATTCACGGTGCTGGAGCGGCTGCAATGGCTCCCACATATATCGCTTTTCACATTACTCCGTTGGTTGCATATTGCAAATATTAAATAAGTAGAAGTCTCTAAAGAGAATGTTGGTTTCCAGGCAGTGCAAGAAAATAGTTCGGAATTGCTCACTACGTAAAAAGTTGTGCATCACAAAACGAAATCCAGGCAATAGCAACACACCCTCTAAGTCAAGAGTGGCCGTCACGACCCGTCCTGGTGTGCTATAGCCATGGATTACAAACTCCAAGTGTCAATGTCCTCAAAAATATCTGAATAACGCAGATTTCTACCATGCTTTACCAAAGGTTACCAAATTTTGTACGAAGGAAGTCAGGACTATAGTAATGTTGGGCTAACGTTTCATTGAGGTGTCATAAAATGATGATGCCAGCAGAACTCACCATTGTAGGGGAAGAGGGGGGTCAGTCAGTACTAGTGGAAGTACCCAAAGTCTCCATGGGATGGTGTACCCGAACTGGATTGCATGCTAAGGCAGCTAACGGTTAAGGCTCTCCACAGCGAACCATGTAGCGCAAGCCGTCACAATGATCACTGTCTCTGTTCACCACTCATCTTGCATCACTCTCTCGAGCTTCTTGGCCTGTTCGAAGTTTGTTGAGCATGCGAGAGTCTCAGACACATAACACTCTGCTGACATCTTCAGTGAGGGTACCAATACTGGCAGTGAAAGTGACCAAGATGGAAAAGATTGCACAGCCCCAAATGCCAGTCTTTCAGATTCAGTCGTGCAGCTCTACTCTAATCACGGTGAACTGTAATGGCGCGGGAGGCTCGCCATATGGCGTTTTCCGTACACTAGCCACCGCACGAGGCAGTTTTTGATGAAGAACGGTGAGCTTTCCTCAAAGTTAGACGGATGGCTCCATGCACAATCTGCAACGCACCACAGGGAAGAAGGGCCAATGAGACGTGGCGTATTCAGTGATCTATTGTGCCATGGCAATGCGGAAGCCCACTCTGCAAGCAAGAGTATGGTCTAGCAGTCAAGCTATACATCGTGTCTGCCAACTGTGGGGCCATTTCGTTTGAACAGAGTTCGCCATGCGTGAAAGGCGACCAAAAGATAAACCTGTACGCCGTGAACATCTCGCTGAGACTCGGGGCCAGACACAATCTGATGCAGACTCCAGCTTTTTGGATGAACACGTCCCAGTTGTGCTCGACCAGTGTTGACCGGAGGTAAAGCTGGAGAAGTTCCAGCTTTACCTCCGGTCAACGCTGGTCGAGCACAACTGGGACGTGTCCATCCAAAAAGCGTCTGCATCAAATCGTGTCTGCCCCCGAGTCTCAGCGAGATCTATCTCTGTGGTGGACCGAGGTATCCAGCAACATCTGCAAACCAAATCCCAAGACTGCGAAGTGTTCAGGTACGTCGATGATTATCTAATCATTCACCATAACCACACAACTCCAGAGGCTATCATCGAGGCATTCAGCGCTTTGCATGGGCATTTAACATTCAAGAGGGAAGACCCCACAGAAGGCGAACTGTAGTTCCTGGAAATTCGCCTCCAACCTTCCGAAAAAGAAGTGTGCTGGTCTTTCCAACAGCGTACAACCAAGCCGGTGCGCTTCCATTCTCAAGTGCACACTCAAAAAACGTAAAATCCGGCATAGTCAGGTGCCTGCTTTCCGCGGCATACACAAAGTCTTGCGCCCACCAACGGGAGGCCAGCTTAAGCCAACAGTGCGCACGGCTTCGGAGGGCAGGCTACCCTGCAGATTTGATTTTGACTACCTCACAAAAATTGGCTACAAACCCCCTGCCAGGCCAACCGCCGAGACTTCACCCGTCTTCAGAAGACCAGCCTGTATTCTATACATCCACACAACATCTCACAGCCTAAGAGCTCTTGCCTCAAAATACGACACAAAAGTACTTTTCAAGTACAAATCGAGACTCAGTGACATGTGTAGGGCCGTCAACAGAGAGGGACCCTCACAACCCCAGCTGTACCAAAAAATACGCAAGGAAGTTCCCCGTTAGCATGATGAAGAAAGTGTACGCGATCCCCCTGTCCTGCGGGGCCAGGTACATCGGGCAAACGGGGCGATGCCTCAAGGACCGACTGTGAGAACATCAAATGGACGCTGAAAGAGCTGCTTCGGATTCTCAGCACCCGATCGCCATTCATGGGAAAAAATGTCCTGGCTGCGCTCCTAATTTTGCCGGCACGACAACCATGGGAGGCCACTGCGAGCGAGTCAGGAAAGAAATAATTGAGGCCTATTAGATGGCGACAAGCCCACAGACCATAAGCACCCCTTCCATTTCGCTCTTAAGAAAGGAGATTACCTTTCTGAGGCCCACAATGGAAGCCGAACGCTGACAGACTAGGCAACGCGACAAGGTCACCGGCAGAAGCGGCCTTTCCTTTCATTCTGTTATCCCGCACCTACTGTCGAGCCACCCTCCTCTCCTCTCCCTTCTTTGTTTGGCAACCTCCTCCCTTTCCTCTCCTTCCCCCAAGATTTCCCTTTCCCGTACTGCCACGAAGCGGGGCGGGCTTTGAGCTTGAAGCCGAAAATAAGTGTTGTTGAAGTTGAAAGATTGTCCTGCCCGTATCGTCCCTTATGTGGCTCCACTTTCTAAATGGGTATTTGCTGTATAAAGTTTCTTGGGGGAACACACATATATATAATTTTAAAATAGTTGGGTTTGTTTGCTTTCTAAAAGTTATACGACTTGTGGTATAATTTGCCTGTGGCGTTTTAAAAGTTAACGGGGTTGTACCGAAAGGGGAAACCTAAGAGTGTCAGGGAATTTTAAGAATCTGCAAAATGAAGGTGATGTCAATGAAACCCTTGTGTTGGCCAAGCCAGGGAAATTCACAAATTAAAGCATTACGACAGTGTGCCACAACGCACTGATCGTCACATTACTCAAAGCATCACAAGACGTCGCAAGCTACTATTAAACAGACGGGAAGCACCACTGTGTTTCCAGCCTCTAGCAGGGACGATGAATAGAACGATCTTCTGGCTCCTGGTTTGTCGGACCTCGTCGGTGGACACTTCCACCTATGTGTGACCTGTGCTTCACACACATAGTTGCTTTAGACCTTCTTTTTCTGTAGTTGTGTCTTCAAAGTGAAAATATGTCAGTCAAGTCTCCACTGGAGGCTTTTTCCCCGATGCTCCTTCATTTATTTTAAAAATGAAATTATTAACAATATTGTTGTTATTATTACCATCAATATTATTATTGTGATATTGCTGTCGAAGAAGCCTTTTAAAGGGAAACTCCGCTTCATTTTCTGCTGTGAGAAAACAATGCAACTCTCTTTATTATCATCTAGAGAGACCGCATGTCAAGTATTAGAAAGTAATTCAATCTAAAAGACCGTTAAACCGGCCAACAAAGACTATGATGCCCGAAGACACCAAAATCCGCTAATTTAGCGGGCGACGTGCTGCGCAGCAAACAATGCATTTCCGTTTCCGTTGCTGACGTCTGTTACATACGTTTTGTTTTCTTGGTATTTTCTTTTCTAAGGAGCGCCTCCGCCGCTACCGGTACCGGCGCGCTGCGCTGCCTCGGCTCTGGCTTCGGCCCACTGGCTCGCTCTGGCTCCTCTGGCTCGGCGCAGGCAGGCGGGCAGGCCGGCAGGCAGAGAACAGAGAGCCGCGTGCCTTTTTACAGTTTGCGCCGTGGTGTGTGCGGTTTTGACTGTCTCCGATGCCTGGGGCGCAAGCCCCCGCGGTTGTTGCCGCGTGGGAAGTCAACCTCCACCTGCTCGTGGTGCGCCCTGCCAGCTTTATTGCTGCAACGGAGGCTCTGGCGAAAACCCCCACACCTGGGATGGGGAACCCTAGCACTGGGGTTCCGCATGTGGACGGGGGGGACAAAAAGGGCCTGGGAACCCTAGCTTACCCCATGGAAGCGGAGCCACTGAGGCGGGGTCCATACCAGGGGAAGCTATCATAAAGGTGGTGCCCCTCGTAACTTCCCACGTAGGGAGGTGCCCCCGCATGGTGGCGGGGGTGATCTCCAGGGGAGCCGAGGGATATAAAAGTGATCACTGATCGGCGGGGCTGGATGGTTCATGGTTGCCATTCAGTGACCGTCGGACCCGCTGTGAGACGCACTCATGTCTTAGTAGCGGAGCCGGACAGTGAGTCGAGCAAGTGGGTACTTTTAGTACCACTGGTTTTCCCGGGCCGTTCCACTGGCTGTACAATACAATAGTTGGTTTCATTTATAACCCCTTAATTCCAATTGGCTTTTTCCTGAAATTTTCACTTGATCACATGATCCTATTCATTTTTATTGGAATTGGGTTAAGCCTGCGGTGCGAAAGCGGGAGCGGGCAGGGGACAAGTTTTTCTTAAATTTTTTACAAGAGCCCCGACTCAAAATCTGTCTCCGATGCCTGGCGCCTTAGGTGTGATGGCCGGTAAAGGGCGGAAAGGCAGGGGCACGCGATGTTGTGTCGCCGCCTGTTCTCGCTGCCAGCTGAGCAGCCCGGGAGTTATTTTCCATTCGCTTCCTGCCGACACTGAACGCCGGAAACTGTGGACGGACGCCGTGCACCGATCGGGTTGTGAGAAGCCCCTGTCGCCGACGGCCCGGTTATTAATCTGCTCCGATCATTTCTTGCCGGAGTGCTATGAGCGAGATTTGCGCTCATTAGCGGACACTGGCTTCTCGACAAAGTACGCGAAGTTGAAGACAGACGCCGTGCCGTCCATCTTCCCTGGCAGAGCATCTTCCGAAGACAGCTCATGCGTGAAACGTCGTCGGACCCGAGTACGTACATTCGTCGGTTACTTAGTGCGTACTCAGTGCTCTCGAAAGCGCCAACACGTTGCATCGTTTCAGCAGAGTGCGAGAGATGACTGCGCGCATTGCCGCACTGCGCGCATTGCCGCACTGCGCGCATTGCCGGCAAGATTGGAAGCGCAGCTCGCTTTTCATCTCTGGCTTCGCTCGCACTTCCGCTGAAACCGCACCGTCTGGCATGCGTTTGTACCTGTTCTATAAAAACCATGCGCGCTATAATCAGGAAACACAGTGAATATCCTCTTGTGAAACAGCTGTGGAGTTTCAAAATGAGCTATATGGAGAAACTAAAACGGCCAAGTTTTGCTAAAACTGATTGTTTTTAAATGTAAGGAAACTAAAGTGGGTAGGTTATACGAGCAATACCACTGTAGTACATGAGGCAACAGGCCCAAGGCTAATCTGTTGAGCAAACAGTCGCTTTTGCCTCGTTTTCTCTTGAGGTACATTTGAGTCATGAAAACAACAAAAATAACTCCGCACTTGAAACCAAAAAACAAAATATGGTTTTCAAGATCCAGTTTTACGAAATTTCTTTTATCAAATAAGGGATCTACAGGAATTCTCAATAGTTTTATGGCTAAAAAGTTCACACAGAAAATGCATTGAATTAGTACTGTCTATGTTGAAGTTTATTTGAACTGCTTCTGCACTTCCTATAAAGCAGGCTTTTATAGGATTTTGAGTTTCATGGCCAAATGAAGAGTACTAAATATTGTTTGATTGCGTTCACAGAGTGGAGACCAAGATACAGCTAGGCAACTCAGCAGCACAACCTTGGCACATGATGGTTTGCTGGCAGGCACTACACTGGACGACGCCTCTGACAGAGGCCCAGAAGCGCTGTCGTCGCAAAGTGAACCTGCTAGCCTCCACCTGGATCCACTTGGTGTAGAATGCCCAATCCCAGTATGTATTTTGGCCTACATTGTTAGTGGTGTTTGGTGTGCCTGCAGATGCTATCACTTGGTGCACCACTCTTACAGGAAAGAGACCGAGCATGCAAGAGCCACACATTGGCCACGGCAAGGGAAACTCTGCATTTGGATGTGTCGCCCAATGATGCCTCCGAAAAAGACCGAGACCATGAGGCATCACATAGTGGACCTTCTGTCATCCAAGTGGATCCAGCTAGTGCAGAATGCCCAACCTCAGTATGTATTTTGACCTACATTGTAACGTGCTGTTTGGTGTGCCTGCTATCACTTGGTTCACCACTCTTACAGGAAAGGGACCGCACATGCAAGAACAGCACGTTAGCCACAGCAAGGGAAACTTTGCATTTGGATGCGTCGCCCAGTGATGCCTCCGAAAAAGACGGAGCCCACGAGGCGTTGCATAGTGGACCTTCTGTCGTCCGAGTGGATCCAGCTAGAGCAGAATGCCCACTCCCAGTATGTATTTCTGCCTACATTGTTACGTGCTGTGTTTGGTGTGCCTGCAGATGCTATCACTTGGTGCACCACTCTTACAGGAAAGGGACCGAGCCACTTCAGTGGCGTCGCAGGTTGCAAGCTCGAGTGAACTTACGTGCGTGTATGTCATCCGGCCACCCACATGCAGTACATGGAGCCAGACATGTTCAAAAAGGCTAATAAAAGGTGCCTGCACAGTAAGAATTTTGAAGAATGTATCCTAAATATCACGATTTTCATGTTCCAGGTACACAGACGCCAATGTCTTGGTATGTCAGCAAAGGCATACAAACAGAAAAACCTTCGCAAACATTGGTTGAAATTCAGGCGTCGACCACATCCTCCGGTATGTGATGCAGTGTCTTTACATAGGCTTACATTTGAGAGAAGAGATCATAACTGAATTTCATTTGCAATGCACTTTTGTTGCAGATGCATTGCACAGCTGTGTTCGTTCCGAGGACGAGTCCGTTTCGGAGGTGGCAGGCCCAAGTCCCCTGGGAGATGAGACCGGTGCCCCAGGACATCTACAAGCAGCAGAAGGAACTCAGGGTGAGCACTTACACGAAATTGGAACAAAACAATGAATAACTGTCTCTATGCTTATTCCTACTGTGTAGCAGAAGCAACCTTCGCACAACACGAGCAGCCACTTCAGCGGTGCTCTACGCCTATTAGTGGCACAGTCCCCAGCTCTTTGGACTTGGACGGCACTCCTCAGACTTCGCAGCCCGACACCGATCCTGTGGACATGAGCGATGAGGAGAGCGACTCTGAGGACATGTACAGCGATGCCCTGGACACCAGCTATCGGCCAAATGATTCGATCGACTCAGATGAGGAAGTGGATTCTCCAGACACCAGTCCCTGGAACGACTCCGTGACCTCGGATGATGAAGGACCTGATGCGTATGTGCTCACTGTACCTTCTCGAAACCATAATTTTATGCTACAAATAGGATATAGCTTTGATGTTCTGGATTTCGAGTGTTAAGTCCTAAATGATCACCTAACACAGGGGCTTCAGAAGTATATCTGATGCGTGGGGGCAACATCCGGGGGCTCATGTTGCATCGTGTAGTTCACCTCTCTCTCTCTCTTTATATATACACCGGGTGATTCAAGGAGACGGCAGGCTCTTTAAATCGACCGGAAAATTCGGTTTCCTAACCTATCGCGCTACGACTTTGTGCAGCGTTGCCCACAGATGGTGGATTTTTTTTTGTAAAATTTGCGAAGAGCGAACTTACCTGAGGAAAAAGTCAAGAAAGAAAAACGCTTAGCTCCTATGGAAACGCAGCGACGCCACCGGTCTTCAAACAACACGGTGCCGTTTCGCACGGGACACAAGAGATGACGCAACGAACGAGCGTTCGGCGCCAAGAGCCGGCCTCTTTAGCAGACAATCTTTTCGACTCAAAAGCGGCGCGCGTTCCGCGGGCGGCAGTTGGCGTCGCGACCGTTTGCGCCATCTCTTGTGTCCCGTGCGAAATGGCGCCGTGTTGTTTGAAGACCGGTGGCGTCGCTGGGTTTCCAGCCTTTTTCTTTCTTTACTTTTTCCTCAGGTAAGTTCACTCTTTGCAAATTTTACAAATACAATGCACCATCTGTGGGCAACGCTCCACAAAGTCGTAGCGCGATAGGTTAGAAAACTGAATTTTCTGGTCGATTTAAAGAACCTGCCGTCTCCTTGAATCACCCGGTATATCAACAGCAACTGACGAAGCACAGTGCAGAAAAATGAAGGCTGCAGTCTGATAGAATCTTTGGAGATTGATTAGTGAGAACGCACATATTGGACAAACAATGAATGACAACTTCAAACGAACGGATTAACAAGGCTTCCAAAGAAAGAATACATGTCACCAACTACTGATTAGCTTGCTTGTGGCACCTCGTCGTCTATGGAGTGCAGCCTGCTTCAACAGCCTTACGGGTGGTGAGAGGGGGGGGGGGGGGGTCGGAACAGCTTTTAGGGTGGGGGCATGCCCCCTGTGGTGTAGAACCTGTGGGGGCAACTGCCCCCCTGGTTCCGGAGCCCCTGACCTAACAACGAGCGAAAGCGTAGAGGAAATGGAAAAAACACAGCTTCTGAAGCAAGTTTTAAATGCACTGCTTGTTTTGTTTTGCAGAGAGTGCAGCACCTCTGCCACGACCACCAACCCCGTGAAAGAAAGGAAGTTCATCGTCTGCGCTTCAATGCTCCTACAGTTGCTTTCGGTCTGTAGGGAATGCTTGGCTCCTACAAATACAAGTTTGAAGGAACGGGGGACCTTGCTGCATGCCGTGACTGTGTGTGTAAGGGGCCACAAGACTGTCTGGGAAAGCCAGCCCAGGATTAATGGGAAGGCATTGATGAATCTTCTCCTACCCGCCGCCATTACATTCTCTGGGGCCAGTCCTACACGAGTTATTCGTCTCCTGAGCTCTGTAGGTGTTGCCGTTCTTCAAAAGAGCCAACTCTTCCTGATTCAAGGCTGTCTGGTGTTCCCTGCCGCTGCAAGGGTGAGTTCACCTGCCTAGAGAATTGTTGGTTAAACATGTATCTCTTTGTGTTGAGATTGATGTCATATTTCTGTATTTCAAAGGTATGGAAAGAAGAGCAGACCACCCTCCTTACAGCGATGCGTGGCAGCAAGCTTCACCTGGCAGGCGACGGCCGTGCCGATTCTCCCGGCTACTCGGCGAAGTATGGCACGTACACGCTGCTGGAAACAAACATCAACAAAATCCTACACTTCGAGGTTATCCAGGTAAGAACTGGCTAAGTAGAAAATTGCCTACTTCGATTGAGTTATTTATCTTGCTACCTTTCGTTTATAACTAAGTAGAATATTTGTTTGGGTATTGTTTTATGTAGAGTTGTGCGAATATTTGAATAGTAGTTTCGAAAGATACGATATTCGATATTCGCTTCGACATGAACTGGACTATTCGCGTTTTTCGAAGTCTTGATTGCGGCGGGTTAGCTCCGTTGAGTGCACTTCTTACCGAGCATCAGTGCACTAGCAATGCCCGCGGAAGCGAGCTCCGCAAGTAACGCTTCTCTGCATTGCATCTGTGCTCGGTAAGAAGCGCACTCAACGGGGTAACCTGCCGCAATAAAGACTTTGAAAAGTATAAATATCGCAATTGCGTGCTTGGAAGAAAAGCATACATCAAAGCGGGATGGTGCACGCGTGCCGGCTGTATTTGAAAATAAATGGAAAATTTGTGAATGTGTATATCTACATTGTAGTAAAAATTTCAAAATTAAACAGACTGTTGTGCAAGATTATAATATGTTAGGCAAAGATGCCCTTACAATCTGCATTCAGCATGCGCGATTCAGTATTTTTAACCCGAGATTAACGAAAGAACATTTTATATAGCAAGATTTGTAAATTCACTCAATTGGGTATAATTGGCCATCTCTATAGGATTCATTTTATGTCAAATCCGTCGTTTACTTGTCATCCCAAGACATCAGACCTTCCGAGGTCACAGTTCATAAATATAGACAAATTAAACTCAGCTTTTAAATGAACAAGTGTTCTATATTTTGTTACCTTTTCTTTTTATATCAGTCAACAGAAGTCAAGTCCAGCAACAACATGGAAACCGAGGGCCCCAAACGTTCCTTCGACCATCTCCAGGGCTGGGGGTTCTGCCCGCATGTGCTCGTCACGGACCGCCACTTTGGGGTGAACGCCCTGATGAAGAGCAACTACCCCAACACCAAGCACCGTTTCGATGCATGGCATGTTGCCAAAGGTAACATTATCTTACCAAACGGATTACGCAGTACAAGTGATGCTGAACTTAGTTTTTAGTTAGCTTGGTGCTGCCATTTGTTTTAGTCTGTTGAACATATATCTATATTGTCATTCAAAATGCATTGTTACTTTGCTTGCCATGCACACACCTTTTCTAATTTTAAGGCATCGGGAGCAAGCTGGCCCTCGCGGGGAAAACAAAGCGCAACAGCCTGCTAAACAAGTGGGTCAAGACTGTCCGGGCACACGTTTACTGGTGTGCCCAAACCAGTGATGACAATGGTGCACTGGTGCTGGCCAAGTGGATGTCCTTGATGCGCCATGTGGACAATGTGCACCAGCATCCCGACCCGCTCTACCCTGCTTGCACGCATGCCCCAATCGTTGAAGAACGCTGGTGGCTTCATAAGGGTAATGTTGACATATACCAGGGAATTTACAGTGTGCATCATCCTTACCATTTAACCTGGTGCTGTTTCTAACTGCAGGAACTGAGCCGTACGACGCCCTCGAAAAGGTGGTAATGTCACGACAGCTGCTGAAGGACATCCCTAAGCTGTCTGGAGATGGCCAGACGTACCGGCTCGAGTCCTTTCACAGCCTGCTGCTACGATTTACCCCGAAGTCGAGCCACTTCAGTCTGGAGGGCATGGTGGCACGGTAGGTTGAGATTTTGAAGTATTCTAGGGCAACGAGGTTCCCTTTTATGTTTGTAGAATGGTGAAATATGCTAAGGACATATTCTGCCTATTTTGCGTGGCCTTCACAGGACTGCCATTGCTGTCCTTGATTACAACGCCAACTCGGACCGAAAGCATGCCACAACCAAGGATGGCAAGGACTGCTTTGTCCTGAAATTCCCCAAGGCGAGGAAAGGCGAGTGGGTCGTCAACCGAAAAATGGAGCCTGCGTCCTACGGTAAATGCAAACGTTTTTATTGACACAATGTATGAGACTTAATTCTTATCATTCTTGACCTAGACTACACCCAGAAGCTGTTCGGCTGCTTCCTGGAACTGGCAGAGGGAGTCCGGACCTACCAGGAGGCCCAGGCCACCTACGTTCCCCGCTCACGAGGGAAGTCTCTGTGCAGCGTTTCCCAGAGGCCAAACAAGGAAGCCGCCGTCCTGGCCCACAGGTCCAGGTTCTCGACTTAGCGGTATTGGAACCCTGTGTATGTGGCCGACGGAAACTGTTCCCTGATCCTTCCGACCACACAGCATGGGAGCCTGACACGTCGGCGACGGCCCAGCCTGCCCCAAATCCACCATACAAACTCCTTGTAGGCCGTGAACCTGTATTTTCTGAAAAAGGTACATGCCATGTAGCATTTCGGTAAAACTTGCTTTACCTGAACTATCAAGTTGAGACACTCACGAACCAGCACCCTTTCATTTCAATAACAACGAGCAAGACTAGTTTATTTTCCCCACAACTTGTGTCTTTGGGGTCTGTCAGTTGCTGCACTTCGGCAACTCAGTTTGCCACAAAGGGCTTCCGTCGGTTTGCTGCCCCCTTGACCCAGTACGTTGGCACTGTGGAGTCCGTCCAGAGCCGCGTGGAAGCACTTTTCAGGTGTAGAGCTCTCGTGATTTGTGGGATAGGTGCGCACCAATTACGGCTTCCATCATCTTGAGTCGGAGCAGCAAAAGGTATTTAAGAGGGGCAACCCCGGATTTGGACATGAACAAGCTTGTGTTCACTTTCCCCGACTGAGTCTTTGTTGCCATGTATGGCACGGCGCTTTAGGCTTTTGGACTTCGTCTTGTCGCTTTTAAAATCTCGGGTGATTACTCCGGGGACAAACACGTCTCCAATGCAGAGAAGCTCCCTGCACCAGTGCTCCCACACAGCCTGCAGCGACTCCGGCTGGGGGTCATCTCAATTGACTCCGAGCTCCCGCAATCCCTGAAACATTATCTTGACGATTGCTGTTGTAGGAGCCACATAAATCCAAACGGATCTAAGATTCTCGCCAACACTAAAAGCATGGACCTCTAGCTGTCCAGTCTTGATGACAAGAAATCGATGAGAGAGCTTATCATGTACTGAAACTGGTATGTCTGAGGATTCCAGGCCACTCCCAGGACCTCTCCGAGTCCCGAATGTCCAAGGTCGGCATCGGTGTGTTGGGTCTCTCCATCTTCTAACAAATCTACCAGTTTGAGGCCATTCGACATTCACTTGCAGGTCGCATATTCCGGCTTGATTCAAGATTTTCGCTGCCTCTTCATAGAGCCCCTCGCCTCCTGTCCACTATCAACACCAGTGACGGGGTCATCAATGTACAATTGGCTCCGTATGGCGTCTGCCGTCTTTGTGAACTGCTCTAGCACGTTTTTGAGATGATGCTGTAATGTTGCAGCTAGGAGAAAGGGGCTCGACGTCACGCTGAAGGACACGCGCATCGCCTGATATGACACTATTGGTTGAAGCTCTTCCCCGCATATCGGCATTCTCTTACACCGTAGGAACTGCACCACACTTCGATCGTTGTTCGAGAGAAACACTTGCAGGAAGGCTTTCTGAATGTCCGTGATGATCCCGATGTTCTGAGTGCGGAACTTGATGAGCAGGTCGATCAGCTCCAAATTCAAATTCTGCCTGCTTTCCAGAACTTTGTTCAGTGAGAAACGACCTCCAGCGCTCGACAATGCGTCAAATACAACCCTCAATCAGGTCGTTCTGCTTTCATGACGTGCGACCACATGGGTGCGGCATGTAGTAGGCTCGACTGCTTGCAGAGCCGTTTCCTTTTTTACCTAGTTCGGCATAGCTCTTTTTTACATAGTCTCCGATGCAGGCATAGTGATCCTTGACTATCTGCTCACTCTAGCAGGCAAGTGGTTCGCTATCTAAGATGCCTTACCGCATATCTAGGTTGTAAGTTCCTCGGCCGTTTGAAGCGACACTTCGTACCGAGTCTTCGTACTTGATGATTTTGTTTCTGATGCTGAAGTATGGCTCCATAGTGAGAGGTTGTCGTTTGCTGTTCTTAGATTCCAAGGTGCTCCAGTGCCCAAACGAATCTGAGCTGAGCGGATATTTTTTTTGTCGGTCTCCTCCCTCACAATGACCCCCATCACGCTCGTGGCCGACGAAGATTGTCGTAGACTTGGTTGTTCCGACCTGGCCCTGCGGGGTCCATTTGAATACCGTATCCACTGCCATCAGTTTGTGGCTCGGCACATCACGCTTCTGGTGACGACATCCCGGTAGTGATTGGCCCCGACCAGAAGTCCAATGTTATCCTCGACGGCTTTGCCAGGTAAGATGTCAATGATGTTCTTGCCCTCCATCTTCATCTGCGTCGTCACAACATCTGAGGGGGGCCATCACAAGGTCAGCGCAGATGCAGGGCATTTCAGGAGCCTCCACCCGGACTTCTCTCCCGTCAAGCCGACTTCTAGCCAAAGCTCCACTTGGCGGCACATCACTTGATTGGCTGTTGCGTTTCCGTCGAAGGTGAAAATCCTGAGGTCCTCTTCACCCAGCACGCAGAGTTGCAGCCTCTCAGCTATGTCAAGTCCGACAAACGTGCGCCGATTGCCACCATTCAAAAAAATGTCTAAGGAGCGTGTGCCCCTGACGACCTTCGGCCCACACATATGCCGTTTGCAGGAACACCTGGTTCTTGCTTGCTCCGATTGTGTTGTCTTGGATTCTGAGTGATGACGGACTGCAAAACTGCTCCTTCTGCCACCTCCTTCACCACCATGATGGTTGCGCTCCTTTCTGCTTGTGTACTGCGTAGTGTCACATTGGGATTGCACATAACAGTGACGTGTCATCCACCACACCATGCACAGCTCGGTCATCTAGTGCCTCTGCATTCTCGTGATAAGTGCCTTCTTTTCGTGAAATGGAAACGGCGGTTTTCTCGGTGCAGGACGTCTCTTCAGACTCCCAGCGACATCCCAGAAGCGCAGGCGTCCGGGCCGTGATTGTCCATGCGACGAAACACGTATCTATTGTCTGCATCGGTTGTTGTGGTAAGCGCCGCCGCCGTTGCAACTCGAGGTTTCTGCACTGTCGATGTCGCTCCGCCAGCGGATACATGCCCTCAGTTACCGGTGGCATCCTTTCACGGCATTCCACCTCATTTCTCAAAAACCTCGCAGCTCATCCTCCAGGTATGTTGAATGCGCGTTTACCCTATAGCTGTACTCCAGGCCCACATCGGCTAGTATTGTTTTACGCAACAGCGTTAGGAGCAGCACTCCATACATTCTCTCCTCGGCCTCGAGGCTGTGAACTTTTTTGAGGCTGTGAACGCCCAGAAACGTTGAGCCTCTCAATGTTTCTGGAGTCGTGAACCGCTCGGACAGCCATCGACTGCGACATGATCCTTGACAATTAGGTCCGTTTGGCCGAATCTTTGGGTAAGAAGGTCGAGGGCAACCTTGTAGTTTTTGGTTGTCAGTTGGAGTTTCTCGATCGCTACGGCGCAGCCCTACCAATGAGGTAGCTTTTTATGTGCTTATATTTCGCAATGCCGGAAAGAGACTCGTTCTGATGGATCGTTGTGTTGAATTCGCCCCAGAAGCCAGGCCATAATCGAATGTCTCCTCCGAATTTCGCAATCTCCAATTTCAGAAGCCTGTCGTCAAGGTATGGTTAAATGAGGGCTGTCCTGAGTTGCTGCCAGGTGTCGAAGAACCAGATGTTGTATTGCTCCTTGTTTTGTGCTCCCTGAACTTCCGCTTCACCCGCCCTTCGGCTGCGCTCATGAGTTCCACATACCCTTCCATGCCACTCACTTCCTCTTCTAAAGCTTCATCTTTGATTGACTGCTCGATTTCTCTGTCAATCTCCCTTAGGTAAGCCTCTTTTAGAAGAATATCAAGCTTTTCTTCCAGCTCGCATATTTTAGTTTGATCTGAGGTCAGCAGGGTGCCGATCTTGTTGATCACTTTCGTTGTGGCAGTGTGCAGTGTTGTTCTTTGTCTTTTGAGACACTAAACTCCGTTTCAAACATCGCGTGCAACGCTGGGAAAGCTACTGAAGTAGTGCGCATGAAAAAACACACAAAATTGTGTTACTCCGCGAGATTTCGTGGACGAGCGGTACAAGGCGCTGCTCTGGCGATGCCGGCCATGCCGACATCTCGGTGACGGTGGTTCGAATCCACTTAGGGCGCAAAGGTTTTTTTGTTTTTTTTTTTTTTTCCTTGACTGATTTTTTGTGCAAGATTGTGCGTATTGCGGAAGTGCATATTTCAATTCCTCTTTTCTTGTAGATTTTTATTTATAAGAAGGCAGACCAGGGGCTGGTGTTCCGCTCGAACTTGCGCCGGCCTCGTCAAAACGGAAGAACGGTCGAGATCCAGGGCGTCTCTATTTAAAGCTGTTTATTTACATGGTAGCGTGAAAATCAGAGAGTACCTTGAGAGTGTGGTGGACGGTCCTTTATATAACGAATATTGTGATTAGGGGACCGCACTGCCATTGTTCAGACGGCTTGGCATTCCCTCACGTGATGTGACTTCATGGAAGTTTCCTTCAGAGTCAGAATACTCGCCGGTGTATGGAAGAAGTCATCCAGACGGCAGTATCTCGGTGCTCTGGTGCCGGCGCCCCAATGAACCGGGAGTGATTCACAATAGACGCGTACACAACACACGGCACTCGAGATCAGGATCGAGTGTTGTTTCCTTTTCGAGGAAAGCAGGGGCCTCGGAATACAGGCACGGGCATGTGCGTCGTTTACTTAGCCGACCAAGGTTAAGCTGCCTCAGGCAGACGGAGCCGACCATGGTTACGGTCCCGCAGGCAGAAGAACCCAGACACTTCGGAATGCAATCACGGGCACCGCCTGCTGTAAGGTCCCGCAAGCAGACGGAGCCGTAGGCACGATTCATCACCGACACAGTTCCTTCTTGAGGCTTGTTTCACTTTGAAGATTTTAACACCAGAAATAACAGGTGGCAGTTCACAAAACTGTCCGCGTGCTCGGAACTTTCACGTTGCGAGGTCTTCACTTCGGGGACGCCACCTTGCCAGACACTCCGGTGTCGTTACTGACCGTCTCCAGGACCTCACGGACCGACGTCTCCGGGAAACACGTTCTTGAACTCGCGTACACGTTGGCGATCACCTGCTTGCACTTTTGCGAGATCTTTACACAACGAATCTTCGAAAATATCCGAGCAGGAAAAGAAAGCTTCCCGCGTAAGACGCCATCTTCACGAAACCGGCGAGGCAGAGGCAGCCGCACAACCCGAAAACCCGAAGCGAGTGCGAGTGCCGCACGAACGAAAACGGAAAATAATTTGGAGTAGTTTACATTATCTTTTCCTTTTTATTGAAAAAGAATCGGTGTTCCCTCGAAATCATAACGCCACTATTAGTTATTAGCTCCAAAGATGTACACTTTTCTACTTTTTGTTTTTTTCAGGGGCCGCACTATTTTGTGGAGCGAACGTAGACGCGGTCGGCTGTGCAAACCGGCGCGCTAGCTTTGACTACATTGCACGCTATGTTTGAAACGGAGTATAGACACTCTCCTGGCTCGTGGGCAGCATGTCCTGGTTGTAGTTATTAAACCAAACCCACATAATCACGCAAATTTCATGCTCACACAAACACACAAATAGAGCAGCCGAGACATGCCACTTTCTTTGTGCAAATATTTGCATACTGCGCTCTCTGTCAGAATCAGATGCACAGTGGCGTACTCCACATGACCCCAAGCTGGTGTGCGTTAGCCTAACTAAACACTGATTGTGTCCTACTACCTACACATTACAGGCTATATCAAATTGAATTTGTGGTGCCTCAAACATCTGTTTTAAACAGCTGGTCTTACTTGTTCCGATCCCTCGCCACTGGCTCCAAGTATGCCGGCTCATAGATTTTCAGCTTCTCGTAGGCTATATCGAGTAGCCTCTCGTCCAAGCAGACGAACCCAAACACCTCGTCTATAGTGATGCAGCGACCTAAGCAGTTCCGTGCGACACGTGGAACATCGCGGCAGCATTGCCCTTCTTGTAGGGGACAGTTTTCACAGGTGCATCTGGAAGAATGTACAGTAACGAAACATTATATTTTTAGCATCCTTTGTGTTTCAGCCCTGTATTTACTAAACTATTTCAGTTGTTTGCTTTGGTATGTCTATCGATCATGAATATTGGTGTATGTAATATGTATGGACGATTAAAACAGTATTTGTAGCATATGCCTCTGCCTGTTCTCCCCAATTTTTAGACATATCACTTGCAATGAAATATTGACATAAACAAGCGTCCAGATTCAATAATGAACTTCACTGGACTTGTGACTCCTCGCTCTCGTTCCTTTCTCGTTGTTCCCTTGCTGGCAAGGGAGGGTCGTAGGCATAAGGATCTGGGACGTATATGGCCCCTTGCCTCATAACTCAAAAATCCACTTCAGGCGGCAGGCTGTCGTCGTCGGACATGGATGCTGGAAGTAAAGCATCTTAATTGGACATGAAGGCTGATTGAAGAGGTACAGATTTAATTTATCATGCATGCCTGGCAAGTTATTATTAAATGTACCACATGTCTGGTGGCAGCCTCAATGGGGTACTAGAAGTTTTCTAAAATGGTGCTAACATGATGCCAGGTAAGCAGGAAAAAAAACTTGGTGGGCTCAACATTTCGCAAAATTACGACATAAAAATATTTGGTGGGCGCAATATTTTACTAATTTGGTGGATTCATCTGTATTCAACAGCATGGGTAGTTTAGTCGCGTGATAAATTTTCCAAATTGAGAAATTCGCAAAAACAGTTGTCTCTAGTATGTGCCATAATTCTGCATGCTGCTGGGAGTGCTGGTAACAAATTTTTATGCGAGAATGTGACCAGTAAAATACATATTCGAGGCAAGGTTCTAATTCACACGTCGAGTCCCTGATTTTTGCAAGCCATTCTAATTTTTTTTTTTTTTGGGGGGGGGGCAATTGCTCTTTACAATTGCTTACAAGCTAATCCGTTACTTGTGCGGCGACGGTATCTGAACAATCTGCTAACAAAATTAAAGCACACATACCAATTTGTTACCTTACCTATTGCACCCCGCAGTACGTACGCAGACTGTTGTATATCATAAAGGCGCGCTGTATCGGGCATTGCAAAAGCATAGCGAAGGCTCCTTTGAAAGTCTAAACCGTCTGTCAGACATTCCGCTCTCTCAGTTCTTGGCCGCTTCGCGAGAACGAGAAAATCGAGTGGCTGCCGGATGACATCGCAGTTTGACATGGGAGCGACTTATAGAGCACCACTTTTTCAAGCTAAACGCGATAGCTTGCGACCGCGATCTTTCGCGACATCTTTCGTCATTGTCAGCTTACACGATGAAGAGGCCAGATTTTTTTCACGAAACGCTCCAACGAAGTAATTAGCTTTGATGAATGCAGCGAACTATTTATCGTCTTTTAGCAGAAAATGAACGAACTTACGAACGAACTCACCACGTCTTTGCTCAGGCAAAAAATGAGCACAAAAAATCAGTTTCCATAAACGTTGCTACACTCTTTCCTTTCTCAGACTCATCACAACATATTCTCGTCTTCAGCTTCTACAAATTCCTACAAAGTATACCTGCACAAAAACTTGCCTTTTGTAGTAGGAGCCGGGGAAAAGGAACGACGGGTGATGCTTCGACGACGCTACGGACGTTTGTGCAGCACATGTCAGCGTGTCAGCATGGTAGATCACGTGATTCCTTGTATCCCACGTGGGTGCGTATGCACCTGACGTCGAGGCTACAATGTTGCCCGGCTGCGCCGAGGTTTCGGTTTCGGTTTGCGATTATGGTAAATGACAAGATTGCACGAAAAATATTTGGTTTTCACGAGACAAACGCTCTAGGGTTGTTTTGGAGCATTTTTCACGTTTATGTCACCCACTATCTCAAAATTTCCGAAATCGAGCGGAGTTGCCCTTTAATGGGAACTGAGACTACCTGGACATCTTCTAAAGCACAAGCTCAGTTATACCTGTGCCAGACAGTTTGAACGGTGCTCAGTATGACATGCTCAAAGAAGTTCTCTTTGAGCAACTTGGAAAGCAATTTCAATACCTCAGCACAATTGCCAGATTGCTGTCACCCTTCTGTAACGGCCAGCGAGTTCAATCGAAGTAGTGCGTGAAAATCTAGAAAAGTAGGGGAATTTGAGAATTTGGAAAAAAAACCGATAAGACGGCATTCTAATATTTCTAAATTTGGTTGCTGTAGTCTGTTGCAGGTTAAGAATAGCAGGAGGGTGGAGAGGAGGAAACCACCCTCCTTGGCATGATTTGTGGTTTCATTTTCTCAAGTGTCGGCTCCACTAATTTGGAGAGAGACTTCTGCTATTCTTGACCTGCAACAGACTATAGGTTCGCTTGACATTTGAAAGGGCAGATGTGCTCTTGAAAGGGGGGGGGGGGGTATAGCCTTCAGTACTGTGCTTGACGCGCAGATCTGCATGAGCTACTAATTAATTTATAGCTATCTTGAGCATGAATGCTTCACTGTTGCTTTTTCCATTGTTGTTGATGAGCAACAGTTTTCATTTCGCTTTGCTTGAAAACTCCCCATTATCGTGGTTAATCCACATTAACGTGGTTCATGTGGTGAAACAATAGTTGCATTATCTGTTGAATTGGTGCTCAGCACACTGTTGTTTAAACCTATACTTCTTATGTTGCAGGCTTCCTTGAACACTACGCCAGGCAGACGACAACCCACGAGGGGGTCATTGCAGGAAGGGCAAAGAACATCCGCCGCTACCTTTCCGAGAAAGTCAGTAAGCTCCGTCGTAGAGAAAGAAGTGGGGGTGCAGAAGAAACATGAGTATAGATGAAAATCTATTTATCGTTGCCGCATGTTTCACCAAAGGCTGTAAGAGCTGAAATGACACTTTTGATCTTTTCCTTTTAGGTTGGATTGAGGAAGAGCGTCAGGCGTCACCACCATCACTGGCCTTCCCCTTCATTCACTTTTGATATAATTAGATGACATTTTCTCCCCCTTAAAATTATTCTTTCTTGAATAAAGTAGTTATGACAGCAACGTTGTTAAACTTCTCTTTGTACCCTTTTTTCTGAGCAAAGCAACAGTTAGTAAACAGGTGCTCTGGTATCACCACAGCAAAGCCTGATGTCACACTAGAGGCTGTCACACCAAAGCACCATGGCCTGATGTCACACCAGATTGCTGGTGTCACATCAGCACACCAAACTGCTGGTGTCACACCAGCACACCAAATCTCTGGTGTCACAACAGATTTCTGGTGTCACCAGAACACCAGAAAACATCTCAAAGACCGGTGTTACACCTCCAACGAGCCATCATTCACACTAGCGCCGATTTTACTCCGTGCGTGACCCCAAGTCAAATTTGGGGGTTTTACGTGCCAAACCTACGACGGGCATCTGGCACGCCCCAGCGGAGGACTGAGGTTTTTAATTTCGACCACCTGGGGATCTTTTGACGTGCAACCGAAAGCTCGGTTACACGGCGCCTTCTCCGCAATAAGCCTCCGCCATGTTGCAAGCACCTCGCACCTTTTTTTTTTTTTTGCGATGCGATTCTGACGTGACGTCAGTGACTTTCGAAACAAGATGGCACCCTTTGCTGATGAGGTGTCCAAGGAGCTGTAGTCCTAACACTGTAGTTCTAGCTTTCGACGTAATGGTCACGTCCGTCACTTGGATCCGCCGCGAAAAGAACCGAGTCGTAATTTTAGCAGTCTTCGCACCAGTGATTAGGTTCGGGTAAGAGTTTGTTTATTATTCTGGGTGCCACAGCCCAAGCTCGCTGCCTTGTTTGTGTCTGCCCGTAGAACGTCAGAAACCGCCCCCGATCAACCGAAATGTCAGATTTTCTGCCCACTAAGATAGTCGCGTGAACTATTGAAAGCTTTCGACACCGTGCTTGACCTCCATGAAGGCCGATAGAGACGTCGTGATTTTGATTGCATAGCCAACGTACTACCGCAGAGCGGGTAGGGTGCCTGCGCTAACTCGACCTGTAACATTTACTACTAACAAGGAATAAAGGATCGAGGAATAAAGTGTACGTACCAGACGATGCAGAGGTAATTCATACGCCGTTTATTCGAGCTTAATATCAAGCAAACAGTAGACTCGATCGACGTGCGAGTGACGAGTATTCGGTGCTTGCGGGTCGTGACGAAGCCACGACCCGCAAGCACCGAACACATTCCCCAGCTGCACGGTCCATCCCACTGCTCAGTTACAACTTCGAAAATGATAAGAGCAAACAACAAGGGGGGAAAACTGGCCCTCTATCCCGATAACAAGGTCAGGTATTCGTGCGGGAAGGGTCCGCTTCGAAGGAAAGGTTGGGGGCATCTTGTTCTGAGTCAGCAAGGTGCGCCTAGCTGGGCTTTGCTAGTGGAGAAAGTTGAGGGAATAGCAGGCGAGTTTGGCGGGTCCAGGCTTCTTTTTTCGCCGCCTGAACTCGTGATGCGAGCGAACATCCCGAAAAAAATCTTCAGAGTGGCAAAACAGCAAAAGTTTGGCTTCAGATCGTGGATTAAAGTAAATTGTGGATTGTAAAAAACAGGGTTGCCAAATGCAAGTCTCAAAAGATCATGCGTGATTGCCAAGAAACCGCCAACCGCCTCTCGGTGTGTCTGAACGGGGTCGCTCGCGAACTGCATCCGCTTCGTGAACATGGATCCGCTTCCAGTGTGAATGCGCCATAACTGCATGAACTGGTATACATTTAAGTATGCTTCTCGTATTCATACTTCATTTAAAGGCAACTCCCGCTTCATTCTTGCTCTTGAAAAAACAATGCAGTCCTTTTCAGTATCACATAGGAAGACCGCACAAAAAATATTATGACCTAGTTCTGTGTAAATGTTTCTTAAACGGTCCAGCAAACTTTGCAACTTGGCAGGCTGCCAAAGTTGGCTGACTCGAGCGGGCGAACCGAGGCGCAACCAACAGCGCAGTCGAGGCTACAGTGTGGACGTAGCTAACATTGAGCTAAACATCACTACCACTGCCCTATTTTTGCATGTTTTTACTTCTCTGGGCAAGGGTAATGGGTGACATCAGGGATGTTTCCTCTCGACGTGCCTGCACAGCACACCGATGTAAGGTCACGCAAGGAGGGACGGCAGAGGGGTCTTTTACCCACAGGTTGAGGCACGGATTCTACAACATAACGAGTAAATGTTGCATACAGGCCAAAGTACATACACTGAGGCTTTCTGCCGCTCCGCTCACCACTTCCCGCCCTCCGCTAACATGCACTTCTACTGCAACGACGCTCCCACTTCAAGTGTGCTTGCCTCTGCAGTGTTGTCAATGGCCGACGTTCACAGTTCTGAGCGAACTCGCAGTAACAACTACGATGGTCGACATATAAAAACACGTATCAGAATGAACGTTTTCAATCTGTGAAGGACCTCAACATGAATCTAGTGAGGTCATTTGTGTGTTCTCACAGAGCTGGAGCCATGAAGGATACCGACACGTTTTGCCAGAATTTCTTCACGCATCTGGGTGAGAAACTTCCTGCTTCCTGTGCTAGTGAATTGAGCTCAAGTTCATGCCCCAGCGTTCTTTTCCAACACGTGCTCAAAGATTGCAATGAAGGAATCGCTGGCGGCCTATCGGAGGCGACCCCGCCGAAAGTGCCGTCGGCAATTAATCCGAAATCTGGAAAGTCCTACCAGAAGAGAAAGCAACACGAACAAAAGGCTGCCTTCAGTTGAAAAGTGGCTAAAAAATTAGCTACTGCCTATGGAACAAAACCGAGCAGCCCAACCCTCCCAGCTCCTGCTTCGGATGTGACGAGTGGTGGCTTAATATACATCAAGCTTTTGCAAAGGTGTAGTCCAACCAGGAAAGATGTCAGCTCTTGGCGCTTATTCCTTCCAGCATTACGGTTGTCGAAGCAAAAAAAATATTTCCAAAAGCACCAAATGCCTGTGACGAAAGTTGAGAAATCTGCAGACAAATTTTGGTACATGGAAATTGGCAGCTTTGAGCAGTGGGGAAGAAGGTTGGTGACAAAGTATTGCAGTGGGCCACCGAGTACAACACGAATGACGATCTTGACTGTTCGGTTCAAAGTCCCAACATGAAAGATCCCGTGAAAGTCATTAAGGATGGCAAAAAGGAAGTCATAGTGAAAAGATACATGACAAGGGCCATTCAGGAGACGTGCCTGATGTTTCCCAACCCGGGGGCTAAATTGGGAATTACTAAATTTTACTTATTCCGCCCAAAGCAAACAGTATGTGCCTACATGTCCTGTACGAATTTCAACCTTTGTTTTTCTGCTTTGACCCGTTTGCGCAAAGAAGAGATCACTAAGCAGGCGCTGATATTCATGTGTCATTGTTCAGAATCGACATCTAGTTTTTGAGATGCAAATGCAAAGAATGTTTGAATGCCCGTAATCTCAAATCTCAAATTTGGGAAAATTTGTAAGAGGAAGATGTCATATTTTGCAGGCGGGAAAAACGACCGAACCACATGTCTTCCTCAAGGAACTGCAGACTTGGACCATTAGGTACATTTCGCATGACTACATTTGGAAATCATGTCGTATTACACCTGAGACTGCGGTGGAAGAAATCGGAAGAACTTTCAGTAGAAGGAACAGACACAGAAAACGTCTCAATTTGAGACGTTGCTTAGAAGGAACAGACACAGAGAACGTTGAGACGTTCTCTGTGTCTGTTCCTTCTACTGAAAGTTCTTCCGATTTCTTCCACCGCAGTCTCAGGTGTAATACGACACGATTAGCTACCACCAGCTCGCCTGCACTCTCACCGTCTTTACAATTGGAACCTTTAGAGTGACGCAATCCGATTTGCCAAAACCGAAGCAGCTCAGAAGTGCGTTGTGCTTCACTTAGATTTCACCGAGAATCGGACAGCTGCGCTACCAAACGAAATTCAAGAGTACCATTGGCACAAACACCAGATCTCAATTTTGACATGTGTTGCATCAGCTGCTAAGGGTCCACAGAGCTTCAATGTCGTGCCTGTAGATATCAGTCATGACATACCACATGCTCAGCTGACAATCCAATTGATTGAAGACTGGTTAGAAGATAACGTTCCTGTTTATTCAAGCATCACCTATGTGTCTGATGGAGCCGCATCCCTCTCAAGAAACGCTACCAGCTCTTCAAATTCGTGCAAGGTGGCTCTGACAAAGCAAGATGGCTATTCCAGGCAACCGGCCACGGCAAAAACTCATGTGACGGAGTTGGCGGCTTGCTGAAGCACCTCACCACAGTACACAATTTTCATTCGCAGGACGGCTCCTTGATACAGACTTTAAAGGACTTTGCTAAAAAAATTAAAGCAATGACAAGAAGCGTTGTGCTTTTCGACCTACCGGAGAAAGAAATTAATGCATTCAGGATGCACAGAAAAGAATGCGCCTCCGCACGTACTCGCAAAGGGATACGCTCCTGACATGTGTGGTGCACAGTTCGCGAGCCAGGCCAGGAACCTAAGAGGTGCAGAGTCTCCCACAATATGAAAGACGCATTTGCCGATGCTGTTTATGCAGCAGTGCTAAGTCCATCTTGGCCGGACGCTTTATTTTAAAGGTGAAAATAGAACAAACATTTATTTACTTCCATAATGTGTGCCTAGGCAAAGCAAATCTACCGTAGCAACCTAAAATAAAATCGTCAAATCGGTTTTCCATATTCCCGAAGGCTGTACACTCTTTGCATTGAGCTCGGTGCGACAAAGTGGAGAAACAAGTCTACAGAGACATTAAGTGACTGCTTTCGCCGCCTTCTGTGCATATTGTGTTGCTTGTGAACTGGACTATTTAGAGCACAGCAACATATTGTTTTACAAGTGCATCCCAAATATATTAAATTAGCCATAATTAATAAACATTACTTTTTAATGCAAGTTGGTGTTTCTGTTCTTAAAAGATTGTCTTTGCTTTATGTAAACTCGGTCCATTTTCCTCGCTTTTTTTTCTGTAAAATGCTTTTCTTTCTTAAAGAAGGGCATGTGATATTAGTCCTTTTTATATACACACTGCCGATAAAGAACAGGCACTTACATGGTTATTTGATCGCAAGCGACAAATCACATCATGAATTGGCAGCCTGTGCTGGGGGCTTCCGGGGTGTAACGGAGACGGGCCTATGGCCTAAGAGGGCCAGGTGTGGTGTATGTGCCTTACAAGTTGAAGGGGTCATTCAGTTTCCTCCACTCTTTGTGCCCTGGATTTACACACCGGATAATGGGACATCCGCTGCACCGCTACCGATTGGACTAAGGAATGCGAGTTGCCATGAATACAAAATTAAGAATATACAATATGTAACCAAGCACGAGTGTTCCCAATCAAAGTGAATTTATCATTTGTCTTTTAGCGCAAAAAATAAGCCGTATATTCTTTGCAGCGAAGTCGACCTCTGCAAACTGCGTTTGGCCATTCCAAGAGCGTGGGTGTGATTTCGATTATTTGTAGAGAAGACAATAAAAAAGGGGGAAATCGCATCGAGCCAATTAAAAGTTAATCTGATTGGCAGCAATATTAAAAAATTCAATGAAAGAAATTTTTTTTTAAATAAAACGGGTTCAAAATATTGCTAAATCTCATTTTTGACGATACTTCAGATTTAATAAAAAATATTCCGTGAAAATAAAATAAACTTAACTTAAGCCCGTCGATAGCCCATGTATAGGAGGATTACACCCGCATAGTTTTTGGTAAGCGACGAATATAATAACTCATAAGATACAAGGCTCTGAATATCCCACCAGATCGTCAAAGAGACGATGCTTGGCATTTCTGACCTCAGTCAAAAGCAAAACTAAAGTATTTTCCTTTCAACTAAAAAATGGTCGGCACGGTATACAAGCACACAAGATATTACTGTCAGTTTTGTATGCTTTCTGGAATCATACCAGCACACTGAACTGGGTAGCAAAATCAAGGAGTAAAAAACAAATTTTCACCCTGCTCCACTTAAGGCTGCGGTCCCACAGCGGCCATGACATATGACGCTTTCCGCACGTTTTCGAAATGCGATTGTGGCGTGTTCAAGCTTTCTAAAATTATGTGTTATATATCATCTTGTCCAGTACAACATTATCTTTCCTCTGATGTAGGATTTGTTTTCCTAGTGCAAAACGCTAATTCAGTGGGCACCCGCGAACATTGGCCTTTTCGGCAAAACATGGTTTCGTAGTACAGTGGCACAGGGTGCACAATTGGAGCAATTTATTTCAAATTTTAGAATGTTATAGAAGAAGAGTGCGTTCATTGTCATTAGAGGCCCTTTTTTCGTTTTTCATTTTTTTATTTTGACAGATATTTACTTTAAAAAATGTACCTCGCGGAAGCACATTCAGTCGCGGATTTTTGGCCGCCTACTCGGTCATTTTATTTGAAACTTTTTACATGTGTTTGCAACTATGGTAGAAAGAGCTACGCTAAATTTCATTGTAATATGGCCTAAACTTTTTTCGGAATGCTCACGTGAAAAGTGACAAAAACAGTTTTTTTTGGCAAACTTCATTTGGTAGTACAGTGGTACAGCGCTTAGTGATTGGCACATTTGAATAAAATTGTAGACCTGCAAAGAAAAACATATTCTGCTTTGTCATTACAGGCCCTTTTTCTAAATTTCACCTTTGAGTTTCCATAAAAAAAGTTTGAATATAGGCGAAATCACGAATTTGTTGATAGTCAAAACCGTGTATTTTGACCCTTTTTGGCAGACATTTAGGCCGATATTTTTAGTATTAAATGGAGATTACTGTTCCAGGTCCTGATTATTAGCCCACATTTTCACTAATCGAGCCTATTTATTGAAAAAAAATCATAAAACATACAGAAAACACAAATTGGATGTCTGGTTGCGCCCTCTATGTGGCGGTGGCTGAAATGTGACTACGCGAGGTTCAGGAAACTGCCGAGGATGGCGCTGATTCCAGCTGTGGTTGCCAGCTTCGGAAACTGGTTGTACACTTGGCTTCTTCCGTTTCTTGCAAAATAACGTGCTGGAAAACTTGGTCGAAACTCGTGAGGTCCTTTATAACACGGTACTTTCTGCTAATATAGCTTTTAGGAAGAATTTCAGTCGCTTTCATATTGTCAAACAATTTTTTTTTTTTATGCGAGGCTCCACCAGTTCAGTTTGCTGAATAAATTGTTCACGCAATCGATATCGAAGTTTCAAATTACCGAAATGCCAAAATCACCAGTTCCGCGTAGATACGCAGCGTGACACACATGCTCCTGGTGCGTGTGCACGTACGTGTTTGCTGCGTGGTTCTTCGGTTGCTGCGAGTTTTCGCGTATTTATTGTGCACTGCTTACCTCCGTCTGCGCACGCCTCTCATCCTTGTAACTACCCCTGCTCTGTTCGCCTAGAGTGAAGTTTGTGTCTGTCTTTTCGTTCGCTGACTAAGCTCGTGTCGGTGTCCTTCCTACTGGCAGCTGTTCGTGTTTGCGTACCGTGTGTGTCGCTTTGATTACTAGGTCCCCTGCTTATGGGGTGGAGCAAGCGGTGGGCGTCGCGCCAGGGGTGGGTCGTGATTGGGGAAACAGCTTAGCAGCCGACGCCAACTTCAGCGCGTTTCTTCTGCGCACGCGCGTACTGTCATTGATATCGCTACTTCGCGCCGTGACGATGCGCTGATCTACAGGCCGGTCGGCGCTCGCGTGATATTGTTGAAAATTCTCGAGCGTGTATTTACGTTTCGAAAGCCATAATAGAATTAAAGTGACTATTTGGCCGGCAGCCGGCATACCGTGGCTCTGAAAACAAATTGCTAGGAGTGTCCTCCCATTCGGGTGCGCGCAGTCCGTGCTTCTGGCCGCCCCGGCCGCCCAAATGCGTTTTTCTGATGCTTGTTTTGTTTTCAGTAAACAGACAATAGATTCCTGCTGATATTCTCCTTTATAATCTTCACTCTTGACAACTCTTTAGTGTTGGAAGGAACTCCGTCAAATTTGACGATAATGCATGTGTAAGTACAACTGGAACCTCATAGTTGCAAGAATACTTTTCCTGGATTGTCTGCATTAGAGTGCCTCCATGTGCGCTTCGCGCACATGAAGGCTCCCTAGTCTGCACCTTTCTGATAATATGGTCGGTCTCCATAAATTGCACTTCCCCGCTTCGGGAGCACGGCCAGCGGTGGTTCTCTGTCGGCCATCGAACCTCACACACGTGAAGCGTTGTCAAAGCTGTGATATACCGGGCGTTTTATTATTATGTTTTGTTTTGTTTTGTTTTGCTGAAAGAAATTATACTTTTGGTATTCCCGGGCATAACATTATCGTAAAGGAACGAGCGCAAATTGACAGTTAGTGGCCTAATAAACTAAAATTTGCCATTTGCGGAAGCTGGAGAGGGGGCGACCTCCTCTCCCCCGTTCGCTCCGCTGAAGTGGAACAGGGTGGGAGGAGCTCCCACTTCGTTCTTGACCTGTCACCGACTACAGTTGCGAATTCCACTTGTCATTTTGGAGCGATGACGAGATAGAGCTGAGTCATGTATTGCGTTCTCTGAGATGAAGAACGCAATGCGCGCGGAGTTGCTCCACGTATGCACCAGTCACCAGTAAAAACGACCTGTCCTCCGAGGAGGTCGAGCGAGACGCCGGCTGATGGGGGTCGGTCACCTCACCGTCACCACCGTCTACCGTGCCTTCAAAAACACGGGGCGCAATGTGTTTCTGCAGTATAACAAAAAATTGAACAAACAAGGTGCAAACTTTCATTTTTTTCCTAAGTGTGGTTTGCAGGGCTGAACCGAATACAAAAACGATACGCCTTGCTGGGATGACGTCGACTACAATGGTACACGATCATAACAAGAGCACAAATCCTGCCACATTATTTTGCTACAGTGATAAGAGCATATATATCTTTGTCCGCGATGCGGCAACAGAGACATTATTTCCAAATTAGAGTTCGAAGTTAGCCTTCGATGCTAGCACTGACCAACTCACTTCACTCACAGGGTGAAAACGTGAAACTGTGTATCATTCGGACAGAGATCGAAAAATAACACGCACCGTTTCAACTTGGACACCCCAAAAATAATTAACTTTAGTGGATCGCACGCAAAAGCTTCGTGTACGCAATAAAATTGCCGGTCAGAAGTACGGTTCCGCAAACAAAATCAACATATGAGTCATCAAATTATGAAGAAAAACCAGGTGTGAGCCTGCCAAAAATATTCGACATTTATTGTTGTCAATATTTGTTTTTCTATCCACGTGCTTATGTTGCAGTGGAAAGCCGTGAAACTCCCTATAAAATTATTTTGGGCGGTGTTTCCGACGGTGCTCGCTCGATCGTAAAATGCCGCTTTGTTGCTACTTTGGCGAATCAAACAAGGAAGCCACGTTCACCTACAATGCCCTGTCCACAAGAAGGGAAATCGAAATTTTCGCTTCGTTTTCTTTTTTTTAATATTCTTCTCTTCTGCACGATATAGGGTATGAATTATTATCCTTCCCTGTACTCTCGCTGCGACGAACAGTCTGATAAACGAGTCACCCTATGACAAAGATGGGGGTCCCGAAAATCTCCTAAAATCGTGTTTGTTCTCAGAGACACATCCGTGTGTAAGAAAAACCGCGGCCCTCTCCACGAAGTACGGACATATTTGATAAATAGCGTTGACTTGAGGTTGAACTTTTCATTTGCTTTGTAAACACAAGCGTGACGTCACGTGCGCATTCCACGCGACCCGACTGAAGTCTGAACTGATGTACTATGTGTGGACAATAGGGCATTATTTTGACTTCCTGGCCGCGACGACCTTGGCGAGGGAGGACAGATGGGTGTCCCGAAAACTCCTAGAATCGTGGTTTGTTCGCAGGGACACACACATCCGTGTGTAACAAAAAACGCGACCCTCTCCACGAAGCTTACACAGGCATTGTTGTGTAACTACTGAAGATGCCTCCCGCAAGGGAGGCAAAACGTCTAGTGAAATTGTTTTTTCCTGTTCTGTGAAGTCGGTGCTTTTATTTTAATTATGTTACCAGTCGGCCTGTGTGACCAGTGCTCATTTGAAGAATCGCCTTTGTCTTTCCTGAACCCTAACAAAAACACCCTCAAAACATTTTTTTTTTACTGTTCGGCTACGTTGGCATAGCCTATAATCGACATAATATTTGCGAAAGCCTACTTTTATAATTATCTGTAACCATTTCTAATTGAAGAAGTGACAAGTATAATAATTATATTATGATTTCATATCAAAATTCGACGAACTGGGAGATGTGAAATTCGGTGAAACAGCTTTTCAAAAAAATATCCGGTGCCCGAAACTTGCTTATATTAAAATGTCTAACATGTGTATGTGTTCTAATACAGAAGATGAGTGCAATGTGGAAACTGAATGGCCTCACAGACAATTGTCAACGAGTTGGAATTTTTGATGAATTACCCTTTGTCGAGTCATCCTACTACCGATTGGCCTCTTCAATCAATTGCCCGTCGACAAATATTGTTGTTTTTTTTGCTATCTGCTGTAAGGGGAGAGTGTGGGGCTCGTCAAGCCGACATCTGCCAGCATTTTCATCACGCCTCCAGCGCCTGTACCGACTGACGCCGACGAGTTGGCCTAGAAATAAATACCCACAGACTATACTATAGCCGCTAAATATCTCTACGCGAGCATGATTTGTTTTCAAAGGGGCACCCGCCTGTCGGTGCTTCTTTGAATTATACATACGTCACGGTCAAAACGTTCCGCAGCTAATGAGTGAAGGCCGACCAACCTATTTTGTCCAATTGTCCGTGTATGGAAGATGAGAATGCCACTGCGTCAAAGACAAGACGTGTGCGAGCGTTGCTAAAAATAGAGACCACTATCGATGTTTTAGTATACATGGTTTCATTCTTAGTCAGAGCGCAAACAGAGGTTAGATGTCACGAAAACACATACACAAAGACAAAAAGCACTTTATCACGGCGCATTGTATGAGTTGTTATACAGTTAAACCTCGATGTAACAAAGTCGGTAAAATTCGCAATTTACTTCGTTACATTGAAATTTCGCTAAATCGAAATTTGGCTTTAGCATGCAAAAAAACAAATTCCGAAACATTTTACGGGTATGAAAACTCACCGAAAATGACATTTATTTAGGGGCAAAATAGTCCGCGAGTTTTGCTTGCGCCTTGTCCGACAGTAGCAGCGGCGTCATACTGGTCATACGGCGTTCGAGCGCCCAGAGCGCTTGCACGGCATCTTGCTGCCCATGCGACGCCGTGTACCCCCTCAGTACGTCCATTGCGTCGAGCACTTCCCAAGTGCTCATGATCTCGGCACTTTCTTCAGGATGGCGTCCAAAACGTTTGCTTTCTCATCCAAAGAAAGAACTTTACGTTTCCCTATGGCAGCAAGCACGTGAGTGAACCGCCCAGTTCAAAAATAAAGCTGTTTAGTTTAGGCGGTGCCAATGTTTCCAACCTACACAGCACTCTTGCCCGCACAGTTTACTTGCCCCCTTGCGCCCACAGGCCCACAGTGTGCTTGCGCCTTTGCTTTGCATCACACTCGCAAGACGATAATCCAGCGATAATCGGTCTTCTCGGTCTTCTCCTAGATGGCACTGCCCGTGCGGTTGCGCCATCACGTCGCTCCCCCGCTGAAGTTGGCTCCCGCGCTACCCGCGGTACAGTGGACTATGATGATCAGTGAATGTCAGTGGTCATGCTGTTATGCCGTGTTAACTTTTTGCTCGGCATTTTCTGTCCAGCCTCGCGGAATCCGCTTTGCCGCATGCCTCGCCGGCGCTACCGGCGCCGCACCCTCGGGCAGCCTAGGGACGTTGGAAGGCCTGTCCCCGTGAAGTAACCTATCAAGCGCTCGCGTTTGCGCATAATTTTTTTTTTAACCACAATTTTTTTGCGAAGTTGTTTTTTAGAGTCTATTTATTTATTGCCTTCTATGGCAATGGCGCTTCGTTATATCGAAATAGCAGCAAAATAGACTTCGTTATATAGAGACTAAAAATACATGGGGTCTATGGGCAAAAAATTATGAAAAATAAAATACTTCGTTAAATCGAGGATTTCGTTACATTGAAGTTCGTTATATCGAGGTTCGACTGTATTAGTGGGTGGAATCACCCAAACAAAGATAGTGATTGCCGTGGCGTTTAGGTGTTGAGCTGTTGGTGATGCTTGATCGGCGCAATGTGTCAGTCGAGCTCCAACTGAGGGTGATATGAGGCGGGGCAGCTCTGTGGTTTTACTTGTTGTTTATTCTGGTGTCTTTCGTTTTTGCGCGAAATATTGCGGATCACAACAGCTAGGCATCTTCGTCCGATGAAGCTCTGTTTTATTGATTGGCGTTTCATCGAATAGTGGACATTTCATCGAACACCGCTTCATTGAACGCCAACTAAAGTAGCTTGATCGAATTATGTTTCTGCTATCAAATTATTGCAGATATAATAACTACGCTCGTCATATTTTGTAAATAACGGTAGCCTTTAGTGAAAATTGTGTTGCATAGTTAGTTTCGGCCGTCAGCAAATAGTGAAAAATATCTATCTACCTATCTCTCTCTCTCTCTCTCTCTCTCTCTCTCTCTATATATATATATATATATATATATATATATATATATATATATATATATATATATATATATATATATATATATATATATATACAAAGGCAAAAATGCGTACTGTCAGAGTTACTAATTCAAAGTTTACTACGACGTTTCGAGCGGGGACCACTCTTCGTCACCTAATGAAGAACGGTCCCCGCTCGAAACGTCGGAATAGACTTCGAATTAATCACTCCGACAGTATGCATTTTTGACTTTATATATATATATATATATATATATATATACACATTTTACTAATACAATGTCTGGACATTTACACTTACCAAGTAACCATTTTCAGCTGTGATTTGAGACTGTGTTGCGCTTATCCCGCTCTTATTTATTTATTTTTTGTTTCTCTTGTTTCTGACCTTTTTAGTATAGGCTTCCACCAGCTCGCTTGCGCGTGAACTCTAATTTCAAGTGAAACAAGTTTCTAAATTAGGGTGACACTATATAGGTTTGAAATCCTATACCAAATTTATTGCCATTTGGTGAGCCACGTACGAATTTTGAAATATATCTTTTCATCCAAATAATCGATTAGTAAATCGAATAGTGATTCGGACGAATTTACTACGACGGGAAGAACGAATTTGCAAATCTCATGGCAATTAGGAAATTTCAGCCATCCTTGGTTTCCGATTGGTCGCGCTCAGTAGCGGCTCCCTCCGTACACAGTAGCCTCGAGTCAGAATTCGCGGAGTCTCTACTGACCGGCCAAAAAAGTGCGGCGCTTCAGCTGCTCCCGCCCAGACGACTTGATGTATTTGTATACGCCCATGACATCGGCCGCGATCGGCGATTGAGGTTCCGTTAGCCGACACAAGCGTCAGCGGACGTCTCGTATTTCCATACTCTCATTTAACTACAGAAACAAAAACAAAAAAATCGTCCAGTTCATGTTCACTATGTTCACCACTGACAAGATAGTCGGTAGTCGACGAGTTTCCGTGCAAAGCCGATCAAAACGAGGCACCAGATCAACTTTTACGGCTGCCATCAGGAAAGATCTGGCTTGTCGCGTTCCCTCAACGTCACTCCGAATATTGTTTGTGCCCCGCGCACCATCCTCTTGTAGCAATATTTTTTTTGTCCCCATGTGATTTCTTTTTTATGTTCTTACTGGTGTTTGATCATAATTCGGTCATTGAAATAGTTTTTGCTGCCGACCCTACCATTATTTTGACCCTCTGGCAGCAAAGGAATCTTATGCTGGCATTACACACGAAATAAGAATGTAGACACTCCGTCCCATATCTCAAATTATATCACAATGTGTTTACACAACTGTAGTGCAGAGGTACGATGAGCAGGGTCTGAGAAAATATTAGTTTCAGTATTTTCAAAAGAGCGACGAAACAAAATAAAGAAAGGACCGCCAATCGGCAGCGCGTGCAAGTATAGGCAGTAGTGACAGGAAGCGCGAGGTGTGTCTTTCGTACGGCCGGCATCAACTCACGCACTGTCCGAAGATGTACTCTGTTTTACTCGTAGGATTGCAACGCTGCGGAAGGTAGGCGTGTGATTTCGGAAAGCGCGTCCTACCATTTCTACGCGCGAGTGCTCCTGCAACTCAAGCATTGTATAGAGTTACGTCCTCGCGCCCGTGCCTTGGCCAGCCCCGTACACAACTTATGCAGTATCGAAAAGGCATAGTTCAAAATTGACGGTCCCACTTTTCCATACCGCTTCAAAACCCCATCTCGCTCAAATCACTTGGCAGCCGGACAATTTTGGCAGGGGGCCTCAAGTTGGGGATTATCCGGTACATTGTCCTCCCAACAATGAACGTGGGTGCGACGCGCCAGAGGGTGAACACGTGAAAGGAGGGGCGTAAGAGTGGAGAAGGAAACTCAAGGTCGCAAGCGACGGGAAAAAAGGTTTCGAAATTGGCGCGCAGGTTTTGCAGCATTTGCTCATACGGACAGCCAACGCCGCCCTGGTGGTTCAACTAATGTTTTGTTCAAGATGGCCGCCGTGGTACCGCAGCCTTAATAATTTTTTTTGTGAAGAGAATATTTTTTTTTTAATTTTGAAAAACAGTTTAGTTTGTACAAACGTAGGGCAATTACATATATAAAAAAAATGTAAATACCCATTTTGACAAGCGTGTTCAATTTCAAATGAAAACACCCAAATAAGAAATAACTGATATTAAATATTGTAGTGTCTTAACTCGTTACATAAAGAGGGAGATCAGGAACGCTCTGCGAGGGGGCAAGGGCTTTTACTACGGTCCTTGAAGTGAAAACGAGTATAAAGGAAAAATGCCAAATCGCATGATCCCCATCTGGAAGCCAGGGAAAGACAGTATGAAAGAGGATCGCGACAAAAAAAAAGGAAGTTCATTGAAACTCTAATATGGCATGAAAAAAGAGTTATATTGTCCTTACAAATGTGAGCTACTCTTCTGCACTAGTATCATGAGTGCCTTGCTGAAATTGTATTTTTCAAGGGGGAACTACCGTATACACGCGTGTAAGGGCCGCACCCGTGCACGGGCCGCACCCTGTTTCTCTGAACTACATCATCGGAAAAAAAACAACCCGCGTAAGAGCTGCACCCACACTTTCATTGACCCATACGCATTTAAAATGCGTGCCTGCATGCTAGCTTCTAAGCCTTGTCGATAGATGGCGCTATCCGTATCGGCATTAGCATCACCAACTTGTGCAGTTCAGCCAGTTTAGCTGGCCACTTGCTGGAGTTGTGCACGCCGTGTTGTCTCTCATGTTTGCTTGTCTTCTATTGAGAGTTTACGTGGTGGCACAATGGGCAAGTACCTGAATAGCTACACGGCTGGCTACAAGTTAAAGGTGATCAAGTTTGCTCTCGAGAACGGGAAACGTGCCGCCGGCAGAAAATTCAACATCGACGAAAAGTGTGTTCGACGATGGTGCGCTCAAAAGGAAGCTTTGGAAAACACCAACAGCAAAAAGCGCGCTTTCCGAGGAAAGCCATGCAAGTTTCCGGAACTGGAAGAAGACTTGTTCCGCTATGTGACTGAAGTGCGGAACGATGGTTTTGCACTCACAACAGACATGCTGCGCGTGAAGGCACTAGCACTAGCCGAAGGCACGAAGAACATACCGGCCAGGACTTTCAAGGCTAGTGCTGGCTAGGCGCGAAGGTTTCTGAAAAGGAAGGGGCTCTCCTATCGGGGAAGAACCACGTTGAGCCAGCGGCTGCCAGAAGACTACAACGACAAGGTGCTTAGTTTTCATAAGTATGTCATCGGCCTTCGCCATGAACATAATTATCTACTTTCACAAATAGGGAATGCTGATCAAACTCCTGTATGGTTTGACTGTCTGGAGAACTACACAGTCGAGCTGAAAGGCAAGAAGAGCGTCACCGTGCGGACCACTGGCGCTGAGTGCCAACGCTGCACCGTGATGCTTTGTGTGACCGCGGATGGGCGTAAGTTACCTCCGTACGTTGTGTTGAAAAGGAAGAGGATTCCCAACGAAGTGTTCCCCAAGGGAATCATAGTGCGAGCCCAAGAAAAGGGGTGGATGAACGATGACTTGGTGCTCGACTGGGTGAAATGTATTTAGCAAAACCGACCGGGAGCGTTGTTGGCCAAATGGTCACTTTTAGTGTTAGACAGCTTCCGCGGTCACCTTACCGATGAGGTGAAGGAACAGCTGCGCCGTGTCGGCACAGACATGGCCGTGATTTCGGGCGGCCTCACTGGAATGCTGCAGCCGTTGGACGTCAGCGTAAATCGACCTTTTAAGATTGAATTCTGAAGGCTCTACACTCAATGGATGGCAAGCGGCAGCCATGAGCAGACGCCGACCGGACGGCTGAAGAGGGCACCGCTTGCGACTGTTCTCGGTTGGATCCTGTTAGCGTGGAGCTCGGTATCGACGGACGTTGTATCCCGAAGCTTTAAGGTCACCGGTATATCCAACAGCTTGGATGGTACTGAAGACGACTGCTTGTGGGAGGACGATGCTGCGCAACAGACCACCTTGGACTCCGAGTCTGAGGACTCGTTGAGCGACGACGATTAAGCACATATGCCGTGTACTGCAATAAACACTCTTCGTTCGCTATCTGGTACATTCTTTTTACTTTAAGAATTGCACGTTGCGTGTATGGGCCGCACCCTAAAAATTGGTCCTCATTTCTTGAAAAAAAAGTGCGGCCCTTACACGTGTCTATGCGGTAGTTTTTGGCCCACGTTGACGGAAATTGAGCTTGTAAATTAGACAATAATGGCATGTACCATCTAAACAATAAGGCCAGTTTCTGTCAATTGAGATGGGATCCCACTATTTCAGTGTAAGACCTTTCGGTGCATGGGGTTTTCAGTTAATTTAGTTTAAGGTGAATTTGTCTGTAGCACCAACTTTTAAATGCAGACGCATTTCAGTGCACGATTACCTCAAAGTGAAGCAGTTAGGTGCACAGAATTTCCTGGCTGCCCACGCTTTTACCGAAGAACTTTAGCAAGTCCGTGTCTGAGCATATCACTTTGCGCAAACATCAGGTCCAAGTTATAAGTCGTCCCCTTGGCTACAAAATATTTCGCAACATATTCTAAGCGGGCGTATTAAAAACGGTGGATGTATTTCCACCCGAGAAATTCTTCCTCACTAAGAATTTGTGGGAGAAAAACACAGATACAACTGGGCACCTGTAGCAAATAATCACATAGCCTAGGGATGTATGAACTAATTTATTGTGTGTGTTGGTTTGTCAGGCTAAAAGGGCATTAATAAAGGGTTTTTGACAGACTTTTTATGGGGGTAACTCAATCAGGCCTAATCCGCTTGTTTGTGTGTCCTTCAATAAATTTGACATTTGTTTTAGCCGATCAGCTGCCGTTATGCTTTGAAAAAGTAAACTATGCTTATTGGTTGTGCTAGTGTTGCAGAAAGCACTGGTTGGCAGAATGTACCACAATAAATAACAAACCAGTTCTCGGCTCAATACCTAAACATCCTTACTCTTGAATGTTCACGATCCAAAAAGTCTTCCCACCGAAAAGTCCCTGCTTTAAAAAGTATCTGCATTGAAATGTCAGTGTAAGGGGGTGTCCAAACAGGACACTACAAAACGCACGACTCCGACAAATCGTGAAAATTAAAGCGGGCGCGTCCGCTTCAATTTTTACGATTTGTCGGAGTCGTGCGTTTTGTAGTGTCCTGTTTGGACACCCCTTAACAAGAACTCATAGACCCAATATGAGACCTGCTGCTGGCAAGGTGCAGGCACCATATAGTGTAGGGGCCACTATGCCATAGTGCCAACTGAAGCAAACAAACTTCCACACGAGCCTCTTTACAGGTTCACCCCCGCGCACGCATGCCGGATCAGCCGCGTTGTGTCAGCCGCGCGCCCTGGATGCGGGGTGACTCTTCAGTTACCCCATCCCTTGCAAAATCATGGACGACATGGGCGAAAGCAAGTGGTTTCTTGTTGAAGGAGAGGACATGCTCAACTGCGATCATGTCATCGAGTGCAACGTTGCACCAGAGCCGACGGCGGACAGTGCTTGCATCATCACATACATACCACAGTCCTCCACACTGCATATACCTGGTTCAGAGGCATGCTTCTAGCACTGCGGTGCGCTCCATATCGCTACAAATATGCAGAGAGCACGGAAACAATGCAGTGTATGCTAGGCGAGTGCTGGCATTGGAGTTGTTCACTACACAGCAATTACGGTGATGATGATGAGAATGAAACTGCGACCCCCGAGAGGTTCGGGTGGCGCTCTCTTATGGCCCGCCGGGTAACTAGATAACCGACATCACCAAAAGATTGGTTTTTGCTCTTCCTCAAAAACTTGTGTCGTTGGTGTCTGGCATGCTTGGACTCTTTTTTATTGCATTTTTGGAACGAAGTTTGGGTGTTTGTTTCACGTTTTATAAGGCAGACAACCTTCGCAACCAGTATGACCAGAAATTGAGTCGTGGTGATCCGTTTTCACTCATGGACGGATGCAGCAGTGATCGGGTGTTGGGTAAGCAAGCTCGTTCATTCTCCGCTCCGCGCAGTGCGCCGACTGAAAATGCTGGTATGGTGTAGTTTTGTAGTGGTTGTAAGCCATACCAGTAACCGGCACTTTTTTGTTAGTTTGTTCTTTTGCAGTCGCGCTGCTGGTGAGCAGCATAAATCAATGTTGACAAGGCGTGCAAAACCAGTCGCTGCCTCAACAAGGCCAAAGATGTCTATTCTGTAGGCCATGTTGTTGAGTGCGCAGTGGGAACGATCCTCGGGAGCCGTGTTACTTTCGTGGCGCTCGTCCTGTAAGGTTGGCTGCCAGGTGGCTGGCGAGCAAGCGGATGCACCGTACATCGGCTCCGCAAACTTCGACTCTTCTCGGCAGATTATTTATGGCTTAGGTAGTCACCGAGAAAATCCGTGCCTTCAAAACGACCAGTATAAAAGGCGGAAACGCAGAGCTCCGAAGTAGTGATCGGTTTAGCGTGCTGTTGTATTGATGTTTGTATGTGCTATGTGTATGTGGTCAATGTATATGTTCAGCTGGCGCACTACGGCCCGAGTTGCTGCTGCGCCAAAAAACCCCAAATTCATTCATATGTTCAGCTGATGCTTGTAGTATGCATAATGTATCTACACGTCTGTATAATAAAGGTGCCCAAGGCGCAATGGTGGCGTGAGCAAATTAAACTTTCTTGTTGAACATGAATTGGGCGGTATCTAGCGCTACCTAGCCTAGCTATTTGCAATAACTTTGCTTGACTCTGCCATCTGGTGGCAAGAGATTTATCTTCTTTCATGCTTTGCAATAATTTCTGGTTACCGTGCAACAGCTGCTTCGAATTTGCTCTCTTGAGAGCGGCTTCTGGTTTAGCAAATGGTTTACCACTCCTCCATGATGTCCAGTTGACAAAGGAATTCTGGCTTAAGGAATAGCAAAGGTGAAGGTCCGTTCACACTCTTGCAACCGAGTACGACCGAGAGAGACCAGACCGGTTTTCAAGCCTCTTGCTATCTCTTAGGACCAGCTCCGCAGCAGTGCATCCGGTCCTAAGAAGTCGCAAAAGGCTTAAAACCGGTCTGGTTTCTCTCAGTCTTACTCGGTCGCAAGAGTGTGAACGGCGCTTAAGACGTACCGTGTTTGCACAATTATAACGCACACTTTTTTCCGGAAAATGCGAGCTCAAATTTGCATGCACGTTACAATCGAACCTATGAACCGAAATTTAAATAAAGTCGAAACTCCGTAATGGCCACATAGTATGCTAGGTGGCGCAAGCTATCACCTGTTTCAAAGGTACAGCCGCTATCTATCCATCCATCTTTCTATCACGTGATCCAACCTCATCGACATTACGCCATCTTTTTGCATTCTCAATTGTCACACCGGTCACTCCCGTTTCGCTCGTTTGTTCTTCAGTTGTATTGGCAAGATGGAGAAAAGTCGCATTCACTATGAGGCGTCTTTCACGCGCAAAGTCACCATCCTTGGGGAACAGGAAGGCAACCGAGCTGCGTCACGAGCATTGGGCGTCCCGGAGACGTGCGTGCGCGCCTGGCGTAAACAATGGGGCAGGATTTTCGCCTGCAGAGCTACGCGGAAAGGGTTCAAAGGCCCCCAACGTGGAAGCTTTCTAGAGCTCGAAGACTCTCTTGTGGACTACGTAAAGGACTTGCGACTCAATCAGCTGCCTGTCTCCTCGGATGTGATCAAGGTGAAGGCACTCCAGCTTGCAAGAAGCTGCAACATTCCCCAGTCTCGTTTTAAGGCCAGCAGGAGCTGGATCTCCAAATTCATGAAGCGAAAGGGATTTTCGCTTAGGCGAAAAACCAGTATCTGCCAGAAGCATATAAAGGGAAGCTGGTTGCATTCCAACAGTTTGTAGTCAAGCTTTGCCGGTACAGGAGCCACATGATCGGACAGATCGGAAACGCCGATCAAACTCCCATGTTTTTCGATATGCCATCAAACTACACAGTGGAATCCAAAGGCGCTAAGCAGGTGCGAATCCTCTCGATAGGAAACGAGAATAGAATTACAGCAGTGCTATGCTGCATGGCAGACGGGCGCAAGTTGGACCCCTTCCTGATCTTCAAGAGAAAGACGCTTCCGTCGAACGTTACATTCCCTAAGAATGTTGTTGTTCAGGTGCGCCCCAAAGGCTGGATGGACACAGCGCTCATGATTGACTGGATAGACTCGATGTGGAGGAAGCAACCTGGTGCCGATCTGGGCATGTGTGCATGTTGGTGCTCGACTCGTTCAGGTGCCATGTCAGCTACCGTGTGAAGGACACACTTGTGGCCAGCCTCACCGACCTCGTGATCATCCCAGGTGGCATGACCTCTCAACTTCAGCCGCTTGGCTTCTGCTTGAACAAGTTGATGAAGGACTATGTACGTACAGCATACAATGAGCGGCTGATTGATGGGGAGCACGCGCTGACGCCGGCGGGGCGTTTGAAGAGGGCGACGCTTGACGACTTAGCAAAATGGGCACACGACGCCTGGAAGGCACTTCTTCGGGCGATGGCCGTCCACTCCTTCAAAAAGTGCGACCTTGCCAAAGCCTTGGACGGCAGCAAGGACAACTGTCTGTGGACTATGGACAGCGAAAAGGAGCTATCGTCGGACAATGACAGTGACTAGTGTGGTTATTTCGAGTGTATGTGTGAGTTTACTCGTTCCATAAAATATGTCTTTCAGGTATGTGGTATTCACCCTCCATTTTTTCACCTGCACGGTGCAATCGGCATCAAGTTATTTTTAGAATATTTGAGGGCTAAATATACCTGCACGTTACAATCGTGCAAACACGGTAAAAGTGGACAAAGTAACTGGGTATCGCTTTCTGCTTTCGAAAGCTAACTTCTTTCGAAACACAAGTTTCTTTACCTGCGGGGGGAAGCTGGCATCAGAAATAAATACAGTTTGTGGTACGTTTGTTTAGGCTTTTATTTACTGCTCCTCTCGCCCCGTACAATAGACGTAGCATCCTTGTTAAGCCTTATTGAGCTTGATTTGATTGATTCAAGCCGCCATAATGAGATGAAGGTGACTCAGGAACTTTGCTACCGTTCTTTCAGAGATGACTGTTTTTCCCTTTCTGAAGGAACATGCGTGTCAAGAGAGTTCTTCTTTTAGAAAGGACTGTATAGAACCTTTTTTCTAAGAGTAGTATTTGAATCTCGTATCTATATCGCGAAGAGCATGGCAGCCTGGCGGGATAGCCTGAGTGAAGTTCAGCACGGTATGCTCGATTTTAGTGGGTCTGTGGGGCTTGTCCCCTATGCGGACATGCCGTTGAGGCATCAGGGAAGATCCTGTAGTGAAGAGGACTCGCTTGCGCCTAGCCCTAGCCTAACTCCAGACCCAGATGAATGGCGGCTCACCACGCCGGCACGGTAACAATCCCCCGTCTCATTTCATTTCCTCGTCTCGTTTCGTGCTGTTTTCAGGTAGCTTTCGTATCACATCCCTCTCGTTCAAATCACAGGCGTTCTTGTAAGCAGTGCGACGTAAGGCCGACGCCAAAGGAGTGCGTCTGCTGCCGCGAATGCCCACCCGAGTTCACGACGCACCCGGAGGGGTGCATCATGCATAACGGAGCACACACTTTGTGGCGATACGCCTGCAGCCGTCTGCTGCGTGTCACATTTTGGGCTCTGCAGGAAATGGAACGTCACCCGACAGGAGAACAGAAGTGGATAGTTTGATTGAAATGATTTGTAGAGACCTGTTGCTGGTTGCCATAAGCTTCCTATGCTATGCGGCATTGCAGGTAGTGCAGAACGCAACACCGCTAGAACATACATATACATATGCAACCGCTGATTTTGGCTTTTTTCGCTTACAGCCAAAAGTATGGTACCCTTTCGGCCAAAAAAGTATAACCAGCCTGCTCTTTAAAATTTTTTTCGAGTCAATGTGCACATTGGGCAAAATGAAATAGTTGCGGTGAACAGCCTCAAAGACCAAAAGAACACTCACTCCAAGGTATCTCAGAATGTGTTGGCTACCTTAAGGACTTGACCATTCAATGGTCAGGGTGCCTCTCTTTACTCCAGCTACTACTTTGAGGTCTGGTGTTAAGAAATTCTGTTTGTATTCCCTATGCCAAGGAGAGCTATGCCCCATTTATCATGATGCAGAACTTTCAAAATTATTGTAAGGGGCAGACTAAACCTTTGATGGGGCACACACCCCTCTTCTTGCATAATACATCACTACATGTGGGATACTGACAGGTGACTCACTTTCGAGTTGCCGAGTTTATTCAGACACATGGTATCGGGTAAGGGGGCAAAAGGCAGTTGTGCCGTCTGATGTGGCCCTGTTACCCATTTACAAGAAATGATTAAATGCAAGTGAGGCAGAAGTTTGACACATGATGCACATCTTTTATCGTAAGCCTTCAGGCCTCCTACGTACACAAGCAGTATGGTCAGGCACTCGCCTCATGTTATTCCATTCCCAGTTGGCCACAGTAAAACGCCACATCTGTGTGGTCCTGCATTCCCTTCTTAAGAATTCTGCCAACTAAATCTTGTTTAACTTTATTTTCTTTCATGTACCTTAAATAATCCTGTACTCAAATCTTCATAGTGTGTGATGCAATTTGACTGCCACCACTAACATTTGTATTATGGCGATGAGTTACCAACTTCCGAGGCTCCGTTTTGTTGCTTACAAGCAATTCACACAGTGGATGTGGTAATGACTGGGCCGCCACAATCGATGTGTCCTGCCAGCCTGTGCCGTTGGAAGAATTCGAGAAGAATTCCCGTCGGAGAGCTACACGGGATATCTGGATGTGGAATAAAACTGTTGTGGGCTCCACTTTAGCTAACACTCTTCATGGTAGTACCTCAAATCCTTACACAAAACTTCCACTTCAAATACACAGCCGCAAAAACATCTTAGCAAATAAAAATTGCTTGAATGATAAAAGAAATCATTTTGCAGCAATAAATGTGTTCCTGTATCTAACAAAAAAATTTTGTTCCTTTCATTTGATTGTGCTTGTTACGCACAACCTCTAAAGTGTTGCATGCTCATTTCATACTGTTTACTGTAGTGACCGATTACCCGGCTTGTCAAAGAGAAGGATGATTGGGCGGAAGCACAAGACACGTCATGAGAAGCATTGCTAGAATACGCCGGTGAGCTGAAGAGACGGTGCATTTGGCATTCGTGAATGGAGACAGTTCGATCCTGGTGCTCATGATGTCCAGCAACCTCAATGTGGCTCTCAGTCCAGTAATAAACTTGTACAAACAGTAACCTAAGGTCGTGTCCAATCTAAAAACAGGCAATGAAGGTTTATCTTGAGTAACTGAAGAATGGCTGAAGGTGATGAAATCATCGGGTCACGTGTGTCATGAAATTTTATGGGGACGATCTAGAACCAGGACGCCTGTTGCTACACAGAGACATGCTGATAGATATTGTAAAGCAGCACAACACTGCACCCCTACACATTCCACAACGTAGTGCTGATATTTTCGGGTGACAAAGCTCTGCACCTGAGGAATCTTTTGCCGGAAATGGCGAAGTTAATCAAAATTCTGTACACCAGTCATGCACCTATGAGAGGTCATTTTCTTGCCTGCGGCCACTTAAAAGATATATATTATTGACGATGAGGCAGACTCGACTGAATCACCTGGCGCTTCTTCACTCACAAAGAGCTCTCCTGCAAAATAAATTGAAATGACGTCGCCGACGAATTCATTAGCAGGTCAGACTTTGCAAACATCACAGTTCGTTAAAGGGTGGAGCATACTCCCATTTAGCAACACATTGTTGGGACTGTGACTGTGAACTACGGTTCAGTGACACAAATATCTTGTACAAACACCAAACTCAGTATTGTAGAGGGATTATTGAGGACTACCATATAGCAAGAAAGAAAACAATGTGCGTGAGCCAACCGTCGGTGAACCTCAGATACAGTGAGATGGCCTTTTTGGACCTTGGATAATTGAAAAAGCGACACCACAGTGAAAAAAAAAAAGAAGACCCTATAACTGCATGTTTTCAAAACAAGAAAGTTGATAGTCAGCGCCTTGTCCTGTATGTATTTCTCTCCTTTGTGTCCTTGTGTTTCGTGCTGTTTTGCATCTTTAGGTTGTTCATCACATTTTTTTCTGCTCTTGAGTTTCCTCTGAAACATTCCTTTCTTTGGTCTGTCCTGCAAGTTGTGGAGCAAGGGCCTGGCTCTGGAATTTTCATAGAATGCGGCCAACTCCAGAATAATCCAGACATATTCCAAGACCGCAATGGCCACGGCGCGTGGGCTGCTCGCCACCGTGTTCATGCAGCAGGCCCTTATCATCTGCTCGGTGAAACGTCAACGGGCCGAAGGCTCACTTAGGCCATCAGAAATCGGCCCCCACTGGACGTCTCAGCCATCACGGCTATTTTGTGTAGCTTTTTGCATTATTTTATTCTGCTTTGTTGCTGAAGGTTTTTGGCTTGGATCAGAACACTCTTCGAGCTGTGGTTCTATCATGTCGGAAAACCACAACTAGTCAGCATCACTGATGTTTCCGGCTTGTATCCCTTCCTGGACAAGCAGGAAAGCACAAGTGTTGACAGCTTTTGTCCATTCGTTATGGAACCAGCAGAAGTGGAATGATGTTGTTGATGTCGGGCAGATTGCACCACTGACACTCTGTCTAATGAATCTTGATGACAATAAAAGGCTCTTGGCATGTTTACTTGGTGTTCATATCGAAGGCAGAATTTAGCACAACGATTGACGACGTGCTAAGGTCATGTTAAACTGGCACAATTTTGATAACTTAGCTTTAGACTGAGCAAATAATTGATGACTTGCCGAGTTTATTCAGACTGTAATGGTGGCCATTACAGTCTGAATAAACTCAATCGCATGTAACGGTGGCCACTCAATCTGAATAAACTGCAATCGCAAATGGCTGCACTCCGTGCAGCCATTTGCGATTGCAGGTCAAGAAATTCTAAACGTTTTGCTTTACAATACACGGTGCTAATGTAAACTACGTAAGATTAATATAGTGCAGATTCTTGTAATGTTAAAATCGTTGCACGGTCCTGTAAATAGTGCATGCAGGTGTACTATTACTTGCATTTCACTTTCATTTTGCAGAATTGTGATATAAAGTGTATAACTCCATCAGGAAGTTATTTTTGCAGTCATTTACATTTACAAAGCTTAAGTGTGTACATTTCTGTTTTCTTATCTCAACTGCAGAGCACACGAAGGCCATGTGCAAGAACAAAGCATGGGACTACAGCGAAAAGATAATCCTGCTTTCCCTGGGAACTGAGCTGAGCAAAATCAGGAGTGGCAAGTTGAGCGAAATTAGGAGCGGTGCAAAGCAGCTATGAAGCTAACCTGCACCGTGATGCTGTGCGCCTTAGCCGACGGCACGAAACAAAGCCCCTATGTAATTTTCAAGCGCAAAACACTACGGAACATTACAGTGCCTTTTGGAATTGTTGTCCGTGTGGCAGACAACTCTTGGATGAACAGTGATCTCATCATGGACTGGTTGAAGACGACATGGGAGAACAGACCAGGGGCCATGCTCGCTAAAAGATCGATGCTGGTGCTGGACGCGTTTCGAGGCCACAGCTTTGAAGCGGTCAAGGCCCGTCTCGGAGGCTTGCACGGACCTTGTAATGATACCAGGAGGTATGACATCCGTACTCCAACCCCTCGACGTTTGCCTCGACAAACCTTTCAAGGCAAACGTGAAGCGGCAATACACGGAGTGGATGGCCGAAGAGCTCCACGAGCTGACACCGACGGGCCGGGTCAAGAGACTGGACATTATGCTCCTGTGCAAGTGGATTAATAACGCGTGGAAAGAGATTTCCGCCGAGATGGTGCGCAAGAGCTTTCAGAAGTGCTCCATCAGCAACCGTCTTGACGGTACGGAAGATGACGTTGTTTGGGATGACGACGCTTCTATCGACAGCAGCGGTGGTAGTGACAGCAGTGATGACTAAACGTTAGGAAAGGAAGTTCGACGTTATGCAAAATTTGAAAATAAACATTTCTTTTTCCTTAACTGTGAGCACTGCATTTCATAATTCATTGTGCGCGTAATATGCGTGGATTTTTTTTGTATTTTTTGCGGGTTCAAAGTTGGGGGTGCGGGTTATATGCAGGGGCGAGTTATACGTGCGAAAATACGGTATTCCTCTTGAGAACATCTACAATCTTAAGCATTCTTGACTTCCTGGTAATGATGCAAAGCTATAGATAAATTGACTATCGATACTATAGATAGTTTTTCCAAAACTATCGATAGTGTCACAAACTATCAATAGTCGACTATCAATAGAAGTATCGATAGTTTTTCGATAGTCGACAATCGATAGTACTATCGATAGTTTTTGAAGTCAACTATCAATAGTACTATTGATAGACAGATTTCTGGCGACTATCGATATTTAGGAGACACCAGCTGAACAACCCAAGCACACAAATGTAAGAAGGACGAGAGAGACGCATTCAACCGCTGGGGTCTCTCTCGTCCTTCTTACATTTGTGTGCTTGGGTTGTTCAGCTGGTGTCTCCTAAATATGTGTAACCAACGTGCTCAACTCTTTCCAGTGACTATCGATAGTTTTGCACTACTAGAGCGAACACAGTTGCCGCATCGCTGCTTGCCCCCTTTCCTCCTCTCTTCGCCCAAACTCCCATCTACATCATCACTGAAAGCTAAATCAAAGTTGGGATGGTAAGTGCTGGGGCTAGTTGGTGTCCCATTTGAAAGAAATAAAGCGAGAAAAAGAGAAGATGGACGACGGAAACTGCTAATGTCGCAAAACTATCGATAGTAAACCGTTGACGGTACTATCGATAGTTTTTCTATAGTCGACAATCGATGGTACTATCAATAGTTTTTCGATAGTCGACTACTGCTAGTACTATCACCAGTCTTTTTTACTGTTGATAGACTGATTTCTGGCGACCATCGATACTATCAATAGTTTTGCACTACTACTTCCTGGATCATTTCTTCTTGCCTTTGCACAATATTTCAAAATTGTTCCCTGCCAATGTATGTTGCATTCAACCTAATTTTTTTCCTAAAGCAAATTGTTAAGCAGTGTATGCTATCAACAATGGGATATTGTCAGAGTTTGTGCTCCTTTCTTTGAGGAATATCTGATTAAAAATTATTTAACAACAACCATGACCATTTTTTCCTAAAGCCTGAACGTTTTAAGAATGACAAGTGGTTGTGGAAGGGAGGATTTGTTTTAACATAACCATACGTCAATTTTAACAGCCATTACTAACTGCAGCTGAAATCGAGGATGGCCTTCCACTTTCTCTTTGCATCACAGCACTGGGTATATTTATGACTAGTATTTTCCGGTGTATAAGTCTCGGTTTTTTTCAAATATTTTTCTTGGTGCGACTTATACAACGATGTGACTTACATAAGATTTTTTTTTTCAAAGTGCGACATAATTTTTTTTATACGCCGCATGCCATTTTTTGTAGAGCACCATAATTATGTAACCATAGGTGGTGTTTCCTCTTCCAGGAGGCGAGATATTTTCATTTTTATGGTTTCCCCGAAGCGGCTCAATGTGGATAAGCGAGACAGTGAGAATAAAGCTTTTACAGCATTAATAAAGCTGGGACTTGGGTTTGGGCTAGTTGGTTATAGTACATATCCGAATGTGTTGCACTGCGAAGTTCTACAGAACAAACGCGTGACCAAAAAATGAAAGGAAAACAATGAATTACATTGAGATGAGGAGAAACAGAATGTACATGAATGGGCGCAGACTGACAACTGTTCATTCTTTTCTTTTTTTTTCCTTTTCCTTGCTTGAGTTTTCCCATGTGCGAGTTTGGAAAAAATAAAAATCTGAGAAATAATGAAAAATTGTCTTCATGATGATGCGTGGACTTTCAATGCTTGTGGTGCTGCTTTCTGTTCTGTACTATGCGTTCGGTTTCTATGGTGTAAGAGGAAACCTTGAAGCTGGTGCTGGTGTCCTCCTCGTTATGCAGTGTAGTGTCTAAGCAATTCAATTTCCTCTCTACAGTATGTTATTGATGTTGCCTAGTTCAGGCCATGGTTCCGTATTCTTTTGCTTCAGTACAGTAACACTGAAAAGTAAGTGGGCTGGTATACACGCCCCCCCCCCCCCCCATTGCTAAATATTTTCTCACGTATTTCTCAGTTTCCGTTTGATAAGCCGTTTTTTTGTGCCATGCTCCAGCCGTGCTGTTACATGTAAAAGGAAGGATTGTGGCTAGCCAATCTTTTAGAGGTACCAAAAAAAAGTATGTCAAGTTTTATCTTTCTGCCTGCGCATCGATGCTCGCGTCGTCTCCGGGACTTGGCCTCGGCTAGGCCTAGTGCTCCAGAGCTTGGTTCCTGAGTGTCTAGCTCCTTAATCTTTCTATCGCTCAGCATGCGTTTGCTCTAATAAATTCGACTACCCTCTTATTTTGCGCATTTCCATTTTGCTACGGAATACTGGATTGCCCCTGCCATCCAGCACCATACTATGGACCTTTCTCACAGGTCGAAATGCGCGTCAAATGGTATGTGCGATCTAGCAATTGTGTGAAACTCCGATTTCGCGATACCAATACGCATAAACTAGAGAATTCATTGCGTGAACCGTGCGAAGAGGTGCGATTTATATACCAACTTCTCCACAAAAATGGCTCAATATACGGATGTGCGACTTATACAACGGCGCGACTTATAGTCCGGAAAATGCAGTATATTGTATCATTATATGTACTAAAAATTTGCTTTTTCCCCAAACGGAGTTCCAGAAGTTCAAGTTCAAATGTTACAAATTGTAATTAATGCAGAAATAGATATTTTATGTCATGTGAATCCGCTTAGCTATAAAATGTGTAATGACTACCGTAAAATCCTGAAATAGCGCCCACACTCGATAGATCGCCCACTCCGCTTTTATGTTCGAACACGTGTTTCCCTCGAATACTGATAGGTCGCCCACCTTCCAAAAATAGCGATGCCCGAAGGTTGAGAAAGGTGCCAGAGGGTAGGGGAGAAGGTTTAGAAAGCCTAGGATTCCCTTCACAAAAAGAAGAGGCCACACACAATAAGGGAGATAAGATAACGGAAGGAACCCGGAAAGCGGTCAAGGTCACTTATTGAATGACTTCAGGAAAGCGTTGAAGGTCACTTAGTGGTTGTCGTCAGATCGCCCGAGAACCCCAGAAAATCTTTCGACCAGCAAACTGTGAAGACGCTTCTTGTGTATACTCGGGATGAGGTCCAGCTATACCATCCAGAAGAAAGTGCAAGTCGTGGAATGGCACCGCAAGAACGGAGCTAACGTGAGCAAGACTGCGCGCCATTTCGAAGTTGACCGGAAGCGTGTATGGGAATGGAATACGAGCTACCAAGTACTTCTACAACAATGCCATGGAACGAACAAGTTGAAGAGAGCAATAGGTAGGGGACGACCCGTTTTTAGTGAAGAAATCGACGACGCACTGATGGACTTCCAGGAGACTGAGAGATCCGCCGGTCGAGCAGTCAGCAATCGCCTGCTTCAAGAGCATGCGCGGAAACTGGCAGAACAGATGGGCCTAGGAAACTTCCAAGCGTCATGCAAGTACATAGCTAACTGGAAGAAGCGATTTAATGTGTCTATGCGGGTGGGGACCAACGAAAGTCAGAAGCTGCCTGCCGACTACGTTGAAGCAATTACGGTGTTCCGAAAGGCTGTGTCAACTCTGCGCCTGGAGCACAACTACTCGGACTACAACATAGCCAACATGGATCAGACTATGGTCCGGATGGATTGCCCTGCTGCGAGAACCAACAATGCTGTCGGCGAGTCGAGTATTCGCATCGCCAACACCGGCTGTGCTCGGCGAGGGATGACGGTGGCCTTGTGCGCGACGGCAGCGGGCATCAAGCTACCTGCTTTGATCATACTGAAGGAGCCAACCGGCCGGATTCCCCCCAGAGTACTCTTTTCTCTAAGGATTCCAGGTATGTTGTAATTAATCACCATTCAGGGTATAAATGTCAAAACAAAGCCTTAGAAATACGTAAAAATAAGGCTGACAGCATTTTTTTTTTTAAATAGAGCGACTGTTGCGTCATCCATTGACAAAACGCCACAGCCCGTTTTGTTTTGTATCGCCCGATTTCCGAAAGATGGCGTAGCCGTTCTGGCCGGCGCCATCTTGAGCGCACGAGCAGTTGGCGCGTGACTTGCTGGCTTTCCGAAGCTTACTCACTTGCGCGTGCTTCGGCGCTCGGCCATAAAATCGGGCAGTTCGCATATCTTCACTCATCGGCGTAGCATGTGTAATGTGCGTTTGGGGCCCGAACTGTTATTTCATGTTATACTTGTTGTACTTGTAGCAAATGTGCGAGTTACTTCTTTGAAGAACGGTTGGATGAGCTCTCCCGTCCTACTGGAGTGGACTAGGAGAGTTTGGGGCCCGAACGCCGACGACGTGAGGAGACTGCTCATACTGGACCAAGCACCCATACACAAGACAGAGGCGGCCCGAGAAGCGCTCGACGCAAAAGACACCGACGTCGTCTTGATACCGGGCGGTTGCACGTCCATATTGCAACCCGCGGACGTCTCATGGATGAAGCCCTTCAAGGACGCGCTGCGTGGAATTTGGGCATCGTTCTTCCGGAAAGGTTCGGTGACTCCAAAGGGCAACCTTCGCAAGCCGTCGCGTCAAGAGGTTGTGGACTTGGTGGCTCAGGCGTGGGCCTCCGTCTCCGAGGATACCGTGCAGAGTTCGTTCAAACGGTGCGGAATATCCACAAGGCTCGATGGTTCCGAGGACGGCGAGCTCAACGACCGTTTGGCTTCGGTAACCAATGGACCCGAGGATCCCGAGAGCCTCATTGACGAGGCGTTAGATTTAATCTTCGATAGCGAAAGCGATGTGTCGTTTGACGGTTTCAGCGATGAGAGCTAGGGAAATAAAAACCCACGCTGCTTTGGCGCACGCATTACTCGATTTTTGTTTGTGATTTTGGTTATTAAATACTGAAAGATCGCCCACCCCACTTTTTTTGCCAATTATCTACGGCGAAAAGGGGGGCGTTAATTCAGGATTTTACGGTATAGTGGGTATCTGCAATTATTTTTCTTTTTATCTTATGAGCTTGAATGTATATGAATTTTATTGTCTATTCTGTACTATATTGACAGACATTTAGTATTACTGTTCACTTGCTTTTCATATTTTCTGTAATGATGCCAAAGTTGTGCTATTTTTTCTAGTTTTACTTATTTATTTTCTATGAATCACTGCTGCTACTTGCATGGGCTCTTAGACACCCTCAAGCTGTCTACCTCAAGCTGTCTTTGACAGCTTCTTTTCTGGGGATGCCAAAGATGTTGGAAAAAATAAACTAATTGAATTGAATAGACTATAAATAGAGCCCTGCGCGGATAACAGTTTGAGTATCCGCATCCGATCCGCGTCCGCAGATTTTGTATCTACATCCAAACCGCATTCGCAAACTTTTTACATTATTCTATCGATATCCGTATCCGAACCGCATCCACGAAATGTGGAACCATGTCGATGTTCTTGCTAACCACCAGAGGTCATGATTACATTTAGAGTAGCAAAATCAGTGGAAATCACACCGACCACATTCTTCCCCGCCGCACGCGGAATCGGAAACTTTCACCTGAAGTCTGAACGCCTAAAAAAAGAGGTCATAAAAAAATTGAAAAAAAAAAAGCTTGGACAGAGAGAAGGAGAAGCAGTGGTAGGAAGACAACATCCTTTCTGTGATGTTACCGAGCGTATGTGGCCGCCTCGAGTCTCACGGTGTCTCGTGTCAGCAAGCGGGCAGATGCGCCACTAAATCAAAGGCCTGATCGGATTGACTAACGTGTTGTTCGAGGAAGATTGCGGCCTGCAGGTGCCTAAATATATATATTTATATTACAAGAAAACTTTTTTTTTTTTTTGCTTGGGGCGGTTACGGAGGTTGAGCGCGGCAGCCGCTGGCATTGCTGGCGCCCTGGCGTCGTAACCGGACGAATATCAAGTACCAGACTTTTTTGGCTAGAACTCTAAGCATACAAAAAAGAAACAGGCAATTTAAGAGCTGCCTTTGTGCGTGCGCCACTGATTCCAAAACTTTACAAACCATGGCGCCACAGGGTCGCGCTCGCTGTCGAAGCACTTCTTTTGCTTTTGGTATCATGACCACACCACTCTCTGCGGAGAGGTGGAGGTTTCTTCTACTTTCTTGTGACTTGTTCATTTGAAGTTTTCTTTGCCCGAAAAAAGTTTTCCGCTCTTTCCCTGCCGAAGAACTAGCTTTCTCGGCACGATTGATGCCCTGCATTCTTTACTTTTACTTTTTTCTTAGCACTTTTGACAAGATGAAATGCACTAACTGAAGCGATCTTCAGTAAGAATCAGATCTTTCTTAGCATCCCTATCGTTTCTTCGAAACGCGTTTTGTTGAAATACATTTCGTAGGAACCTTTTCACGGACATACGGTTCGTCGACGCCGTATGTTTTGGGGGCACATGCCCCTGCGACGTCTCATCGACAATGTATTTCTTCACTAAGCCGCTAAAAGCTAGCGCGCGATTCACTAAGGCGTGCTTAACCAAACCATGTCTCCCTCCCCCTGTAATCCAGGCGAGATGCAAAAAGTTCGCTACGAAAATAACAGGGTTGTGTACAACGAAACGTCTCAGGTTTTTCTATGAGACGAACACGAGAAGCCTTTCGATCAAACGTCACATGTTGACGAAACGATCTGTAGATGAAACGTCAGTTGACGGACTAAATGCCACCGGGCAAAAATTTAGATCCGGATCCGCGGATATCCGCATCCGGAGCCCCTGATATCCGCATCCAATCCGCAATCCGCCAAAATCCGTTTAATTTTTATGCGCATCCGCCAATTTACTGTGGATATTTGCGGATATCCGCGGATATGTAGGGCTCTAACTATAAATATAAATGGAGTTCAGCGTTTTTGGTTTAAACAAGTAAAAGTGGCAAATTCATTTTTGTAAATTGGGTTTTAACCAAGAAAAGTCAGCATTTCAGGACACTATGGCAAGGCAAGAGGAAAGGGGATATTACGTCGCACTTGACCGAGTAGCCAACTATTTTATCTACGTAACTGCAAAGTGTTCTGTTGGCGGAGGGTCTGCAGGACAACACTCTTTAGGAAGTACTTGGGTTTGTTCTGGACGCAACTTGCGTTCATTTTGTGATTGTCCTTGTGCGTCAAGTTGGCTGTAGTCTTCTAAAGGCCAGATTTGGAGTTTTTCATTGTTTGTCAAGCCGTTTGATTTAAGCTGGGTTTTTTCGTGGGGAGGGGAGCTCTTTCAACACCTTCTCAAGCTTCTCTCTGGTTAGCGAGAAGCAGTTTTGATAACCCTATGAATGGGAAGAGCACAAAAGTGCCTATGATTATGCTTGCGAAATTTGCACATTAGAATTTGTCGTCGTCCCTATGAAAGTGGTAACCAAGGTTATGTTTGTCATGTCTGCAAATGTTGCTGCAAGTATGTAATTCAGATATCCATCTAATGTACTGCATTTTGGACCGAATGTATTGAAAGATGGAACTAGTCAATGCATATTCACCAAAACAATGATAAGCTTACATCTCTAAAAATATTCACCGATAAAATCAAAAACTTCATTTCCAAATAAAAGCCGAAAAAAGTATGTAAAATTCTTGAAAAAAAAAACGAGAAACACAGATCTCTAGATATCCTCCCGAGACCCGGCAATACAAAATTTGTCTAATATATTGGACAGAGGATCTGAACGCATAGAAAAACATCAACAGTGTTTACGTTGTTGAAACCCAATGTCCAACATTGTGGACATCTGGTGGTGCCATCTGTGAAGTTGCATAAAAATCAATTCACCGGCGGGAGCTGTAGAGGATTCCAAAATGGCGGTTTTCACTTCGAGTGCGATCTACGGTGGCGACCAAAGAAGTATGTTTTTGTTAATTTTCGCTCAGTTTCGGTACTTCTTCCGTTTGGAAGTCATTGTCAACTAATTAGGGCCCACGCCGCTATACAATGTTGGTCTCCAGTTGTCTTTGTTTTACACTAATGCCTTTGAGATTGCGACATCCACTAGACGGGACAATGAGACTCAGTGCGAAGTTTGCGAGCCTGACGTAACATTCAGTTGGTCACATGCGTGCCGTACAAAAATACCGTCTTTTACATTTTTTTTCACGCGGAATGTTATTATTTTGGGTTGGTTTAGGATATTGACCACGCATCAGTGAAGAAACTGCTGACCAAATACTTGAGAAAATCGCGCAAGGACAGGCGTCTGGCATTGAGTTGTCAGACAGTGATTACAACACCGTTGAATATGACCCTCCGTTGGTTCCTGTTGAAGATGAGCCCGGTTCTGCAGAGGGAAGCAGCAGTGAGGAAGATGAGCCACAGGCTAGTACCCCTGCTACAAAGAAGAGACTTTGTGAAAAGCCTGTCAGAGGTGAGATTTACCCACTATCGAGATACATAATAAGAGAATAGATGTATGAAAATTTGATTGTTCTACATTGATAGCTACAATGATAGCAGTTTGCAACATATTTTGAGGGCGAGATGGTTTAAACAATGCGTCCGGCTCTAATCTGTGTTCAGCTTTCAGTAAGCTTTGAAGAATATTGTTTTTGTTCTGACCACTGTTTTTTGTCATACTGCTAGCTTTGCCACACTTTGTTGCCTCTACAAGGTAGTTTGCTGTGTTCTAGAAAGGTTCAGTACATATTTGTAAGAGCTGGTACAATGTTGCTTTCAGTTCTCCTCTGTCCTGGGTACCGGATTTCCAAGTCGTTCCGGACGACGTGGGAGAGAGCTAACTGCAGCCCATAAGAATATTTTCAGCAGTATGCCACTGACGAAATGTATGCAATGATGGCAATTGCTACGAACACCAAAGAAGTGGCTAAGAGAGGAAAGAGCCTTAACACCTTTGCAGATGAAATAAAAATATTTTTCGGCACCTCAGTCACGATGTTTTGTCTGGGCTATCCTCAGGTCAAAATGTATTGGATGAAAAAAAAGAGGGTGCCACTCATCGCGAACAGTATGTCACGGGACAGGTACTTTCAGCTAAGATCACGACTAAAAGTTGTGAGCGACCTCAACATAACTGATGAAGAAAAAAATCAGGACAAGCTCTGGAGGGTTCGGCCTCTCATTGCGGAGGTGCGGAAAGAATGTCGCAAACTCCCTCGTGAGGAACTGGCAAGCATAGATGAACAAATGATACCGTTTAGTGGCAGAATGCAACTAAGGCAGTTTCTACCAAGAAAGCCAAACTCCGAAAGACTAAACCACTTTGTTTTGGCAAGTCCGAGCGGCCCGATTCTCGATTTCGAGATTTATCAGGGAAAGAAGTCTTCTGTATCCAGGCAGTTCTGGGATTGCAGAATCGGCTGTCCTGAGGCTTGCCCAAACTCTTGCACCTGGTACCAGGCTTTTCTTTGACCGGTACTTTACATCCCCAGCGCTCCTAGATAAGCTTATCGGACATAGAAGGCACGAATACTGTGATGAACAATCGCCTGCCCAAGGGGGTGAAACTGTCGTCAGAAGGGCAGCTTAAAGCCATAGGATGGAGGACCTCAGAGATGTGGGTTTGCAGTGATGACCAACAGATCAATGTGCGACCTTATGTGACATTAGTGTCATTCATGCATGGGAAAGAACCGGAGGACACCTTCCACAGGTGGAATGCGAAAGAAAAAAAGATACATACCGTAATATCCCGAGTCATCGCCCATCCCCGAGCCATCGCCCACCCCATTTTTTGGGCCAATATCGATTTCCGAAAAAACACCGAGTCATCGCCCACCCCTTCAAATACCCCAGCGCGGACTCTGCGATCCGCGAACACTCATCCTACCCGAATGACGCGGCCGCGGACCTTACAGTTGGAGGACGTCCGTGACAAAGTAAAACGAAGGAGGAAAGACACTTGTTTTTGTTTACGTATTTCCTCCGTGAGCGACCCCAAAGTGGTCGTGTATCCGTGCAAAAAGAAAACAATTGAGATAACAAAATAAGAGTTTGTTAATGTAACCGCGGAGTGTTAAGTCAAAGTCTGTCTCCGCCGAAGTAAGGACACCGCGAACCCGCTCCTTCTTCCCGCCCGTCGCGACCGCGGTTGTGCAATATTTTAGGCAAAGCCATCGCGTAAATAAAGCTTTGCTGGAACGCCCTACACAGATGTTTGCAGAGCGTCCCAACCGTGCATTGATAGCCCGCCGTGCACGGACGCACGTATGTACGCACCAAACAAGAAAGTTGCGCAAGAGCTTGCGATTGACAAGGCGCCCGACTTGGCCCGACGCCAAAGTATTTGCCAACGCGACTGCCGGCTTTCCCGCTTTCCCAGGATTGCTCTTGGTCGCTTCTTTGGTCCGCTCGCTCGCTCGTTGCGCCTGGTCGGTTTTTCTATTTTCTTGTAGACTTTTCTTTTTTTTACTAACTAGGAGAACATAGTGGTGACATTCTTTCACGGAACAAACGTTCGCGCTATGTGCAGATCGGCGGTGTTTCTAGCGCGTATGCAAGCAACGGACTTCGCTATAGTAAAATATTCTTTCGTGAGCATTTTTTTCTATAAAACAATGAAACTAAATCGAGTTTTGAGTTTGATGTATCTCTTGTGCATCAGCGCTAGATACGCAGAGAAAAATAGGCGGTTTTTTCCGCTTTTTTTTCAAGTGTTTGTGCTCACCCACCGAGATATGGCCCACCCCACTTTTTTAATGAATTTGAGGCGGTAGGGGGGTGGGCGATGACTCGGGATATTACGGTAGATGTTTCTAGGCCACACATTGTACAAGTCTACAATGTGAGCATGGGGGGAGTGGACATGGCAGACAGGATGATCAGCTATTGCCGCATTAAGGATTGAGTAAAGAGATGGACCATCAGAGTCATTCTTCATGTCTGACATTGCTCTTAGTAACGCATGAATCCTCTATACGAAAGACATGAAAACAATGCAAAAGAGGCAAAAAGGATGTGTTGAAGTTCTTAGATTTTTGCTTCTACGTTGGCGAAGTGCTTGTTACACAAGGTAGTCAGGAGAGCACTGATGAGAGCGATGCAGACTATTGTCCCCCAACAAAATGGACACCCCTTCCCTTGGTCGAGAGCAGAGCCAAAACCCTGGGGCACATGACAAGGCTTGCTGATGTTTTGAACGCTGCGCGTTGCAGGTTGGAAGGGTGCAGTACGAAAACAATGTTTTTTTGCACAAAGTGCCAGCTTTTTTTTTGCATAACAAAAGAAAGACGCTGTTTTCAGACGGCTCACTTGACCAAGTAAAGGTTTCCTTGCTCTGAAGTGTGTTGTGCTAATGAAGCTAATGAAAATTTTTTTCGTTTGGTCCTGTGTTACTGATATTAAACATTTGATACAATGTTTCTGCAACTTCTCTCTGTCGTTGTTCGACATGCTAATGAATGCCCAATTTATTCGACATGAATGTGCATCAATTCTAATATTGATTTTGGAGTAGGATAATTTTTCATATCTTCTTTACATCAGATAGGGATATCCCTATAAATTTGATAAGAATCCACAATAAAAAGTTTTCCCAGGTGTCAGGAGGATATAAAGCATGTTTCACAGTTTAGCTAAAAAAAGACAAATCACTTTAAGTGTTTCACATGTCTGTTAGACAATTCATGAAATCTACAATCACTACGTATAGCCCATAGTGACAACACACATTTCCGAAGTCCTGATAAGTGACAAATCATTTGGCTTCCTTGCAACCAATACAAGTATATGCTATAGTCAGTAAAAGGTTAAGAAAAGTTTTTGAAGGAAAAGAAGGCTGAGGAGGAGGAAGCAGACTGAATGCTGGATGAGAGAGAATGAGGTTTCCTTCTCTCCTCTCCAGCATTCCGTTTACTTCCCTCTCCCCAGCTCTCCTTTCCCTCAAATGCTTTTCTTAACCTGTAACTGACTAAATATAACGATACAGTGAGTACCCATGCAAATGCGGTGGTCATATGCAACTAAGGAGGGAGGGGGTCTTCAAGCTTCCTGTTCAGTTTTGGTGACCACGTGTCTCCCCTCCACTAAAGAGGGAACATTTACCTATGTGCTTTCATTCTCCGTTTTCTTCCTTCCTGCAATAGAATTCCGACTGCGGCCTACCCTCAAGCGGGCTCACTCACAGTGGAAGCAAGGAAAATCGAGCCAATGATCTCATCCTGTCAGCAAAAAGTAATGTCGGAGGTGTTTGGAATGTGGAGGGAGGGACGAAGCTAGGCCCCTCATCTTCCCCCGCATTATTGTTAGCGTTATTTGAAATGTCCACGATGTGTAGGTGCAGCCCAGCCCCATTGATCCAATACCTTGTCAGCAACTATATTTTTATCTGAATGTTTTTAGACTTCCTTAGGGGATGATCTGTGGACCATTCACGAGTACACATTCAGCATCGATGGCAGGCTCATGGTTGAGAAGATACCAGACATCATAACGGCATGTGTTGCACTCTTGGCGAGTCACTATTCCTTTAACATCTGCAACGCTGAGGGCCTGACATTGACCCTGGAGTTCCTTCAGAGGTAATTTCCTGTTTTCGATTTTGGTATATGTATGTGGATGCCTAGTAGGACTCCATACTTTTTATCTATATAATTTCCAGGCTTAATGTTTCTATTGAAATAAAGTGAACACCTTGTACATTTACTATCATGAAAGACATGCAGCCACAATTGGTACCGCTCTCATGCGCGTAATAGAAGCGCACATACCTCACTGATGGGAAAGCTGTCCCAATTGCTTCTGCCAGCTCCAATTAACTATAGCTCCTACATCCTGCACCAGTGCTGTACCTTTTATGGAAAGTGTACCTGAGCAGAGGCCACAGACGAAGTGCACATGTTTTGCCGCAAGGCAATGCACATGTGACCTCGAGACATGAGAGTAAAAACCCTTTTTATCTGCTCTCGCAGTCAATCGAAACCATTTCTATTGCATGATCGCGTAGAAAGAAGGCCTTCGTGTTCCACTAGGCAGCTGGACTGCATTGTAACAGCAAAGCTCGGGCAGCTAAGAAATCAACTTTAGGGAAAAATTTGCACACAAAGCTAACGCTGCCTCAACCAGCATGTGGAGGGGAAAGAAATAAGCAAATTTAAATATAGAGCTTATCTTTCCAAGTGATTTGCACCTTCTGACCCTTACATGTGTTTCTAAAGTGTCCATCGACAACGAAAAAACCCCAGCAATTTTGCATATTTTGATTTGCACCCGCTTCTCACTGTAATGTTTTTGTATACAAGCTTGGTGTTTGGTCTCAGCTGTTCTAACATGAGGGTTCTCAGGTTAGAAGAGCTCCACTAGGGGAGCATGAAGAGCTGCACGTGGCTCTCATGCCGAAATCTGGCCCCCTCCTGATATTGTCTAGTCATTATTTGACTTTCTTCTAGTCTATCCCTTCGATCATGTATACATATGTGGCACACACGACTAAATCAGGGGTGGAAGCAAGCTTCAGCCTTTTGGAGCAGGCCTGGAAGCAGCAAAGGTACCCCTTTGGAGCAGCTTTGGAGCAGCTCAGGACCAACAAAAATCGAGTTTCGGAGCAGTATAAGCAAATCTTGGAGCTGCTTGGTGCTATAAGCACAGTTGTGTTTTTCGAAATACAAAAAGAAATATAAATAAAAAAGCATCTCCATGTGACGTTCCAGAACCATTTCCAAACATGACCTTTCCTTAAATATATTCCAGCCCATAGCAAAAAAAAGATATTTGAATGGCTGCCATTGAGAACTGTCCTGGTGGTAGCGGGTTGGTTCCTCTCATGGATTTACAATAGTATAGGCAACTAAAGAAAAACAACTTAAGCTTCACGAAAACAAGACATTTTCACTGTTTAACAACCTAAATCCCACGTTCCAAAGGTTAAAAACAAAACCATTTCAAGCTGCAATAGTATGGTATAAAATAAAGTCCAATGCTGACTCCTGTTTAGCAAACAAAAGTATTTCAATACCCATAAACAGAGTACAAATCAAAGGTATTCCAAAACTTGACACAGTACAAATCTACTCTATCTGATAAAAGTACAAATGCAAAATATTAAAAAATTTATGATACCACCTATACCACTTCTGCTCATACAAACGCAAAAATTAGCCCTTACTAAAAGAGGCATCACTGACTAAATAGAAACAAGAAAGCTTGATTAGGAGTTCAATAAAAAAAAACTGACTGACAAAACTAGCAAGTAAGACCATAAAACGAAAGGTTTTCCTTAAGTCAATGTGGAGCGCAGGTTTGTCTGCTTCTTCCACAGGAGTTGTGTGACATCAAAACGCCGAGCTCTTATTGACTGATCAAAAAAAATAGTGGGTATATTTCAAGGCACCTAGCATTGAGGTCTACCTACTATCATTTCAATCAAAACCAATCGGAGCTCGGCATCGTTCTGAAGTCACCCTATCTCCTGTGCAAGAAGCAGACGACTTGCTGTTCGCATTGCTTAGATGCGTTCTAGCACAACGGTTTAGAATTTGCTTCGCTCAGCAGGACATTCCTCCTGTTCTCCTCGTCCTCCTGCTGGCTTGCTGTTTGGGTGCCAGAACGTGTATCCGCCATGTACGTCATTTACAAGAAACTCTACAGATGATTGAGGCAACCAATTATCACTTCTATATGTTACGTTTACGACACGAATGAGGAGCGCGGAAGCCGTCTCAGCAAAAGCACTCACCCCAAACGCCAAATGTTTAATTTTATAGATTAGTTATCGCTTCCTCCAGAAATTAGATGATAGGTGAACAAATGCCAGTTAAGTACATTTATATACAATAAGGTCCTGAAAAAATGACCACCCAAAATGAAAAGGTAAATGGTGTGAGTGTATGTATGTGTGCGTGTGTGCGTGCATGCATCAGGGGGGAGGGGGGGGGGGGGGGGGGGCGCACTATAAGCTACGTGAAACAGGAACTCTTCAACTTCAAAGTTTCTTAACTTTTTCCCTCACCACAGCCTGGGGTTTTAAACATCATGATTAACTATCACCAGCTCGACTGCGCACTCACTGTCATTTCATTACTGATAAATATCACAGACACGGCAAACTTGCATGTGCGATCAGTATGCGGGAATTCACTATGAACTCCCCTGTCACGGGTATGGCAGCGGAACGCGGACGCAGCGCATTCGCGCTTCACAGTGCGATATAGACGCAAGAACACGGCCGCTACAAACTCAGATGTCACAGGAACCAATACCGCGCGCAAATATCAGACAAAAAAAAAAATGTGGGAACGAGTTAAGAGTTTGCATGTCATGGCAAGGGATACCCCGCATAGTGCGAATGCTGCAGATTCGCGTGTCAAGGTGCGATAAGCACGAGGGAATCCGCGGCGAGCACGCTTGTCGCGTACCGATACCGCAAATCACGCAGATGTGATTAAAAAAAGCATTGAGATGCTTTTTTAATCACATCACAAGCGGATTTTGGCGGAGGCTTTCGACAGTCACACAGCTGACAGAAACTATACACGATTTCACCACTTCGCTGGATGAAAGGGGCCAGACGGATGCAATGTGTCTGGACCTTTTAAAGGATTTTGACCGCGTTCCCCATGCACAACTTATCCAGAAGCTAAAAGTCGCCAGCATAAATTTAAAGGTACTGAGATGGATCATGGCTTACCTCACCAACCGTACTCAATTTGTCGAAGTTAATGGTGCTAGATCAGCTACATTAAAAGTCACGTCGGGGGTTCCCCAGGGATCCTAGCTGGGACCCGTATTATTCTTGTTATATTATTGACCTCGCAAATAACCTTGGCCCTAAAGTTACCGCCCGCTTATTCGCAGACGACTGCCTAATTTACTCTAGAATTACATCTCCTGAAGATCAGATCACTTTGAACAAAGCATTAAATACCATAAATGAGTGGTGCAAGTGGTCGAAAATGCAAATTGACTGAACCAAAACTGTATTCTCAAGAATCACAAACAAGATTAAAAACATTCTTGCTTATAACTACGAACTGGACGATAAACCATTAACGTTCGTCAGCACTTTTAAATACCTGGGTGTAACCGTATCGAGTGATATTAATTGGAAATTCCATATTGACAATGTTGCAAGCTTTGCAGAAAGCAAATTGTGGTTCTTAAGACATAACCTTAAATTAGCGACAGAGGAAGGAAAACTTACAGCTTATTTAACATTTGTACGCCCAGTCTCAGAATACGCAAGTGCCGTATGGGACCCACACAAACAAAAACAAATTGAAAAATCAGAAAAGGTACAAAGAAGAGCTGCCAGATTTATCACAGCACAACACCGAAAGACTCAGTCTGTCAGCGTGATGATCACTCATCTCAACTTGCAATCACTAGCAGAGCGTCGAAAAGTAGCTAGACTAAAATTTCTTTATTTGATACGAAAAAATGGTCTCAACATAGACTCACTGCGATATTTAAAGGCTCATTCTAGTAGAGAACTTAGAAAAAATCACAATGAAATGATAATGATAATGAAAGCGCTAATCGATCCTTTTAAATATTCCTTCTTCCCACGGACCAGGGATGGGCAGTATTTCAAATACAAGTATTTGAAATACGTATTTAAATTACTTTGTGTATTTTTCATCTGCATTTAATTACAAATTGGGTAATGTATTTGATGTGTGTATTTAAATACTAAAACATGGGTATTGCAAATACAATTGTAATTAAATACAATTTTTGTGGGCGAAAATACATCCCTGAAATTTATTGTCACTGTTCAGAGCAGGAAGAAAACAACGTTCTGCACCGAATGCAGTGTCTGTCAATCAAGCACAAGCGTTTAGTGACTTGGTGATTCAGGTGCTAGTCCAGGGCAAGAATAGTGACGAAATCGACGTTCACAGACTGGCTAAATAAGTGCCTGTGACAACTTGTGATGCTTTCCAGCCTGATTTCCATCCATATTTTTGCCTGGAACATTCTAAATGCGCGGGTCGTCCAGACTTTTGTAACTGATGTGAGTTGCAACAATAAAAAATTATCTAGCGAATGCTGCGCGTCTTGTTCGTCTCAGTTCTTTGTTGATCTATACCAAAATGTAATCGACAAAAAAGCTGCTTGAAGCTCTGTACTTTTTTTCACCTATTACGTCCAAGCTGATTACATTTTTTTTTAAATTATATTTCTATTACAATACTAGAGCCTCGCAGACTAACTCCCGAGTGTGCGTTGCAAAATTAAAATGAGATACCCAGGAACCCGTTGCAGGTGCCCTGAAGTCGCTGACTTTAATTTTGATAAATGTATTTGGAAAAGTATTTCGAGGAGACCAAATACATTTGGTTGTATTTGTATCTTGTATTTAAATGCTTTTTTGGAAATGTAATTAGATTTTTAATTAAATATATTTTTGACAAAGTATTTTGTATTTGTATTTCGATACATATTTGCATGTATTTTGCCCATCCCTGATACTTAGGCATGCGAAAAAACAACTGTACTTTCTTAATTTTCAGTGGCATTGCCAAGAATGCCATGTGCCAGACACTTTTTGAGAACAGCTCCCTTTTGGTGCAGACATGGCACAAATTGTGCACGAATGCAACCTTTGGAGCAGAATGTAGCAGGGTTTTCATTCTGGCGTCGTTTAGCGCAAATGGCACAGCAGTTCCACCATTGCACTCAGCCGATGTTGCAGTGTCAAGTTTGCTGTGCCATTCAGTTCAATAAAAATGCACTTAGCTCAAAGCATATTACCTTGTCAATGTATTTCTTGAAGTAAACAGCTTTTGAAAGCTTTCCGCATAAGGGCAAGCATATTGAAAAAGTATAATAAGCCGTAATTTAAAACATGTTTGCGACGAACAATAAATATGCAACACTTCACATCTGAGTTCATAGAGTATTATAAATATTCAGTTGGCAGACATAGATTATGCCAATATGGTGAAAAATGCAGCTGAATTGTCTCTACAGATCTCTCCATTTTTCCAAAATGCCTACATGGGTACCAGTATTTGAAAAGATTACTACGTCAAACGTTGCCGCATACCACACCATTTATGGGTGCGCTAAAAAGCGCGCAATCTACCTTTCTGAAGTGTCACTGGTGCTCGACAGGAAAATCACCAGGGGCACAGCCACTCACAGCACCTCAGTATGGCTGCTTGGTCCAGGGCCTCCACTCTAAGGCAGCACCGGATGTTATCTTCCTAGTCTTTGCGACTTGGAGGAGACCTGCAAAAACCAGTTGACACATTAGGCGGAACAGGAGGTGAGCGGGCATGGGCGAATGTTGCAACGTGTTTCGCCAACAGTGTACAATATAACGAGCACCAATGACTGCGTAGAGACACTAACTCCTCCCAGAAAATAATTTTTTTAAGTATGTGGATAAGACACGTACGTCAAATAATAAAAAAACATTTAGCGCAATATTTAAGTTGCGAGATTCATTTTGAGTTGGAAGCGAATTTGAAACGCACTTCTTCTCGGGAGCTTGACATGTCAAAATAGTAGACCATTTCCGAAACAATCCAAACGCAAAATGAGCCTTGTGACGTAAGGACTGTGTTAGAAATCTTTTCTCAGAGAAAATATCATTTTATGGCATAGGCATCTTATCGCGAAAACTTCACAAAAAAGGTTTTTGAGTTTTAGTGTCTTTGAATGCCAAATACGAGACTGGCTTGTCTGGTAGTGTGCATTTTGTTAGCAGTTTTGAGAAAGCTAAGAGCTCAAAACCTCCAATACCTCGCTTCCTCTTGCAGCAGTAAAAGAGCCAAAGCTACAGAGAAAACACCAGGCCTTGATCAAATATGTCTTTGTACCATGATCGCTAGGGAGCGTGCCAGAGCTGAGAGTGCACGTCAGTAGGCTTGGTTCTACCGCTACACAAAGGTGCTCCTCCACATGACCACATGCACAGCAATCATATTCTTTCAGAACCACCATTTCACGCTGCAATATAGAATCAGCGATGAAAAGATATTTGTTTTAGCTCAGGAGAGCCGTGGTGTTGCAGAAAGGCAAGCTGCCCATACCATTGAAGGCCTTCGACACCGCATCTAATGATGATCTAATGGTATAACCCCTGAGCACATGTCTAAGAGGTGCCGCAGTCGGACGATAGTCAGCGTCTCGATCGGCAAATAAGCGCAACGATGGGCAGTCGCCGTCGTGTCATCTGCTTCTGCCCTCTTGCTCGTTGCTAACTTCTAAACGTGAAAAACTACATTAACGCTGTTGAAACAGTAGTCAAGCATAATTCTATGGCTTCATATTTCACAAATTGGCCAATATGTCGCATTTTTTAATATCTTACGGTAATATATCTTGTGATTTAGAATAAATTTGTCAATATTTTCTATTTGAATAATACATTTACATGACCAACTTTTTTGCGTTTTCGATTCAAAAGATCTAGTCACAGCAATATATGGCTTGTTTAAGGTATGCAAATGCTGATTTGTTTCAACAGAAGTAGAAGCTAATAAAACATTACTGATTGCCAAGTTGGCGCATTGCAATATTATATGTTATGAGCAAATTACAATGGTGTGGAACCTTTTGCCTTAGGAGAATGTAAGACCGGAGATCAGGGGTTGGCTGTGTATTTAAAAAGCATTTAAGATACATACATACATACTTTTTAACAGAAGTGTTGTTTAGATGTTTGACGGTACTTGAACTACATATTTTACGCACCACTTAGATAAGTATGCATAATATACCGTTAAAATGTCTCGGCTTACAACTACACTAAGTCATTTGAATAGTTTAACAAATTGATTGACAGCATTGGTCAAACAACAAGTAGCAACTCTGCAAATAACACTCTGGAACTCTTCACGAAATAACAATATCAAGCGCCACAAAAACAGTGAATCCGAGTAAGAACGCTATTTTGGCATCTTTAATAGATTAAAGGCAAACATTTACCTACTTGACTCATTTCCTTTGCCGACCTCTGGTGTTCTCTTATTAAAAACAAAAAGAGCCACAAATGCAGTTTTGATGGTTTTGACTGAGCGCTACAACGAAACAAGTCAATCACTGAAAGACAGTATCAATTAAGTGATCGCAAGAGCTAAGGATATAGATCAAATAGGTAAAAAAATTCAGCATTTTATCTCCAAACATTTATTACCATGTGCCTGCCCGGACCCTTTCCCCCCCCCACACACTCCATGTACAAAAAGCAAGGACCTCATGCTTTTAAGCCTTTGCTCTTTTACACATTAGAATGAGACACAACATAGTTCTAAACGCAGACTGCAAAAAAAAAGATGCTTGTATTTTTGTGCTGCACACTCTGCCAACAGAAGCGTAGCATCTTCAAGGCACAAATGACGAAACGGATTACCCATCGTTGCAAAAGTTGCGCACTGATGGAGCAACCTGCCAGGGCAAACTCCATTGTAGGGTCTCAGCTGTACAAATGGAAGCAAAATGGTGATTACTGTTCGAGTGGAGCTTGTGGGTGTGAAGGTGAAGGGTTGATGTTGCGGGTGTTTTCGGTTTCGATCTTGTGCAGCTAGATGTGAGGTGGTCTTAATTGGGGGGGGGGGGGGGGTAGCAGGATTGTAGCAGAATTGGCTTGCATGCAAAATTCTGTCGCAAAAGTCCCGAGTCACTAGCCGCACGTTTTGAAAACCTCGAATTCAGTTACCCCATCCGAGATTCCACGTCTGCGAAAAGCCCCGTCCTTACTGCGTCCAACCCATAGTTCTCTTTGCGCTCCAACCAGTAATCTTCCATGTCTTATCCCCATACGTTGCAGGTCTACAAAGGGTCTTTTCAGTGAAAGCAACCAAATAGGGTTAACTGCATATATCTGCATTACCAGCAATGCACTCGCCCGTCATAGAGGAAGCTCAAACACAGAATTACGGCTTATTCACACAATGCATCTTTTCAACGCGCCACAATTTAGCGCAGCCGAGATTTTGCAAAATCGGCCTCTTCACGTGTCGAATTTGACGCGCGAAAACTGTGACGTATTGACTCACGAGACTTTCGCCAAACCTTGTCATCTGCAATAAGAATATCAAGCATTTCGCATCAAAATTATATGAAAGCATTTCGCATCAAAATTATATGAAATATGCAGTGTGAAGAGGCAGTCTGCTTCATTATTACCACTCCATCAACTTCCGTCAGATTCTGCTCACCTGGTTTACTAGGCTTGCCAAACCCGGGAAAGACCGTGGACAGGCGGATGATCTCGAAGCATTGCGCACATTTTTACCCAGCTGAACAAAAGTTATCCCCAGTCATCATGTTTATATGGAGTGCTTGCACTCGCCGTGACTGTTGATGGACCTGCACCATGCCAGCAATGCACCAACCCCGCCGTACACACCGCTTCTCTGCTTGGCGCTCGCCATCATGTTTGCTTTTCTCTTTTCGGCTTTGGCTCAGATACGGAATCAGCCAAAAATCACTCTTTCGAAAGCTTGCTCGGCCTCGAAGGTCAGACGTCAAAGCGAAGTCGGGCGGCCTTTGGCAGCGTCCGCATTTCTCCTTCAGGCGTTTGACATGCCTCAATGAGGTTTCAGCAAAAAATTGCTCCAGAAGCAAGGGGTACACGCAACCTTTTTGTGAGGTGCACCACTTTTTTAGTCGCGTTCACAAGGGTCATTTGTCTCCCGAAACCTAGTTTCGGGGCACAAGATTCGCCAACAAGATGCATCATGCGAATAATAGACTTTTAGACTTTATCTATCTATATCTATACATAAAGTGACCAGACGTCCCAATTTAGGCGGGACAGGTCCAGCTTTTCTGGCAGTGGTCCCGCTGTCCCATCAGCACGCTTGTGGGACAACGTTTTTTCCCGCTTCAGCTCTCCCAAACCACAAATAGATAAATTTTGCGGTTAAACGAAAGGATCGCACTAGTGAGAGGGTGCTTTCTCCGATCAAGGAACAAGATATGCTCGGCAGAGAAGATGCTGAAGGTTACTATGCCTATGACATGTGAAGAGTGCTATGGACATAGTACATGAAAATAAATACATTAATACTAAAAACAAACTCCAATCAAATGTATTAGATGTGCATGCAAATGCAAATTGCATGAAAAAGAAATGTGCCCAAAGTATACGAAACTATAGAAGGTGTGATTTGTTACCTAAATTTAAACTTTTCAAGTCTCGCAACACAATAATCCACATCCCCGTCCTCCTCCTCCCTCCCTCCCCGATATGCGTCCCACTCTAAGGCCCAAGGATTATTCGCGACTCCAGCAAACTACCGACCAACTCATGTTTACAAAACAAACCGGAGTGCCCCCCGCAGACGCCACCGGCGCCGCGCATGCGCGATGGAGTGTGGGCAAGAAGCTCGCCGTCACCCATAAACAAACCATTGGAAGGCGATGTTGTCGGCGCCGGTGTGAGTCTCCGTGCTCTTTTTCGCGTTGAAATTGTTCATTCTAAGTCTTCATAACAATGCTTCTGAATAATGTGAATAATGTGACATGCGGCGAATCATTTCACGTGGACGCCGAAGAATAGGCGCTAAAGCCTGACACGCACGATGAGATTCTAATTGCTATTTTCAGTCGCGACATCGCTCGGGCTGCAAAAGTCTTGACCATAGCCGAGATGGTCGACGTCGATGCTGAAAACCGCAAGCAGAATCGGGCATTACAAGTCGGTGATGGCCACTGGTAACAATGATCAACATCTCCTTGTATCTAATGTTTACACTGAGCCTACTTACCCCAATTAACCTTCAAACTTAAAAGACTTTTGAGGCCTGCACTTACATCTTATTGCAATTATCGGGTCCATATTTGGTCTATGGGCCGCTGCTGTTTGAACAAGCAGACAACAAAAAGCGGACAAGTGTGAAAGAGCAGACGAAAGTTCGAACGATCAGGAGGCCGTTTGAACTTGAAGACGCAGTGAACCCACGGGCGGTCGGGACAACTTGGAGGTTTTCCCTCGTTCATGTTAGAACAAAACAAATAAATCTGATGGCCACAAGCATCCCTGAATTCAACCCAAAGTGTTTCCCACACAAGCAATCGTAGTTCGACACCGTCTGGTTTGCCCTGTTCACAAGTACTATCCATGTTCTCAGACAAATGGAGAAGGCAGAAAACACATAAAAAATTATCTTCAAACCTTTTTCGACTCTTTTGGTACAGCCCCGGTTGCGGCGTTTTGATGAGAAGGCAGGCTTTTGTCTGGTATCTCCTAAAAGGAAACAGGAATGAATGTCTCGCACGGTGACTTCCACCCACCACCCCAGACCGGAAGTGCGCTTGACGCGCCTCCACCGCGGCGTGATGTAACGGAGTTGAGTTTGTGCATAGGAGGCATGCTGGTCAGGCAAAATGGCAGACGAAAAGAGGTTGTTTTTGTCGTTCAGCATGCATACAATTATAAATATCTTGCACTGCAGCGTAAAATTGGTTATTACATATGAAAGCAAAGCGATTTTTCGACGGTACAAATCATTTTTTAGTCAGTGCGTAGGAATGACATGGTGGAAGTGTCAAAATAATTATTGGAAACAATGTTTGTTTCTTTGCTGCCTACGAGAATCAGGCAGTGATAGCAGACGACGGAGTCGAAACGACCTCCTGTCATGAGTTTCTCGGCGTTGCCGCTACGCGGCGTCGATTTCGCTGGAGTCGCCAGTAGTTACTCTACGGATACAACAAATCTTTTAATGGAACTGGTGTTTGGTGCTGTGATAAGTATGGCACCATGAGCTGCAGGTTAAGTCTTGAAAGAACCCATTTCGTCGGAACTGTACATCCGCACGTGCTTCAAAGGCGACGAAGGCCTTGGTTGAATGCTTATTGATAAAAGCTGTTGCTTTAATGTTTTGCCAGTTACACCCAATTTATGTTCATCTTCCCTTTTGAGTAAAGCTATATGCACTACGTCGTGCACCTAGACTGGAAATGGCTATACATTTTGATGCATCATAGCTTGCTGGCACCAGTCTCGGGTAGTTTAAAGAAATGGTAATACTACACCAGCTCGCCTGCACTCTCACTGTTATTTCGGAGTCCCATACCATTTAGTTTAGCAAAGTTTCATCGACAACATTCTTTTTTTTTTTTTTCAGTGTTAATCGCAAAAAAAGAAATGTCGTAAATATCGCCAAATGCTAAACAAAAACAAATGTTCTAGAAAAAAAAAAAAAGTATGCCCACGTTGGGTTTTGAACCGGGTCCGCTGCGCACGAAGCAGACACCTGACCACTAAGCTACGCCACCGCTTTGGAAGCTCGTTGCAACCATTCGTTTTATAGGAGTTTCGCGTCGTGCACATAGCCATTTCTTGTCAAGATGCACGACGAAGTGCGTATATCTTTACTCTTCCCTTTTAACGTCGCAAGACGTGAATGAGTATAACGCACGACTGAAGAACGGAAAGCTTTACCCAGTTATTCCTCGAGTCCCAGGCACGTCATGATTACGTTACACAAGATCGCATGCGTACTTACCGGCTTTTACTTAAAAAGCAGACTGCACCGCCGTCACGTTGAAAACCCGGCCACCTGACACGGGGGATTCAGACGGGGATTTTGACATCGGGTGCTTTCGCGCACAACCCTTGACGGGGAACCTGGGCATCGGAATCACGTCACCGATGGGAAGCAATGAATAAACGAAAGCACGTATCGACCGTGTTGGATCTGACGCACACGAGGAATTTCTAGCTGGACTGACCACTGAGCCGACTGAGCTGTGAAAACACGCAACGAGAAGCAAAAATACACGACACTTGACGCGCCATTTGCACGAAACCCGAGATGGTTGCAGCAAGACTGTCCCTGGTTTCTAGGTAGCAGCGCGACATGCAAAAGGACAAATCTTGGGATGTGGTCGCATGCTTACCTCGTGCTGCGTCCTGCCGCATGTTCACCTAACAAAGTCAACGAAATAACCCGCCGCACAATAACACGAAAGGGCGGCCATATTTACTGATGTTTACTCGGATGAGAATTCGGAAAACGTTAAAAAGCAAACCAAGTACAGTTGCAATTAAAAACATAAACTGTACAAAAATATATTACTGTTATGTTTTTGTAAACGTTCGCGATTTTGATTGCGAACTGTATTGCATAATATCGAAATATTGTTAAAAATGCAGCATCGAAAGTCGTGCGGGCAACGCTGACAATCTGTTGTTTTGGTTTCGTTTCTAATACGAAACCAAAGCGTCTTGACGCGTCGCCGAGTTCTCGTTCTTCGCCCAAATGTAGCGTTTCTGATCCGAACCAGAACCGTTGTCTTAGTGGAGAGTTATAAGTAATTTTTAGAAATTTTAAATGGGAAGCTGGTGGCTGACGGAGCTCTAAGATAGTGCGAGGCTCGCCAACGTTGACACTCGCGGAGTGTCGCACGGAGAACTCGCCTTGAACGCCTTGAACCTTGCCTGCCTTGCCCTCGAACGAACTTTCCAAATGCACCGAGTGCAGAAGACTGATGCTGCCGCCATCTATGTTGTAGAAAGAGCACCGACCTCGAACCGAAACTAGCGCCTTTCTGGTCGACGTGATGGGTGGGAATGCGAGAGTGCAGCCGCTACGAACGTTTATCTATAAACATTGGTACCTACAACCTGTAGTTTTTTGTTTTGTTTTGTTTTTAGCGATGATTTTAAGCATTTTGGATGTTGTAGAGATCTTTACAGATAGCATAAATTTCCGCTACCAACTGACTACAAAAGAGCTGGGGTTTACACTGGAGAAAATTGATGATGCTGTCCGCGCAGAAGCTCTTTTTTTTTGTGCGTGTGTGTGTGTGTGTGTGTGTGTGTGTGTGTGTGTGTGTGTGTGTGTGTGTGTGCCTGCGGATACATCTTCCGCAGAGGGGTTCTAAGGCTAAAGGCACGCGTGCCTGACAAGGCCTTAACCCCCTCTTGGTATGCAGCGAGCATCAACATGCATATACAATACATCATACATATAATACATCAAGCACATATAATACATCATACATTAAATTAATATAAGTTCAATAGCCAAATCTTAATACTGCCAAATATTCAGTTTTATAGCCGTTTGTGCACGGCATTATGCGTTAACCACTGAATTAGGGCACTGCTTAAAACTAGTCGGTTGTAATTAGTGGCGTCACTAGGGTCAGTGGCACGCAAGGAAATGGCCCGCGGCGGCACCCAATTCCCGCTCGTTGCCCAACCCCCTCTCCGCCACCCCCCGGTCTCGTGGCCCGCCGCAACACCTCCCTGGAGTGCTGCACCCGGGGCGGGTCCACCCCCCGCACCCCCCTCGTGACGCCGCTGGTTGCAATAGGGAGTTTTCGTAGATCGTTTTCGCCGTCCCGCAAGGCCCTCCGCGACCCGCTACGATAGCGGGAACTCCACAGTCAAGGCTATCGGCGCGCAGGCGCAGTAGCAACTTCTCCGTTGCGGAACGCTTAGCGGAGGGGGCAGCGCGGTCTACGAAAACTCCCTATTATCTAGCAAAAGTTTCGTGGGACTTTCGATTTCGATCGTCGTTACAGGTGAATCAGATTTTAGCCTTGGTGAGGGCGTCGAGAGCGAGAGCTTTCTCAAACAAAATACGAAGGGGCAAGATAGCTGACGTAGGTAAGTGGTAACATGACGATGTTGCCCAAGCTTCGGGTAAAGTCACTATGTTTAGCTTTCTCGGATGCTTATTGGGCAGAAGACAGGTTTCTGCTGGGGAATCTTTGTCGACAAATGGTGAATTTTTCCACCGCACACGGTCGTTGATAAAGATCTGGGGGCCACTGATGCGTTTGTTCTGAGCATTTCTTCACACACTGGCTGGTATATTTCAGAGTCTGTACGGCAACAGAGCGACTAAAAACTTGTAAATAAAGCACGGGTTGTCAATTGTTTCCTTTACGAAATAACAGACACTCACAATTTAAACTCGCGTTTGATTGCGTTGCCCCCGGGACACGATTTCTATAATAAAACCTACTTTTTTTTTTTTTCGGTTCCCCTGTACGAACATCGTAGCAGACGACCCCTTGACGTCTGCTCTCGCTCCTCGCCTGAGCGGGGCATGACGGGATTGCATTTTGGAGCACGCTCGCAATGGGCGAGCCCGTGCCTAGATCTGGGGAGAACGCCAGCGTAGGGAAAACCGCTCGTAGGGAATCCGTTCGGGTGGTGGTGATGATGATGATAATTATGTCATATAACACCCGAGACTGTGGTCGAAGAACTTGGAAACTTTTTAGTAGAAGGATCGGACACAAAAAGGGACGTCTCAAACCCAGCTAACTGGCTTATTTCTGGACCATCCTATATCATGATAGCTTCACGAATTTTTACTTCGGCAACTGTAGTCTGATACGTCTACTCAACGACTAAGACATCACGGGGGTTCAAAGGTCCTGATGACGACTGAGCCGCCATCTTGAATTGTCGTCACTTCCAGTATGGGCGAAAACATTACTTTGCCCTCACCACGCCTGTAGAAGACATTTAGGATATAAGCCTAACCGTCACACAGTATCGTTTTGGCTCCACTCTATTTTTTTACTGGTTACAGGTTGAAACGTTTTACTTTTTTTTCGTCGCCCATACTGGAAGTGACGACAATTCAAGATGGCGGCGCCCCTGTGGAAAATGTCTATATCGCGCTTTTAAAATCGGAAGGCGTCAAAAATAGTCAACGCAAGAAGGCTATCTGTATTTATTGAAAGTATCATTTTTATTCATAATATATAAAAAAAAACAATTGATGTTGATTATGTGAGGAAACTCGTGGAGGAAAGACAACGAACGTTTAACTTGTATTTTATCTAAGGCTAAAAATATGGGCACGTCAACTTCAGGCGATTTGTTTGTTCATAATATCACACATACATGTGTATGAGGTTCTCAATCTTTTTTTGCAGTGTAAACATTCGTTTCGTCGGTTTACTTGTGAAGTTTAAGAAATTTATACCATGCTCGCTCCCATTTCGACAGTCATTTAAGTGATTTATTAATTATCTTTAGATAACCAGATCAATTTACTCAATTTATTTTAACACAAAGGTTGGGACTTCCCGTGTAACTGCCACACACAACTTAACAGTAGCGAGTTTTAGAATCGCGTGAACAAAAAAAATAACGTCGTTTCTATTTCGAAATCCAAACGCAAAAGCGGTGCGGCGCATGCGCAATAACAACAACGTTTTTTTTTTTTTTTTTTTTTTTTTGCGTGCGTTGTTTGTTAATATCTGGGGTTCGCAACATTTAGCGCCGGGAAAAACAGCGTCTGCATAACAATCACCCGAGTCCAGGACTGTCGATGGTTGATAGAGGTTTAATTTTGGTGGCTGGCGACGCCGAAATTTACAAAGCGAATCTGCTCAAACAAGTAAATGTTTGTTCACACAGACCCGTGAAGTGGTGCCTAGCGCTAAAATTCAGCCAAACTTTCCGAGGTGTTTCTCCTGCGCCCTTTAATTTTATTTCGCCAATTTTACGGATGACAAATGTCAGATTTAATTTGACGGGTCAGTCACTTACATAATGTCTTGAGTAAGCAAATGTTCACATAAGAATAATTTATTTTTAGGGCAAATATCGCGAAATGCTGCTTATGAGTGCTTTAGGAGGGCTGATAATCTAAGGAATTTACTACTCGGCCTGTCAAGATATCCTCGAATACTGAATTAAAAAAAAAAAAAAGAGGCCGAGATGATACTACTTGTTTATATAAATTATCTACGTCATTACACTATACTTTTCTAGTCCGCGAAGTTCACTAAAGGTTGGGTTCCCACGAAAACCAAAGAGTGAGTTGTAAACTCGCGAGTTCATCTGTTCTGTCCGATGCAGCACATTGCTAATCAAGGTGTCGATATGCTTCTTTACATTCCCGTGTTGGTACCTTCATTAGTTGTATTTTCTGGAAGCTAGTGTCATCAGGTACGGCCGTAGACGATTGTAATCTTCCAGAGTTGGGCAGTATTGCGATACAAATGTATCGCGATAGTATTTCAGAAATACATTTCGTATCTGTATTTCTGTATCGCGATACATATTTTTTGCCAGTATCTGTATTCCTGTACCGGAATACATTTGGAATGCTCCTTTGTGTTACAATACAATCAGGGTGAAATGTATTTCGTTACATTTCCTGAGAAATACTCCCTCCCCCCCCCCCCCCCCCCAGAGAGACAATCCAACGCTTTTTTTTTTTACTTCTGGGCACCAGGGCCAAGGAGGCGCTGGGGAATTGTTACCATACTGACCAAGGTTCCTTCCGATTTTCCAAACTATTTTCCTATGCGTCCTCTTCTCATTTCTGAGAAGTGTTGCGTAGTCGGGGACTCGAACTAGGTGGCGTGCCAGGAGTGGAGTCAGAGCATCTTCTGCCGCAGATCCTTAGGTAGGAATTTCTTGAGTTATTATTTGCTGACATCCAATGCCCGCTGCTAACCGTCTCTCTTGCCTTAGCGTGCGCAGTACACCTGGCCGGCAAAGCTGAGTCACAGTCTGTTGCAGCAAGAGCCTGGCGGTGGTTGACTTGAAATAGTAGGATGACTCACACAGTGAAGTTCAACACATATTCGAAGGCGCCTGCGGCTGCCCCCGTAATATTGCACGGCTTAAGGGTACGTCATCAGCCGACGTGAAAGTAACCTGCTGCTCTGGGGATCCGAAACCCAGGAAGGAAGTCAGACGTGGCCTCGCTGTGCCGACCCAGACTTCGTACACCTGCGACTCGTCTCGAGCTCGCTATTTCTCGGAGAGCTCGCACTTGTGCCGGCAATATCAGGTCGCAATCCACGAAGTCTATATGGAGTATGCAAGACCAAACTTGAGAACTACAATCCATGCGTCGGTGGCAGAGGGCCGACAGGAGAGACCTTTACAACAGGAATGCCACCGTATCGTTTTTTCAACCGTAAGAGAAGATAAGACAGGTGTTCCAGGTCGCTTGGGGTAGTCCACTATTCTCGAAAAATCCAAACGACACTGCCTGCTGGATCTCTTCAACGAGGTAACCTACAACGAAAGTATGTATTGTCCTTTCATACAGCAGCGTGCTAAAGTTTCATGTTCAAGGCCACACCTACAGATAAAGAATGCCAGTTCATTCCCCCGTGACGTCATGTGATAAATATTGACAGGGGCGTCCTTAGTGAAGAGGCGCGTAGTGATTTAGGATGACATATAATTTACTTAGAGGTCGAAGTCTCTTCGGATCCCTCATCAGACAGACAGGATGTCAGAGAAGAGACCACGGTCAGTCCTTGATGGAACGTTTTTTTGAGCCCACTGAAGACTCCTCGTCGTCCGAAATCACTACCTTCAAGGCAAAGTGCCAAGCCTACGGTAAAGTAATTTCGGGATCAAAAACTTCAACCTCCAACTTCAAGCTTCATCTCATTTGGCATCTCAAACAAATTTTAAAAATGTATTGCAGTATCAGTATTTCTGTATTTGTATTTCTGCCCTCCCTAAAACGTATTCCTGTATTTGTATTTCCAAATACTTTTTGCCTCTTTTTAAAATGTATTTCCGATACGTATCGCGATACACTTTTACCAATATATCTCAGTATCAGTATTTTAGCTACTATTTTAATGTATCCCAGTATTTGTATTTCCAAATACATTTTTGAGTATTCCTGCCCAACCCTGAGTCAGAAGCACTTCCATTGTATATATCTTGCTTTGAATTTGCCTGTGTTCATTAAGTTTTAGCTCGGTTACAGACGTAAACTGAACAAAATTCTTTCAGGCGTGTATAACTAGAAATATAACTAGAACGGCGCGCCGCTGGTCGTTCAAGTGAGTTTCTTTTTATTTATCTTATTTTATTTATACATATATACGGGTATAAATAAAGAACACAACGACGACGACGTTGAGAGGATGACACACCGGGCGACGGCGTGTAGTATTCTGAGTTGAGCGGTCGTACGGCTTGAATTCTGAACCAGAGAAGCGCGTGCCCCACATGCAGTGTCGCGTGCTCAGCTCGTGCATGCTAGTGTCGCTTTGGAACAGTTGACCCTGGGATTTGGAATAAACAAGTCGACAGTCACCGGTGTCCTTCCCCGCCCTCGGCGGGGCCCGCGAGGACGCGGGCCCCCGCCGCTACCGGGTCGCCTTCGCGGATGAGCCCGACGTCTACTCCCCGACCACGACGACGGCTGAAGCAGCGGCTGCCACCCCTTTCCCGACTTTAACAAGGCAAAACATCGCCACCACCGGCATTCAAGGCCATCCACGTAGCCTTGCGCCGGTACCCAACAGCACCTCTCGGACAACTACCTCGGACCAAAATCGGCCACCCCCGAAAATACAAAACGGCGGTGCCTCAATCTGAGACCTGGTTCCTCGGAAGCGGCAGCTTCTACTTTGATTGGGCTACCTCCTTGGAGCCTGATGCTTCGACCCCAGTGGACCCCAGTGAGCAACAGCGCCATCATGTTCCTGGGGCTCCTTCATGCAATTAATCTAACGGCGTGCCAGATCCCCATGGCTCGCTGCCGACCCGCCCAACCCACCTCCACGAAATCTGAACTTCTTCGAATTGGACTGCCATCCTCCCCAATACCAACAATCTATGTCGTCGTCATCATGCATGATTATTGTCGCGCGCGCAGCTGGCCAAGTAGGCAGCGCGCTCGTGGCCTAACGGTTATCGCATTCTGCATCTGGCGTTCGTACCGCTCGGACGCAGAATGGCTGGCTCCCACGGAGCAGTGATAACGGCCAACTCGGGCCGCGGTTTATCTGTTCTTTCTTCGACGGACGATTATCGTGTTGTTCTCCCACCCCTGCCAGCAGGAATTTTTGCTGTGAACACCGTCTTCCTTCATTGCGACGTGACCGGTCGCCCTTACCGGGTAGACCACTTCAGGGCCGAACTGGAACGCCTTGGCGTGATGAAGGAGATAGCGGCGATTGGTGCCTACCAAATGAACCACCTGTGGATGCTGACACTTCACACCGCAAGAGCCAAACAGAGGTTAGTGGATGCACGAGAACTCTCTGTGAAAGAAAAGAAGTGCTTAGTGCTTGACCCGGACAACTCCGAAGTCCGGTTAAAAGTGCACTGGGTGCCATTCCACGTTCCGGACGAGGCTCTTTTCCGAGCTTTTGAGCGGTACGGGAAGGTTCAGGAGGTCACTCGCGAAACCTGGAGGACGGAAGGCTTTCAGGGCATACAGTCGTCCACGAGGATGGTGCGCCTTAGCCTGAAGCAGGGCGTCACCATTGATAGCCTGCCTCACCAGCTCAAAGTCTGCGGCGGAGGTGTCCTGGTCGTGGTTCCCGGACGCGCACCCCTGTGTTTGCGGTGCAAATCGAGAAGACACATCCGGAAGGATTGCAGGGCACCCTGGTGTCAGCAGTGCCGCAGGGTTGGGCATGCACCTGAAGACTGCGTGCGTACGTACGCCACCGTCACCGGGGATCGTTCAACGGATGATGTGCAAGACCTCGAGATGGACGAGGAGGAAGCAGAGGATACGGCTCGGAGCGAATCTCAGCGACCACCGCCCGCTCCACCAACGAACAAACAGGAGGATTCCGGAACGTCAAGTTCTGCTACCGGTCCCCCCGAGTCCAACGCTGAGCCAGAACCCAAAGCTCAAGGGACAGGTATCCTCAGTGAACCAGTTGGAACACCTGTCAAATTGACTGAACAAGCCGCAGAGACCTCCGACACTCCGCTGAGCAAGGAGCGTCAAGAAGAAACTGAGATCGACACCGACGACGCACCTCTGACTGACGACTTCCCAGCCTTGCAAACCCTCGACCCGTTCTCTCTCAGCCCCTCTCCGGACAGGCCACACAAGGTAGAACAAAAGTGGAAGGGTGGTTTGACCAAGAAAGGACGCCTCAACCCAATGCCTCGTATCCCACCTGAAGACCGCCGGCGACAAGACCCAGCGTAGACAGTGACGCCGCCGAAAATCCGAGACGCCAAGAAGCGTATGCAAAGCGGTGATCTTTTTTTTATTCATTTTTCCGCAGTTTATCTCCTCACATCACGCCCCTCAAAATTAAGCAACTTAAGATCGCCACGTTTAACTCGGTCAGTTTAATTTCTAGAATAAGAAAACAGTGGCTTCTAAATTTGCTTTTGAAAGAAAATGTCGATATAATTTGTCTTCAGGAAACCAAACTTTCTTCCGAAACACATGTGAATGACATGAATTTTTTTTTTCGAAAAATATTATCACTCTTTTCACTCAAGGGCGGTCGGGCACAGTGGCGGCAGTGGAATTTTGATAAGAAAAGACAGAGGATTTGTGATCTACCCTGAATGGGAAACAGATAGGAACGGCCGGGTTTGCTCGGTGGAAGTGATTAGATATCAGGAGTCGGTAAAAATAATATCAGTACACGCCCCCTGCGACGCGGCCGACCGCAAGGCTTTCTTTGCCAACCTCCGGAAGTATCTTGACAGTCCTGTAAAGACGATTATCGCAGGAGATTTTAACTGTGTTTTAAACACGCAGGATTGCTCACGCAACTTGCAAACAGACTCCAGCCGGTCAGAACTTGATAAACTACTGCGAGACTTTGACCTCGTGGATGCGATCGAAGCGTCTCAGGGATCACGTCCTAGCTACACTCATTGGCAAGGCTGCTGCCACGCCCGGCTAGATCGCGTTTATATGTTGAGCGAAGTCATCAGGGCAGTCACCGCGTACCAGGTGTCTCCGGTGGCCTTCTCTGACCACGCAATGGTTGCGCTGCGGGTAGGAAAGGTGAACAAAACCACAACAAAACCACTCTGCTGGAGCTCTTGGAAGCTTAATGAGAGTCTCCTCGACGACGAGGCCCTCTGTTCTCAGATAAAAAACACTATATCGGAAGCAACACAGAAGGGGGATGTTGATGCTGTAGCATGGGAAGAAATCAAAGAAAAGATTAAGCTACTCTGTTATGACCACAGCAAAGAAAAGGCCAAAAGGCGCGGGAAACAAAGAATGCATTACTACAAGCCTTGCAAACTTTAATCGCCGAAGAAAACAAAACCCCGGGCGTTTTCACCGATGATATCCGTGCCTGCAAGGCGCAATTGCTTGGTCTTATGGAGAGTGAATACAGAGGAGCAATGGTTCGCAGCAGGCTCAGAGCGTTAGAACAGGAAGAAGACCCCTGTAAAATTTTTAAAACAAAGGAAAGAATGCGAGCTCAGCACAACAGAATAGACTCCCTTCAGGCCGGTGACCAAGTTTTAACAGAACAGAAAGATATGGAAGAGGAACTCGTGAGAGAGTTCCGAGAACTATTCACCAGCAAAGACGAAGGGATCAACAGGGCGCTAAATGAATGGGTGAATGCGCTCCCCAAAATTCCTATAAGTATTCAGAAACGCATGAACAAAACAATCACTAAATCTGAGATTGCTAAAGCAATAAAAGAACTACCACCACGGAAATCCCCTGGAGTAGATGGTTTAGGATCAGCGTTCTATAAAAAGTTCGCCGACGTTCTTGTTCCCGTATTATATTACGCCTTTGCTGACATTCTCCGGAGGGACCTACTACCACCCTCTATGCGACAGGCACTAACTGTGCTAATTCCAAAAAAAAGCACGGGCTCTAGCGTCTTAACATCAGATAGATTAAGGCCTATCAGCCTTCTAACGACAGATTATAAGCTGCTGGCCAGGATACTGGCAAAACGATTGGAGATGGGCCTTAAGTTCGTAGTGGGCGACCATCAGACCTACGGGTTCAAGGGGAGATCTATTACCTCTAACGTTCACACGCTCCGGGTTCTTTCCGAAACAGCTGAAACAACCGGACTCTCCGCAGCAGTTCTGCAGATTGACCTCAGTAAAGCTTTTGACCGGGTATCGCATGCCTTTCTATTCAATATGCTGGAAGCGTGTGGTGTTGGCAAAAGAATCGCGAAATATATTAAACTATGTTACAAAGATATATCGACACGATTACTGGTTAATGGGAGCGTAACAGAAAAAATCTCAGTTCAGGGCTCGGTCAGGCAAGGCTGCCCCCTCTCGCCTATACTGTTCTCGCTATATTTGGAGCCTGTCTGTAGAAGAATTATAAGCGACACCAGGATTCAGGGCGTCCCCCTTGCCAGGAATGCCACGAAGATACTAGCATATGCCGATGATGTCACTGTTGTTGCCGCCACCAGATTAGAAATTGTTCTTGCGGTCCAGCACTTTGCTGATTTCTGCGAAGTATCCGGTGCCCAAATGAACCACGCTAAGTCCACAGGTGCATGGGCATGGCTCGGAGACTGGGACGTGAAACCACAGCGCTTTATTAATATTGATTGGAGCTCTACTCTTACGAATTATCTTGGGGTCAGCTTGGACCCCTATTCGCTTAGTAGTGGTAAAGGGGGCATTCACCTCAACAGTTTGAGGGCAAAAGTGCAAGACTGGCGTGGTCGGAACCTTTCCATTCTAAATCGTGCCTTCGTATGCAACTCAGTATTCTTCTCCACTGTATGGTATGCTGCTCAACTTGTGCCATGTCACGCAAGCGAAATCCATAAAATGCACCGCTTTTGCGCAACCTTCATTTGGAATTCCAGCTTTGAGCGGATGAGGCGCACTAACATTTTTGTTAACCAAGCCAAAGGAGGATTTGGTGTTGCAAACCTAGAAATTAAACTCAAAGTTCAGAGGTTTTTATTTTTCCGCGACCAGAGGAACTCTGTTATTGTGCAGTCATTTGTTAAACTTGGCGGCCGGCTGTTAGCACCATGGCTCGTTGTAACCCAGGAAGGAGCTACGTCAGCGGCTATACTGAGGTTTTATAAAGAAATCGCTGCTGCCATCAAATTTTTCGAAGCACGTTTTTCTCGGCAGTATCTTAGCAAGGTGAAAAGAAAAACCCTGTATTGGGATACAGTCGACACGGTCTTTCCTCCGCCGCTCTATCGCTCCTTTCTTGGAACTGATGTAGAATCCACGGTTTTCAAGCGCCTCCGCAGCTACCCCGTTCGCAAAGCCGCAATCGACTTCTTTATTTCTTTTCACACCGAAGTGCTGCCAGTAAAGACGTGGCAGGAAAAGAAAGGCTTTTTTGTTCCGTGGAATTTGAACTGTGTGCTGTGTCCCACACCGGAAACTCTACAGCATGTTTTTCTTTTTTGCCCGAACGCGGAGTTATTCTGGGCGGAACTACGCTGTAGATTACAGGTTGAATTGTACATGGATTGGCGCAGCGCAAAGCTCCTTGAGTTTGGCACAGGCCCTGACAGCAAATGTCTGGAGGTATTGGCATTGCTTGGACTGCACGCAATATGGAAGTCCCGCACAGATCACCTCCTGGTTCTCGAAGAAGGCAAACCAGCATGGCGTCACTTTGAAGAAGGCTTCATGATTGCGAGTAGCCTCATTGCTGAGGTGGGAAACCCCGAAATGGCTGGCTGGGCTGAATTGGAAGGGCGATTTAAAATGCCAAAAACGCCTCGAAATCGGAGGAGATAAGTGCGGAACTTCGAAGCCACTGTATGAATGTGACTGGGTACACGAACCAGTGTTGTTTAAATGACCACATCGTGCGCTGTCTTTGCCCAAGTGTATTTTAACCATGTAAATAACCCTTGTTTTACATAAACAATAAAAAAGCCAAGTCGGCAAAAAAAAAAAAGCCTAACGGTTATCGCGCTTGCCTTCCATGCAGAAGGCCAGGGTTCGATTCCTGGCCGCAGCTACACATTTTTGTTGACACTGTAATGTGATGTTCTGGTGAAATCAGAACCGTTTTGCTGATTCGAGGTTAGAATGTTCTACGCGCCGAACCTTCTACGCCGAACGATCCAGAAACCCACGAGGGTACATAAGAGATTCCGCAAGGCGAGCGGGAGTCAGTTTCGCCCCAGCGTTCGACTCTGCTGCAACGCCGACTCGACGCCCGCGACACTCTGTTATTATCTTTTGTACCCTTTTATTTGTGGCACAAGTTCGCCACATTAACCGTTTATTTCTTCCTGTTTATTTTTTGTTTTTTTGGTCACCACCCGTGACATTTTTGGTGGAGGTGCGGGGTAGACCATTTTATGCCCGTTAATCGTACCCCTCCAAGGACATCCCGGCCAAGCGACGTGCTCAGCCCCGGAAGGCTACCCTTCACCGAAGATGCCGAAGTCCGAAGAAGCCGTCGTATCAGAGGTCAGTCCCCTGAAGTGGGTCTGCTGCCGGACAAGCCGAGGCCCAAGAAGACGTTGATGGCCAACCAGTCTCAGACACCGGCCGCTCCTGCCGTCATCTACCTGCCCGTCACACCCCGGACTCCGAAGCCTTTCCACGGGGACGCCCACGAGGAAATCGAGAACTGGCTGCAACACTATGAACGTGTGGCCCGTCATAACGGGTGGACACCTGAAAAGTGCTTGCAGAACATTTACTTCCCGCTGGAAGGTACTGCAAGGTACTGGATGGAGAACCACGAGGCTTCTTTAACTTCGTGGGAGGTGTGCAAGCAAGAGCTAATGAAGACGTTTACCAGCCAACACCGACGCGAGAGGGCCGAAGACATCCTTCGAACAAGGGCCCAAGGTCCGAATGAAAGCATCACCAGCTTCGTCGAGGATATTCTTCGCCTGAGCGCCTGCGCCGATCCTCAGGCTACAGAGGAGAAGAAGCTGCGACACCTGATGAGGGGAGTGAAATGCGAGATATTCGGAGGTCTCATTCGCAATCCTCCGACAACTGTTGACGGGTTCGTCACGGAGTCGACGAATATGGAGCGTGCTCTACTAGCACGCGCCAGACATTACGAGCGACACCCTGGCGTGACTACTCTGGCGACATCCGGATACGACCTTGGTACCGACCTCCCAGGCACCCGTGTGAAGTCGTTCGGGAAGAAATCCGCAAGATGCTCCCCGCTACGGATCGCCCGTCCTCCCTGTCGCTCGCCGTGGTCGTGCGAGAGGAAGTTCACCGGGCATTTCAACCTGAGGTTCCGATCAACACGACGACGCCAGAGGAGCCGACTTTGAGCTACGCCGCCATGGCCTGACGACCGCCGCAAGCTAACCGCCAGGCCACGGCGCCACCCCGACGAGACCCTCCGATGCCACAGTATCCTCGACGCCATGAAGGACAAGTCCAGGACGTCCGTCCGGAGCAACCCTCGTCGAGGAAGACCGACGTGTGGCGAACGGCCGACCGATGCCCGCTCTGCTACCACTGCGGGGAAGCCGACCATGTGTACCGCCGATGCCCATACCGACGACTCGGGCTGCGCGGATTCCACCCAAACGACCCGCGCCCCCGGTATGGTGAACGCCCTCGGGAGATCGACGAGTACCTGCGACGACCCCAGTCCCCCGAGCCTGCGTCCCGCCGGCGAAGCTGGACGTCGCGTCGCCGCGACGTCCAGCTTCGCCGATGCACCGATCTCGACGTGAAAGCCTGTCGCCCCTCGCTCCTCGCCGGGGAAACTAGGCGCGGCAACCCCTGGAGGTGGAGTTGCCGAAGACGACCGACGTAAAGAGCCTCCGAAAACGACGGAGCGCTCCCACTTTCCCAACGCCACGCATCGCAACGACGCTCCTGCACCGGTGTCCAACAACCTGAACGTTGTGATCGACGGCCTCGACGCATCGGCACTCGTGGACACCGGAGCAGACTACTCAGTCTTGAGTGGGAGGCTCTCCCGCCGCCTTCGAAAAGTCATGACGCCGTGGGATGGACCACAGATAAGAACTGCCGGAGGACACCTCATTACACCAGTCGGGAAATGCACTGCTCGCGTCGAGATCCATGGTGAGACATGCCCTGTGAAATTCGTCGTTCTGCAAGGCTGTTCGAGGGACGTTAACCTCGGAATGTACTTTCTCTGCGAGTATGGCGCCGTCATCGACCTTGCGGCAAACCAGTTGACACTGCGAAAGCCTGTCCTGCCGCCGGTGGAGTGACAACACGACGTCAACCGCTATCTGAGTTATCGCCGACCGTGTGAACCTACCACCGCGGTCGAGTTTTTTCGTCACCGTTATAACAGACGCAGCATGCACGGTGAAAATCTTCTGGAAATCAGCGTCCAACTGCTCCTCGAAAAAGGAATTGGTGTCGCAAGAGGCGTAACGGATCTCCAAGAAGGACGTACAACTGTTCTTGCGACCAACTTTCGAGAGGTGCTGCAGCACCTAACAAAGAGTACCACCGTGGGCCACGTCGAGGAGCTTCAGGCGCCAGCCGTGGTCACCGCAATCTTTGAGGAAACCTCGTCGGCACAGCAGAAGAGCACGACGCCACCGCCGCTCGACATCGACCCCGAGCTCCCAACTCCGAAGCGCCGGCAACTGATTGATCTCCTCGCCGAATACAGTGACTGTTTTGCCACGACATCGAAAGTTCGCCAAACACCAATGGCGAAACATCGCATTATTACTGACGACGACGCACTCCCTGTCCACCAGTCGCCGTATCGAGTCTCCTTAAAGGAAGGGAAAGTGATTCAAGATCAAGTCCAGGAGATGCTCGACGACGACATCATTCAACCCTCAAGAAGTCCATGGGCGTCCCCAGTCGTCTTTGTAAAGAAGAAGGACGGAACCCTACGGTTTTGCGTGGACTATCGTCGACTGAACGCTGTGACGAAGAAGGACGTCTATCCGCTCCCCCGCATTGACGATACGTTAGACCGACTGCGCTACTCCCGATATTTTTCGTCGATGGACCTGAAGAGTGGTTACTGGCAGATCGAAGTCGACGAACGTGACCGGGAGAAAACTGCCTTCGTCATTCCCGACGGACTGTATGAATTCAAAGTGATGCCGTTTGGACTTTGTACAGCCCCAGCCACCTTCCAGCGCGTCATGGGGACCGTGCTGGCAGGTCTGAAATGGCAGAGCTGCCTCGTCTACCTGGACGATGTCGTGGTATTCTCACGAGATTTCGACGAACACCTCAGACGACTTCGAGCCGTGCTTCAAGCCATCAAGACCGCCGGCCTGTCACTCAAGCCAACAAAGTGTCGGTTTTCCTATGGGGAACTAAAGTTCCTCGGCCACGTCGTGAACAACAAAGGTGTTCTACCTGACCCCGAGAAGACCCGCGCCGTAGCTGCATTTGCGCCGCCGTCTGACAAGAAGGCGGTGAGATATCTCGGACTCTGTGCCTACTACAGGCGTTTTGTTCGAGAGTTCGCCAAGCTATCCGCGCCGCTGACACACCTCACGAAGGACGCCGTAAAGTTCGAGTGGACAGAAGAACACCAGAGGTCATTCGACGAGCTCAAACGAAGACTCCAGACGCCCCCCATTGTTGGCCATTTCGACCAGTTTTCTGAAACCGAGATCCACACCAACGCCAGTAACACCGGACTGGGTGCGGTACTCGTCCAAGTGCAGGACGGAGCAGAGCGAGTTACCTCATACGGAAGTCGTACGCTGTCTAACGTGGAGAGGAACTATTCAACGACTGAAAAGGAGTGCCTCGCTGTCGTCTGGGCAATAACAAAGTTTCGCCCATATCTGTATGGAAGTCCTTTTCGCGTGGTCACAGACCACCACTCGCTCTGCTGGTTGGCAAATCTTAAGGACCCCTCCGGACGCCTCGCCCGGTGGAGCCTACCACTGCAGGAGTTTGACATGACCGTCGTGTACAAGTCCGACCGGAAGCACAATGACGCCGACTGCCTGTCGAGGGCACCAGTCGAGGCCAGTCCTTCCTGCACCAAAGAGGACGACGATGAGTGTTTCCTCGGCGCTCTGGATGTCAACGACATGGCAGCACTCCAACGAGACGACCCTGAGTTGCGAGCGCTCATCGAGCATCTAGAGGGACAAGGAAGCGCCGTTCCCCGCGGTTTTGTACGAACATTGCCAACCTTCTCTATCCGACAAGGTGTGCTCTACAAGGAGAACTTCAGCGACAACAGCACGGCGTGGCTGTTGGTGGTCCCTTCCAGTCTTCAAGAAGAAATTTTTCAAGCCTGCCACGATGACCCGACGGCGGGACACCTTGGTTACAGCAGGACTCTTGCCAGGATACACAAAAAGTACTACTGGCCCAAGCTTGCGAAGACATGCAGTGCACCACTACACCCGATCTTGCCACGAGTGTCAACGACGGAAGAAGCCACCGACGAGACAGGCGGGACTTCTTCAGCCTATTGCGCCGCCATCTGCCCCATTCCAACAAATCGGTATGGATCTACTCGGACCTTTCTCACCGTCGACGCAAGGAAACCGATGGATCATCGTCGCAACCGATTATCTCACGCGGTACGCCGAGACAAAAGCCCTTCCATCAGGAACTGCTGTTGAAGTCGCGAAGTTTTTCATCGAGTCCATCGTCCTCCGGCACGGCGCTCCCGAAGTCCTGATCTCAGACCGTGGATCATCATTCATAGCCCAGCTGAAGCAAGAAGTCCTTCGTCTCAGCCACACCAGCCATCGTCGCACCACGGCGTACCACCCGCAGACCAACGGGCTAACGGAGAGACTCAACAAGACCATCGCTGACATGATCTCCATGTATGTCGACGTGGAGCACAAGACATGGGACGAGGTGTTGCCGTACGTCACATTTGCCTACAACATGGCCGTACAAGAGACCACCGGAGTGACACCCTTTAACTGGTGCATGGGCGCAAGGTAACGACAATGCTGGACGCTATGTTACCCACGAACCGGCTGTCCACGCAAGCGACGACGCCCAGGTGGTTTCCCAAAGGGCAGAAGAAGTCCGTCAGCTCGCCAGATTCCGGATTAAGGCTCAACAACGTGTCGACACTGGCCGCTACAACCTTAGTCGTCGGGACGTCCACTTCCAGCCCGGTCAACTTCCAGCCCGGTCCGTTACTTTGGACCCTACACAGTGCTTCGTCGACTCGGGGATCTGAACTACAAGGTGATGCCGGACGAAACACGGACTTCGTCACGCCGCCCTCCACGACCGGAAGTCGTCCACGTCGTGCAACTGAAGCCGTACTACGTTCGATAGGACTGTGGACCTTATGTGTTCCAAATGACTCTTTAGTTAACCGTTCTTTTTATTTGCTTTGTTTTCTTTTTGGGTTGCATCGGGACGATGCACTTTTTAAAGGGGGGAGTAATGCCGCGCGCGCAGCTGGCCAAGAGGGGAGCGCGCGCGTGGCCTAACGGTTATCGCGCTTGCCTTCCCGCAGAAGGCCAGGGTTCGATTCCTGGCCGCGGCTACACATTTTTGTTGACACTGTAATGTGATGTTCTGGTGAATTCGAGAACCGTCTGGCTGATTCGAGGTTAGAATGTTCTACGCGCCGTACATTCTACGCCGAACGATCCAGAAACCCACGAGGGTACATAAGGGATTCCGCAAGGCGAGCGGAGTCATTTTTGCCCCAGCGTTCGACTCTGCTGCAACGCCGGTTTCGATGCCCGCGACGCTCTGTTATTGCTTTTGTACCCTTTTATTTGTGGCACAAGTTCGCTACATTAAACGTTTATTTCTTCCTTTTTATTTTTTGTTTTTTCGGTCACCACCCGTGACAATATACTCATCACATTATCATGTTCTCTAGACGCGGCACCGCGGGCCTCCATAGTACGGGCTGCTACCTTTCCGCGGTGCCGCGGCTCTCCAGAGCTAAATAATTAAAGACTAAAAACTAAGGACTAAAGACAAAATGCTTTGCTGACCAACAGCCGGTAGCGCCTTCAAAGAAGAAACAATAGTGTTTCCTGGTTTAGAGGATACAAATTCCAAGAGTACACCATACCAGTGGCGCACATCACTGAAATAACATAGGCATTACAGAAAATAACAGATTGTCTCTTGAACGCAAAACGGCAAAATACAGATAATTGGGGAGATTTTTTATTTCTAAAAGCCAAATTGAGAAACATAAACTGAACTAATGTTTGCTGAAACTCGGGGTATATGGTGTGTGCATCGTTTCGGAAAAGTATTAAACGTAAACACCACGCAGCACATTTGGCGTTGTTTCACACCTCGAGACACTGGCTTGCACTGGCGCACCGACCGCCGGCGTAGCATAGCGCGTAGTCGAGAAATGTCTGCGTCTGATAATGATGATAGCTTATTTGCCCCCCCCCCCCTCCAAAAAAAAAAAAAAAAAAAAGAGACTTGGCGCGGATCTTTCTTCCGCCAGGGCTGGATTCGGCGCTGTAGGCGTTCTGTGATACAAATGAGCGGAGTGGAATGTATTCCACCTAGTAAAATATTTGGCCTCACGCAAACGATGAAAAGGGTGGGAGGCCGGAGAGTGCACAGGAGAGGAGGCTCAAATAGCGGTCGCGCGCTTCGAATTCTCCGTTCATCTTGCTCTAGAGTGCCTACATGTCTGACTGTCTGAGCGTGAAGGGATCCATTGTTGCCCTGAATGAGCCAGTCGTGCACTCGGTGCGTGACTTGGGCGGTAAAATGGCGTCTACGCATTAGCCAAAGCTACGCTCTCGAGCTGAGTGATACCAGATTGCGCGCGCTTCAAAATGCAAAACAAACAAAGAAAACAAAACAAAAAAACGATTGGGCGGAAAATTAGCTGAGATTTCACCACTCAAGCAAAAGCGCGCGTGTGTATGAAGGCGCTCTATCATGCTCAAAGCTGATACGACAGGTGTCGTGAGAATCGGGAACTAAAACAGCTTGTCTCAGAAAGCTGGCCATGGTGCGGAACGGTTTTCCGTATTCTCGAAGTTTCCTTCTAGCATTTCTTACTCGAGGAGATAAATCTTTGATTATGATGCAATTAAATGCATAGGTGCAAGCGAGCTGGACAAGAATGATGAAAATAATCCCTGGAGAAGGGGAACAAGAGGGACAAAGGACAAACACAAATCTCCAAGCACAGCTAGGTTTTCCATCGTAAACCGGAGACACGGACAGCTAGGTGACTGGTGCGCGACCGTAAAAATCTGCCTGGTCTGGGTATCGAAGCCGGGACCTCTCCATTACAGGTGGAGCGCTCGACCGACTGAGCTAACCAGGGGTTGGACGTCAGTAAAACAAAAAAGGTTTTATCAGCTGCCTCCAGTGTAACACCAACAAGGGTGAAGCTTGTTGGTGTTAGACTGTTCACAAGTTCGTGGTCTCTATGTTTTTCAACAAAGGTGCACGATTAAGAATTTTCTGTTTTTTTTTTTTTGAAGTTCTGAAATTTATCGAAATTCATGTGGGAGTATTCGTTGCACTTTCTTTCCACATGGTGAGGCCGTTCGATTTCTCCGGCGGAAATTTTCAGGTGGGCTTGAATGAGTCGGTTACAATCGGTTCAGTCTGACTCCAAGTCTCCTCATGAACCTCAAGGATGCCCTTGAAAATAAGATTATTTCTTCGTAAGCGATTGTGAAGTGCATCAACCTGCTCCGCAATGTAACCAATATTCAGACTAGTTGACGACGATTCACGTTGGTTGATTTTCAGGGAAGATACGTCGTTTTTCATTGCAATTATGTCGTCATGGATGCGTCCTATTTCTTCAACCTTTGATTAGTGATAAGTATTTCTTGCAGTTAAAGCTGTTACACGGTTAGATACCGACTAAAAATTTTCCGAGTTTTGGTTTCTGATAAGACTTCGTGTTTTTTAGGAGCCTGTCAAGGGAAGCCTGCATGCAGTTCTTTTATTTTTCATTTTCTCAAGGCCAGGATTCTGCTCCATATCTCCAGAAAGGATAAGTAAAGCGCATATGCAGACTATTGTCATGGTCGCTGCCGGACAGAGAGTGAAGAGGAAAAAGAGGACGGAAGGGAAGAAAAAAGAGGATGAGGGGCTCGTGAGAGAGGGTGGCACGCAGGGCTCGGGACAGTCGAAGTAGAATCGCAGACCATCCGGGTCGAGCACCATCGACCTCCGTCGGGGTGCCCAGACCCCGAGAGATACGATTGGGCTGCTTCCAAGCGCTCGAGGCGCCGGCCCGTACGAGGTCGAATCAGCTGCGCGGAAAGCTACCGGCGACAACAAAGGGAACCCTCAAGCCCCGGACTCCGTCCGACTCGCTGACCACCCGGCTACTTAAGTGACTGACTGCTGGACCCGAACGACTGACCGACTGCACTCCGACACTCTGACCAACCGACCACCTCACTGTCTGCCCGACTGCCTACTCCCTCAACCAATCAACGACGTGCGCGTTAAGTAAAACTTTTGTGCACTAATAACTCTAACGTAATTAGCATTGTACATATTTTTTTTATTCAATCTTCTTTTGTTGCCCAGTGAAAGCTTTAATAACGCATCCAAATTGTCTCCGTGTGATTACTTGACACCTCTCAATCACAACCGACATGACACTATACAAACACACTCCGGGCTCTCGGGAGGGCCAGATCCAGTCTAGCTAACAACTCGTGTCGCTTTCCCTTCCTGGGGGCGTGGGACCGAAAGAAGCGCCCGATACATGCCCGGTAAAAAGAGATAGAAGCGCCCATATTCGTAAATAAATATAAGCGACAAAAAGAACACTCTGGGATTTGCGCCCGAACTGTTGCGATACAAAGAAAGATCCGTGGTATTCTTACCTGGAAAACCAAGCAGAGTCAGTAAGCTTTCCGGCAAGTAAACGGCCGCAAATCCCGAGGGTCCGAAAATGTATGCTGCCACATCTATATCGCTGATGAAGCCCGGAGGCGGCGTCCGCGCAGTTCGGACGACGTGAAATTTCCACTTGAGTTGACTGCTTGATCCGGTGGAACCGATGCTGTAACGAATGGGCAGCCTGGTGTTCGAAGCACGGTCGCGGGTTGCGAAGATGAATTCCGAAACTTGTATATGATAAGCGTTCGATAACTACAACACCAAGCAGTCACGTTAATGCTTTCAGCCAGCAAACAGCCGCAAATCTTCGCTTCGCTATTTTTCTTCGTCAAATATCTGCTTCGTTCAGGTGGTACTGAAGTCGTCCGCGCCCATTCATTCCGTTTCTTCTCTTCCTTTGAGCGGCGTGGTTGGCTTCTCAAAGGGCAGATGATTCTAAACGGTGTAGGGTGTCTAGGCATTCTTCTCATAATGATTACCATTCATGTAAAGACCAATCCTGAGTTCTGAAGTCGAAGCGGAAATTCTGCGGACGATCAATCGGCGTGGAAACTATAAAATGTATAGAGCTTTCGAGTTTATCCAGAGATGAGGTTTGTTCCACTGTGTGCAACGACCAATGTCATTCTGCAGAACATTTGTTTTCTAGAGCTTGCGATGCACATCAGTGGGCCGAAATCAAAATGATTAGCTTCCGAAATTTCTTGATAACAACCACTCTCATCGCGTCTGCATGCTGATCACCGTAAGACTCGTCGGAACTAGAAGACCCCGACGAAGGCAGCGACGCAGTAGACGTCGTCATCTCAAAATTGAGTGCTTAAAACACGGAAGGAAAGCGAGGAAGCTTAAACTGGAAGCGCCGGGTGAGCCAAGCCTACAAGTTCGTGCATGGGGACGGTCGAATTGCGCTCGCTGCGACGCTACGCCGCGGCGCTAGGGACCGTTAAAAGTGCGCGTCAACAATCTTTTAAACATGGCGGCCTTCCCAGATTGGTGAATGTGAGGGCCCGCGATGAAATTGGATTTACCTACAAAACTAGTGTGTTTTCTTAATATTGGATGAGTTCTGGAGGTACAGTTTATCTCGTATTTTATTTTTGTGGAGTAATAACCTCTTTAAAGAAAGCACTAATTAAATACGGCATATCTGGTTATGTACTTACAATACTGTAGTTCGTTCACATCTGAAAAATATGCACATTATCTGTTCTCAATTCATGGCGTACAAGGCAGATAAACTTTAGCGTTTTATTAGTTTATTCTGATTAATGTGGCACGGAACACTTTACGGGACCATTAAAGAATCCCAGGTAACAGCGTAACTGTTTGCTTAATATGTTTTTTTTTGGTCTTCTAATGATCTAAAGGGTACCCAGGCAGCACACGATATTGGGCCAACATTGGAATTGATGGGACAAAGAATGGCCCAACAATGGCCCAACTGAGCCATGTGTTTACCAATATTGGAATTACCTGGGCCAATAATGGACTATCATAGCCAATGTTTTTCCAATATTGGTGATGCACTGGAATAAGCTGTCCAATATTGGACTGTGAAAGCCAATGGCTTGCCAATATTAGATAAATGCTGGCATAACCTGTCCAATATTGGACTGTCAAAGCCAATGGTTTTCCAATATTGGATATATGCTGGCATAAGTTATCCAATATTGGACTGCCAAAGCCAATGGCTTTCCAATATTGGATATATACTGGCATAACCTGTCCAATATTGGACTGTCAAAGTCAATGGTTTTCCAATATTGGATATATGCCGGCATAAGTTATCCAATATTGGACTGTCAAAGCCGATAGGTTTCCGATATTGGATATATGCTGGCATAAACTACAATATTGGGCTGTCAGAGCCAATGGCTTTCCAATATTGGATACATGCCAGCATTAGCTGTCCAATATTTGACTGTTAGAGCCAATGGCTTTCCAATATCGGATGCATGCTGGCGTAAGCTGGTCAATATTCAACTGTCAAAGCCAACAGCTTTCCAAGATCAACTCATGCTGGCATAAGCTGGTCCAATAGTGGACTGTAAAAGCCAATTTGGATTTCCAATTTTGGAAGTATGCTGACTTGTGCAGGTCACATTTCACTGCCAAGGCCAAGGGCTTTCTAATATTGAATGTATGCTGTCATATGCTGTTCAATATTGGAGTGTTAAAGCCACAATTTCCAGTATTGGAAATACAGGGGCAGGGATGAAACTGGGCAAAGCAGCTTTGGAGAAATTTTGGGAGCAGAAAAAAACTATTTTCATGAGCTACTTTTAGTTTTACGAGAGTCTATCGCGCTATAAAGTCATATATTAAACTCGAGTGAAGTCTCAAGAGGGTTGCTTCGACTGCCAGTGCACATGTCATCAGTGTAGGCAGAGCAACGACGTAGCAATCGCGACGCGAGAGCATACTGCGCCTCGATCTGGCCGGCCGCGCTCGCTCTGCGGAAATGTGAGCGTGGGACTCTCGAGCCCCGTTAGCTTACTGATGCTGCAAGACGCTACTTTGTTGTAGCGAATCATTTGCCCTTCGAACGGTCGCGAAGCCGTTGCGCCCGGCGTACCCTACGCAGCATATTTCAGAAACCGTTCGCGCAGCATCGCAACCTTCTTACTGCGAGCGTCGGTGATTCATCGTGTGTTGAAAGTCGGACGATGTGCTGTACGAGGTGTCTTTTATGTGCAACTCTTTCGTAAAAAAATTTGAAGTTTAAAAACGCAAACCTAACAGTGTACAAACAGTTTTAAATTTATTGATAAAAAATATATTTATATATTTATAGATATATTTGTGTACATCGTGCGCAAAAAATAGTCGCGCTTAGTTCTTCATTCTAAATTATAATGTACGTTATACGACGCCAAACATACTGTCGTCACACTTGCCCCGTTTAGAACCACTTTTGGACTGGACAGTTTCTTTAGAAGTTCGAAAGCTGACCTTCAAAGAGCTGTCCTGTTAAATCGGTAATGACAGCAAGGTAGACGCTATGCGTGTTTAAGGCCAATCCTGTCTCCGGTTAGGGTCACGTGGCTACTGTCTCAAAGCTGGCGATAAGGCAGAGCACGGAACCTGCCTAAAGCACAAGATCACGCATAACTTCTACTGCACTATCAACCTTGGGTAGAAGTGACAAATTCTCTCGCTCCGTTCATTGTTGAGATGCCCCTGAAGATAAGCCTTTGTAAGCGCACCCCACCCCCGTTCTGGCCTGCTTGCTTTGTACTCCTTCTCTCTTTTTTCTCTCTCTCCCTAAGCTGAAGGCGCGGTTGCTGTGCGTACTCGCCGGACTTGAATCCGCTCTCTGTGCGCGGGTAACGGCAGAAGTGTGATCATGTGGTTTGACGGATGACACATTACCCGTTGACAAACTCGGAATGCCTGCGTCGCAAGGACCGGACCTAGTTTGGCGCGTGATGCGGCCTGCGGGGTGCAGGCCCGCTGTGGATTTCGCTTCTGTGGTAAATGGTATCTCGTTCAAAAAGTCCTACCCGTGTCGATTTCTTCAGAGAGGCCCAAGACATTCTTGTGAACAGTTTAGTGTCCGGTTCGGCAAATGGAAGCGTGTGCTACATTGTGTTGAATCTTCACGGATCACTTCCTTGTAGTTTTTGTGTTTGAGTGGTTGTTCTGCAGTGCCCGTGTTGACATATAAGTCGGATTACATCTTTCAAGTCCAGTATTTTCAGCGTAAGTGTGCTGCAACCTACTTGATGATCATTGTCCGTTCTTGTATGGGCAATCTTCCGGATAACCTCTAGAATTGGGCATTGCCTATCTCCTGGCAGCTGGGAGAATAATTTTCCCGCAATCTTACCGACAGTCGCCTGCCATTATCTGTCTGAAATAATGTCACAACCGCAGGTAGAATACTGACTTTTTTATTCTACCTGCGTTTCGCAAAAACACGTTTCGTTGCCACCTTTCTGGTCGACATTTACGTTTCATCGACATTCGTTACGCGAATTGCGCGCAGTAGGGGCATTTCGTCGCGCGTGTATTCCAGAGGCGCGTGCTCACCGAACCAGCCTACCCTTTCACGCCGCTTCATGCTAATCTGAAGGGGTTCATTGCAACAAAAAAAGAAGAAAACATATTTTGAGTTTTTTATGAAACATCGCGTGTTGATGAAACGATCTGTCTATGAATTGTAGTTCGATGAACTGATTGCACCGCCAATGAGGGGCGACTAGTGGTAGAATTTTGGCGAAACAATTCTGTCAGCTGCCGGGAGACTGGGCACTACCCAAGAATTACCTCGGTTGTTGCTTGCTTTGCAGTCTTTTTAATTGTATCACAGCTGAGTAGTACCTCTTCACATATTACGAACTGCTGAGATTGTGCTTGTCTACAGAATAAGCTGTGTGTAATAAACTGTTAGGAGATTTCAAAACAATCCCTTGTGTCTGTTTACCTTCCTTTTTGCAAACAACTTGGCGAGGGCACTTGCAAAGAGCTGGGCGAGTGCAACGATGGCCAAAAATCAGCATGACGGCCAACATTGGATCGGGTCGCGCTTCCAGTGTTGTCCAATATTACGCCGGTCTTCGCCAATGTGGGAGCACCTTGGCTGGAACCATGGTTTAGCGATGGCCCAACATTGGCACCAATGATGGGGCCGATATCGGTTGGAACGATGGCTGAACATTGGCCCAACATTGGCACCGATCACTAGGCCAACATTGGAAAGGGTAGCGCTTCCAATATTGGGGAATATTGAGGCCGGTCTTTGCCAATGTTAGGCCAATGTCGGACCGACATTGGTGTGCTGCCTGGGCACAGTTTGTTTGTTTGTTTGTTTATTGGTGTAACCCAGAAGGGTAATGCAACTGTGAGCGGGCATTAGCCCATACCAAGGGGTCCACAGTACCTCTATGTGAGGAAATGAAAAGAAGTAAGAAATAACTAAAGCCGGTACAAAAATGAGGAGTGTCCCTGAGTTGTGAGAGAACACAAATCGGTTTAGATGCTCCGCAGGTGGGCCGTGACGTTCTTGGAGAATATTCGATATGAGACAGTGTCGATTGGTGATGAACTGGTGACTGGCCGGGGGGGGGGGGGGGGACCTATAAAGTTGAACTGCATGGGGTGCGAAGGAGGTCTAGGGACGAGCGTACCGGTTAACAATGACTGCAGTCCACCAGTGCGAGTACGCCGCAAGGAGGAGGCAAAAGGAAGCGAGGAGTCCGGTAGCACAAAAGTGGCTAGCAGTCGCGTAGTCGCTCCTTGACGTCGATGTTGAAGCGGGTGCCTGTCGACTGAACGGAGGAGGTGCAGTGTTCGATAGGGTGGTGTTCGGGGGCCATGTTGGCGCCTCATTTAAGGTAGAAAGCGCGACGTTGCACCGACTCGAGGGAGGCAACAAGGTGCCTGGTTGCCGAATCACACACCGAGCAGCAAAACTCCAGGATGGGCAGCACCAGTGCCTTGAACAGCAATCTGGGCACATCAGGACTGGCTCTTCTTGTGGACCGAGTGACGAAGCCAGTGAGTCCCCTTTGCTCGGACACGACGTTTTCGACATAGCGATGAAAACAGAAATGCTGATCGATGATGACACCTAGGACATGGATATGCGTTGTTTTTGGGATCTCCACTCGGTTCAGGAAAAGTGTTGGAGGGGTCGAAGGCTGGCGTGAAACAGTGATGTGCATGGTAGGACATTTTGTTTAACTTTAGGGGAAGTTTGTTATCTTTTTGACCAGAGAAGAATCCGATCTAGATCAGCTTGTAGCTCTTTACGGAACGTACAATCGCAATAACGATGAAAAAATTCATTAAAAAACAGCCGATTGTCCTCAAAATGTCGCCTGTCGTGGAGCGGACACACACAGATAGACACGCGAAAGCGTCTGCTAGTGTGTTAAGCTACAGCGGAAAAAAAACGCGGTGGAGGTTCAGCGAGCTAGAGAACGTACTAAATAAGGAAACGCAAATGCTGCGCGCTGGGGCTGCATCGGCAAATTTCGTCGCCCTTATAAAGCCGGCCGTGGTCCGCACATTTTTTTAAGATTATGAAATTGGCGAAAATCGCAGTTATATATAAGGGTGGCAATAAGTTTGTTATAAACAATTATAGGGCTATTTCTGTGCTGCCTGTTTTTTCAAAGGTACTTGAAACATTTAGTTTTACGCGCGTTGACAATTTTTTTTTTGCAAAACACTGTGTGTTTACAAGCTTCGAGTTCAGTTTTCCTAAAGCTAAATGTACAGAAGCAGCATTATCATTTAAAAAAAAAAATATTCTACAAAATATAGGAAGCAGACTCATTACTTAGGCATCATTATTGATTTTAGCAAAGCGTTTGATGACCTAAACCGCAAAATTTTACTTCAGAAATGAAATCGTTACGGTGTTCCCGGCGCGCCATTTGATTTTCTTGAATCCTACTTAAATAATCGTAAACCGTGTGTTCTTATCGATGGTCGCCGCTCTCTTTTCTGAAATATTCGCACTGGTGTACCGCAAGGAAGTATACTGGGACCCCGTTTATTTAGTGTCTATATTAATGATATTGTATAACAAGGATGCCGAAGCACAGTTCATTATCTACGCGGATGACATCGACTTGTTTCTCTCTGGAGATGGAGCTGATGTAGTAGTATGTAAAGCAAATTCTATCTTAAGCAAGTTTTTGCATGTGGTCTGAAATAAACGGGGTCAAGGTAAACACAACAGATACCAAAGCAATTTTATTTAGGTCAACAAATAAACCTGTTGCTATAAATAATACAATCAATCTTAATACTTCCTCGATTTTACTTGTAGAACAGCATCAGACCTTGGGTTTAATTTTTTCGGAGCTCATGACGTTGTATAACCATATAAATTATGTGCTTGTAAAACTTTCACGGGTAGTTTGTATTATGGCTCGCTGCTGTAATATTTTGCTCTCTACATTACGCTAAATATTTATCATGCATCATTGCAGTCCCGCATAAACGATTGCCATCTTGTGTGGGCCACTACGGCCATAACAATCCTTAATAATATATTATTGCTCCAAAACAAAATTTTATGGTATATTGGAGATGTTTCATATTATGACCACACAGAACCATTATTTTCCAGATTTCCAATGCCGAATATACTGGATGATTAAAGGAGCGGCCAGGCTCTTTAAATCGACCGCAAATAGCTGTTTCTGAACCTACCGCGCTACGACTTTGTGCAGCGTCGCCCACATATGGTACATTTTTTGGTCAAATCTGCAAAGAGCGAACTTACCTGAGGAAACAGTAAAGAAAAAAAAAAGGCTTAGCTCCTACGGAAAAGCAGCGAAGCCACCGGTCTTTACACAACACGGCGCCGTTTCGCACGAGAGGCAAGAGATGGCGCAAGCGGTCGCGATGCCAACTGCCGCCAACGAACGAGCATACATCGCTGAGAGCTGGCGTCTTTAGCAGACAATCGTTTCGACTCAAAAGTGGCGCCATCTTTTCTGGTGTCAGTTGCCAAAGCATTGTTTGATCATCCTTACTAATAAAACATACTGAATGGATAGATCATCGATTAAACGAATGGTTTGTCGGGATATTTTGACTGTTTTTTTAGGGGTACTGATGTCGTCTGCTTTGCAGTTCCTTGTTGTTACCGCGCCTGTTTCTGTTTCGGCGACAGTCGCCGCCTGCGGAACGCGCGCCGCTTTTGAGTCGAAACGATCGTCTGCTAAAGACGCCGGCTCTTGGCGACGTATTCATTCGTTGAATCATTCATTTCTTGCACCCTTACGGGCCCTTCTTCAAGGGCATTACAAAAGGGGGGGGGGGGTCATACATGAAAAAATACAAAAACAAAGCACCAGGTGTTGCAGCGAACAATGCTGCACTTGCATAAGATGTGAAAAAATACAATGACTGATTCTTAGTAAAAGCGTGAAAATATGGCATCACGAAGCAACCACCTTGTTTAGTGATGCTATAATTTCACGCTTTTACTAAGAATCAATCAATGGCCACTATATCAGGTGGCAGGTCGTTCCAGTCTATGGCGGTCTATGGGAAGAAAGATTGGTTAAAATAATTACTGCGACCAGTGATCCGCGACCCATGGCGTGAGTGGTTTAGCCGTGATGATGATCTGCTAGGAGGAAGAAGCGGTGAGGAACGTAGTATAGGGTGAAAATGGTAAACATTGTGAAACAAACTTTAGCGTGTTATTTTACGTCGTACATTGAGAGTTTGGATATCGAGCTGACGTTTGAGAGATGAAACACTAGTCGTTGGGAAATAGTCGTTTAAGATAAATCTAACAGCACAATTTTGGGTGGAATCAAGATGGCTGATAAGATAGGCTTGGTGTGGGCTCCAAATGGCTGATGCGTATTCCAATTTCGGTCGCACTAATGTTTTGTAGGCCAATTTTAGTAAGTGAGAGGGCGCTTCTTTCAAGTTTTGTTTGATGTATCCCAGAGTCCGGAAGCTTCTGCCACAATAGTTTCGATGTGGTTACTCCAGATTAGATCACTTGTCAGCGTTACACCGAGGTATTTATAATAAGATGTAGAGTCAACTAGGTCGGAGCCAATTAAATATGAAAAGTTGCTTGTTTGTTTTTTTCCGAGTAAAGCGAACTAGCTTGCATTTTGACATATTGAATGACATAAGCCATTTGGAGCACCAAGCATAAATTAAACTTAAATCACTTTGCAGCTGAAGATGGTTATTTTGGTAATTAATTTTGCGATACAGAACACACTCATCTGCCAAGAGACGGATGCTAGACGTGATTGAGTTAGGTAAATCGTTAATAAATATTAGAAACAGTAAAGGTCCAAGCACGGATCCCTGAGGAACCCCAGAAGTGATGCGACTGTAGTTTGATTTACGGTTGTTAGCAACAGTGAACTGGGTACGAGAGAAAAAAAAGTCACGTATGCAGGAGACAACAAGAGGGTCAATGCCAAGACAAGAAAGTTTATCGATTAGGCGATGGTGAGGGACCCTGTCAAATGCCTTCGAGAAATCAAGGAACAAGGCATCTGTTTGGCTTAGTGAGTCAGTATTAGTAAAAAGTTCATGAGTGCACTCTACAAGTTGCGTTTCCCACGAGAAGCCCCTCCGAAAACCATGCTGGTGATTGTAAAAAAAGTTATTTTCTTTTAGGTGGGAAATAACGTGAGAAAATATTACATGCTCAAGAAGTTTGGACGCAATGCAGGTAAATGAAATGGGACGGTAGTTCGAGGGCAACTTACGATCGCCGCTTTTAAAGACTGGAACGACCTTGCCCAGCTTCCAGTCCAAGGGTAAGCAACCTTGCTCCAGTGACTGAGAAAAGATCAATTTAAGGCACTCACTAGATGTAACTTTGGTACTGCTAAGAATTTTCGGGTTTATATTATCGAGACCACAAGATGACGCTAGTTTTAATATTTCTATGAGGTGAAGTATTCCATCGGCTGAAATGTCAATGGAAGCCATATGTTAAAAGTCGGACAAGGGTAAACATGGAATATCAGTTGTATTTTCACAGGTGAACACAGAAGAGAAATAATTATTCAATACAGTAGCGCAATGAAGCTCACATACAGCGACTCCATTTTCGTCCTGAAGATGAATCGAATGAGTGCCTCTAGGCGAAAATATTTTCCAAAACTTCTGGGGATTAGAGCGCAAAATTCTTGGTAAATCTAAAGAGAAGAATTTTTGTTTTGACGATCTAATACTTTTTTGTATAAGTTTTGAACCACGCAAAGTATTCATTCCAAACAGAGTTAACGTTCAGCCGTTTCGCTATTTTATACAAACGTTTCTTTTTATTGTTCAATGAACGCAGTGTTTTGTTATACCAGGGGTGATTCCTGCCGCTGCGCACAGTGAAAGTGGGGACGAACTGCTGAGTGAGACTTTTTATTTTTTATTTAAAAAGTAGCCAGTTTTCTTCAACCGACCTTGAAAAAAAGTTTTCGGCGTATGTTTGATAAAAGGAAGATATGTGCTGAATTATTGCCACGTAATCAGCCTTGTTGAAGTCGCGGATTGTTTTGATTGTGGGGTTCCTCGTGAGGACGGGAATTGATAACTCAATGAGCAAGATATTGTGGTCACTTAAACCTGTAACAGAGTCAACATTTTCTATAAGTTCCGGAGAGCTAGTAAGGACAATATCAAGAATGCTATCACCACGAGTGGGCTGATTAACAACTTGGATGAGGTTGAAGTTCAAGCAGTTATTGAGAAATTTTTTTAGCATCATTCGACCTGCTTGTGGTATAATTAACCCAGTCAATGTCTGGAAAGTTGAAGCCGCCAAAGGTTAGGAATTGCGCTTTCGGGTAAAGGTCCTGAATGTCAAGCAAAACAGAGTGCAGATTGTCACAGTAATCACTATCCCGACTTGGCGCCCGATAACATGCGCCTATTATGGTTTGCCTAAATGCCGATGTAATGCAGACGAACACAGTCTCTAGGTCAGGACAGGCTGGAACACAAAATGAGGAGACACATTTTTTTATCGCGATGAGCACTCCCCCTCCTCGTTTCGAAATCCTATCGCATTGATAAACGTCAAACTGCAGTTCATTAGGAAAATTTTCGCTGTCGTTTATTTCGGGTTTCAGCCACAATTCCGTTAGAATGACAAGGCTAGAGTTATTGTCACAAATGAATGCACTTAGATCATCACGTTTAGTCATAACACTCTGTATATTAGTAAATGTAACACTCTAGTTAAAACTTTTTGACTGCCTCGCGTGCACAGCTGGGCGAAGGGGTGTGACGTTGGGAATCTTCAGTTATCTAGAGACTTCTATAACAGAGTCGGAAGTAACGTCATATTTATAGCACTTATTATTCATATGCAGCTTGTCATAGCGGATTTTGAATGTTTCATTTGAGACCGAGCAAACAAGTACAGTTAGTTACGAGCGGTGCGGACAGCGTACGATAAGTCTTCCCCAATGGCGTACTCACTCTTTCAGTTTAAAGTCCGAAGAGGGAATGTTCTGTCTATCTTTGTAACGAAGAACTCTACAATGATCGTCCGATTTTTGTAAGGTAAACACTTTCCAAGTTTATGTGACCGCTCAAGGTTGTTCGGGTCAAGCTTAATTCCCAGCCGTTGCTCACAGAAGCTCAAAATAGTTGCCTCCGATTGAATCGAAGTTTCATTTTGCAAGTCAGGTATACCGAAGAACAATAAGTTCGATCTCCGAAGCCTGTTTTCGGCATCGTCGCACCTTGCGTTTACTTCCGATAACTCCAATGCGATTTTGTTGGAAAATTCCGAACTGCTTCCGCTGCCATCCGAAGCCGTCCTCAAAGAGCTTAGATCGGCCTCTATTGCCGCTACCTTTTCATTAAGGTTCTTTATTGCCACATCTGTTGATGATTGGGCGTCCTGGAGCTTCTTAATTTCGGTAAGCATGTGGCTTTGGCCGATCTGAATTCTAGTTACAATGCTCAAAATATTAGCCACTTGGGAATCAACACTGTCTGGTCCGGGATTGGTTTCGATATCTCCGGACAATTGCAGGGTAAGTAATGCTAGGTAAACGGCATGCGCACTCTCCGCCAGGAGCATAAACAGTTGGCGTCGACACTCGGAAACGTCGTAAGGGCACGATACCGCAATCAAACAGGGGTCGTTACTTCGGTGGCAGTGAGAATTGGGAACGTAACCAACCTGAACGACGGAGAAAAGGATTGACATCGTTGTTTCCAATGTGGTGCCCTGCCCCAACTGACCTCGCTGACTGACTAGCTTAAGTAGCCATGCATCCGGATAGCTGTTCGGTGACGTCCCAGGTTGCCAGACACCATACACGTTGTAGGCCAAGCGTGGTGACTTGATCGTTGGTGCCACCGGGATAGTTGTCGAGTCACTCGCCGGGACGATCCAAAGGCCATCGCAGCCGAAGAAGTGTTCGTGAAGATGACCGGGCGACGTTGTTGCGTATGCAGCTGTCAGCAACACCTGGACGACGGAGAAAAGGATTGACATCGTTGTTCGTTGGTGGCAGTTGGCATCGCGACCGCTTGCGCCATCTCTTGTCTCCCGTGCGAAACGGCACCGTATGGTATGAAGACCGGTGGCTTCGCTGCGTTTCCATAGGAGCTAAGCCTTTTTTTTTCTTTACTTTTTCTTCAGGTAAGTTCGCTCTTTGCAAATTAAAAAAAAAAGCACCATCTGTGCGCAACGCTGCACAAAATCGTAGCGCAACAGGTTAAGAAACCGAATTTCGCGGTCGATTTAAAGAGCCTGGCCGCTCTTTGAATCACCCAGTAAAATACATCTACTAGTACCGTTTGCTTTATACAGTTCATTTTTCCTCCCCAGCTGTTCTAGAATTTTTTTGTGCAATTTCAAATTTTAGAAGGCATGAATGCGTTGCCTGCACACGCCACGCACTTTCATGGGTCCCCCCTCGGTCTCGTACAAAAATATAATGTCCAGTCCTAACGTTATAATTTACTTCTTCTGTTTAACAAGTGCATCACAAACAGCATAAATATAAACACTATAAGTAAGAGAGCCCTTCGTTTGTACTTTTCTAGCATTGTATATTTTTAATGTGTTCGTGATTTGTTGCTGCTGCCAATGCGAAGGGGTACTATACCTAGACAAGCTGTTTCTTAAAGGGATACTGAATCGAAATTTGAATTTCGCAAAATAAGGCTCTAGAAGCGTTGAACGGGACTCTACGAACTCCGAAACATTGCTCGTACATCGATATCTCAAACGGATGGCCGCACTTTTCGAAAAGAAGGGCGCGATCAAGCGAGGCCTCTGACATCACTGTCCTCCGGGAGAATTTGAGAATGAGGGGGAGCGGCCTCGCTTCTCTCCTCCTCGCTTCGGTTCACCAGCTCGACACGGGACGTAGTGAGGAGGAGAGGGAATAAGAATCGTGACGTGCCTTGCCTTGTCGGCCTCGTCGGCCGGGTTTAGTCGGGCGCTTCTTTTCTAAAAATATGGCGATCCGTTAGAGATATCGCTGTATGAGTGATGTTTTGGGGTTTTGCATCGTCCCGCCTATCTGTCCAGCCTTGTTTTGTAAGTTCGAAATTTCGGTTCAGTATCCCTTTAACAGCTTTTTGTATGGGCTTTCCCAAGAGAGTTTCTGAAAGTAAACTTGATTTTATTTGATCTTATTGATTAAAAGTGTCTATGAACAAGCGTGTCCAGAAATCCGAAAGAAGGTGCGTGTACAGAGCCTTCATCATCATCTCAAACGGTGAACGTGTGCACGCGGTATAGAGCTTTTATATTTGTTAAGCGACGATTGAGGCGCGCGAACACGTTAACAAGCAATTCAAGTGCCGCTCAACTCGTTCTCTGGCGCTCGCAGTGCATCTTTTCAAACTGCCTTCGCTAAAAGACGGCTTCTAGCAAGCCATCCCTGATTATAGGCAAACAACGGCAGAAATGGACGCAAAACATTCCACTGAGGCGAAGGGGCCAAAGCCGTCAAAGCCATGCCGATAGCAAGGTCATGGCCAGACGGCGTCCGAAAAACACGTGGAAGAAACGAAAAAAAAAAGACACAAAAGAAACCACAAATATATTACGAAAGAGGCGATCCAATTCAAAGCCCAGTGACAAGAGCAAAGAGCCCTTCTAGCCCCTTTTTGAGTAAAGCGATCTCCGAGGTAAAATTAAAGGAAGATTCATTAATGGATGCTTATAGAATTCATTAGCATGACCCTAGGGAAACGTGACAAACTTTCCTTTCAAGAAACGCTAACGCTGACCTCTTTACTTTTCTGTATTGGGTTTCTGTTATAACTTTTTCTTTTGCTTTCTATATTTTTCGGTTCGCTACGGAACCAGCGTCAGTTTTGCCAAAGAGGGACGTGTGTGGCGTTTCCAAAGGGTCATGCTAACGCATTCAGTAAGGATTCACCAATGGATCGTCCTTTCATTTTTTGCCGTCTACAGGGACCTGCGCTAGTACATGGTTCGCACAATCCATTTTGCAGGACAAACCAAGGCATACGAGCTTCTCACACCTGCAAGATCAGACTCGCCCCAGCATCCGCGCGCGCATTGGCTTCCGCCCCGTGACGTCACCTCCTTGTCGCCTTTGCCCCTCACAACTCACCTCCCCTCTACGGGGCGCGCTTCCCTTTCCACTATTTGGCCCACAAACAGGCGTAGTCCGCTTTTCCCTACCATGCGAGTAGCATAACGCTAACGCATTACTAATGAGCGTGACGCTTCGATTGCTCTGCCTAAAAAAAGAAATATTTTTGTGTCAAAAACTTTACTGAAACTCTTTATTGACTCGACAGTTTTTTTTGTTTTTTTTTAAGTATTGGAGGCGTTGTTTGGTGTGAAATAATACGGCGTGCAATTCTGATATATCTTTCTAGGTTTGAAAAGAATAGCATTCGGATTTCAATATACTGCTTCCTTAAAAAGCAAAGTTTGTTCAGTTGAGAATCAACGAGTAAAGTTCGGGCAAACGGGTGCCATTTTACCCGGGCAGCTAGCTTAACAAGCTCGATGATGATGATTTCCGGCCCTGTAGCCAGTACCACCACTTGACAGAAACAGCCCCGAGCCCTTTTTTTTTTTTTTTTTTTTGCAGCTTCTCCCGACCGGTGGAGACCATGTCGGAGACCATTTGGTTTCCAGCCAGAATTATCGAAGCAATGACGTACACGTCAAAGACGCGTACGTCATTGCCTAGACAGATAAAAATAAGGAATGAAGTCAGAAACGTTCCCCACAACTCCAATATCTTTACAAAAGTAATTCAAGCACCACTAGCAGTGGCCACTTTTTTGGGGCGCGACGCGTTTGATTAGAACCGAGTGCCCACAGAACGACGGAGCTCGCGTCTCCATTACATGCGCAACGTACGTACGTGGCCACCCCATGGCTGACTCAAATATTTGGCGCAGTGGATATTAGATGACGCGCAACATTTTTCATCCCCGTAGCGCCGTCTTTTCTGCATGGCATGTTGATCCAGCTCCTCACGTAACTGAAATCGACGAATAGCTGCGCCGCGCGTTCGAGGCGCGTGGCGCGCTCAGAAGCAAGGGAACGTTCGGTGGGCACACGCAACATCTAGTTTCCTGCACGGCACTTGATCCGGCTCATCACGTGATCGTATCTCGGCAAATAGCGGCGCGGCGGCACGTGGAAAAACGGCGGGCAACTCTGGCTCGCGTAGAGGGCCTATACAGGAACTCTAGGAAATGGTATATTATCGCTAGTAACGGTTCCTTGGCATTGTGCAAAGAATCCTTTACCGAGGCGCCTTCAGCTTGACGTCTTTGCGGATCGGTGCGTGCTGCTAACCCGCAAGGAGGACAAGACAGGCTGCACAGAAGACAACGACACATTTATCTGAAGAGGTCCAACGACTGAGTGATCGCGCACTCGCGAGCCCTGGGCCTTGGCAACGTCCTTCCCTTTTTCCTCTTGCACAAGCCCAGACGCCACGTAACTCGCAATGACTAGAGCCCTTCCTGGTTGGCCCGCGGAGTGATTTTTTGCCGTGGCTGCTGCGTGGTTGTGTTTATTTGGCACATTATTAACTTGGTCATGACATTGCACTCGCTGGGATACTCTATCACGGCGATGCGAATGGGAGAGCGGCCGCGCTCCGTATATCTACTAGGTATGGCGTTCGATGAAGAAGGTGGATGTCTTGTCTTCTGTAATGGTACTGAAGTAACGCGCGCGTTTGCCTCTACAAAAAGCAAGTGTATATTTTGTCCTTTCTCATTTGCGGAAGGACCATAACGAACACATGGGCGCCGTCAACTCTTGTCTAAAAAAAAGACTTCTGCTAGGATATTTTGGTTGAGGTCCACGTGTGCGAGAATTCCCAAGTACCTTGTTCGTTTTTTGCTGATTTCGCTATAAAAACATTATTGGTTTCCACTTTTCATGAAAATGAACGGCAATATTTCGATAGGTGGGTGATATGGCGTGCACTTAAAGAAAAAAGAGTGTATTCTTACACTCTTTGTTTCATTTAATACACCCCAAAAGTTCAATTCAAAATCCAGCGCCCTATAGTCGAACAGACGGCCCCAAACTTTACGAGGGGCTTGATAGCCGTGTAGTACAACTTATTGAAAAGAACGAATGCACATGTAACTGACTAAAAAAATAATCGGGGTTTTCTTGGCCCTACTGCAAAAACTCAGTGTTGTCTTTATGTGGTCTTTGATGCGTAATCTAGAGATTTAAAAAGTTGTATCGCACAGTTATTAAGGCCCTCGTAAAATTTGCGACCGTAAGTTCGACTGCAGGGCGTTGTATGTCGAACATACGTTTTGGAGTGTATTATGTGGGACATAAGGGTGTAAGCTGACACACTTTTTGTTAGAGTGTATATCAGTTATTAGAAGTTCGCTGCCCTGCACAATTGTATGGGCTGTTCCGGCTGCACAAGAATGCGGACGTCACAAGGCGGCGGTTCCACGGCGGCCATCTTAAACAAGCCATTAGTTCAACCACCAGGTGGCGGCACTCATCCGTGTGGCCAGAAAACAAGCTCCTGGCAGCGATGTTCCTCCTCTGCTCTTAATATCCTCCTTTCTGCTGCTCAACCGTGCACGTTCAGCACTCAGCGCGTGCGACTGCTGAAACAAATGCCACCAAAAGTGCGAGTAGTGCTAGCAGTGCCCAATTCGCTCAGCAGCGGAGCCGAGCTAGCTCAAAGACCCGATCGAGAGTGCCTTGCTGGGCAAAATTTATTCTTTGATACTGGCTTTGTTCCGCGCTGCAGAGTTGGCAAAGCGATTTTGTTAGAGGCTCACAGGCCAGTAGATATCATTTTAACTATTCAAGAATTAAAAACCTAGTCGATCAACCAGTAAAGAATGTTATTAAACGTTAAAGAACATATATAAAACATGCCTTGTCAGCATTTCGTAGCTGAAATAGCTTTTGCACGACAAACGCTTCAATTCATTTTCTGTGTAAGTCAGAGCGCAGCCGACATAACAAGCCAATGAGGCCAATCAAGCAGAGCTAGAACACACTGTCACGAAGCTCAACGTCTTATAGTGCGTTCGTTGTCACCGGCCAAAGCAATCAAGTGAAAATCATACACTATGGCCTTGCGCTCTTAGTATGCAAGTTTGTGCTTGTGCACCTTATAGTCTTTGACTGGATTTTGAGCTATGATAAAACAAGAATAGCATACTATTTCAAGGCGGGGGTTCAGGAGGACGCTCTATATAACTCATCATTTTGATGATAGTTTGATTAAACTTGATTTCCAATTATCTGACCTTATAAATAACCACCCCAATATTGTTGACATATTACCGCGAGGGCGGAGTTTCTGCGTGTTCGAAAAAAAGTAAAAGTGCATTTTTTAGCCCCTGTGACCTAAACTTAAAATTTGTTAGGCGAAAGGGTAGCAGTTTCAAAGTGCTTTTTATAGTTCTTTTGATATTTCGTTTTCATCAATAATTAAGGATATTGATACTTTAGTGTTTAAACAAATATACCAACGTCTTATAGGTATCTCTATATATTTTTTTCTGTTTGAATGTAACAGAAATGGAGAATTCTACAGTAACGCTGACATTGTATATTAATGAATGTGATCTCAATGATGTCGATGTGAATAGTTTCTAATTAAAACTTTTGATGACGCTGATATTACTTATTGTGACTACGATGCTTAGCTAATGTCAATTTGATTATTTTATTAATAGTTGCTTTTTACGCTGACACTGGTCCTGTACACCGTTTAATGCGGTAAAAAGGTACTGATGGCCTGGTCAGAAGAGTTTTTAATGCAAAAAGATTATTTACACCTTTACGCGAAAATCCGGCGGTGGCGTCGGCGGCATCACCGAGCGATGGTACTAAAAATGTCCGATTGCGCAAAGAATAACAACACGTTAGAAATGCTCGGATTGAAGTCAGAATTTTAACGAAGGTTCCTATAAACCAAGTAAATTAATATCTTTGGAAAGAAAATTTGGTACATATCGGTCTGGATGGGAATCGAACCCGGGACTCCGGGGTGCAGGGTGTAAGATAGACAGGTGGGGAAACGGCCCATACAAGCCTACCGCAGCGCCGTGACCGGATTGTGTACTCGTCCGCTTGCGGGTACCCCCGATTTGCGACAGATGGCGCTGCGGCGAGAGGAAAAAAATTGGAATCGGATTTGCATGGAACTGTATGGTAGAGTGCGCAAAACAAACCAAGAGCACGCCATTCCCTCATTAAAAATCCACGAGAAATCATCTCCGTCGGTTTAGCTGGTCGCCACCAGTCGCCCACGCGGAGTGAGAGATCACGGTGCTCCACATAGATGGCACCACAGAAAAAGAGAAACCCGAGGGGGACACAATCGGGTCGCTTATTTGGCTTCGTTTCCCCACCTGTCTATCATACACCCTGCCAGGGTGCGAGACGGGCATGCTAGCTTGACTACAAGGTTTTTTTTTTTTATTGCAATAACTAGCAAAAGTTTACGTCAATACCAGTTAAAAATGCACCAAAAGGCTTTTGCAGTGCATTTCTGCATTTCTATATTTCTGCCTACATTTCTAGTAGTCGTTTCCACGAGCCCTGCCACTCTGGCTTGGGGTCGCGCGTGGCAAAAACACTTTCGACCTGTTTTAGGAGTGAAAAGAAATAGAAGCGTACCTCTTTGGCACTGGGGTCCGCATGCCGAACTGTCATGCGGGACCGCCGAATGCCACACAGCCCCAAAAGAAAAACACATGTCATATGGCACACAATCATCATTTGTCACTTTCAGGCAACGAATGCAAGACTCCACGGCCGCTCCACGGTCCTGGCTGACTAAGGTGTGCCTAGCGCGTGCGCCATTGGGCACGTGACGGCGCAGCCAATGGGGAGAAGGTGGCAACACGTCATGAGTGTATAAAAGGAGCGCGCTGTCTCCCGTGCGTTACACACCAAATAAGCAGAAATAACCATAGCGCATGTTGAAAAATAAATCGAAAACGTTTCACTTAAAGGACTAGAATGCTTTCGCATTCCCACACGTATACACTCTTTATGTGTCTGTGCCGGATGTTCTTTTCTATTCATTTGCCACAGCCCCCCAGACGCTTCTATGTCTGGAAATAAGGATTTTTATTATTACTATTAACTCACACAGACTTGATGTCGTAATATTCATTTTTATTTTTACATCATGCACACGAGAAAAACGCTAAGCGGTCCAGATCCTCCAAAGTTCAGTGTGTCTTCACGTTATTATGGCCGTCTGCACGTTCACGTTCAAATGGCAAAACACCGTAGACCGCATTCTCCTTTCAAATGACAACGAATCATAGACCACATAAAGGTATATGCACGCTGTCTTCACGATAATTGTGAAATAAAATAGTCTTAAACACGTAAAGACTCATATAATTAATGGATGCTCAGATTGAATTGACTCAGTGTAAACAGTAAATACAAGGAGGTGTTGAACATTGTAACCGGTAGAAAACGCCGAGTTGTTGTGTCTAATTTACATGATCCGCCTCTGCTTCAAATGATCAGTTTCGACATCGAGCACCGCAGTTACCGCCTACAATTTTTTTACAGCACGAGGGACCTCCCAACTGAAAATAACGAGCAGAATCTCATTCGGAATCTTTACGCCATCCACAAAAGCTATGCGATGGAAGCGGGAACCAGGGGGAGCTCGAGCGGCCGGCCGGCCGCTCTGCAGAGCCCAGCCACCCTCTCCCTCTTGCCGGCGGCCGGGCCGCTGAGTTATGGAAAGGGCTTCTCTGTCTTGTCGCGTTCCTTGAAACTATGGCGCGCGCCAACCAATGGGAATGTAATTATCAATTCACTGTTGCAGATTAAAATCACTGGAGTGACTTTATTAGAGACTACAGGCTTCGCTCCATAGGACCGAGAAATTTAGGTGTCGTTCGGCGCCGCTTTAAAAGCTGATAACGCCGGTGGGCTTCATGAGACAGCTAATGCTTTCGCATTGCATAAAAAAAGACGGCAGACCGAAGCATTGCCGTGACCTAGCCACTCCTTCCAGAAGGTATGTGCGGATACCGAACCTCCGGCTTCCACAGAATGACTCTTTTTATTTCTTGCAAATAAACGCATGATTTGACTAATAAACTTGATGAACGTCATTGAAAAACACCTGTGTAAGTGAATATTCCCTATTGAAAAAGGCCAATATGAACTCGGCTTATTGGAAATATTGTATTCCAATGAAGTTGATGGAAACCAATAAAAACTTATTGTTATCCGATTAACCCAATACGCACGATGGGAATTCATATCGGAGCACAATATCCCGATATAGTATGTGGTTATTGGAAAACAACAGGATATTGGAGCACAATATCCCGATATAACTTGCGGTTATTGGTATACAACACGATATCGAAGCACAATATCCCGACAGAACTTACGGTTATTGGAATAGAATACGACACCGCGTGCATATTGGTGACCGACATGGACATACTGTGCGGCCACACGATATATAAATATCGGTCGTCGATCACGGGCCCAAAGGAGAATACAATATCGCGTGGATAAATCTCAGAACGAATTCCAAGTTGCCAACATGAATTACGTCGGCATATACCGCGGACTAAGAGGATACGTAACACAGTATTGATCGCCCGTGAAGCAACATGTGGATATCGGTACGCCCACATATACGACACCGCGTGAATAATATCGTAGAACAGCAGGAGTTACCATACGGCAATACGAGAGAGAACGATATTGGAGGTGGATACACACAGAACACAAACGTTCCACGTTGCAAACACATTCACATTGATCGAAAGCGCAAGTGTACGTACGGCACACAGTATACAGAGCCTCGAGCGCTTGAAATGCTAGACAACCACCAAACCATTCAGAATAACTAGCTGGGACACCCGGGACCTACCTTTCAATGAGAAAGCCCAATAACGACGTGCTCATTGGAGTGATCGTTTTCAAACAAATGTTTATTGTAGTTTTAATGCAACAAAAGTTAGGTTACCGATGTTGAAACCCAAATCGAACGCGATACGTGACAATGTCAGTTCGCACGATAAAATAATGAGGATTAATGGACTTGACAGGTCACGTGCTTCTTACCCGCACACTTATCGATATTGATCCACCTTTCAGGGTAATCCTACGTCGTACACAAAATCCACAACCACACACGAGCACATTTCACCCACCACTCTTCGTCGCCTGTTTCGCAAGATTCACACACTGTAAAAAACGACGGGAAAAATACGTGCATTTGCGCCATCAAACGATACGTTACAGACTCGTTTTATTAGAAAACTTTCCATCGTCAACCCGCGCGCGCGAAAGCTCGAGCGCTCGAGCTTCGGAGGCAGTTCGAATTCCGAAGGGAGGCGAGCCGAGCGAGCCGCGAGTGGCCGAATCCGCAGATCCAGCCAAGCCTAGCCAAGCCGCCGAGATTAAGCCATTGCGCTGATTGCGCAGCGACCGCGACCGCGCCAACTCGGCGAGACAGCGAGACAGCGGCGATGGCGGGACCGACGGATAGCGGCTCGTCAAGTTCGTCGCGCACTTTGCTTGTGGATTCCAAGTGAAACCAACGCACTTTCAATCGCTTCGAAAGGTACGTATAGACGACTTTATTACTTCCAGCATTGAGTGCTTTGGTATACACAGATCTGTGGTGATCATATCACGCCACGCGCGGACATGGCTGCCCGACGAACCTGGCCTAGCCTGCCAACCGGATATGTCCCCCCTTTTCCCGCGCGGGAGAATTCCCCTCGCCCGCGGACCGCGGTGACTGAGGAATGTGGGGAGCGGGGGAGAAGACGGGGAAAGGAGGTGAGGCCGAGGAGGAAGACCTGCCCGGGAATGGGCACTTGGAAATAAAAAGATCGGTTGAGTTTGGGACGCCTATGGTATCACTTCTCCCAGGCTGCGCCCCAACAGATCAAAGTGAACACTGAAGGACAGAAGCGAAATCGCAGCTTATTTGAACGCAAATGTCCCCTGCTGAAAGCGCCTGGCTGTGCTCTGTTGCAGACGTCATTTCGACTGCGTGTACTCTGGTGTAACTTCAGTCAGTGTTTACACTCGACTAGCTATTACTCGGCTTGTTATCTCATGTGCGAAATAGACGTAGAAACCAGCGCCTCGTCTCTTTCGGATATTCAACCTCCAGCCCCCTGGCTCCCAGCGTGCTTACCGGCGCAAGCCGTTCGACGTGTTGAATTCGTGGGCTCGTTCGAAGAGGCGTTGTTTAATGCTCGCGAGTCGCCGAAGTGTTACCGGAGCTTCTCTTTACGAAAGTCGCGATCGACGCTAGGCTCTGAGCTCGTACTTTTTTCTTCCCTGGTAGACTAAAAGTGACGACCATTCATCTGTGGTGCCGACTGGCGCCGTACGAAGTTGAGAAAAGCTAGCGAGTCTGTCAGATTTTCGTGACGCCGCCCGACTGCTCTGCTACCGGCTGCGCCCCCCAAAAAAAGCGTTTTTTAATTAAATTTTTTTTTGCCATGTTTTATTTTAGTCGCCGCAAAGTAAATCGCGGCCGTACGTCGGTTGACTCCCGATTACTGTCTCTACATCGTAGATTGTCTCACCAGAATGGTGCCTCGTTGGTGTGATCTTATTCTGATATCATTACATCTTGCTTTTTCATCTTGGCACACTTCTAGACGACCTTCTACACGTTGCAGTCCTTGTCGACATGTCGCTGGTGTTAGAGACAAATCTGAAGTCGCTGTTTGCTCACTCCTTGGTGCACATATTTCATATTCAACATCAGGTATCTAAAGGAGGCGCCATGAAACCCTGGAGTTTGTTTAGAGGTACCTCAACATACTGTATTCAAGTGCCGTTTTGTGTGTTATAGTTTCCTACTAAACCAAATTCCACTTTGTTCGTAATATACCCTATAACTGTTCACTACAATCAAAGTTGCTATGAAACATTGGCCACGAGAGGTGACTCGGCCAACGCAGCCTGAAAATTCCTCGCATAATTTTCTTCATGGGTCATTTTGGACATTGACAAATTTTCTTGTGAATAATGAGTGTTATGCACATGTGTTCTACTTTTCGCACAGGTACTTCAGTTAGATAAACCCCAGCAAAGGCAGCAAGACAGTCTCATGGGGTCACATCAAGGATAACTGCATTCCTGCTCGAGTCCCGAGTCTTGTCACCAAACTTCACAGAACATAATGGTACATTCCGCTTCCTTAACTTTTTCTTCCGAAATGTGTTTTTTTTTTATTGTTGCTTTTTTCTATTGAAAAAGGGGTAGTACAACGTTTAAACACCCAATGTTTTTTTTTTCTTTTTGTAAAATGTATAGTACATCGTTTAAAAACCCAAGCGTTCATAAATGGTCTCTGTACCAGACAATAGGGTGTCTTATACTCTGTTTCATACTTAGCGTGTAACGCTGTGAAAGGTACTAAAGTGGTGCGCATGAAAAAATAGAAAAGGTTACTCCGCCCGTTTTGTGGACGAGTGGTAGAAGGCGCTGCTCTGGCGATATTGACGTCTCGGTGGCCGTGGTTTGAACCCATTTTACGCGCAAAGATTTTTGTTTTTTTTTTTGTTTTTTTTTCTTTTTTAGACATACTTTTCGTGCAAGATTGTGCGCATTGACGAAGTGCATATTTCAGTTCCTCCTTCTTGATTTTTATTCATAAGTCGCCGAGAGGCCAGATTTCTACCATCTGGTCTGCCGCTTTGCAAGTGTTATTTGCCTCCAGCACCGAGTTATATTTTTCTTTCGTGTAGCGTGGAATGAGGAATCGCCCTGATAGCGGCCTTGTCCCAAAATTTATAATAAAACGTTAATCGACAATAGTTGTGGCCTGTACAGTTTATTTTGAAATAGCTGTCAAGGGTAGGAATCTCCCTCTCGGAGGGAGCACTTGGGATGCACCTTCAGGCGAATGGCGTTCTGTGTCAACTAGTCATGCTTCACGGTCCCCGTGCTCGAAACTTTCACGTTGCGAGGTCTTTGCTTCAGGGACGCCACCTTGTCAGATGGGCACTGCGCCTTGCACTTCGCGACAGTACAGGGCACACTCCAGTGTCGTTACTGGCCGTCTCCAGGACTTCACGACCGAATTCTCCGGGGAATGTGTTCTTATACTCCCGTACACATTGGCGATCATCTGCTTGCACTCTTTCAAGATTTTCGCACCACGAATCTTCGAAAACATCCGAGCAGGAGAGGTACTTGAGCTTGCTGCATAAGACGCCATCTTCTCAAAACCAGCCAGTGCCACACAACCCGAAAACCCATAGCGGCTGCCACATGGATGAACAAGAAAACAATTTAAGGTGGTTTACATTCTCTTTTCCTTTTTCTTGAAAAACATTTGTGCTCCGTTGAAATCATAACGCCACTATCAGTTACTAGCCCCGAGGAGGCACATTTTCCGACTTTTAAAAATTTTTTTGCAGGGGACGCACTATCTTATGGGGCGAACGTAGGCACGGTCAGCAATGCAAACCGGTGCGCTAGCTTTGACTGCGTTGCACTCTATGTATGAAACAGAGTATAGGATCGCTTCAGACGGGGCAACCTTTCCAGCAATTTTGGGGCTGCTGGCGGGTTGTTCCCTAGTTTTCCCTAGATCGACACAAATTGCTGAGATTGGGTCCGGCTCGAAGCAGACGAGCAACTTTGACTACTCGGAGATGTTTGAAGTGGCAGCAGCCAATCAGGAATGCAATATTTTCACGTGACACCCCTGTTGTCGTGATGATGAGAACTGAGGACTTAGTTCAGGTTTGAAATGTATCATTTTTGAAAATAAACTGTTTCAAAAAGATGAGTTAGTATTCTCAGCGCAATTTAAAGATATAAAAACATGTTTTTAGGATATAACTGTACGATGTTAATACTGTAAGAAAAATAAAATTTCATGATGATGATGGCAAGTCGTAGCAATTCGGCTGCTGCATGTGAACGCTGGCGGCCCGTGTTGCTGGTGTTGCGACATGAAGTTGCTGGGCAAAATTGTTCCGTCTGAAGCGGGCTTTAGGGAACTGAATTCAAGGGCCGTGGAGCTCTGGTTGCAAGCCCACCTGGAAGCATTTTCTTTTCTTTTTTGCCTTTTTTAGTATTTAAATATATATATATATATATACATATATACTTTTTTTAAGTTTTAACATATAGATGCATAATTTACACACTAATTCATTTTCAGAAGCGCTTTTATTCACACTCTGTGGCTTTCTAGTGCTTGCAATAGCTTCTCGGTGAGCTAATGCCAGCTCTGCAAAGGGAGAGGGATCTTCCCACGCTTTGCAGGCTGTAAAGCTGTGGCTTGCACAGTTCTAGTGTGTCACACCTCGCTCACTGGCTCCATCGCGAAGCATAGGTGCTTCATGAGTTGCGCCACACCGTAAGCCCAAAAAACGGTCGGGTGACAAACCTGGGACCATTTGTCACTGCACTCAGCTATGGTATGGTGGCATGGTTGGGGCATGATGCAGGGGTACAGCTTGGAAATGCTGATCTTCATGACATTTTAAACACATTTTTCATTACTTTTGTGTCGAGTTGTCAGCATTCTAAAGGTGAGAAAGCAAGCAGCAGCGACAGCAAGAAACGAAAAATTTAAGACCGCTTTCACCAAGAATCAATTACGAGCACTAGAAAGGCATGGAGTGTAATTAAAACGCCTCTAAAGGTGAATTAGCGTATAAATTAAGTACTTGTGCCTCAAAAATACAAAAAAAACAATGTAAATATAGTTATGAGGATAAAAATATACACCAGGAGGGCTTAAACCAAAACTACAGTCTGTAAGTTTGAAATTTGAGACCTTAAACCACTTGGCCACCACCCAATTTTATTTCCAGGTCGTTCATCGAGGTATATGAATTTTGTTTGCAGCTATCGGCTGCAAGAGAGATTGCCTTATTTTCATTTACTTTACTATTCCCACCAACTATGACAAGTGATAAATAATAGAACCTCATTTGGTTGGCCGAAGCACTGTGCTTGCATCAAGTCAAACTAGCCTGTCTTGCTGGGTTCATATTTTGTTTCATTACCTGTTCGGGATTCTGTTGTCGCTCATCAAAAGAAGAAAAAAAAACTGACTAATTCTGACTTATTCTGGTGTGCAGGTACCCTTGGCAGTAAACTCTGCTAAATGGGGCAAAATATAGATACTTTTTTTAGCAAATATGCATCGTTTTACCAAAATAAGCTACACTATTTGACTAACGTGAAACAGAACGAGCCTCTCCACTTGGGTCTTTTTTCATCTCTCGCAGACACTATTTCCTGCTTTTTGTGGTTTGTATCAGACTTTTGTATTCTGTCCAGCCAAAGCATCTGTGTTACACTAAGACTGGGTTCCTTAGGATATCTACAGGTATTCTTCGCAGCAAATGGCTTCCAATCAGGAACACGAGTTTGTTCTCGGCCGCCGAGAGCAAGTATTTTCAAGGTGAGCTATTGCCCGCCTATATGAGTTTTGTATTTCATTCCTCTTGAATGCCATAACCTATGTGTAGTGGTCTTGCATTAGTATTTTGTTGTCTCTCTTCTGCAAAAACACCCAAGTTTGACTAAGACCGGGTTCTTTCTTATACATGCAGGTCTTGGTGGCAAGCACCAGCCAATCAAGGCCAGAAGTTCGTTTTTTGCCGCGCATGGCAAGTGTTTTCAAGGTGAGTGATTGATGCCTATCTGAGTTGTTTGTTTCATTCCTCACAGACACTCTACCTGTCTGGATAGTGGCCTTGTTTCAGGCTTTTGTGTCTCTGTCCGGCCAAAGCATCTGTGTTAGACTAATCTTTAGGATATGTGCAGCAATTCTTGGCAGCAAGTGGGTGCCAATAAGGAACACGAGTTTGTTCTCGGCCACCAAAAGCAAGTATTTTCAAGGCGAGCTATTGCCCGCCTATATGAGTTTCAGCATTCATCAAGGAGCGCAAAATCAAAGCCCGGGGGTTGGCCATTGCAAAAATGTTGACTCGGAAGCGCATAGGGAGGAAGCTTTATAAAAGTATTCACCTGCTTCTACAAGACAAACCAAAACTAAGAATGTGGGTTCCATTTGAAAAAAAAAAAAAAACACAACATTGTCGGCCCAAATTAACTCGGGGGCGGCACTGAGCAAACAAGCCACGGTACGAGTATGCTTGGTTCAGGCGTTTGTAAAGGTGGTAGATGACTCGGTGTTTTCTAAAAAAAATATTTTTTTTTTCTAAAAGTGTGGTGGTCGAATATTCAGGGATGGGCATTGAGTCGGGATGTTAAGGTAAAAATTTCATCCACATGCCGGGATTCATGTGCCTTGTCCCCCTAGCGAGCGGGAGAAGGCCTTCAAAATTTTGGGTTCGCAAAAGGGGTGCATCAGTATTGACGTCTCATTTTACATCATTCGTCTCAATTTAAAACGCAATATAAATGACATGCCTGAGATTTGTTTGGGTGTACTTCCTCTCAGCAAGTATATGGTTCTGTCTCAAAAAGGTCTAATCTGATGTTGACCGCTCCTCAGGTCTCCACCAACGATTCATCAGGACGAGACCCAACTGGGACACTAGGGAGGAACGGCTTAAGCAAGGGAGGCTACATATACGACAGCTTCTTGCGGACAAGAAACGAAAATAGATAGATGGTGGGTGTTTCATTTGCTATGCCTTTTGGCGTGCACATTATGTTTGTTATGTTTCAAGATTCCCGCAGAGTTCGGTTTCAACTATTGTAAAATACCGAGCATGCGCCCAGGTCGCAGAAGCGCCTACCCTCTGATTCGGAACGATCCGCAAATAAGCAAAGGGCATACCAGACACCCATCCACCTGTTTTGAGCCGTGCTCAAAATATTGAAAGAGCACATCAAGCGCCAGGTGCAGTGGCGTCTTTGCCACAATAGGGCCAGTCGCAGAGCTGACAGATCCGTGACTGGCGCAAGCCATGGCATGGCCTTTGGGAACCAGGGAATCGAGATTAAAGAAGTAGCGCAGAAAATGGAGGCGAGTGGTGAAGGTGAGCAGAGTTAACAGAAAACAAGGACGAAGGGAGTTCCGTCGCATGAGGCATCTGTGTCCCGTGCATGTAATTTTGAGTGTGCTGTAGGTGGCTACCCCAAAAAATTGTTACTTGGACGTAACTAATCGCAAACCTCTCTTGCAGTTTCCATGGCCCACAAGCCAGCCGGCGCCAGTTCGTTCTCGTTCAAAGGTGAGCATTCTAGATTTTCTAGATTGCTCTGAAGCAGCAATACTGAAGCCAGACAAGCGGTACGGCATATTTAATTGACAGAACGACTGGGGACGCTTTCACTGATGCTTGTTTTGCTGCAATACACGTGTGTATTGCAGCAAAACAAGCTTCAGTAAAAGCGTCCCTACTCGTTCTGAGCTCCGTCAATTAAAGGTGCCGTACCGCTTGTCTGTCTGGCTTCAGTGTTGCTGTAGGCGACAAAACGTGTGCCCAGTTTTGTCACAAGAGGCATATTATGTCACGCACATGTAATTTTGAATTTATCCGGCTTAGTGTGCTGTAGGTGGCTGGTCAAAGAAATTGATACTTGGACGCAGCTAATCGCAAATCTTTCTGGCAGTTTCTACAGCTTAAGAGCCAGCAGGTCCCAGTTTGCTTTTCTTCAAAGGTGAGAATTCCAGATTCCCGAAGCAGGAATACTGAAGCCATACGACCGGTACAGCATTTTTAATTGATGGAGCTCAGAACGACTGGGAGCTCCTGCATTGAAGCTTATTTTTCTGTAATACAAGCGGGCGACATTGACACGTGCCCAGTTACGTCGCAAGAGGATATCTATGTCCCGCGCATGTAATTTTGAATCTTTCAGACTTGGTGTACTTTACGTGGCTACTCAAAGTAACTGCTACTTGGACGCAACTAACCGCAAATCTCTCTTCCAGTTTCCACGGCCTACAAGCAAGCAAGCACCAGTTCGTTTTTCCTCAAAGGTGAGCATTCCAGATACTCTAGTTAGGTGCGAAGCAGGAATAGTGAAGCGAGACGAGCGGATACGTATATTTAATTGACCGAGCTCAGAATGACCTGTGGCAGTGGCATTGAAGCTTATTTTTCCACAATCAAACGCAGACGTAATTTTGAATCTACCCGCTTGGTGAAGGATTGCTACTTGTCGCGAACTAATCACAAATTTTTATTTTGCAGTTTCTATATAACTACAGCTAGCAGGTGCTGTTTTCATTAAGGTGAGGATTTCACATTCTGTTTTCAAACATCAAGTTTTTGAATGAGAGTCCTAAACAATTAAATTTCTTTTGCAGTAAATGCCAGATCCTCCAGTTCAGGAATATGTTCAATATATTTGGTATGGATAAGTCCAGTGTTTTGCTTCTTTATTCACAATTTCACAACAGCAACATTTTTTTTAATTTATCACTCAGAAATACACACAAGAAGAGACTGCGTTGCAGAGAAATGTTGCGCTGAAAGTGATATTCCAACTCGTTTATAATTTTATTGGTAGCCGATATAATACATTGGATTCCAATATCCATAATACGCTGAGTATATTGGAATCATAAACCCTTATTGGATCCCCATACGACACATGGGGATCCAATAAGGGTTTATACGGTATTGGATTCCAATATCTTCAGCGTATTATGGATATTGGAATCCCATAACAAATCCTTATTGTAATACAATACAATAAATGTAATGTTTTCCAATACACTGTCTATATTGTATTGCAATACAATAAAAAGATATTGTTTACCAATATCCATAATACGCTGTTTATATTGGGGTTTTCCAATAGGGTTCGAAAGATTTTAAGCACGTTGTGCGCTTAAGTTACCACTCAAATAACGGGCGCAAGGTGGGTGGTTCGGAAACGCACAAGAAACAAAAGCAAAAACGCGCGAGTGTTTCGGATTCTGACGCATTTTTGTGACGAAGTGACGAGGCACCGGAGTGCCTCTCATGCCAGCTACTAGTGCAAGCCGCTCCTATAATCTGCTCATGATGGTGATCATGATCAAAGCGGGCGGACATCCGTTTATCCTAGCTAATGCCATGTTCACACTACTAAAGCCCCTCAATCTGTTTACGTTTGTCTTGCAAGTAGCGTCAAATGCGCCAGTGCACAAGGCCCGTGTCTCGTGCGGCACTTAGAAGCAAATGGCGGCGCAGCGCTGAATTGAGCGGCCCTTTGGTGCGAATGGCCACTCATGGCACGTGTCTTGCGTGTTTCCACAACAGTGGCTGGCGCTGCTTGACCAAAAAAAATAAGAACACCTTTATCAAGAGGATTTACATCCACCTAATGTCCCTGGATGTGTTTGCGTTTGATTTCCAAGTAGCGTGAAACACTCCAGAGCGCGAGGCCCGTGTCTCGAGCAACCCTTGGAAGCAAATGGAGGCGCAGCACTGAAATGAGGGGATCTTTATTGGAAGTGAATAGTGGCGGAGCATCCTCCCGTGGCACGTGTCTTGCGCGTTTCTGCAACAGCGGTTGGCGCTACTTGTAAAAAACACCTTTGTCAAGGGACTTTGTACACTACAGACATAAGGCGCCGACCTTTCATACCACACGCAAACGTAAGCGCAAGAAACGGAAAATATTCGTTAAGATTACAGGCCGGTTCACACAGCACCATTTTATTACATTGCGTCTGTTACAAGAGCTTACGTCGGCTTAGTTCGGATGAAGCAAGGTAACCACTTCAAGGAGTAGACTTGCACACCACATTCGTGGCACATAGGTTGCTGTGACTTATACGTAATGTAAGAGAACGTAAGAAAATTGTGCTGTGTGAACCAGCCTTACTAGCTATCGTGGTCTGAACGAACTCGCTCCGCTTGTTGCGTTTATGTTTATTTCTGTTATGAAAGATTGGCGCGTTGTGTCCGTAGTGTGAACATAGCATGACGGAACGAAAGACGAAAAACAGTTTTTCTGTTGGGCTATACCAACATGTTCGTTAGAAATATAATGATCGGATTTCTGTAATAAATTCAAACATCACCTTTTTTGTCCCACTTCTGTCCCATTTTCAGAGACTACGAATACTACCACCAATGAATGATAAACTAACACAAAGATTGAATAAAATCTGAAATAACGCTAAGTAAAAATATTCTCACTTGGGGTGGAGCACCTCGTACGTGGTTGGGAACGTCGCACACACACTGAGGTCAGATTTGAGAGCGCCGTGCATATTGTCTCGAAAAACTATATTATGAACTGCACATTTCCTGCTCACCAAGGCCATCTTAATTCCTCAAAATGGTTAACAATAAAACGAGTGACCTCTCTTACGCAGTGAAAATAAGGCATCGTCAGATCATAAATAGCAAAGGCAACAAACGGCCATCTTCAAAAGCATACACACATTTTAACCAAAACAAAAAGTGACGAAGGGCCATTGGAAGGAAACGGCACAAATAAAGCAATTAACGCGCCCCCGGACGCATTTATGGGAAGATGTATACTCTGTTAAGATAACAAAATATGGTTTATAGCTCGCCAGAACAGCATCTCCTCCCCTCAACTCACATTGTCAATCAAGGAGAGTACCGTATCGGAGGTCTCCGCTGTCTAGTTGAACGTCACAAAGTGTCATTTCTCAAAGCTTCCGCCTGCACATCCTGTTCTGAGCGTTCCCGCACCACACTCGGAGTCTGTATATCGGCTCTAGACACACAAAAACCACCCATGTCACGCACACGCTCACTAGTTAGGTTTACCACACTGTCTAATGGTGTCTGCCTAGGTACTCTGTCTTCCGGCCGCATGAAAGTTTTTTGTCCAAGAGGCATGTTTACTGCACTCTCCATTGGTGGCTGCAAATCCATGTTGTCTTGTGCACTCGCCAATGGCTGCTGCACATCCAAGGTGTCTTGTGGTGGGACTGGTATTCGTTGCCTCAGGTGATCCCCGTGGCGATTCCAGGTGCCGCCCTCTTACAGCATCACTCGTGCCGATGATGCACTGGTGGGATGCTCAGCTACCGCAGGGACCCAACGACCTCCTGGTCTGAAATTTCGAGCCCAGACACGATCACCAGGCTGGGGTAATCCGTCTCTTCTTGCAGATTTGTCCGCTCGCTCCTTCTGCTGTAGATGCTTGAACCCTATTCTGACTCGGAGATCTGGGTGCAGCAGGTCCAGGGGAGTTTTTAGGCGTCGCCCCATCAACAACTCTGTTGGTGTTCGTCCGGTCAGGTGATGTGGCGTCGTTCTTTAATTAAAAAATATTCTTGGAATTTTGACTTCGAAACATCCTCGTTTGGCCTTCTTTAGCTTTTCTTTTATCGTTTGTACCACCCTTTCTGTAGCGCCGTTTGAGGCAGGGTGATACGTTGGAATAGTGATAGCACGAACTCCATTTCTTGCCAGGAATTCTTTGAATTCCGCAGTGACGAACGCCGGGCCGTATTCACAGACGACCACATCAGGTAGGCCCTGTGTGGCAAAGATTGCTCTCAAGCACTCCACTCTGGCTTTAGCCGATGATGAGGGCACCCGGTGCACTTCCACCCACTTGCAGAATGCATCAACTAGCACCAAGAAATAGAGGCCCTGAAACGGCCCTCAAAAGTCAACATGTAGACGTGACCATGCATTTTCCGGGAATGGCCATGGTGTTTGTTGCACCGACCTCAGTGCTCGCCGGTGAACTTGGCATATGGCACAACCATTTACTTTGTTTTCAATAGCCTCGCCTATGCCTGGCCACCAAACATGGCTCCGAGCGACCATTTTTATTTTCTCAATACCCGGAAGTGTCCCGTGTGGCACGCTCAACACCGCTGGCCTTAGTGATGTTGGTACTACTATTCGGCAACCCCACAATACACAGCCGTACTGCACTGAACAGTCCTCTAGTAGACATGAGAACGTCCTCCAATCAGCTGATTCCGGCAGACGCTTCCCAGACCACAAAGCCTCTCGTACTGTCGACACTATGGGATCCTTAGTTGTAGCCTGTGCTACCGCTGCTGCCGACAACAACGACGGGAACGCATTTTCCAGCATGAACACTTCCCCAGTCACGTGGTCCTTGAACGAGGATCCAGGCAGTGGCAGCCAACTCAGCCCATCCGCATTTCCTAGATTGACCCCTGGTCGATACACCAGTCGATAGCAGTAAGCGCTCAACGTTAATGCCCATTGAAGCACTCAAGGAAAGCACTGTTGTGGGATTCCCCGATCGTGTCCTAGAAGACCCAGCAATCGCTTGTGGTTTGTGCAAATGTCGAATTGTCGACCCCACACGAATTGGTTGAATTTTGTCACTCTGTATACTACGGCCAGGGCCTCTTTATCTAGTTGGCTCGAGCTTTTTTTCAGCTGCGGTTAGACGCCTGGGTGCAAAAGCAATATGCCTTTCTTCCTCGGAACTTGTTCTGTGCGCCAATATCGCACCAACACCATATGGTGATGCATCACAGCATAGTACCACCGGCTGGCTCGGGTCATAATACACTAGCACTGATGCAGACGTCAACATCGCTTTGCTTGTATTGAACGCCGCTAGTTCCTCAGCACCCCAACTCCAGGCCTGCCCTTTTTTAGTAGTTTATGGAGTGGATGCAACACCGATGACACGTTTGGCATAAACTTTCAGTAAAAGATTAGTAATCCAATGTAGCTCTGTAGTTCTTTGACATTCGAGGTTTCTGGCGCCTCGATTACCGCTTCCATTCTTTTTTGGGCGCGGGGTAAATTCCTTCAGCGTCAACAATGTGTCCCAAATATTCCACACTTCTTTGTAAAAGTGAACACTTTTCCAGTTTGAGTTTCAACCCTGCCTCACTTAACTTCTTTAAGACTGCCTCCAGATTCTGGCAGTGGTCATTTTCTGTTGCTCCTGTGAACAAGATGTCGTCAAAATAGTCAATGGTGCCGTTAAAATCTCGTAGAAGATTTTCCATCTCTTTTTGGAATATGGCAGGAGCCCACGCTACTCCGAAAGGCATCCTGTTGTATTGAAACAGTCCTTTCTGCGTGTTAATTGTGACAAACGTCTTAACTGCCGGCTCCAGTTCAATCTCCTGGTAGGCATCACGGAGATCTAGCTTAGAGAACGTTGTTTCCCCAGTAAGCTTCGCCCACATATCTTCCAGTCTTGGTACCGGATACACTTCTGTAATAGCCACCTGGTTGACTGTGAGTTTAAAGTCGCCACAAATTCGTATCCTACCATCCTTCTTTAGTACAGGCACGATAGGCACCACCCACTCTGATGTTCGTACGGGGGTCAAAATCCCGTCGCGCTGTAAGCGTTGCAACTCTTGCGCTACCAGGTCTTGCCACGTAAAAGGTACAGTTCGCGGTCGGAAAAACCTGGGTCTGCTTCCCTCCGGTACGCTGATAGTCGCTTTCATTCCTTTCAGCGTCCCTAATCCTGCAGGAAACACTGACTGAAATCTGCCTGCCGATTCTTGAGTGCTGCTCACCTGATGCACATTGGCGAGCTGATTTAGAGGCATGTTGAAAGCCCTTGCCCAGTTCCGTCCCAGAAGAGCTCGGGAACCACCTCGTACAACAAACAAAGGTAGTAGCTCAGCTTTCCCGCCAAACTCCGCCGTGACCGTTGCCTTGCCGACTACGGCAGCCAGCTGACCAAAGTAGCCCCGCAGTTTGACAGTTGATAGTTTGATGACGGCATATGGAAACCGTCTTTCGAACTCAGTCTCATCCATAACCGAAAACACAGCTCCGGTGTCCAGCTCCATTTGTACAGTTTTTCCTTGTATCGTCACTTCTGCAAAAATTGACGGGTCCTCGATCTCTGGTGCCTCTTTCGGCCGTTTCCCAGTAGCGCTATTTTTTCGCTCGGTTTTAACGGCCAGAGGTCCCCCACGACGCTCGAATCTGACTCTTCACTGTCTTGAGCTTTTATGACGTGCACCGAACGGTTTGCTGGTGCCTGAGTCGAGTTCAACGTCCGCTTCGCTTTCCCTTCGCGATGTTTGTCCTTGCTGCTGACTCTGCTTTCGTGGTTTCTTTTGTTCTGGCACAGTCTTCATATATGAATTCGTTGCCGGCCTTTGAAACAAACACTATTTACAAACTTGCACGTTGATTCCCGGTGCTTGCCGCCGCAACGGAAACAGCTGCGTCGCTCTTCCGCTGACTGCGCCGATGTCGACGGTGCTGTCAAGCGGTTCACTGCTGTCTCGGCTGTCCCGCTCGCTCGGCCGGTGATCTGTTCGGCACCTCTTGCGGCGGCTTCCATGCTTGTGATTAACTCCACCGCCCGATCCAACGTCAAGTTAGGCTCTTCCAGTAGCCCCCTCCGCATCACGTCATTCCTGATGCCGTGCACGGTGCGGTCCCGAAGGTTGTTCGCCAACTCCGCCCCGAATTCGCACCGGTCGGCCAATTGGCGCAGGCCGGCGACAAACTCCTTCACGGTTTCCCCGATGTCTTGTGTTCGGCAGTAGAAATGAAACCGTTGTACAATCACCGACGGTCGCGCGGAATAATGCTGTGTCAGCAAATCAAGACTTCCGGCGAGAGGAGCCTCCGAAGGTCTCATGGGGGCCAGCAGCCTGCGCAGCAGTGAGTACGTTAGCCTGCCACAGCTTCTCAGAAATACGGCTCGTTGCTTGTCTGTGACGATGCTGTTCGCGATAAAGTACTGATCCACAATCTCGACATACTCTTCCCATTCCTGACCACCTTCCCCCGTGAACGGCTCTAACTTTGGCATGATGTTCGTGGTAGATTTCGCCGGAACCCGGTCAAATACTTGTTATAATAACATGGTTCGTAGTCTTAATCTCGTCGCCAGTTGTTAAGATAACAAAATATGGTTTATAGCTCGCCGGAACAGCAGCACTTGCCAAGCCCCTCGTAGCCCCGTCGTCCTTGTCTTCTTCTGGCTCTACACCAGAAAGTCCCTTAACGTGCGGCTATCGCCCTAGTCACCTGCAACTCCCTTGTTACACCTGTCACATACTCCAACACTGGCGCGGGCGTGTGACTGCATTTATGGTTTCCTCACGGAACATACGTGGTTCGAATGAGGTATGGGATCCAATTCAAAGAGTAGATTTGCAGGCGACGCATGAAGCACAGATGTTCGGCCGACTAAGTTATAACGAGCACTGGGCGTCTATTTTCATCGAATAATTAATCGATAAACCTATGGCTATACTACCCAAGCATCAAGGAGAATACAAGGATTGGTGTTCCACGGGGAACACGAGGCCGCCTTCCCCGTATAAAATAATGAAGTAAATAACCGAAATAAAGCATTAATGAACGCACGTGCAGGATGATATTTGTTTGAGGATTTTTTTCTTTGAGACAATCATTGCTGCAGACGCCAACACGTGTGGCGCGTAGAACACCAATCCCTGCATTCTCCTTGATGGTTGGGTAATATAGCAGGTTTCTTTGATACCCATGCATCATAGTTTTGAAAAACTCGAAATGAAATTTTTTGTTTGCATTTGTTAAGTTTGTGACAAACGGCAAAATGTACAATTAGAGATTTTAAATCAACTTAGATGTGTATTTGAGAAGCGTCGAAGGGCACCCACACTCACCAATTATTACTTCAGCCGCTGAAGCAAGCAGGTTCGTTAATATTTTCCAGCTATAGGGAACTGCTTCGATTGTTCACAATAGACCTATTGCTAAATTACCCAAGCATCAAGGAGAATGCCGGAAGTGGTGTTCCACGCGCCCACACGCGCACGCCCTCCCCGTATAAAAAATACGAAGTAAATAACCAAAATAAAGCTTTAATGAGCGCACGTGCAATATGTCATTTGCTTTAGGCTTTTTTCCTTAAGACTGTTAATGCTGCAGACGTCGGAACGTGCGGTGCGAGGAACATCATTCCCTGCATTCTCCTTGATGCTTGGGTAATTTAGTAATAAGTCTATAGACGATTGCAAGCTGGGCGACTGGCCGCCGCCATGTCTCTGGTCGAGCGGGCACGCCCGTGCGATTACGAGCTTGCCAAAGCTACGTTCACCCGCGCGTTGCACGCGCTTGCACGCATGGGGCACCACTTGTGGCGCCATGCTTGCAATTGTCTATTGGCGACGTGCGCGATGGAAAGCGTCGCGGTGGTCGGCCTTCCATGACTGGCCGAATACTGACTACGACGTCAGCAAAGGAGTTCTGATGAATGGAAATAAGCGGAACGTGAGGACTTCAATTTTGACGGTGTTGACAGTGTTACTTCAAGAACGCTCTGACTTCAAGCTTCCGCCATGCTAATTACAAACACCATCGAACTTATATTGTTCGCAATGCAATGACGTCACGAAAGGTAACCATACGAGGGCGCCACCGAAACATCTCGCCGCTAATAGGCTCAGCTTAGGGTGCCTCAATGTCCTTCTGTTTAGGGTGATGCCACCCTTTGTAGTAGCCGATGACGACAGCACGCGCTCACGGGGAAAATACAAAGAAATCGACGAAAACAAAATGTCGCCATAGCACAGTCAGCGTCACAAACGCGCGCAGGGACACGCTCTTTCACGCGCTTCTGAACAAGAAAATAAAACAAAAGTGTGGGACAAAATGGCGAGATGCCACCACCCTAAGCAAAGCGCACATGAAGGCACCCTAGCTCAGCTGCGCTAAACGGACAATCGCATGGCGTTGAAGTGGCTGGGGGCAGATACATATACCTTCTCCACTTCTTTTTATTCACACATCTCTCCAATACAGTTTACTTTAGGTCAAATTTTCACCTAACGTTTGCCTTCATACAAGCGTTCTCGTACGCGTCTACGTGGTGAAAGCGTTAAATTTTTACTTTTTCGCCTGTCAAAATTTAACTGATGAACTGGTTAAAATTGAAACGCGATTAAATCATTAATTGACTCATTGGTAGGTTATTAGATGAAGTGCCCAGACGTAGTTATAACGCAACGTAGGAAAACACAAGCAAATACCCCTGTGTAAGTCGACATTGCCTCGTTCAGCAGTGTGAAGAGCAATGACCGGGGTAGAGTGAACAGGCGCGATCTCTTCCGACCTTTGCACCGGGAGTAGGTGCTCCCTGTGGCGGCAGCTCGAAGGGGTTGCTGTAACCCTACCGCTCTTACAGCGCTTTAGTTTCTTTTGAGAAGCACGTCCTCCTCACTGTGTTGTCCTCTTTTCTCCGGGGTTGAGTTGGAGAAGTTTCTAGAGTAATTAGACCTACAGGTCGTGAGGCCGGCTGCCTTCAGGGACTTAAGCGGAAGACGTCTTTCTCTTCGTCTCCTTAAGCAACAAGTTTTTTTATAGACAAGCATTTATTTATTGTAAGGCGGCACTTATTTTAATTGGCTGACTACAGTTATTTCAAGCAAGTATAGTTGTACACATTTTCAATCCAAGTGGTCGGGAAGCAGTTGTTCAGGATGGCTCATGCGGCGTTGGGCATGGTTGTGTGGTAGCACCCTACGCGAGAGTGAAGGTCACAAGGAAACCGCTCTCTAGCCCGGTCATTGAAGAACATGTCAGGGCAGCACTGAGCATATCGCTTGATTTTTTTTTCGCAACACTCATTGCCGGGACTCCGGAAAACGAAAGAGAAACGCGAAGAAACTTCACGAGGTGGGATCCTGAGCCGGCTTGCTAGAACAGCGTCTCAGCTGAGACTTAGTGAAAGAAAGCAGTGCAGAGTGTGGGGCGCGCGACTGTTTTGAGACGCGGCTTGAGTCCCGTTCCGCTTGAGCGCTGGCTTTCTTTGGCATTGCTTTCTTTCCCACAGTCTCAAATGAGACGGTGTTTCTAACAAGTCGAACCCGGCTACTTATAGTTAGTTGCAAAGGACGAGAGTCATGTTTGGTGAAAAGCGCAAAGTGGGAGCTTCGAGTCGTTGCATTATTAAACCAACACCACAAACGTGAATCGTCTGACATTGGTCTTATTTGAATAAATGAAATAAAAATTAATCCAAATAAAGATGACCTAGTGAAGGTTTCGCACATGTGCAACGCTTTTGATAGCACACTTCAAGGAAAGGGGCTTTATTAAACCCTCTTGCTGAGCCTCAGATTCGAGCCACGATGACTGACTGCTTGTTGCCTTACCATGAGGACAAATCATTGCGGTTTGCACATAACACTCTTCGTAAGTTGTCTTCCAGTAGAGTAGCGTAAAAACTGAAAATTTCAAATCCCTGCACGATGGCGAACAAAACAGAACCAGCGCGTTTGGAAAGCTGGAGCCTTAAAAGTAAATGTCTGTTAAATATCTTTCAGTAAAGAAAAGAGATTCCCCTTCGTCGTCACCACCTTTCGTGGTGTCGGAACATGGCGGGCAGCATTGAATAGCTTATAGGCCCGTAGCTGTCAAGTTTTTAGCAGCGCTCCAGGCGAGCAAAATAGAATATTTGGCTCGGGATTCGAACATGCGTCAATACGCTTCCCCACTAGAGTTTTCTTCTACTCCGTTCCATTCTGAATGCCAGCGTAGCAGAGGTTACAAGAGCGAGCTGCGAGCCTTCAGCGTCCCTGTCAAGCACGCGCGCTAGTGCAGTGCGAGCGTCCTTCAGGAGGACATGCTTTTGCGAGTAGCTTCGGCTTCGCTATCACGTAAAGTGAAACATGCGTGGTCGCGGAAGCTATGAAAGAAGGCAAAGATGAAAGGAATGTTAAATGGGACGCTGCGGCCACGAGCTGCATAATTTTTTATTTTTTTTATTTTTTTATTTGTTGTTATCGCGTATCTTCAGATGCTTGCATTCAAACGTGGCACATGCAAAATCGAACGTTACAGAGCCACCTGGATGGTTCAGCCACCATAACATGGACGCGTCTTGCGGATGCGCTCGCGCCCCCTGCCCCAGGGCAACGAATCTATTGATAGGCACTAGGTCTTCGCGAGAACTGGCTCGTGACTCTTGTAACATGCTTATTGTTTTTTTTGTTGCAAGATTAATTATGACTCACTGGAAGAACGAGGAAGTAGCGCGAGGAAATATTTGAGAAAAGAATCCTCTGCGTCAGAGACCGAATCAGCGCCACTTTGCCAGAACCTCTACCTCGTATATCAGCCACCTTTCAAAAGATGAAGTGCGCGTCATCTGCTGCAACGTGCGTTCTTTTTATCATATAGGACAATTAGTATGCTTTTAAAAAATAACAATGAATGAAAGTGATTTTAATGAGAACGATAAAAGCTCTTATTAAATAATCGATATTGAAATAGCTGTCTTCTTCTTTGAAACCGGTTTCTTGCGTACTGAGTCGAGCTTCAAAATAGTCCCATGATTTAACATTATTTCAACAAATCTGAATCTGAATACAAAAATTTACGCTTACACTGAACCAGCTCAGTTCATCTAGCATACAATTAAAAAAATATTAGATCACATGCCAGAACGCTGTCTGAGAAAACCAAGAACGCGTGATGGAAATTCTTTGAAACTTTATCACAATCAAGTTCTGTTTTCAAGAAAACGGGTGGCGTTGCACTTCTAATTTTTTGTATGCAGAGTTCCTATGTTTACCAAAAGCATGCCCTTAAATGTTGTTGCTGCATTATGATGTGAAACTGAGTTACGAGGCTTTAAAATCGAACCAAAAAGGCTCTTTTTGAATTAATATTAAAAATGTGAGTGTGCTAATTAAGAAACACACGAATACACGGAACTAGACGAGCCCTTCATCTATCCAATGCAAAAATAAGATCGCGTGTCTGATGCATTACAAGTCTAGAAACTTGGAATGCATACAGGTATGTCTGAAAATATATAAACTTGCACATTTTGTGTTCTTATTGAGCGTTAAGTTTTGAAACATGCATATCACATTATGCACTAAAAGAGTGAAGATGAATTGGCGATTTATTTGCAAAAGGAAGCAAATACGTAACAAGCACACAGCCGCGACATTTGCACCGCAAACAGGAGCGTTAGCACAGCTGCCACCGGCATTATGGTTGCGGCCGTGGGACCGCCAACTTAAACCAGCAGCTTGAGTCTCCACCTCATAATTGAGCCGCAAACACTACATAATATTAATTTTATATTTGTAACTGAATTATCGCGGTGGTATTCGAACCACCGCGTATAAAGTCAGTATATATTTTCCAACCCGATATAATCCGCGGTACCACAAAGTAAACTATCGATCGAACTATCGCCGTTCTCTGCATTTGTAGATTAAGCCTAGTATGTTTCACATAGCGGCACGTGAAGCTTTATCAAGTGGGTTAAATGAACTATGGCTTATGAAGGGGTAGGCCCCTAACCAAAGGCAGGACTTCAAACATACTTCTTGGTTTTGTTAGTACTTTATATCAGACAATTCAGGCCGTTTCCCAGATGCAGTGCAGAGCTCAATCAACCCTAGAAACAGCGGTGACGCAGGGTGATAAGGTAAATTAACACTGTGTCAACCCTTTGTTTCTAATATCGCGTGAAGTCAGCGCTCTATCAGTAAAGACAGGCCTATTGCTAGCGCTGACTAATAGCGCTGAGATAGGACATTTACGTATGCGTGGAAAGGTCCTAAAGGAAAGTGCTATAAGTGCAATATGTTTATGTGGTGTGTTTCATAAATGTAATGCTTCTTAATAGTAGAGGACGCTCAATTTGTCATTGATGCTTCATGCTCTCCTTTTATGAATTCGGCTATCGATTAAAGAAATATGCACTGCTTGCTGCTCGCTGTTTTTTTTTTTTTTTTCAAATATTGACGTACATAAACTATCGGCGTTCACAAAGCGCCAGAATGAGACCGAAGCTTTCGCGAGTCACGAGCATTCCCAGAATGCAACTCGAACCTTACTTTCACTCGCGTTCACTCTGGCAGTTTCGTGCCGCCTTTAGACGCGTCGCGAAACTGGCTCCGACCAGATCTTTGCGCTGGCGATTCTGAACCAGAGCAGCGACGAGCAGCCTTGACGCGAAGATTCTGATCATCAGGCTGAAGGCGTCCCGTTTTCCAAGGAATGGGAAAGGCCGAGTCCGGTCCGTTTGGAACGCAACTGTTCTTACCCGCAAGATTCATAGTTATCATCTCGGCCTGTTTCTGGTAAGGGATGGAGCGACGAGCGCTTTGAAGATACTCCCGACGCTGTTGTACAAGCGCCAGCTGCGTCATTCCTTCCATGTCCTCGCGGAGAGGGCGGTCTTCTTCGCAGAGATATTCTTCGTCGAGACGAGCTTGTTCCTGGCGGCGGCGTCGCTTCTCCTCCAGCATTTCTTGTTCCACCAACATTCGTTCTTCTTGTCGGATCCTTTCGTTGCGAAGTGCAGCTTCTTCTCGCAGTAATCTCTCTTCACGACGAACGCGATCCTCCTGCCTCCTGAGCTCGTCCAGTCGCAAGCGTTCCACTTGAGCCGTGTCATCTGGATGCCTTCTCTCGTAGCATTCCAAGCACTGACAAGAGACGCTGGAAATCAAACCCACGGCCCGGGTACTGAGAGCAGGCTTCCCATGCCATGCCAGAGCTTGGTCGGAGTACAAATATCTTGCGGGGCAGACCTCGATGCCCTGAAGGTTTCGTTCTACATATATCCAGGGAAGGACCCAAGTGGGTGCACTGCCGGTCCACATCGATTGCCCTTCGTCCCTCAGCGGTGACCCCTCTTGATACGTGGGCTGGGGCGCCCGAAGAGTTTGTCCTGGATATCCTTTTGGCCGCAGAGCTTCATACCCTGTAATAGGAGGAGCCCGCGATTCGGCGATATGGCTTGGCCAACAGGAGCCGCAGGACGGACAAGTTGATTCCTCCATTCTTGTTGACGACCTCGTTGGCTTTCCGCCATGCACCCATTCTTGAAAGTCGTCCTCTAACTGCTCATCTAGAGACCGCTCTTCTCGATTCTTGTAACGACGTGACGTTGTTGGAGCTCGAGAATCAGTGTCCTCAGGACGTGCCGTTCGTTTATTTATACCAGCGACATTTGCATTAGTTATGTTTCTTAAATCAGGAAGTGACGCTTCCCTTCTGCATTGCTGAAAATCATATTTGTCCTGAGTGTCGGCGCCTTTGGTAAATTTTTCTCCCGAGTAGTCCGTCCGTGAAGCAGATGTAGCAGTTATGTGATTTTGTTGGTCTGCTTCGTCAATAGCGTAGAGCTCATCGAGAAGGCATTTTACTTGCTCTCTCGCCTTTTTAATGTCCCTTAGCAGTGATCGTTTCTTCTGCGGTTTTGGACGCCGCGACTTTCGCGAATGCTGTTTAGTGTCCAACTGCACCGAGGTTCGTGATTGTCGTTTAGTGTACTCCTGCTGTACGCGTCTATGTTTTGGGCCAGATAACGCTTTCTCCAAAACATGTCTTAGAGAATCTTTGTCAATCAAGGCGTCATTTTCATCGCGGAAAACTGTTCCCTTCCCAAAATTAGTGTTTCTTGATTCTTGTTTCGTTTTTCCCGAAGTTGACTGATTTTTTGTGCCTTGTTCTTTCTTGCGAGAGGTATTTGCAAAGGCAGAGTTAGACGTATCTGAACTCGATTCGTCGATACTTGACTCATCCCCTTTACCAAACTCAACGTAAGAACCTGTTCTGTCTTCATATGGGTCTAGAGTCTCACTTGATTGAGATATGATTTCGTCGTCTAGAGACCATTTTCCCGAAGATTCATTTTTCGAAATTTTCGAAATGTCTCCAGTATCCCTTGGCGCTCTGAATTTTTTCGATGTCTGTACTTTTGACACATCTGCTTGAGCATTTGAGAGTCGCACAATGTCCCTTGCTTTAGTGAAACCTTTGCATTCTTCATCAAGGTCTCCTTTGCTTGTGGGTAGCGCCATGTCCTTTTCCTCCTGGTTATCCTTTGAAACCGTGTGTTCTTTTTGATGTGGACGTTTTACATGTGTACTTCCGATTGCATATAATTCTGTCTGAGTTAAAACATCACACGAGGACTTTAATGCTTCCGTCGCTTTCTTGGACTCAACCGCTTCACCGACTTGAATTACTTCGGAAGGCGGAATGCAGCCCTCATTGCCAGTGACGCCTGGCTTGACTCCTAGATTGACTGCATTAGCCTCACCTAAACTTAGATCATCTTCCTTAGCAAAACGTACGCTCTCGGTCGTTGACTGCGGACTTGGCTTTTCAGTGGCTGTGAGGTTCTTGACATAGAAAGGCTCCCTCGAACTAAAAAATACAGAGTCGCTCAAATTTTTACCTGCTGATAGCATCGATGAGTGGCCTCTTGTAAAATCCGCATCTGCGGCATTCTCGTGTTGATCTTCCAACGGCCAGGAAAGTTCAGGGTTTATCAAGTCGGGCTTCCTTGCTGTAAATTCTGTCCTGGCATCCTGAGTGTCGACGATATGGGTTTTGCTGAAACCATGCAGTTTTTTCGGTGCCCTCGATGAATGTTTGGAGCGAGACCTGCTGGTGGATGGACGCCTTGGTTCGGCCCATGTCACTGCATCGACGGCCGTACGAGCGCCGGTGGTAGAACGCAGAGCTTTAGGAAGCAGCGATCGCGAAGATCCTTTTTTAGAACGGGGCTTCTTTGTTTTAGCGGTTCCGATCCCTTGTTTCGTGTTATGTGCAGCAGGTCCCGAGGAAGATGGGGTAAATCCCTCATGCAACGCAGCCGAACTGGCAGTTTTCTGGGATCGCGTTGCGTGGGACACCGTCTTCTTGTCACGCCTTGAGGAGGCTTTGCGTAGCCGATCACTTAGTTTAGCCTTCTTCATCGTCGGTTTCATCGACGTATTCTGTCCATCCCCGATGTAGACTGTCTGAATTCTTCTATGCTGTTGCGCTTCTCTACTTCTTCTTTTCTGCTCCAAATGTATTTGGGAGACAAAATAATCAAGACCAAATAGGAGAGGCCATGGCAAAAAGTGAACCGCTGGTATAATCACCGATTGCTATAGGCTGTGGGAATACTAGGAGATTTAGACTGCATATCGTTTTATCTTTGAAAAACAAAAAACAAATTTGTCATTAGGTTAGAGTAGGTTAGACAGCGGTAGTTTAGTTGACCACTGGAGATGAAAAATTTTATCTGTGTAGTAGGACTAGCCTGGGGTCTTTTACGTGCCACACGAAGTAGTGATATACAACAGCACGCCGATAGGAGGTTCATCTTGATTGAAACGTGCAAGGGCTGGGTGGGGGACAGTGTTTGAACCGAGAGTTCCTGGGTTATTTAGCGCGAACCTTCGCTCTACGTTCTGCGAGCTGCAGTGCGCTAAAACGCTCGAAAGTAATTGTGTTGTATGTTGAGACAAGCAAGAGTCAGCCTGCCTTAACGGGCGACTTATCTCTCAGCTGTAGATGATAAATGTAGCCAGTACGGTGCAACCGCTAGCATTGGGTCGTTAATGTGCACAACGTAAAAGTGATACAGGACCGCACGTCAGTACGATGCTCATCCACATTGAAAGCGGCAGGGATCTGGAATAAACCCAGGATATCTGGGTTTGGCAGCGCGAGCTTTCACTTAACGCGCTCCGAGCTGCGGTAAATAATACTGATACCCCCCTCCCCCGTCCCCTTCTTGCAGTGGATTTTAAATGCCATCAGAGTGATAGTGAGCGCAGTCACACATTAGACCCCAGTGCTTGGTCAGTGTTCGTCTGCGTCTCCTGCCCGGCGAATGCGTTGAAGGACGCTAGATGTCAGGCCCTGTGCCATTACATTGACGTCTCCCAACATTCCGAGCATGCGTGACGCCGCCATACCTTTAGTTCGCAGGATAAAAGTGGCGGTGCACGCGAAAGCTTGTATCGTCTCATGCTGCGCACAATGGAAGCGTGGCGAAGTGCTTGCACGCGTGGAAATAATATGCCCCGAAAAAAAGAGGGAGAGGAAGAGACGAGAGCACGCGGCGACATAATCACGGCGAGCTCTCGTCTGACACATAATCACGGAGCGTAAAACGTCCCGGTGCATTGATTGAACCGGTAGATAAGGTGACTTTAATGTCGAGCGTATTCAAGGTGGACCATGGACACCGATTCTGTAGGGTTCATTCGCCATGAATAAAATGCCCGGAAACACGCGGCTGCAGCCTACAGGCGAAAAGTTATTTTGAGTTAAATTCCCAGATTATTGCCACCGAAGGCCTCGATCGCGTGAAACCCGGACGAGCAGAAACATGCCACAGCCTCAATGCCGTTGCCTTACAGCATGGGCTGAGCACACCGTTACAGCAAACACTTTCTGATTTTTCTAACTAACGACAGCACACCTCCGTGAGATTTATTTATTTATTGTAGACGACATCACCAACGAACTTGGGCGTCAAAATTAGCGGAACTGCTCGAGAAATAGCAAGAATACATTCCACCGGGGGCTTCGGTACTGCGCGGGGAGCCTTCATGTCCGCACTAAGTATACTCTCCACTCCAAATTTGCTCCCAACATAACGGATTCCACAAATTGGCCGTCGACGAGTTGGCTTTCGACGAATTGGACTATCCCTCGATTCTTTTACAGTGCCTTCATTGAAACATGCAACTACGTCTACATACGCTACATGTAGGGTTCAGCGTTTTCGGCTTAATCCGAATAAAACCGGTAAAAGTACGCCGAATAAATTTTTCCGAACTTGGTTTTAACTAAAAAAGGTAAGTATGTTCGAGGGCGTTGGATGGGCAGGGGGCGACTTGACTTGTCACTGGCCGTATGACCACTTCTTTTCGCAGCTTTCAGCTTGACTCCCAAGATCGGTTCAACTTTCACCAAAAGCTCCGGAGGCGAGGCGTTTTTCAGGACGAAATCTTGTTTTTCCCCTGAGTTCTGTGTGCCGAATTCTTTGTTCAAATAAGAGAGTTTATTCGTGAACCGAACAATGAAAATGAAGAGCATCCGTAAATGCCGCATTTTTTATAACACCTCTAGCTTCCGTCTTCTAGAGTAGGGCATAAATACAATCTTCCTTGTCGTTTCTGTGGTCGGCGCGAATTTACCACCTTTCGCAGTCGTAAAATCGGGGGAAAAACAGACTGAGGACAATCCTTGCGAATTTCTAGATTTTGATATTTGCCTCTCCGACAGAAGTGGGAGTGAAGCTCGCGTTCGTCCTGTGTACAAATACGAGCACACGACGATAATGTCAAGTCACGATAGGACCCCAGTGCGTCTTGCAGAACAGGTCGCGTCGGCTGCCACAGACAGCTACAAATAAGAAAATCAGTACCGCTTTTACTGGTGGCGAAGCTCATTAGGGGCTAGCCATGTCCGTATGTCCGTCCGCCGTCGGGTGCACGTGCTCACGAGCACGTGGGCAAGTGCAGCCGTGCTCATGTAGGGCAAAAAAAACAAACAAACCGCATCTCCACGTGGTGAATGATGTTGATTGGGGCGAAGCTCTGGTGGTGCCCCAAGCAGCACGTTGTGAATGGGCCGTCGCTGGCAAGTGTACTATGGCCAACCAGATTTTCGATGGCCCAAACTTGGCCAAAGTGCTCGGCAATTGGCGTCGTGCGCGACCGAAAGCGTCCCTGTGGTCGGCCTTCCAAGATTGGCCCAAAAGCTGACTATGACGTCAGAAAGGGTATGCCATCGACGGAAATAAGAGGAATGAAAGAACTTTAGTTTCGACGGTGTTGGCAGTGTTTCTTTGAGAGCGCAATGATTTCAGGCTTCCACCGTGCTATTTAGAAACACCATCGAACTTCTTGTTCGCAAGGTAATGACGTCACAAAGGGGAACCATAGGAGGGCGCCACCAAAACATCTCGCCGCTAATAGCAGTGTTTTCGTCCTCGTCTGGTGACTTGCCATTCACTTTACGCCACTCGCTGGCCATTCACTTTAGGCCAGTGACTGGCCATTCACTTTAGGCCAGTGACTGACCATTCACCTTTGTCCAGTGGCTGGCCATTCACTTTAGGCTAGACACTGGCCATTCACCTTTGGCCATGACTGGCCATTCACTTTAGGCCAGTGACTTGCCATTCACCCTTGGCCAGTCACTTTCGGCGAGCCACTGGCCATTCACGTTTGGCCAGCCACTAGCCATTGACTTCCGGCCAGTCACTGGCCGAAAGTGGCTGTAGTTATACACTTATTACATAATTTATCACAGACTGACAGAAAATTTGGGTGTTCCTCAGAAGACGGTCAAGAGTTAGGGGAGGTCAAGTTTGAGAACTCAACCCCAGAAACTTTTACATAGTAATGACGCGCGAAGCTGCTGCAAGGCTGCTCAATATTTATTGGACTTTTTGAGTACTAAGTCTTAGGACGCTGGTTGCGACCACCATTCCAGTCGTCGTGGGTTCAGGGATGGTATGTTGTCCCACCATTAAGATCCCCCGGTAGTGCAACAGCAAAAAAAATAAAAAGAAGTAACTTTAGGTGAAGGGACAGTGCGACAATAGAGATTTTTAGTAGATCGTTCCGATACCTCCGATAGCCCCGATAACGATAAAATGCATGCGCAAGGGAGGCGGTGGCGGAGTATCGGGTATCGTTATCGGAGTCATAGGAGCGATCTGCTAAAACTCTCCACTGTTCAGTTACAATATTTTTCACTTTACACAAGCTTACTAGCACTAATGGGAAAGAGAAGCCTTGAGTACACAGTAAAAGTTTTTACACACCTACGGGTGTAAATCAGTTTGTCCCTGGGCTAACACCCTTATGGCGTTCAGGCAAGCACCCTTCATAAAGGGTGCTTGGCATGAAATGCGCACCTGCTGGGGTGGCCCAGTGGATGCTGGGCCACCCCAGTCAATCTGGCGCCGGGAGGGTATCATGCGACGTTTTGGTTATGTGGAGTACAAGGTCACATGACGCTCTCTCAACGCTGGATTTTCTGGTAGCGTCTGCCGCGCTCGGACGAAGGGTGAAATGAAGTATAGACCCCAGTGAACATTTCATTGGAATGTGTCCAATACACATATCACAACTTGTAAATTTTACAAAAATAATATATGGTATTGCATATTCTTATATTATTATTACATGATTTACAGCGTATCATGTTTACTGAACACATTTACACTTTTTTCACTTAGAGGGATTGCCACATCACCACATACGAGGCATGTGATAAAGAAATAATGAGTCACACTAACACAACTCACTTCATGAAGTAATACAAAAGTGTTCCTTGCAAGCCACATTATAACCCCGTGGGCAATTGGGGAGTGCTACGGCACCCCCTTTCTCGAAATCTAAGTGAGCAAGCAGTGGCCCCAAGCATCGCACTGCACAGCTGAACCATTGCGAACATCATGGTCTGCCGCAAACGAAGCATGTAAAGCTTTCCTGTTTGGAGATCAAGTGACATGATTTGTTTGTCTCAGAGGATTGCAGGCAACCCACGCTTGGCTTATCACTTGTCTCCTACGCGCATCTGGCTCAAATCACAAATCGCGCATTGTACCAAACGGTCCAAGAAGACGGAAAGGAAGGACTCCCCTCATTCTCGGACCCTCGTTCGTGCAACTGGAAACAGCCATTCTTCCCCTAGAAGGTTAGCCCGTCGCTCAAAACTTGAACAAAAGTTGCTTTCCCCACCCCGTTCTGACAGTGTTGTGGAAGCTGACAGTAGAGAGTTTTAGAATAGGGGGCCCCAACGCTTTGGGGAACCCAACGCTTTGGGGTACCCAACGCAACGACACCTCACGCAGCGTGCTTATAGAATAGGGTTTGTCACGACGCAACGCGGCACGCTCGCCTTTTTCGCATGCAGCGCCATTGTGGACAACGAACGAACTTCTTAACAGTGAAAATTTATTAAAACGCAAAACATTTTCGCTGAAACGACACTTTATTGTGGCTCGCGGTTCAAATAATAGGGAGGGTAACACCAGTTGGAACGGCACAGCAAGACCCATCTGCCGACCGTCTCTGAATCAGAAGATTTACTTCTCTGGTCACAAGTAGGGTGCCTCAATGACCTTCTGTTTAGAATGATGCCACCCTTTGTAGTACCCGATGCCGACAGCGCGCGCTCACGGGGAAAACACAAAGAAATCGACGAAAACAAAATGTCGCGATAGCGCAGTTAGCGCCACAGACGCGTGCAGGGACACGCTCTTTCACGCGCTTCTGAACAAAAAATAAATGTAAAAGTAGGAACAAAATGGCCAGATGTCTCCACCCTAAGCAAAGCGCACATGACAGCACCCTAGTCACAAGAGAGTGCACGCCCTCAAATACCAGGCTATCATATGCCCTAATGGAATTATCTGCGAACTCGACGGGGCCATTCCCCAGTCACAGGCACGACGCTGGTAGGTGTAGCTTGCTTTTAGCCCATCCTGTAGTTGAAGCAGCACGACAGTTATAGAGAGTTTTATAATAGGGTGTCCCAAATTTTTAGACCCCAAAGAAATAGGGGCTCAGCACTGCGCATGCGTAGAACCCGAACTCCTTTTGGGGTTTTGGGTTTGCTCGCGCCCCCAACGTGAAATTCGAGAAATAGCGTGGGGCCCCCCAAGTGCTTGGGGCCGGGTTGTGTCGGCAAACATGGCGGCGCCCTTTCCGCTCGCTTCGGTGCAAATTCGTCATGGTCGCTGCAGTACTAGCCAATTTCATTGCCAATGAATAGTGCAACCGGCTTTCGCTTTGCTTAATCTCGCTCAAGTCACAAAGAATGAGCGGTGGGCTCACCCCATTTTAAAAATCGTACCCGATTCTGGCCGTTCCTAAGCCTAAACATACGTCGTAATTGTTGACAAGGTGACGTATTGCTACGCCGTGGCAAAAGGCTCGTTCACACAGACCCGTTTTTTTTCTTACGTTACGAAAAGTCACCGGGAAATCTGTGCTTCGTATTAAACTGTGCGAGCAGCAGGTCGACCCGATCGCGGATGGCCCGCGTGGAGAAATTTCTTCCGATTGCTTCGGACACCCTTTCGGCAATTGAAGTCCATCTCCTGGAATCCTGAAATGGGTTAGTGGCGTACACTTCGCGTAGCACATAGGGTGCCTAAATGTCTGTCTGTCTCAGGGTGAAGACATCCATTGTTGCCCTGAATGTGCCAGCGTGTGACGCTCTCGCGCACTCGGTGCGTGACTTGGGCGGTAAAATGGCGTCTAGGCATTAGCCAAAGCTACGCGCTCGAGCTCAGTGACACCGGATGCGCGCATTTCAAAACGCATAAAAAAACGATTGGGCGGAAAAATGGCTGAGATGTCACCACTCAAGCAAAAGCGCGCGTGTGTATGAAGGAACTCTAGTAGCACATAAATGCCATCGTCGATCAAGAAGCGAACGCGCGCGGGAGCCTTCTCTTCCGCCATTTTCTTCTGGCCTTGGATCGGCCTCGACTCGTTCGGCCATCCCGCTTCGGGTGTAGCCGAAACAATCCAATCCGTAGCGCTCTAATCTGGCGCTTGTTCTCGTAGTAACATAAAGAGTTGAGCTAGCTGGTACTTAGAAGACATACCTAAACAGCGCACAAGCACAGGAGGAAGATAACAAAACACAGGAAGGGGCGCTGACTCCCAACTTATGTATTGTGAAAGAAAGAGAAAGAGGAAGCTTTAGACATGAAGCCCACGTTGTTGTTTTTCTTTCTTCTTTTTTCGCATCTTTTTTTTCGTCGTGACCTTATAATGTCAGTTTTCTCCTTTTCTACTGCAACTTAGTAATTTATATGTTTTTATTCTTTCTTCTTTATACCTTGTGGGTGCGCGTGGGCTTCATGTCTGCAGCTTCCTCTTCCTCTTTCTCTCACAATACATAAGTTGGGAGTCAGCGCTCTTTCCTGTGTTCTATTTTCCTTCTCCTTTGCTTGCGCGCTGTTTTAGGTATGGCTCGTACTCGACTTTTTTGGGCGTTCGTGTGCGCTTTGAACATATGCAGCCGAAGATTTTGGAATTCAACTATGCCGAGACTGAGACGAACGCGAGCGCGCATACTCTGCGAGCAGCTGCACTATTTAAATCTGAGCTGGAGCGACTTTGAAGCCTTGAAATACTTGTTTTCAAGATACAGGTATCGTGCCACGAACGAAACCTACTTGGAGCCACGGAGTAGCAATACGGTTGCCATGTCAACGGTTACCGCGTATGTTTAGGCTTAGAAACGGCCAGAATTGGGGACGGTCTTTAAAATGGGGTTAGCCCACCGCTCATTCTTTGTGAATTGAGCCAGATAAAGCAAAGCGAAAGCGGTTGCACAATTCATCGGCATTGAAATGGGCTAATACCGCAGCGACCATGACGAATTTGCTCCGAAGCGAGCAGAAAGGGCGCCGCCATGTTTGCCGACGCAACCCGGCCCCAAGCGCCAACCCAAAGGCCCAAACGGATTTTGGGTTCTGCGCATGCGCAGTGGTGAGCCCCTATTTCTTTGGGGCCCCCAAGCTTTGGGGACCCCTATTCTAAAACTCTCTAGTGTTGTGGAAGCTACGTGCTCCTTGGGCCAGCCCACGTGGGCCAGCCACACGCTCGTCACGCCACGGGTACTTCGAACGGCTCGGTTGTAACGCGCTCACGCTATTGACACCACCACAACGCTGCCAGCGCCACCAAGGGCAAAGCTGATAACCACGCCTTTTTGCTACTCCAGGAACGCGGGGAATCTTTTCTGCTTTTGTTGCGCCGGATATCCCATGACGCATCGCGCTCTCCGTTCGCTTCTCTTCGAGCGCTTGCTCGAGTGCACCGTTTGGAACGAAAAATATAGCCAGTCGTCCAAAATACAAACTTGCGATTATCATTTACGGTTATTATCCCTCATACTTGATTCACTTCCGAACGAAATTTGAACATTTCATTTTTTGTTTCCGTACCCCTTTAAAGAATACAACTGTGATGATGATTTAATGAATGATGATGACGAAATAATTTTGACTAAAGAGAGTGACCACAAGGGTATACTGAAAGAATCACTAACAATGATGAAACCTAGAAACCTATTAGTGCCTTCCCTGTGTTTTGCCATTGAGTGGAAGAATTTTATTGGCCTATATTTTTGTTAGAAACAGGTGTAATGCATCCGTCTGTTTTTTTTTTAGTCTTGATGTTGTGCATATTTTTTATTTCATAGGTTGAAAGCTCAAGGCATTCCCTGTTGTTTGTTCAATCACATTTACCCCAATATTAGTAGGTTGCTTTTTTATGTTTACTGTACTTGGGTATATCAGGGGTTGTGAACAGTAAAACGCTGTAAGGCCCAGGAAGGAATTCCTTTTGTAAAGTGGTGCAAGCAGAGGAGAAATTGTAAAGACTGACTTCATGTCTTCTCCTGCGTTTTCTTTTTTGGGTCGCCTATTCATTTTTCCCCATTAATGCTCAGCTGTGTTTGATACTTCCCTGCGTTTGTGTCATCCTTAAGAGAACCCGTCTTTAATAAATTATGTGTTTAGACTGTTTAGCTAGCTTGCACACTCCTTTTTGTTTTCGTCCATTAATAAATGACTGTAGGATTGAACTGCAAGCACGGTGTTAATGCATACTAATAAATAGCTGCATACTTTTATTGACTAGTGCTGATGATTGGACTAGTTAGTAGCCAATTATTGAAAAAAAAGCATGAAGAATAGGGAACAGAGGATATGAACACAACACAGCTCTGTGTTGATATCCTCCTTGTCCGTGCCATTCACATTCCATGTTTTTAATAACACATTTATTAATAATTTTCTGCTTGGTATCATCTGTATAGGGGTTCACTGGAACGACCCATCTGCTATTGCATTCACTTTAGGGCAGCTCCCCCTTCCTCATGATGCCATCGTTCAGGAAGTGCAAGGCGGGTGTCCCTCTCACTCTTGTGGTTCAGTTCCCCAGGTTTCCATAGGTTTCAAGCTGCTAGCGCAACTGAGTCAGGCCTTCCAGCCCTGCAGGAAATGCCAATTTCACTCTTTTAGACGTAGATACCCACATTTTGCGTGTACGTGAAAGAAGCTCCAACAGAGGAAACAAAAGGATTGGACTTTTTTTAATGCATCCTTTTCTTTTGCTAAGAACATACATAAACGTTACACGCTATTGTACATTCAGTGGTGCGGCTTAATTTAGGAAGAGCACTTTTTTATATAACTTTTATATAAAGAAAAAACTCAATATAATGGGTCGGGCATAAATGGTTGCTATGAACTGCCCTATACATTTTCACATTACCTGATATCACCAAAAGAGTAGAGTAGCGTAGGGCTGCAATGCACCACCCTATTGAAAAATCCACCAGCCCGGGTCTGGTGTGTTTCTGACGTTTACATCAGAGCGGAAATTCAGACACGGGTCTTGGTGTGTTCTGGTGGCCTGGTGTGTTCTGGTGGCCTGGTGTGTTCTATTATCCTGACATGTTCTAGTGTCCTGACGTGTTCTAGTATCCTGACGTGTTCTAGTGTCTTGACGTGTTCTGATGTGATCCGGCCGACCTAGTGTCTTCTGTGGTGACCTGGTCATGCATGCACAATATAATTTAGATGCAGAAAGGACTGCTGATGACAACAGCTAGCAAATTGTGCAAAAAGACTGCTAATTTTTGCAGGTTTAGGTGTTCATTCTGCCATGAAACAAAACTACAAAGACAAAGAGAATGGAACTTACTATTTTATTTTTTTCCCAACATGCACCACTCGCAAACATTCTCCTGCAGACTGGGCTGTCCATGGCTCTTTTCTTCCATGCCACTTTTGCCAGCATATCTGGATGGCTAAGATGATGGCTTCGGCAAATCGGTATTGCGTGATAAAACCTGCAGTGCATAAAAAGAAATATACGAGCAGTTATTCATAAAAAAAACCTTAAAATAATAAAATCACAACTGCAACAGTAAACAAGAGGTTATGTCGTGTCGAGCCTGATAATCAGTCAATTTATCACTCGGCCCGCCCTCCCACGTTCTATCTGATTTCGCCTACCTGTGGGCAACATAATACAGTCAAACGTGACTATATCAAACTCTCAAAAAACCGTCTACCACTTTGATATAGCGGGCAATTCTCTATAGAAGTTTTAATGAATTTGACAACGAACAAGCACGCCACATTTAGAAAAGTTGTTCACGCTCGAAGGGGCATCTGTACATCATGAGGGACGCCGACTGCAGTTATATAGTGGCCGCTTCTTCGTTTACCGGCTCACCCTCTCCCCCCACAAGACTTTTTTTTTACTCCTGGGCGGCCGACGCGGCTGCTCAAAAGAAAAAAAGCCAGCTTTCTCTGCAAGCTGGCTCTCCCACAAGGATGACTCTCAAGCAGGGGGTAAGCCAGCTTGCAGAGCTAAACAGCGCTCTTGGCAGATCGGTCCATGGGGAGACGCCGCAATTTTCGTTCGATGTAATTGCATTTTTCGCTATGCATTTTTATTGCAGCTACCAGTCCATTTACAAATAGTTTAAGGGCACAAGGTAAGTCCTATACTCCCCATGCATTTGAGGCCATGTTGAGGAACAGTTTTCTCGGTGACTATTAGGAGTATTTCTGTCATGCATATATCATTTTGTTCGAAATATTGTGTTTTATCCACTGAACTAGAATTATGTGAACCAAACTAAAATAAGTGTATTTTTATATTTTTTTTATTCTAGTACTGAAATTTTAGTTTTTTTCATCTATTAAAAACTTTGTAACTCAAAAACTGCTAGGTGCATATTTTTAATTTTAGTCCAGTATTTTTGAACACCCATGTATGTGGTAGAAATAAAAAATCAACCCTCCATAATGTCAGGTTAAGGAAAAAATGGTAGCTATGTACTAAAAAACACTGTTTTGAGATAATTGAGTTTAAAGTAAAAAAACTGGTGAATAACAAATTTCTATTGGCACCAACAGCCTTACAGTCATTTTTTCAATAGCCGCCAGCTTGAAAGGCATCGCTAAAGTCATATCTTCACCTTTAGGCTTATCGCCTTGCTTGCCGGGCCTCTTTTGTGACCTGCCATGTCGCTTGGTCCGTAAAGTATATTAGAGTGATGTCAACTTCCCTCAGCCACTTGATGGCTTTCCAAACAGGGTTCCATCCACAAAACTTCAAAACATTGGCTTGTGCAATGCTGCCACCATTGAATAAAGGAACAGCATTCAATGGCGCCATTTTTTCGTTATGAAAGCACAAACACTTGAATGTACACACGCTACACACCTGGGAAAAACGTGCGCAGCGTCTCGTGATTGTCTTGGTTGAAAAAAAGCTATGCAATAGTTGCGAAATAATTTTTTTAGATTATCTGTTACTGGACAAGCTTTTAGGTCTTGTGTTGATTTTGTTTTGTTGGAGAATTCATCGATAAACAGGGAGTGTATCCCAAAAGGAGGCATAGTCACCTGCTACTTGCTTTCGGAAGAAGTGATTTTCAGCCCGAAATATAGCTTTCCAAAAACACTGGGACAATGGAAAATGTGCAAAAAGAATTAAACTTTTCAAATTGCGAAAAAAACTAAAATCAATTTTTTTTTTCAATTTTACCTTACCATGTGCCCTTAAATTAACCGGGTTCGATAATATCAGGTTTGACTGCAGATCGAACATCGTGGCCTCGCTCCCAGTGAGCAAAGAAAGCGATGCACCCTAAGTGGCAGTTCTCCTGCTCTGTCCACATTCACCTTGTCTGACCTCTTAGTGCCTCTCACTGTACATGTGTGCTGCACTAGGCAAAATGAACAATAGGTTCATAAAAATCCCAAATCATAGTAAATCATAACTCACTATACAAACATTATGTCTGCCATTAAAGTTCCAACGAGTCACACGCTGCTCATCTACAGCGTGTGACTCGTCGCAACTTTAATGGCAGACCAACAACACGCTGTATAAATATCCCCATAACCAAATTTTTGTTGTTTTTTTTGTTCAGAGCTAAGTACAGCAGCCACAACAGGTGCTGTGCCCTTCCAGGTTGATCAGAAATACCCACCTGGTGTGGTAGGGGCTGTTTTCTCACCACACCCTCCTAGAGGAGACGCCTGCAGGCTTGCCCTGACACACCCTTGTCGAAGAGCTCCGCAGGCTCCCACAGTGATCGGCTGACCATTCTGAGAGAGCGGCCAGGAGTGGCAGCCTTTTCCACGGCATGTGTAAATGCTGCCTCTCGCATTTTGATGCCAGGTTCAAGATGAATCTGCAGTGAATAAAACTGTCAAGAAAATGCACAAAAAGTGGAGAAATGCAGGCAACACAAATGTACTCTCCACTTTCGTCTGCAATCATGTTCCTGCTTTGTTTCACTAAAATGCTGAACTGTAGATATATATAAAGAAATGAAATAAATTAAAGGGGCACTCTCTAGTATTCCAGGATGGCCTATTTATGTTCCTAACTCAACCTATGTGCTCTAACATCCCACAAGTCCAAAACGTACAATCATGTGTGGCCTATTTCACTATTAAAAAATGTGATCAAAGATAGCGAATGCGGTTGAACCGAATCAAGGCGAATAGGGTGGAACGGCAAAAGACACTTGTCAGTCAATTGCAAGCGAGGGCCTCTTGTGCAGAACGAGCAGGGCTGGTTGGCTGCTTGTCCGGACGTGAAGCTATCGCTTGTGATTGTCTGATGAGCCCCGTTCGTTCCTCACGTACATTCGGCCGGGTTCAGTGCCGCCATTTGTGTGTCTGAGATTCACTATCATTTATCACATTTCTATTAGTGAACTAAGCTGCACATGATTTAAACTTAAATATTTGGGATGCTTAGAGCACATAGAATGTGTTACGGCCATAAATATGCCGTCTTAGAAAGCTCCCGAGCGCCCCTTTAAGAGAAGTAATTTCAGCTTTGGAATATGCATTAAGAAAGGAGGTCCATTATTGCTGTACGCATCAAATACTAATAATGATATAAAAAAATTGTTTCATGAAAGCTTGACTTTAATGAACCATTTGGCAATTTTTAAATTCGACATCGCCAAGTATGAAGGAAGTATACTGCTGTACACTCCCATGTTTTGTACAAATACTAGCAACCTCAAGCAGCCGAGCAAGGTGAAAAAAAAAAAAAAACCTTTGGCTCCACTTTATGACAAGACATGAAAAAGAAAACACGAATGAGTGTGCTATTACCAAAGCTCACTACCTTCCCTTTCTGTGTTCCGAAATAGGCATCAATATGTCTCACCAGTCAGCTGCTTATCAGCTGACAAAGAGGACGTGTTTTCCAGAGCTCCTGCGAAGCTAAGCAATATTTGGTGTATTTAGTTTAGTTGCGAGTGTGCTTTTTAAAGTAGCGATAGGATAGGCTCGCTTGTTAGATCTGCTTCATTGGTGGTGTTGCACGCTAAAGGCAAGGAGCACACCCCATTGGGGTTGATCCTCCAGGTTTACCACCCTGCTGTAAAGCATTTTTGCTCTAACTCTGGTGGTTTTATGAGGTAGCAGAAAGCAGTTTTTAAAGTAGTGATAGGGTAGTTGGGTTACAGCAGGCTTTTTAGGTAGGGTCACAAGACCAAACCACCTGCACGTTTGAAACTTTTGGCGGGCTAGTTGGTTTTGTGGACAGGGACGTTACCCAGGCTTTTTTGGTTTTGGTGCGATATTTTTCGTGGGGTCGCGCTGTGTGTCCGTAGGTAATGGTGAATATGCGAAGGAAGAAAAATGCGCAGGCTAATGTAAAAGGGGGACCCGATGCAGAATCTGAGGAGTGTGGCCGTTGGTGCTGCATGATGGAGTTGGAGCTCAAAACTGTAGCAGAAGCCGAAGATAGCAACTTTATCTGTCGGAGTTGCGAGAAGGTAGAACTTGGTTTTGGGAGAATAGGAAGGGAATGGGCGGATACGGTTCAGGAGTCGAAGTGGGAGATACGGGTAGAGCGGGAGAAGCAGGTTCAGCTCGAGGCGCAGGTCGGAGATATGAATAAGAGGGCCGAAGCGGATGTGGTGGAGATGACCAGGGAATGGGAAAGTGAGGTAGGGAGCGTGGCGGGAGAGCTGAGACGATAACAGGAACAGAGAGCCGAGGTTGAGCGACAGGTAGGGGAGCTTAGGGGAAGAGTGGAAGGCGGAGTTGGAAGAGCATAAGAAGAAGTATGAGGAGATGGTGCAGCAACTGACAGGAGTAGTTAATAAGAAAAAGGGTGAGGTGGCAGAGAAGACGGCAAGGGGGGGGGCAGACAAAGGGGGCCAGTTAAATAGTGACGAGGTGATTGACTGTAGGAAAGGAGCCTGCACAGCTGTATAGTACTGCAGTACAGCAGGGCTTGAGAAAGGCAGCAGAACTTGAGGCAGAGAAAGCACAGAGAGCTGGAGGGGCTGAAGACAGGCAGTCGGGGGTTAAGAGGGTGCTGGTGGTAGGAGACTCATACATAACAAGGGTTAAGGAGGGGCTGCTGGACAGGGTGAAAGGGGATGGGAGGGTAACCGTATGGCTCAGTCAGGAAAGTGCATGGTAGATGCTATGGCCACAGCGAAGGTGGAGGTGTGGAAAAACAGGGAGGGAGAGTGCCTAGTGTTTGTACACGCAGGACTAAATGATGTGTTAAAGGGACGGAGCCAGAACCTCGCCAGGCAGATAGAGTTGGGGTTACGTAAGCTGAGGGACGTCTCTGAGACTGTGCATGTGCAAATATGCACCGTTCCAGAGGTCTGGGGACAGTCTTTGCAGATAGAGAAGCGGGTGGGGGAAGCTAACCGGGTGATAAGGGGGTTGAGCCGACGATTTGAGTATGGAGTAATGAAAGCAAACAGGGCGGTGCACGAAGCTCGCTCCGACCCTTTTACAATGGGCATCCACTACAGTGGAACCACTGTGAGCACGGTAGGCGATAGGATTGGATGTCACATCATACATTTTTGCGGAGCCCCGGAGCCCTGAGGGCGCCGGTGTAAATGAGGGCCAAAATGTAGATACAGGGGAAAGGGTTTGGTAGAGTGAGAGGAAGCCTTGCAGGACTAGAAAAAAGAAACAGCGTTCATAAACATGCAGGAGGGCAGGAACAGAATAAAGTGGGGGGAGATTGAGGAGCGATTAGAAAGCGACAACTTTGCAGTGTTGTTGTTGATTGCGGGCTTTATGGCGCAAAGCTACTATGGCCATACTGCGCCAAGCTTGTTTAGTTGGGACATACTCAGGAAACTTTGCAGTGTATGGATTAGCAGAAACACATCTCAGGCATATGGAAGAACCACCATACATACCGGGATATCATTGGATGGTATGCAACCGGGCCAATGAGGAACACAAGGGAGGGGGATTAGGGGTGTTAGTTAATATTCAGGAATGGGAAAGGGAACGAGAGGGCTGCAGGGAACACATGTGGGTCAAAGGCAATGTTGGTGGTTTAGACACAATCCTGGGTTTTGTTTATCTAAAAACAGGGAGTGATGCAGGGGAGGAAAATGCAGAACACTTGACATGTATATCAGGAGACGTTAGGGAAATTGGCACTAGCAAGGAAATAATTATCTTGGGGGACGGGAATGCATATTTGGAAGACTTTGATGGACATACAGATACAACAGGGAGGATGTTAGAGGTGTTCAGCAAAGGTTAATGGGTTAATGTTAATGGGTTAACGCTCAGGTGAAATGTGATGGAAAAATAGCATGGGAAAGAAAGAACTCGCACTCGACTATTGACTACTGTTTAACGTCGCGTAAAATATACAACAGATTAGGAGGTATGTAGGTCTAATGTCTGGAGGTATGTAGGTCTAAAGGAAGGACATAAAGTAGATCAAATATTGCCACGGTTATTGTGTCAGACGATATTGAACTAGTATCAGAAAGTCGTGACACAATACGGGAACTCATCAGGATTTGCAGCAGTAAAGGGGACAATTTAAGACTAAAATTTAGTAGGGACAAGTCGGGTATAATCCCAGTCGGTTATAAAGACAAGAAGGGGGAACCCCTTGAGATAGAGGACACATTGATAGAACACATAGAAAAGTGGTTGTGAAGGATAGAAAATATGGTTAAGTGAAGGAAGACAGTGTCTAAAAGACCATGAAGATATTGTAATAAAGAAGGGGAAACGAGATTCAGCTGTCATGAAACACAGGGCACTATGGAACTATAATAGATGTGAAGTCGTTAGGGCTGTAAGGAAGGGAGTCATGGTGCCAGGACTGTGATTTGGGAATACGGTAGTGTGTATGAGGTCAGAAATCCAGGCAGGTTTAGAGACACAGCAAAGGAGTGTGGGTGGGTTGGCATTGGGGGCACATGGGAATACACCAATTGAGGGAGTACAGGGGGATATGGGTTGGGCATCTTTCGAGTAGAGAGGCGATAAGTAAAGTTAAATTTGAAATAAGACTAGGTGAAATTGAGGAGACACGGTGGGCAAGGAAAATGTACAAGTAGCTATATATAAAAAGTCTAAACACTAAGTGGACAAACCGAACCCGCAAGCTGATATTTAAGTACATTCAACGAGATGGAGCCGATCAGAGCATATCAGAAGAAAAGGGAGTAAAGGAAACAGAAAGGAAATTGTGGGAAGAGAGAATGCAGGGGAAATCAGCTTTAACAATATACAGGGCATAAAAACAAAAAAATAAAGAAGGAACAGCTGTATGATAATTCAGTGGGGAGCTCTTTGTTGTTTGAAGTTAGAACGGGGGTGCTACAAACGAGAACGTAAAGGGCTAAATTCCAGGAAGTGGACTCTCTGTGCGACGTATGTAACCACGAAAGGGAAACTATAGAACATGTAATTTTAAGGCGCACGGGGCTTCGTCCCACCCTCTTGAGCGGATAACTACGGATTGGGAGGGGGCACTGGGTTTTCCGGACATGGATGGACAAATGGATAGAGAAAGAATTGCAGTGACTAAGAGGAGATTAGAAGATTGGTTGAAAAGATCTAGGGAAGGATAAACAAAATGATATAAATAAGCAATATAATCACTTTAAAAAGGGGGGTGGGGTTGTGTTAGAACAAAATTTATACAATTTAAAAAAAAAAGAAGGGATGACGAAATGTAAGGCTAGATGGCACAAGCTGCTGCCCGTTACAAAGGGTATAGCCCTCACCATCCATCCATACTCTGTCTTCTTTGCTAGTCTATACTAGTGAAGCGGGCTAGCTTACTAACCCCTGGATAGGTATTATTGGCACTGCTAAACTGTAATTTGTGGGACACGGCTATCAGATAGCACTGTTGTCACTGTCATCCGCATGTACACTTTTTCAAAGATAGTTCACCTGCTCGTCCTATGGCAAGACTTAAGTATGTTCTTTTATTTTTATTTTTAGAAGGAAAATAGGAATGGAACGAGCATAATTTTTTTGGATATTTAGGATGCTTAGAGCCTGTCGAATGAGTTATCACCAAGAACAGACAATCTGAGAAACATCTTTAATGTACCTTTAAGTCAGTACCTGTGTTTGCCTTTTTGTGTGCCTGCCTGTTTGTGTCCTTGTTTTTTCTGCCATTAGTCTGTTCTCCTGAACAAGTCAATGAAGTGAAAACAATAGACAAAATGTCTTGTAGGCCCAGATACGTACCTCACCATCTTGGACAGCAAAGAGAGGTGGCCAAGAGGAGGCCACGGCCTCACCAGGTGGAGCAGCCACTGCAGCACCTAGGATAGCAAATTAAAGGTTAGAGCGACGAGTAACATCAAGGTCTTGATTTCTTTATACGCTAGGACATACTGTAGCTGTAATAAAGACAAAGACAGCCGCACAACATATTCAAAATGACGTGCAATGCAGTATAAATAAAGCACAATATTCCTTCACAACGTCAATCTAGCCCTATGCTCAGGAGCTATGTTAGTCAAAACATTAAACCCCATTTCTTTGTTGTAGTAATAGCAGGAAGCATGCATATTCCCAAACAAAATGTATGCTACAGTTGCTAATAGGGTGAGATTTCAGCAATGCATGCCCTCAAAATGTTTCGTAATTTCACTCCACCAGTAAATCACTTTCACTTGTTTTAGGATTTTCAGACCATTAGCAAATCGCTTTAACTCGATTTATGACGATGCAAACCTGTAGAGGTAATGTCAGCTCTTTCTTGCGGTACTTTTAGTAAGGTGACACAAGGGCTGCGGTCACTACCATTAAGGTGGTATTGTTGCTTATGATGTTGCCACAGCCAGGCTGCTTTATGCATTAAATAAATGAACACCACCTTTTGAAATCACGCCTTTAAGATAGTATTTATTCATGTGGGATACTGGCAACCTCACCAACTCTCGTTGTTACAACTACTCGCCTGTCAGGTAAGCAATGACTGTATCGTGCTATGCTGCATAAAGAAGTCATGAAATGATGTCTTCCTTTTCTGTCATCAACCATTTGTTGAGTTAAAAGTCTGACTATAGTAGTATGACAGTGTTGTCCTGCCCCTAAAAAAGCGACTTTTGATCCCTCTGCTCCTGTGTGCAAAGAGGGTGAAACACTATTTTCTTAACGGTAGAAGGGCCTGAAGCATGTGAATAACCGTACTGGGCAGAGCCTCTCCTGAACAATCAATTGACTTGCTCCACTAAATTGAGATTGTCACTACCTGCAACTACATTATCAGCAGTTCAGATTGCAAATACATAATTGGATTTGGGCCCACCAGCACTGTCATCCTGTCAGTAAATTAATATCTGCTTTTATACAGATGAAAAACAAATTAAGATTTGCAACGTACAGTCGGAGGCGTCTTGGGCAACATCTCAGCAGAATCTCGATAATACAAATCTCTCCCCCCCATTCCACTCCACCCACTCCCCTCACATTAAGTGACCCAAATATTAACCGGCAATGCAATTTGTCACTACGTATTGCACCATCTAGCGGCTGCAAAATAAAAGACCGGGTAGGCCAGGACAGCCCGGATCGCAAGGACTGCAGGCGGGTGCATTTAGAAACCAAGTGTGAATGTGGCATTTTGGATCGGCATGAGCCTTTTTGAAAACCGTTCTTCTTAAAAGTAAGTCCCGACTTCACGTCTCCATGAACCCAGCGGGTTTCTGTAGCATCTTGCCTACTCCTATAGGAGTAGGTGAGATGCTGTAGGAACCCGCTGGGGTTCGATAGGGTTCCCCCAAAAAATAAATGTCGCTACTGCTGCGTGAAAGACTGTCACAGTCACGAAGGCGACTCAAGCGTCAAACTATACCGCTTCCCCTCGAGATCTTCGGAAGTGACACGGCAACAGAAGTGGATCACTGCAGTGTGATGCATCAGGTAAGTAAATTCTACAGTAATTGTTGCTGTTGAAGTGAATGAAAATAGATGTGCAGGCTTGGAAAGTGGTCTGACGAACTTGTTTTGCAGACTACTCAGCAAAATAACTATTTTATACAAGTTGTTCTACGAGTCACTATAGTCCGTTGCAACCTAAGAACGAAGGGCGAGGGTAAGACGGGTTGGGGAGGAGGAAGCAGACGGAACGCTGGAGAAGAGAGGGGAAAACCTCCTTCTCTCTTTAGCGTTCCGCCTGCTTCCTCCTCCCCGGCCCGTCTTACCCTTGCCCTTCGTTCTTAGGTTGCAACAGACTATAGACACCACATAGGGAAATACAACAGGAACAATTGGGCCGATTGTTGCTTCGCTGTGACGTCCAGAATCAGGCGATCAGGCCTTCAAGAAGCGAGAGGCCCGTCCCGGCAGTCGTAGTTGTATGTGCGCATAGCCGTTCGGCACACGCGCGGTCGTAACTAAAACCTTTCAAACCTGCGAGTTCTCAAATAGTAAATTTTCGCAGCACATAAAGCTTTGTCTGTTTCGGCAACAAAATTTAACGCTGAATCTGGTAACAAATGTGACAGCATGCAGAAAACAGGATGCGTAAGTTTTTCTTTAGAAAGAGCTCAAGTGAAGCGTAAATATCCTTCTCACATGTGCACTTTGTTGCCTGTCACCTTTTCACACCAGGCTTGCATATCACGGTACAGCCATTGTAACGCGCATACTGTTCTCTAGCATGCAGAGTATGTTTCTAATTACTCACATTTTCTAGCCGGGGGCGAGCGCGAGGAAACAGGAAGAGCGTGCCGCACCAGGCTGGGGCCGCGCAGGAACGATGGAGCCGTTCTGGCTGGTCTGGCTCATGGCGACTCCTGGAGCGTTCCGCCAGCGAGGTTCAGATCGGGACCGGCGGAAACGGCGAGCCCTGGCCACACCGACCTAGGCCATGACGATCCCGGAGTGGTTCCGCAGCGAGACTGACTGTGATAGCCCGGAACAGCTTGCTTATGCAGCGCTGGCGTGGGGAGGGCGATCCGCAGGCCTGGACACGGACAGCGACTGCGAGCTCTGAATGACGGGCGACAACCCGGCTCGGCGGGCCGCAGTGCCGGCTCTCGAAGACGGACAACTGGGAAGTATAGTAAACCGATTCGCAATCTTCTCGTTGTATTGTGTCACTCCCTGGGAGACGAGCGAAGCACATGCCGATCGCGCGGCGATTATTACAGAGAGACCCCACAAGTAGTGAAGACAACTCAAACTGGTGCCCAAATGACAACTCTAGAATATGCTTGCCGGCTAGCAATGCTGGGTAACAAAGACTTTCGAACTGATAGCCGCCCGGAAATTTTTCTTCTGTAAAGCTATACATTCAGGCTCGAATCGTTCACTGAAAATAAAGCTACAAGTGTCTCAGCAGACCTAATAATGCGAAATCCCCACATGGTAATACAGCAAGCACAAAAAGAAACAAAGAAATATCCTTAATCCTTACCTTTTCTCCCACGACCGTTTTTTCCTTCGCGCTCAGCAGCTCGCTGGCGGGGCAAATTGCCCAGTGTGCACAGACGCCGCCGACGATTCCTAGCACTTCTAGCAACACTAAAGTTTTCCTTTCGTTTTTATTTTTATTAACCCTTTTAGGTACTTTAAAAAATGTTTGTGTATTTTTAGGACACATTCAATATAAAAATAGTGTTTTTGGGGCCCAAAGCAATACTCATGCAAAATGTTTAACGTATCAGGAACTATATTTTCTGGTTTCGGTTTCGCGGTCTTGACTTTTCGCCGCGAGGGGTTTCCAAATACTCCGTCGCTCCGTCGGCTGCGATGTGCATGGCGGCGCCCAAGATGCGTATCGTCCACGCCGTGCTTCGCACTTCGACCTTATGTTACAAAGGTAAGCAGTACTTTGCTCTGAAATATGCTAATTTTGAATTTTTACAAGTTCTGGATTCCATAGCGCTGACGTATTTTACCCTGAAATGTATGAAGGTCGGGGGAAAAAAAAGTACATAGTAGATATGCGAAGGCTCTTTCACATGCTCTGATTCTCGCCCGAAATCGGTGCGATTTCTAGCATATGTGCGATTAAAATCGCAGTCGCATTGTCGCAGCGGCTCTGCAACTGGTTTCCACCAAGTTGGTATTTTGCCGCAGAGCCGGTGCGATCGCTTTCTCGTCAATCAGCCGTTCATTAGCCAGCTTTCATCCGCGAAAATAAATGTAGGCACATAAAAGCTTCTGATTTAATGCTTCGTTATTATAAATTTCTGGTTACATATTGCACTCCTAAAACATGTATGCTTATTGAGACGTTTTTGTTGTATTTTAGACAAAGTGAAACGCGTCGCGTTCGTGTCCGAAGCGCCAGCCGCTCCGACAGAAATCGCGCTGTTGTTGGAGCATGTGAAACCAAACATTGCGATCGCACTCGCTGCGTCGGCTGTCGCACCGATTTTTTTTTTTTTTTCGCACAGTCGCGTCATGTGAAACTGTCTTAAGAGAGGAGTCGCATAGTAGTTCTGTGATTTCTGTGGTGTTCCGTTCCGTGCTCAGATTTGGCAATGTTTCAGTAGTTTACTTTAGGGGCGGGCGTTCACTCTGAATTTTACATACCTGTGCACGAGGAATCGGCTGTAATTGTCGGGAGAAAGCTTCCTGTTTGGCGTGGTTTAGTACATCCCTGTTTTCTGGTAGAATTTGACGTGGTGCTCTTTTCTTTTAGGCTTCGTATTCTACTGCTGCCCGAAGGAAATTCCATCGGGATCTTTCTACCAGACAAGGTGTCGCGATCGTCCCTGTGTGGTTTTGATTCCAGAAAGTGGAACAGTGTCTGATGCGGGACCTAGTGATAGTGAAGTGAGTGACAGTGACGAGGAGAACTTGCCAACGAGGGTCCTAACAACAGAACTTCCAAGCGATAACGAAACTGAAGGCAGAACGCCCGCCTGTCCACTTCTGTCAACGTCAAGAAAGAAGCAAAAGTCACCGCCGCAAGTTTTTGACTGGGGAGAAGAAGACCGGTGTTTTCTGGAGCCTGCGGAACCCATGTTTACGGCCTCTGATGGTGTCAAATGCCGACTGAAATATTTTCAAGTTTTCATTGATGACAAGCTGCTGACGATTGTTGACGAGACAAACCTGTATTCTTTCCATCAGGCTATTGCATATAGGTAAACGTTTGTTACACTGTGCCAACATGCTTACGCAAAGTACATATTATTTGAAGTGAATCGTTGCATCGCCCCTTCAATTAAGCACCTTATAAAATCAAATGTGGTGTTTGAGCTCTGTACATCTTATTTAATTTTACAAGAAAACATGTTTTCATTCAACCCCATACATATATCCGTAATGTGTGCTCACCAGAGGCACCCTGGTGTGCATGTCAGGCCAGTTTAGTGTGCCTTGGTGTGGACATTAGACCAGTCTGGTGTGGCGTAGTGTGCACATCAAGCCATTCTGGTGTGCTGTGTTGTGCACAACAGACCAGCCTGGTGTGTTTTGATGTGCACATCAGACCACACTAGGATGATGTGATGGGCACACGAAACCAGCCTGACGTGTTCTGGTGGGGACAACAGAACACGTTAGGCTGGTCTGATGTGCGCACCAGAACACACCAGGACGGTCTGATGTTTACGTCAGAAAACACTAGGACACACCAAACCGGTCTGGTGGATTTTTCAATAGGGCAATTACGACTTTGTAACCCATTAATAGTTGGCACTTATTTGCTTATTACCATTGGCTATTATTCTTTGACAGAAAGAATAACCGGGCGAGTTGGTACGGTGGTAGTCTTTGAGCTCCATCAAATATTCAGGTTTGACATTAGTTAATTTTTTCCGCCTTTTTTCATGCTTTTGCCTTTTCTAGCTGCTCTGATTTTTGTAAGGGCTTTCGCCACTACTGAAAAACGTGACATCTAAACTCCTTTTATTTTTTGCATCACGCAATCGTAAACTTAAAAAGTGTGCCGGTTCGGTAAACGCGAAGAGACCTAATTTCCGAGGGTGAAACCTCTAAAAACAATGGACAAGTAAAAGAAACAAACACAGGGCGTTGTTTGTCCGTTGTTTTTAGCGCTTTTGCCCTCGGAAATATGACGAAGAGACCGCGCGTCTCTACGCATAGGCATTAGCTTATGCAAAAAATCATGCTGCATGCTCGCTTTTCTAAAGTTTTTCTCGCTCCCGCTTTATGAAACAAATCGGTGGCGAGCGGCTGTTAGGACAAGACGTCAGAACTAGCATGACCTGTGATTAACACTTTGGGAAGGCGCCTGAATGCTTGAACTGCCGTCAGACGGCACTTGAACGCTCCGCACAAGCGTCGTCGGACGAGCGCCGCACGACGGCGCAAAGAACATGCCCACGGTTCCGCCGCGCGGGAATCTTTCTCACACTGCGGAGCGAGCCACAGGTTTTGAAGAAGATACGCTCTTTTCAAATAACGAAATAACACAAGGCAGAAGCATAGTTAGAATCAAGCATAGCTTAGCAAGCGCACGGTGCACGACAAAGTTTGAAACAGCAGCCCACTTCGCAGAAACAAAAGAAAGTTGCTAATCGGCGTTTGCACGAGTCGTGCATGGGCGGTTCTGAACTTACGGGCGTTGGCAAGACGCAGCGTCTCCCAGCTCTCAATCATCGATTGTTATTCTCGAACACGGTATTCCTGAGGAAGATATTTAAAATATCCACTAAAACGGCTAAAACGTAAAAAAAAGGAGATTTCCGAAGCCTCTGGAACTTCAAAAACCATTCAACTGAGCCCAACGGAAGCTGATTGCGATAGCGATGGTCTTGCGCAGTTTTCAAGAGTCTCTTTTCCTGTTTATTTATTGTTATTTTTTTTAGAACAATACTAATCAAAATATTATTATATCAGTAGCAATAAGAATTTCACTAAAATAATAATGTAAAACATTACAAAACGTGAGTAAATCTTAGGTTTTATTTAAACTTTAGGTTGTTTCTTTTTTGTGTAAACCGAAACCGAAACTAACTTAAGCAACGTTTCCATCGTCGTAATTGTTTGCGTGTGTGTGTGTGCATGCGCGTGCGTGTGTTTGTGCGCGCGCGTGTGGATGCGTCCGCGTGCATGCGCGTGAGCGTTTCTGGTTGTGCATGCGTGTGCGTCTGCGCGCGGGCGTGGGTTTGCGCGTGTGCATGCGTGTGTACGTGCGTGCGCGCGTGTACGTGTGCGACTACGAGCGCGCAAGCGTCTGTTTGTGCGTTCTATTGCACTGCGCCCGCAAGAACAATTGGATGTCCCGGGACACTGTTAAAACACTAACTTATTGATTATTATTATTATTATTATTGTTGTTGTTGTTATTGAAACATAGCCCTGAGACTTTAGACACAGTGCCCTAAACTTTTCTATAGCTGGCTGTAGCTGTATCTATAAATTTTTGAGGCCGACCATGCAAAGCTACAGGGGGTGATAGCCTCCCATTGAATTTCCCATAGACGACCATAGGCCATTTTTTATGGGATGTCTCGGACTGGTTTATTATGGAATTTGCCTCTTTATGTTTGTGAGTTTTTGTGCATGTCACCATTTTCTCGAATGAATATTTTACTCGGCTTGACATGGTCATGGGACAGGTTCAAGCAGCATGTCATAAATATTTGTCAAACATTTTCACAATATTTTGATTTCATGTTGCCAGATATAAACTCGAGACTAACTGGTTTTCTTACTGTACACTTCCATCAATAAATATTTCTAAAAAATGCTAGTATAGAGCATTTCACCCTACTTTCTGATTTCTGAGCATGGAGTGATTTGTAAGAAAATTAAATATGAACTCATATATAAGATTTTGTTTGCAAACATAAAAATTGTATGCAAAAGGGGCACTTTATTATTAGCTATCTGCATCAATTACAACTGACATTATAAGAAACTAGACTGCTAACAACTGTTGCTTTTCAAGCAGAAATCTTACCTTTACATTATGTATAGAGCCATATATAAGCTTTCCAAAACCATTTCACATTATTTATTCAGCACCCTCTTCTACACCCTTCTCACATTCTTCACTAAATGTAGGGTGTAACACGAAACAGCACCTTTTTCGGTAAAATTATGAGATTGTATTCCTAGTTTTCAGGGTGTTAAAAGAGTGTAGCCGAGGGTTTATGTTGCTACAACACCCCTTTTACACCCTTAAAGGTGTTAAAACGTTTACTGTGTAGTACGGCCGAGCATCACTGGCGTCAATCACCACGATAGCGTCAATAGCGTCACGGCGTTGCCCACCACCCGCCAACAACCACGTTGTTAACATCAAAACCAGCGTTCTGCACATCTAGGTCGAGATGTTCATTTTCTTTTTCTTTTACGCGTGGTTCGATTTTGAACGTTTCCATTGCGTTTTTAACCAAAGCTGTTAGCTTTCCTTGGCTCAGGAAATCAGTATCCTAGCACCTATATGAAACATTACTGAGACTAGCTTAAGTTTAATGAATATATGAGAAACGTCTTGTTTAGGCTCTTCAAAAACACAAAGACTGAAATATCCAATCTTATCCGATTCAAGCATAAGCTGATCGGGGTGTGTGGCTAGCGTGGCGGTTTACTAAGCTGAGTTCATTGATACACCTATAGGTTTTTAAGGTAGAGAAGGGGGCTTATGGTCGGTATACAGGTACACTGGCTGGGTAACGGAGGGTGCGTCTTCCAGGAAAGGGGAGCATGTGCGCCCGGTGCACCCGACTACAACTTTGTTTTCTTCGAGTGCAGTTGGGAAGTAAATATGTGGAGCACTAACCGAAAAATCGCGGATGTGGTATTCGCGCTAAGAGGGCCGCGCATCGACAGAGCGGTATTGTTAGCGCGAAGATGACGTCGGCGCTGCTTTCGTATTTTATTTTCATAGAACAACGACGAGCACAATATTTTCCCACTTCTAGCAATGTTCCAAATGAACATATCGCACGACAATGCTAGTTAAGACAATAGCCTTTCAAGTCTAACGAAAAAAAAAACTGAATAAAACGGCAATCGTTTGCTTGCGCTAACAGTGTTTTCGCGATGCACGCACTAATATCCCGCCAACCCCTATCTCATGATGCTTCTTTCGCTGCCCGTCGTTATGCCAAAGTTTCGTCAACGCGATGAAAGTTTAGATTATGGGTGTCTCTGCGGCGAAAGTGAAAATCAGCACTTTTTGCCGAACACTTGTCGACCATGTTTATGTCCACGGCGGCCAAGCTGAGAATCAGCTCTTCTGGCCAAACACTCGCCGGCCGTGTTTATGTTTCCGGCGGCCAAGCTGAAAATCAGCACTGCTGGCCAAACACTTGCCGGCCGCGTTTATGTCTCCGGCAGCCAAGCTGAAAATGAGCACTTCTGGCCAGGCGCTTGCCGGCAGTGTTTATGTCTCCGGCGGGCAAGCTAAAAACAGTTAGTTTGTGGCCGGACCCTTGCCGGCCTTGTTTATGTCTCCGGTGGCCAAGCACTTAAAGTGGCCAAGCTGTCCAGACACTGGCCAACCGTCGGCCGTTCGAAATTCACTTTCTGGTGCTGCTTGGGGCTTGTCTGCGTTGATGGTGAGCCGCAGCATGCCGAGCCTTTCGTTCGTTTTCATCCATGTCAGAAAGCGAATGTGTGGTATGGAACGTGGTTATATACGCATTTGAGCATTTGACCGCAGCATGACATGAATGAAAACGAACGAAAGGCTCAGCATGCTGCGGCTAAGCATCTATGCAGACAAGCACCACCAGAGCTTCGCCCCAACCAACATCATTCACCACCGTGGAGGTGCGGTTGTTTTTTTCTACACATTTTAAAGAAACGCTTTTAAATATTGCATTTTCGTCATTATACTGGTTTCCGTCAATAAACCGAAAATAACTGAGAAAACAAATATTCACCGCAATAAACGGAAAACTTCTGTGCGGAATAAAAACCGGAAAAAGTACGCCGAATTTTAAAATAATAGAAACCGAAAGCGCCAAACCCTAGCTATATTGCCAATGTCCTGTTTCGACGCCGTTCTCTTTTGTCGCTGTGCCATTTTAAAGCAGTGTTGTTTTGACGACGTGCTGTTTACGTACGTGCTTTTCTGTCGCTTGGCCGTTTTGACGCTGCGCTGTTTTGTCGCGTATTATTTTGACGCGTGCTGTTTTGTCGCCGTGCGGTTTTGACGCTGTGTTGTTTTGACGCGTGCTGTTTCAACCGTGCTGTTTTGTCGCGCGCTGTTTTGTCGTGTGCTGCTCTGTCATGGTGTCGTTGTGTGTATGTTTGTTTGACAGCCGGAGGTTGGTCTGCCTTAGTGGGCGTCTGGTGTCGCAGCTGTGCATGAGCAATTTTGCCAGTGCGGTACAACCGCTAACCTTTGGCCTTTAACGTGCACCGCGCAGTAGTGATACACGACCGCACGCCGATACGATGCTCATCCAGGTCAAAACGGGCAGGGGTGGGGATAGAACCCAGGTACCTGGGTTCTGCAGCGCGAGCTTTCGCTCCACGTGCTCCGAGCTGGTGTGCGCGATAACCACTCGGACACCGATCCCCCTAATAATATGAGGCAATAGAGCTCTCCTTGCAAGTTGTGACCAAAAACAAATCTCACCAATATTATACGCAAGAGTAAGTTTTTTGAAACATGGCAAAGCTCATTTTCAGGCCTCAAACACACTCCACAGTATGCCAGGTTTTGCTAGCCTCATTTTTTCTCGATTTTCTTAGCGGGACTTGTTCACCGACTTGGTGTAGAAGTACAACCTTGTGAGCAGAAAAAATTTCACTATGCGGTTGGTTAGCAGTCCCTGGTGTTGTTCGCAGATAATCTTGGTTATTGTGTTACTCTGAAAGAGGGCTAGAATGTCCATTATGCTTTCGGTGTGGAGCTCTTGTTTGCAAAATCACTCTCTGAAGAAGTTTTGTAGGACGCTTACAAGCTTGTTGTAGGGCCGGTGCTCCAGGCCGGGAGCGGCTGAGCCCGTGTGCGAGTGCCGAAGCCGTGAGAGAACACCCATCCAGACAGGGCGGAGATCAGGCAGAGTCTGGCGCCACGTGCTGCGTGTTCATTTACGCGTGCCAAGAACCATCGTATTGCCGTTGCATTTATCTGAAACGCTTCGCCTTTTGCACACCACTGCAAGCGCGAAAAAACAAAAATCTCTCACGACCGGACCACAGCACACGAACGACTTTCTCGGTACAGAAATGCCGTCTGCTAGTTTCCCATTTTTATTCACCTACGAACAGAAACCATGTCCTTGGAAGTTCACTGGAAACAGTTAATTGTTCTTGAGGTATTGATATTAATTATGAACCGTGTTGTTAAAGTAAATTGAAACGAAGCGTTATAAACCATCCTACAGCGCGCTGCCGTACCGCCAGAACGCTGTTCGGCTGCGCGGGGAAGGAAAACAGGCGGCAGATGGAGGCACGCTACACGAGGCTGTAAGGTGCCTCCATCTGCCGGCCGATGGAGGCGCCCAAACGGAGCTGGGGATCGAACCGCCACTTACACCATTTTCCAACGAGCGGTCATTCCCTATTCATGGCGGGGGCTGCCCGGTAACTACACTACCCCCTTTCAGTACTGTACCGGCACGATGCTCATCCAGATCGAAACGGGCAGGGGTGGGGATTAAAACCAGGATCCCTGAGCGCGAGCTGTCGCTCCACATGCTCCGAGCTGATGTGCCCTAGCCTAGAGTCACTCGATATGGCAGCGTAGCTGCCAGAGTAGCGCCACGCTTTTCCCTGTGCCGCCTCTCACCGCGATTGGTCACACGCGGTACCATAGCAACGAGCTGAGCTGGCTCGGTTTCCGTAGCAACCGAGTGACGACTCGTCAAGTGTCCTCTCAACAGCCGTGATGTCATCGGTAAGATGGCAGCGCCCAGAGCTGGTGGATGCGAGTTTGTTCGGTGCGCGGAGTCGTGAAGTGCCGCAGCTTGCCGACGATTTAGGGCTTCTTCGTGCTTTCTGACGTAGGTGTAACGTGAAGATCTGAAAGAATGATACTTTATACCCCTTCTGTGCAAGATCGCTCTGGATATTAGCACCTGTGCGACAGCATCAGTAATATCGCCTTAACAGTACTCGGGTTTCCGGATGTGTTTGAGGATCGATAAGACATTTAGCATGCAATTTTCGCATTCTCTTAGCTTTATTTGAACGTTGGAGTGTCTAAGAATCGATGCGAAATCTGTGCGTCGCATGTTGGGCCTTGGGGAATTTGTTTTTGCCCCAGGTAACCGCATGATCACAAACTTTTAGCGAGGAAGCTCCTGCGATGTTTACGTTTTGTACTAATCAACCAGGGAACCTGGGTTCAACCCCCACCCCTGCCCGTTTCGATCTGGATGAGCATCGTACCGCCCTGCGGTTGTCTATCACTACTGCGTGGTGCACGTTAAAACCCTATAGACCCCAGGCTAGCGGTTATACTGCATTGTCTAAATTGCTCATCTACAGCGAGTGACTCGTCGCAACTTTGAAATGGCTGACCAACTACACGCACGCTGTGTAAATACTCACACAACTCCCAACTATACTAATCAACAATTTTACGATATGCGAAGCGCATGTTCGTCTGCTTCTTTTAGTAGGGGTTGTGGTGACGTCAGAACGCAGAGCTCTGATTGGTTCTGAATAAAGAAAAGTGGGTAGACCTCAAGGCAGCTTGCTTTTAGGTCTACCCTCTCTCCTTCAATCGGAACCACTCAGATCTCGGCGTTCTGACGTCACCACAACCCCTGCAAAAAGAAGCAGACAAACCTGCCTCCACATAGCTTTTAGACACAAATTTTCGCATTTTTCTAGCTTCCTTTGAAAGTCTAAATTTCTGAGAATTATAACGAAAGGTATACGGCGCGTGTAGGGCCATGGGGAAATTCATTCAGTCCTGGGTCACCGAATAATCACAGGATTTTTAAGCGAGGATGCTCCTGCGATCTTTAACCTTTTTTACTAATCGCCAATTTTACGAATTGGCAGTTCTGAAGATTTTGATATAACTCGCTTTCGTTGCAATAGCTTGCATTTGATCGCAGTGTTTTTTGGTTTGTTTTTCAAGTGAAAAACTGGCGTTTGCTCAAGTGACGTATAGACCTTTTCTTTAAAGGCGCCGCCATCTTGAGAATTGCGGCGCCGACGACGCCGTCTAGCGGCTTAGAAAAAGAGATACCGGCTAGTTCTGGCAGCACAGCTATCTGGGTAGGCAACGGTGTGGGTATGGGGGGAACTTGGCTAGACTTGGCTATGGTGGGTTGCAATAACTTGGTTGGAGCTTGTCCGGTTACATACAGATACTCACAGGCCATCACCTTTCCGCCTCGAGAGAACGAGGACAAAGACGGTGGGGTGTTTTGATTGAGCTTCCACAGCGAAGTATATGTGAGCAATTTAATGTAGTCTATATATATGCAGGTACGCACTCGACATTTGATAGCTCCCTCTTGAGTGGTGGCATGTAGACTTTTTCATACCTTTCACATACCATGGGGCTTGCAGTGATAACCTAATTGGACCACCTGCACCGGGAATTAAAATCTGTCCTCTTGTCGTAGATGAAGTGGTCGTGAGCTTAAAAGTGACGTTCAGTCTGATACGAATCTGTCGCGATTCAATTTCGCAATCGACTGATTTAATAAATAAGGATTCTTGGGGAAAATGCGAAGCTCGATAACATTGCAGCCACACTCGCGCTGCAGCTTCTTGTGCTCATGGCACACCTTCTGCTATTGCTATTATGCCTTTTGAAATTATTTATCCATCCGACGACCACGCAGTGGTAGCCAGACAACCGTAGATTTTCGTAAATTGCAGCACGGTAAAAAGGAGCACTCGGAACTAACTCATGCACGACGTCCGCTTTTAAGCCTTCTCGCCCATATCCTTGGCGGTTGCATACCCTGTGTCAGCGGGCAATCTAAAAATGCACCAGGTCGAGGGTACGTCAGTTACTGGCTGGTTTGAGGTTATGCGAAAAAGGTCTATATGAAATGTTCTGCTATATAACAATGTCTCAACACATACTATTAAACTTGGATGCTCAGAGGTGTGTTCGTCTCTGTAATTAACAAGTAACAGGCGTATTTATTTCTTACGAGTGTAATATTTGTTTTCTGTAGCTGGGCCCGTTTTGTGCTCCTTAATGTCAGTGTGCTATGACGTTATCATTCTGTGTGTATGGTTCTAAATATCCTCTTTACAATGCCTACAAAGGCCAAAATGACGTCAGCCGACCCCAACTCACGCACTGGACACGAAAACTGCGTCGCTCGGATGTATGGGCTCGTCAGCAATCAATTCGTCCATGGGTACTTGAATTCGCTTTCCTGGCCAATGAGTGTCCTGACAAAACTTATCATCACTTGCGAATGCCAAGTTCTACGGTGTGCTTAAAAAGCACGGTGAAAGCTTGGGGTCATCGCACCGGTGCCCTAGGATGTCACGACTGCGTGATTTCACAGTTCTGTTTTGAGTTATGGATTACAGGTAAGGAAGAAGAAGTTTAAACATAATTTCGTGGCCCCTTTAACACGGATATGTGTGCTACACCAGATAAAAAAGTGGAAGCCGTTTACGACTCCCTGTAACACCGAATTAGAGCGCAGCTCTTGAGGAGGAGGAGGGAAGGGTACTGGGGAAAGGGTGAAGTGAACTGGGGGGGTCACGTGACGATGCCGATGATGTCATCAGTGGCGATGACGATGCGGACTCCGGTGACGTCATCAGCGATGATGACGATGACGATGCGGGTGTCGGTGACGTCATTAGTGACGTCACTAATGACGTCATCCGTGATGATGACGATGATGATGCGGATGCCGGTGGCGTCATCAGTGATGATGACGATGACGATGCGGATGCCGGTGAGATCATCAGTGACGTCACTGATGACATCATCACTGATGACGATGACGACGCAGATGCCGGTGGCGTCATCAGTGACGATGACGTCATTGGGGAGGTCACGTGACCTCGGGGGGTCACGTGACCTCGGGGGTCACGTGACATTGGGTGTACGTGACCTCTGGGGTCACGTGATCTTGGGATGACCTTGGGGTGTCGCGTGACCTTGGGGTGACCTTGGTTACGCCGACGCCGCTCAAGCCGGGAACGGGCCCCTAAGAGCTGCGCTCTAAAATATTGATTTTTTGAATGCCGGTAAACTTCCGAACGACCATTTGGCCTGACGGCAAGTACACCTTATATTCGGCGTCCGTCTCTTTTGATGGCGTCAACAATTCCCTAGAGACCACCATGCAGTCCTTCTTGGTTAAACCCCGTCGACGTCGCTCCTCACCAGTCGGTGAGAAAATTTCATCTTGAAGGGATGATCGGGTCTTGAAGAAGTATGATGCTAAACATATACTCGCTCACTATAGGGCAGTCGAGCAGCAGCCATGTTCCGAGCCAATCGTCCTGTCGTGGCCGGCGTAATCAGATTTTGTTCCCTTGGAGCGAAGTCCGAAAGTACAGGGTGTCACAAAAGCAAATTTACGCGGTCCTTTTTACCGCAAAAATAAACTAGGCTTCGCCGAACGCTCATTCTCCGCCCAAAAGTAGAGCTAAAGGTCACAATAAGATGCCAAAGTTTCAGCCCGATCCGTTAACTTAATCAAAAGTTATAACTTATTTTCTGAAAATTTCAATGGGAAAATGGCGGCCGACGGAGTTTCCAAACACATGGGGCTCTATGGCACCCGAAACCGAAAACGGGCAAAAATGGGCTCCATTTTCCCATTGAAATTTTCAGAAAATCACTCATAACTTTTGATTAAGTTATCGGATCGGGCTGAAACTTTGGCATCTGGTTGTGACCTCTAGCTCTACCTTTGCGCGGAGAATGAGCGTTCGGCGATGCCAAGTTTATTTTTGCGATAAAAAAGACCGGGTAAATTTTCATTTGTGACACCCTGTACTAGGACAGTACGTTCGTCCCACGAAGCGGCTGCCACCCCGGCGGCGCCGAAAACCACTCGCCTTGTCCGTGCACGCATGATACTTAGCAGCTCTCGTCGCCCGACAGTCCCCGGGCTGCAAATCGGCTCACTTTTCAGAAAAAACAGGCACCGTTCCTCCAGAGGTTCTTGCCGTACCGCGATGCCAAGCCTCCTATACTACTTTTCAATGAACGAATGGAGATATCAACTAGACTACAAAGGTTGCCGCCCGACGTCGCTAGAAGCACGGTTACCATGGCAACCTCTCAGGCCCAAAATGGAGATCACCATCAGCGCTTCTGACATCGTGCATCTAGATAATTTTACGTGGTGTCGCTACTCTGGGAGCTACGCTGCCATATAGAGTGGCTCTACGCTAGCCCACTCGCTCACCGATCCCCCTGTCTCTCCCCCCCCCCCCCCCCCCTACTCCCATGAAGTAGACAGAACCGCGAAACTGGGGTTTTAATAGAAAAGTAAGGTAGACAAGAGGGAAGCGATATAAATGATTCGGTAGACAAAAAGCACGAAACTAAACGAAAAAAAAATAAATAGGTTGGAGAATTGTAGCAATTCTAGATATAAATTAATTTGTAAACTAAATTAAAATTAAAAACAAATATTACTGAAAATATTTAAAATATAAGTCTTAACATTATTTGAACACGACTTTGAAGCATAGCGTTTGAGATCAGCCACCTAACTAGAAATCTTCTGACGCCTCACGTAGTGTGGGGGAGGTGCAATAGTTCTTTGTCTGACAAGGACACAGAAGGTGCACTGACACATACGTCACCACAAGCCATGATTGTCTGAGCCTCGTAAAATTTTCTTGACCTTTTACCACGGTATTGTCCGAGGAGTTCTGTCTTTTTGAAGATCGGCGTGCAGTGGCAGTCACGGACGTGTATCGAGATGTCGATCCGGTGAGGAGTTGAGACGTTGCATGTTCCCGCAGTCTTGTAGTCACACACCGGCCAGATTCTCCCACCTAAACTTTCCCAAAGGTGAATGGTATTTTTATACTATAGTGTTGCAGCATGGAATACATACACGTTGTATATATATCAATACAACGTGTATGCTATCTATGCACACATATACATATACAATTTTAGACAAAATTCCTAAACTGGGGGAAAACAGGACAGCAGAACACAAAGTCTCAACCGGAACAAACAACGTCCTACACAATGTCTTTTTTTCACCCCAGTCTCAGGGTTTTGTCTAAAATGATAGACCTTCACCAGCATGTTTGCGCCCTAACTTTTTGTTCGGACATATGCAAGTATTTTTTTCCTATTTTTTTAAGCTTAACAGGTTTGCTTAAGACAAATCTTTTTCTTCAAACAAATATTAAAGCGCACATAAAGGAATATCTAAGAGTTAAACAAGTTTACACGAAAGAAATAAGCGGGAACATGCTGGGAAAAATAGACTGGGGGCTAAGCAGCCGGGCGTTCATGTTTCGATATATATATATATACAGGATGTTTTTTTTTTTATTCTTACACATTTGTTTAAAAAACCGTGAAAGCTACACTAATGCGTTCTGTGCAAGTTAGTTATACCGCGAGCAGGACATTATGTGGGTGGCTAATCTTTACGATAAGTCGGCTAATAAATTAAAATTCATTCATTAACTTTTTAATTCGTGAAAACAGACATAAGGTTCTAATCAGAAACTTACTGAGCGTCATCGGAAACCACTAAATCATCTCTTCTTAGGACGGCTCGTGGGAAACTCGAGGGCGCGCCAGATTACCGCACGTGAAGTGGGCGCGAAGCTAGCAGTGGCGGCGCGATGATAATCTTATCATCCACGTTAAAATCGGCGAGTCAGCCTGTCGGTCGCTTGCTGCTTGCGTCGTTCCGGTTTTTTGAACGCCTTTTAAAATACGTCTGTAAAGGCGTCCCACGAACTGATTTCCTCTACATGGTTGTCAAACCATTACAGTGTCTTATAAAGAGAAAGCTACATTGGCCAACTTAAAACTGTCGTCCCATCGGTTGTGGGGACTTCTGCGGTCAAAACTTTTCCTCCAATCGTGATCGTCGGTGTGTGGACAGGCAGAGAATTTAGGAGTGCCCCCTTGCCTGTTCTTGGCGGTCAATGGCGATGGGGTTGGGCCGGGAGGTGGTAGGCCGTTGGAAGTGCTCGATCCTTGGGAAATGGTGTCAGTTGTGCGCCCGCTACGCAGCTCCAAAATGGGGGCCAGCCGATAAGTTTGTAAACAAACTGACTCCCACCACCTGCAATGATGTTAAAAGGATGATTTATTCAGGAATGATTAGAGGGTTAGAGGTGAGCGACGAGATGGTTGTTCGCCCCTGAAGGCGCTGAAGCTTGGCCTTCCTTTTCTAGATTCGTCGTCTTCTTCCCAACAGACTATAGGTTTAAACAAATCGACGAAATAAAGGCGGTCAGCGCGTCACTTAGCTTGGATGACCGATATGTGGGTGAAACAGAGATGTACAATCAAAGCGAGACAAAAACGCATAAGTTTACCTAATTCGTACCCGAAAACTTTCTGTATTCGCGACTCCAGCAACACAGATGGTACTTAGCGGAAAAACACTAAACTGGCAGCTGCAAGACCTTTCGCGATTTCTGCTCGTTTCTTGTGGCTTCCGTGAATACATGTTGTCGGTGGTTGGCGCAATAGAGCAGTGGTCTCGGTGGCTCCCTCGAAACTGTAGTATCAACTTGCTACCCAGGTTGCTCTGAACGCAACCTACACAACCGTGTGAACCAGATATTCCGCATTTATCGACGTTCATCAGCACCGTGGAAAAAAAAGTAGACAGTCCTTTCATCGCTTCCTTGTTGTTGTTTACGCTTGTTTACGCCAACACATCGCCGCAGGCTCGAAATGTGCAGGATAAAAAGTGGGGCAAACTATTTTGAGTCCAATGCCTGCTTGCTGATGCCCCTGCGTTGTGTGTTTAGCTGCACATGGCACGGCGTGATCTGTTCTAGGTCGTCATATTTACCCAATAGTGGCGTCCCCTATAGATCGCTGGGGTTGCAAACATAGGTGGGTTTTTATTAACGGGGTCCATATAAATGAGACATCACTACAGCCAAAATAAACAATCAAGGTCGTTTCCGCAAAAGCTATTTAACGAGCATTTCGGAATCGTTGAACGAACAATCTTTGTGGTGTTTCTTTCCAACCTTAACCAGAGGAATTCACAGGATTAAGGTAGAGTCACTAAAACAGTGTATTGAAAACATAAAAGGGTGATTTCAGATAAGACCGACCAAAGGATGGCTAATCGACATTTTCAAATCAACTGATGTTTTTATATGTTATTGTCTAGTGTCTGGTATGAACGAATCCAAACTTAGTTTTGACTAGAAAAATACTTGGGGACAGGAAAAATCGTAAGGCATGAGGTGGTGGACAGTTGCATTAACGCGCACTGATGGAGGGGGCCCGCTTGAGAGTGAATAACTAAAGCGATAACATTAGGAGAACTCTAATACGTTTTAGGCGCAGACTATGGGTATAGCTTGCTTGTAATATAAAGTAATCATATTTATTTAAAATTTATTTAATTTTCTAAAAATTGACAAACATGCCTGCTCGAACGACAAATGGCAAACTTTGGAGGTCTGTATCGCATGAAATAATTTAATCATTATGATATAATTTGCAGATATTATTCTACTAATATATAGCTAATATTTAAAAAAATAACTAAGGCATCTGTGTGATACAATAGTTATGATATATTTAGTCAAACATGGAAAAAAAATCAAACAAAGACAAATTCCGATGCGAATAAAAAAAAAAAACACACCCTCGATTTTTTTTAAATTTAGGTAACCTGTTATACTCTATTTCGGCATTCATTTCCATTAAAACATGTTGCATCATTTTATTGAGAATGAAGATACAACTCCCCAAAGTAGGGTCCTTTTTCAAAGCCTACACTTAGCAGTGTTTTATACAAGAACTGACTCTGAGTTCCAGTTTCATGAAACCAACACACATCTTTTATATATTTTTATTCAGATGAGGCCAATTATAACTAAAGAAATCGTTCACACACTTAAATTAAGGAGAAACTCCTGTGTACAAAGAGGTATCATATTACGGACTAGTGATCCGAGAAAAGATCACGCAGCCATCGGCCACTAGGAACTTTGTTTACTTTATTCTCCTGCGACACTATATGCTATTCCCTCTACCGCTCTACCTTCATCTCTCTCTCTCTCATATATATCCCTGACATATATCCAGAACAAAAACATGTTCAAGCATTCCCTTTCTGCGTGGTAGTGTTCTGTGGCTAGCAAAAATCATTTCCTCGCTAAGCTCACGATTATGGCAAACTAGTTGCCGGAAACCGCAGACGACACTCGTCGCTAGTTCTGGCAAAACGGCCGATACAATCTTTTTTTCGCATTTCCCCGCTCGCTGTCAAGGACAAGGGGGTTCGCTTCAACCAGCAAAACATGGCCGCCGACGCCTGTTTACTGAGCAGTCATGCCTGTCGCCATCTCACTCGCTGGGGTCACGGGCGATAATATCAGGCACACAGGGGCACACCAACCGGCAGCATTATCCCCAAATACTCGAGCCTCGCGTAAATACATAGAGTGTAAACGCTGTCGCCACGTTATCGTAGTAAGACCATAGAGTAATCTACACAAGGTAAAGAGCGGACACTCCCATAGGCCCCAGCGGCCCATTTAGCTGGCAGGGAGCGCACCCAACGGCCGTCGTAGTCCCCAACTGAATGAATGGAGTCACAATAAAAATACTTACCGGATGGATAGATATACTGTTTGGCGTAGTGTATTGGGCGGGAGCCTGCGCCATCTGGTTTGCCGCGAGTTATGTTTTTCCTACTATTCCCGCATGGTAAATTTCAGCTGTAATTACTTCACACGTATGTACGATTCCTAATGCGGACAACTAATGGACAATACTATATACACTTAACACTGACTTTACAAGCCAGGAAACCCATGTAGGTTTGTGCTGTCCAGAAGAACACCACCAGGGAGTAATCAACACAGTTTATTTTCGCAACAAAAATATGGTGGTCAGTTTGTGCCTCGTATATAATTACCAAAACTACAAAACATAAGCACCGTGCATCAATGATTCACAAACAATACATCCTACAAAAAAATGACAAGCATATTATGGCATGCATGAAAATCTTATCAAACAACTGGAATTACAATGTTACAACTGCAATTGGATTGCAAGCCTGTTTTGTGTTCTCAAGCATGTTCCATGGAAGGTGCACCACACACATAACATATGCAGCATCAGCAACACATACTAAAAAAAACTGGCCATGCAGTATCAAAGCTCGTTGATCCAATGCAATTTGTATGCAAATAAAACGCTCAGCAGAAGAAATCTGAAATGCACGATGACCACAATGAGAAAAACAGACAAGTAAATGCCTAAACAAGATTGCCACTAGTATAGACCTTCTTAGTCTGTGACATAGTCATTAAATAACCCTAGCACAGCCTGAACTACAGAATTAAAAATACCTTGCTCCTGCTGATTTAAGTAACAATAATGACCAAAATAACAAGAACTGAAAGCCAACCGACGGTCTAATACAGGTTTTACGTTCATGTCACGTTTAAAATGTCACATTTAACATGTAAGGTTTACCATGACCACTACCATAACAAGCGCACATGAAATGGCTGACAAAAGACTGCTAAATCAGACTGGTACCCGGTGCACCTGCGACCCACTCATCACAAATGATTCCACCAAGGCTTGGCATGCAATCTGCACTGCCTAATTAGGTACATCTTACAAGGTGTCTACCCAATGACTTTTCCAAAGTCCATGATTTTTCCAGGTTTCCCTTGACTATTTTGATAAAATTTCCTGGCTGTTCCTTCCTTCGAAGGATGAAATTTCGGGCAATGTTATTCAGCAGAACCGTGACGACACCTGATCGCCGGGCTTCGTTCCGCACCACCGTGCCACTTTTACTCGTCACTTTCCCTGATTTAGCCAACCTTTTGACAGTTTCCCTGATAATTCCCTGACTTTTCCAGGTGATCCAAAATTCCCTGAGCATTTCAGGCTTGCCAGGTTGGTAGAAACCCCTGATCTCAATCTCCTTCACGCTCCACATATGTGTAAAGCAGAAACAGTGTCCGAAAGAAAAGAAAGTTGCATCAGAGATGAGTGACCTAAGACAGTATTAACAAAGATCAATATGGGAACTTACACATTCCACATGACCACAATAGGAAAAAAACAGACATGACCATCTAAAAAGGCAGTCATTACAATAGACCAGTAGAGTGCAACCTACTGACTGCAAATAATCCCAACAAATGGCTAGTGTGCAGTCTGCACGGCCCAATAAAATCCCAATAAAATTAATTTTACTGTTGCAGATATCTTATGAGATGCAACATAAAGGCTGAAACATCATCTTCTACCCACTGAACTTTTCAAGCTGTACACCAGAGACGCGAGAATGGAAGCGAACTTTATCCAAGTTTCTATTTACAAAAGGGACATGCCAGCACAATCGAATTCGGCAAAACATTTTTAAAAACCGTGCACGACACTCTGGAGTGCAAAAATTAAAATCACCAACACGCGAGAGAGTTATGTACAATGTTTCACAAACACTTCGGAGGTGCGCTACACTTTCGATAACAGAAAGATTGACTCGAACTGCTGAACAAGTGTGAAAGCTGCGCTTGATGGCACAGTCAAGTTGCCGAAGAGCTTGCCTAGGACGTGGTACGCTTTCAGCATCATAAAAAACTGATGTGGCTCATCAAGGTTACTGTGCTCATCTCTAAGCAAGTCAGGACAACAACAACCTTCTGCAGCCTTCTCAGTAAACATTTTAACAATGAAGCCAGCAACATAATAAGTAGCAGAGTTGTCAATAACATGGGACTCCTCATGGGCTGCCAACTCAGTGATGTTTTCCAAAGATGGAAAGTCGTCCTGTGGGACATGCTGCACAACATCCACGAGTGACTCGCTACTAAGTGAAAATGGGGACAACTCTTGGAGGAGGTCCGTCTCATACTCCTCGACATTTCCCTTCGGTGACAGTGTGAGGAGCTTCTGAATCCCAATGTGTTTCAGGCCAGATATGAACTGAGGCACATTGGGATTCGAGTTGCATCTCTGTTTTTGTCTTATGTGTCCAAACATCTGTTCAAGTGGGTCTTGTTGAAGTCGACGCGTGAGGAGAAACTCAAAGTCGTAATTCTGGGAAACATCTTCCCACAGCAGCAAGACGGCTTTGATCGTAATTTGCCACCCGATGATAGTGTGTGGCTGACGTTTGCCTTCGAACTTCCAAGACGCAATCCATGGAAGCTGTTTTCCGAGAAATTCAACTAAATCCGGCTGCCCTTCTCGAATAGCATGGCGCAACTTTTGCTCCGTTTTCTTTGGACTGAGCTATTCAAGCAATCAAACAGCTTGTCCATGCGGTCACAAAAATAAGCAGTTGACATGGCTGCTTCAGGCAGCTGTTTCGCATAGACAAGAGCTAAAAGCGCGACGCACACTGAAGCACTCAATACCTGGGTCGCCCGCTTAACCTTCATATTACTGAAAGGTTTCTGGTAGATATGTCTTTCAGTCAACTTTGGCGCCAACCGCAGTCGCATCTCATGTGTGGAGTGGTACAGTTTCACGATATCTGCCCAGTCTACAATCTCATTTTCGATATGAAGCCTGTGGGCCTGCAGGTTGTTCCGAGTTGTTTTCACTAAATGGGGAACGTCGTAAATGAAGTAAACGCGTTCACGTTTTACGAAAAAAAAGGGCTGCGTCACAGAGACACCAAGCTGGTTTGCTAAGCTTACATGGAAGCCCCTTGGTCACAAATTACAGCTTTAACTGTAATTCCAATGTCTTGCGACTGCTCAGTGAGCGAGATCAACAAGTTCCGGATTACGGTAGATGGCGTAGACGTGTGCCCAATTGTATAAGCGACTGGTTGAACCCATCTCCGGGAAACTCCGGAAAGAAAGATAACCAGGGCTCTGTCAGCAATCGTTGAGGTTCGTTCGTAGCCATCATCCGTAAATCCATGAACAACATCTTGTGACACGTCATATGACAAGTTTTTTTTTAACACTATCTCATCGAAGATGAGTGCAGACGCGATCGCGCTTACTCCATGATTGTGTTTCTGTAAAAATGGATGACATAATGCCTGGTATAATTCCAGGTGTCATTTTGACATCCGACAGCCATCTTCTTAGTGTGCGCTGAGTAGGAAGAGTGAGATAACGAGACAAAAAACGGTGTGCCCGCGGCCCACGGAAGTTGAGATGAAGAGAAAACTTTTTCAACCATAACGGGAATCGTTTTCCCTTGCCCTTGGATTTCAATTTAACATGGCTTGACAGTAGGTGAAATACCTCGTCTGTCACGTGAGGGCGAATGATGTTGAGAGCTTCCGCAGCCGATTGAGGCATATTCTTCTCTTGCTTGCGCAGCCTTGCGATGGTCTTCCGGTACTTTGAAACCTTGGCCTGGAGACGCCTTATGATGGCCTTAGGTCTCGGCGCAGAACTGCGCAGAGGAGGCGTAGAAGTACCTGAAACGGATAAAAAATAAAAATAACGAAATCAGAGCAGGTAAGCAGTTCTCGTTATAACCAGCATAGCCAACATTACCTTACAGTGACATAATCTGCAAGTAGATAATATGCCCCTAAACTACAGGCAATTTGAAATCGTGGGAAACTGGGCTATGTTTGCTAAATTTACATATTTCCACTGTATGCCTTGACAATACAGTACGCAAGGTATATTACAGGTTTTGCATGAAAAGCCCATCACCGGAAAAGTAGACAAACTAATACCCACCTTAACATGCATGAATTTTAGTTATAGGAGTAGTAGCATATGGGCACAGGTGAACAAAAGAAATGGGACACATACAAGCTCCAACTGGTTGAGAGGAGGACCATGTGGACGGTGTCACCGGTCGGAAATCCAAGGACGAGCTGCATGAAGGGGCTGTAGCCTCCGTGGAGTCCGCGCCGCACGGTGAGGCTGTCGCTTCCATGGAGTCTGGAAAAATGTGTCTATTAGACCCAGGCTGTTGTTTCCAACACAAGTCCTTCCTCACCATGGGCAGCGGTTGAAGGTTCTTCGGGCCGGAAGCTGGAGGCTGTAGCCTCCATGGGGTCTGCGCCGCACGGTTGGGTTGTCGGTCCCATGGAGTCTGGAAATATTTGTCTATTAGACGCAGGCTGTTGTTTCCAACACAAGTCCTTCCTCACCATGGGCAGCGGTTGAGGGTTCTTCGGGCCGGAAGCTGCAGGCTGCACCGCATGATGGGGCTGAAGCCTCCGTGGGGTCTACGCTGCACGCTGGGGGTGTCACTTCCATGGAGTCTGGAAAACTTTGTCTATTAGACCCAGGCTGTTGTTTCCAACACAAGTCCTTCTTCACCATGGGCAGCGGTTGAAGGTTCTTCGGGCCGGAAGCTGGAGGCTGTAGCCTCCATGGGGTCTGCGCCGCACGGTGGGGTTGTCGGTCCCATGGAGTCTGGAAATATTTGCCTATTAGACGCAGGCTGTTGTTTCCAACACAAGTCCTTCCTCACCATGGGCAATGGTTGAGGGTTCTTCGGGCCGGAAGCTGGAGGCTGCACCGCATGATGGGGCTGAAGCCTCCATGGGGTCTACGCTGCACGCTGGGGGTATCACTTCCATGGAGTCTGGAAAAATTTGTCTATTAGACCCAGGCTGTTGTTTCCAACACAAGTCCTTCCCCACCATGGGCAGCGGTTGAGGGTTCTTTGGGCCGGAAGCTGGAGGCTGCACCGCATGATGGGGCTGAAGCCTCTATGGGGTCTACGCCGCACGGTGGGGGTGTCGCTTCCATAGAGTCTGGAAAAATTTGTCTATTAGACCCAGGCTGTTGTTTCCAACACAAGTCCTTCCTCACTATGGGCAGCGGTTGAGGGTTCTTCGGGCCGGAAGCTGGAGGCTGTAGCCTAAATGGGGTCTGCGCCGCACGGTGGGGTTGTCGCTTCCATGAAGTCTGAAAGAGTTTCGTCTATTATAAGTTAGGTTGTGAAGCCGTAGAAGCAATATTGTGTTTAAATAAAGTTTTACACAAGTAATATACTTTTCGTATATGGATAGTTAAATAAATCTTTACCTTTAGCTCTCTCAGCATCTGAATATGTCGATGGGCGAACTGAAGGCACAGCGGTTTTCATTAGCTTTGTTCGCCCAGGGTCCATGAAGTCACGCGCTGTGAAGTGACTGCTGCAGACGAAATACTTCGCATGCAGCTCACTGGACAATTTTCGCAGAAGGTCGTCTTTTTTGGCATACCTCACCCATGCCCTGGACCCGGAAGATGTAGTGAACTTCATTATTCTTTATTTTTGTTAAAAATAAAATATTTGACCATAAAGGCCCGTTCACACTCTTGCAACCGAGTACGACCGAGAGAAACTTCTTAGGACCAGGCGCGCTGCTGCGCGCCTGGTCCTAAGACCTGGTCCTGGTCTTGTCTCTCGGTCGTACGCGGTTGCAAGAGTGTGAACGGCGCTTAATGGTTTAGATATTGTGGTTTCACATGGAGGTGATAAGCAAACTAATAGTGCTTCAGAAGGTTGTAGTTATTTATTGACTGCACACATACACATTTTTGCTGACTGGTTAAAAGGTGCGCAATGCTATAAAAAGAAGTGCAACTTTTTTGGGAGTTTGGTAGTTTTATACCAGTGCTGACAATGGGCATCAGCTAGTTTTAGTGCCTTGTTCATTTATAGAAACATTAAAAAACTTAATCTCAATAAAAACAAATAAAAAAAACGAGTTGTGCTTTCCTTGCATATCATGTTAATTCAGCACGTAGCAACGAATTTGTAATGCAGTCTGCCTTGCAGAGCTGGGAAGCTAGTCCACCACAATCCGGTTATCATGGAACGGAATGTTTTAAAACTAAATTTAGTACTAACAGAAGTAAAGTTTTGATTAAGTAAGTTTTGATTAAACATTCATCTTCCTCTCCGGTTTTCATTAGAACTATGCGTCCAGTACGTTGTTAAAACGAAGGACAAACTGTCGTCTCGTGGAACTCGGAAGAACTTTGTTCCTGGCTTCTTGCGCGTTCTCCCATTGTTTCCGCACCAGGCTACGCAACACTAGCTGCCGTAGCCAAACATCCTGGCGGCATCAGCTGGGAAACGAAAATAGCACAAGTCAATTTGAGATTACGCGAATTCGGTGCCTTCATTTCATAGCAATTCGGGAACCAAAATTGTTAAAGCGACAACAAAGAGTGGTGATAAAGAAAAGCCTTCACGGTATTGTCACCTTCCATTTCTTTGTATTTTCCTCGTGAGCGCGCTTTGCTTAGGATGGCCTCGCCCTAAGCAAAGCGCGCATGACGGCTACCTGTACCCCCTGCGGTACCTACCCTGCTTCATACATGGCGCCATGTACAACGCTGTCATAGCTGCTGGCGCAAAAGCCACGCGCTCGCGTTACCAGCATTGACAGCGATGCACATGAGGTATGAAATTGAGTATGCCTTGAGTGCCTTAACTGGCGCTCTCGCTGCACGAGCGCACTCGTGCACGTGCAACTGCCGAGGCTTCATCCAGAGCAATTAGCTCGCGCTTTAGCCCGTGCATCCAACTATAGCCAAAAGCAAGCAAAATACGGTGTCAGTAAAACGACTCACCTTTCTAACAACGGAAGAATGTCGAGAAGCCCGCACGAGCCACTCAAGTGCAGCCCAACCGACCTTTCGAGCGACGTGACCGGAAAGCTACCGTCCGCCGAGCCGACGGCCCCAAAGCCATCCACTGAGCCGCAGCCAAAGCCGCAGCTGTCCAAATTGTTTTTAAAAGTATTTGGAACTGCTATTAATTTTGAAATGTTAGGTTATAGAGTGGAGTTATTTATCAAGGGTGAAAATATGATAAATGTCTAAATTAGGTGTGTGACTGCAGTGCCACTGAACAGTCGTCGTAGTCCCTAGCTCGTGGGCCGCGAATCGGCTCGAGTGTCCCCTCTTTTCGTTTACTGTGTTACTCTATGGTAAGACCGCCCCCCCCCCTCCCCCAACGGGGGACTGCAGTACGCGACGGCGTACTAACACAACGGCGACGATATCGACATCGCGGGCTCCGAATTTTCCCATAGTTCTACTCCACGGGCATTTCTCGAAACGATTGATATTGTGTACGCCCGCCTGGAAGGATTTCAGGCGCGTAGTTAAGATAACGCGGTTCTCCGCGGCAAAAGAAAGCAATTTCACAAAAGCTTAAAAGCGGCGGCGACGCGTGTGCGGAGAACGCTTGTAGTTTTGGTGTAGACAGGGTGTGTGTGTTCTCGTTGTTGACACCAGCCGGCGATAAGGCACTGCAGGCGGTAGCTCAGTACAGCAAGGGCTAATCCGAGTGACCATCAACGTAACCCCACCGCCAACCCCTCGCGAACCGGTCGCCGACATGGCTCAGGCTGTGTCATGAACCACGTAGTAGAAGCTCGGGTGCTTTCATATCAGCGCGTGGAGGGACGACAGTGCGATTCCGGAAAGTCTTTTTCGAAGGCCGCTGACCACAATTTTTTGTCTGGAGACTTTCCCTCTTTCTTCCTTTGACGTGGATCAAGCTTTGCCGACAGCCTCAGTTGTGACCTCTCTTTTCAAATGTACGTTTGCAGTGAGTGAGCTCCTCAGCCTCGGACTTGTCACTTGTGCACCTAGTAGTTCTTTCACTTGGCAATTATATGCCATCAGTTGGGGTTTAATTTCTATTATTTATGTATACGATATGAAGACGTCCTGGAGCTCCGAACGAGTGTTTTGTGCAGATTACTTTTGCAAACACAAAAAGATTATACTAAAGCAGCGGAATTTTCGAAGTGTTGGCGAGTTGGATCTAAACTCGTTGAAGCAAATTCTTCCGCCTGACTGTTCCACCAAAGTGAGTGCGACGGACTACCTGTGCTACCATTGCTTCATGCACATCACTAAGGAGATCTCGATGCGAAGCTCAGAGCAGTGCCCTGACATATTTGTGCCAGCTGAAGAAGCAATTGAAGATCTAAATCGCAGCATACTGCCTACAGATGTGTCGCCGCTGAGACAACCAAGCGTCGTAAGAAGTCGGGACAGGCCTGCCTATGTCAAGAGAAAGCAGACAGAACTGGAGCAGGTTGCTGTCAAGAATATGCGCTCAAGGCTACGTATTGCGTACGACAGGGACGCACCATCGGGGTCGTCCGAACCAACATGCTCCACATGCACTGAGTGGGTGGACAACTTTCGGCAGGCCTTTGAAACTGCCACCTCTCTCCGGGAACGTTGTCAACTGCTTACACTCCTGCCGTCAACACTGACGAAGAATGAGGTTCAAAAGATGATTCCACAGGCCTCAATGTACCTCATCAGTAAATCCCGAAAACTCAAGGAAAAGCATGGCGTGTGGTATGAGCCGGATCCTTACACGAGGTGCAAGGTGAGCCCTGAGAACCTGTCTGCTGCCCTAGAGTACTTCACGAAAGACGAGCTACAATGTTCGCGCCAAAGTCCCAACCAGAAGGACGTCATCTCTGTCATGCTCAACGGAGAGAAAACGTTCGTGCCAAAGCGCTTCATGACACGCTCAATACGAGAGGCCTTCCGTATATACAAAGACAAGCATCCCGATTCCGGCGTTGGGCTAACGAAATTTTATTCGTTGCGCCCTAGATGGGTCCAATGTATTCCACACCAGGAAGTGTGCGTTTGAGTGCGCTGCGCCAATTATTATATTTGTATTGCCGCTCTAGAGAACGTTGCAGGCTCAACATTCAACACTGGTGAAATGAACTCGGCATTTCTGTGCGACCCAGCAACAGAACTGTGCCTTCAAGGAGACTGTGATCACTGCCCAAAAGGCCAGTTTCTTACACTCCAGGAACTTGATATCCCGGAGGATGAAGAGATTGTGCTTGCAACATGGGAGTCCGGCGACCTTGTGAAAATAACTTTGGAACCTGAGACTTTCCTAAAAGTCATCCAAGTGACGGTTGGAAGTTGGGTACTTCACAACCATATCCGGCAAACGCAAGGTAAAGCGATCTACGATGAAAAACAGTGCATGCAACGCGGGAGCATTGTCTTTCATTTTGACTTTGCTGAAAACTGGACCATCGTGCTTCCTGACGAAGTGCAAGCATATCACTGGAAAAAAAAACAAGTTTCGATATTTACATGTATAGTGACGACAAGAAAATCTACAAACAGCTTTGCCATCATCAGTGAGGACCTGTGTCACGACGCCCCTCACGCTTGCTTGGCTCTAGAAAAAGTGAAGGAGTGGGTTGAAGACAACGTTGCGGTATACTCGTACGTGACGTACGTAAGTGACGGCGCCGCCAGTCATTTCAAGAATCGCTACCAGCTTCACCAATTTGCAAAGGACGATTGCCCACAAGCCCAGTGGTTATTTTCTGCATCTGGACATGGGAAAAATGCATGTGACGGAGTTGGCGGACTGGTGAAGCACCAGGCCACGCTGAACAACCTGAGAGAACGTTCAGTAAGCGCAATTCAGACGTCCAGGACAATGGTGAGCGTTCTATCAAAGAAACTGAAAGGCGTGCATCTGGACGAAAATGAGGTTGTTCGGTATCGTGAACAAAAAAAAGAAGAGTGGCTGACGGTGCGCGCCTTCCCTGGCATTCAGTCTTGGCACGCGTGGCGGCTCAGCAAGTCATCAACAGAAGGGACCTGTGACGTATATGTGGCACGCACAGTCGGATCTGCTTGGAAGAAACTTTATTAAATGGGTACAGCGAGGAAAACCTTAGCGTAAAGTGCCGAATTTGATTTCCCAAGGACTGCTCATTTTGAATGCAGGGACATATTATTTATCACATTTTTCTTCACAGGGTATTTATCCTACTGTTTTTGTTGGTGGTTACTAATAATTTTTATCTGATCACTATAAAAAAAATCCCAAAATGTTATCCTCGAGCAGGATAAAATATATCGGCTTGCCACGATTCATTCATGCACCGAGAGCATCGAAGATGCTCCAGTTAGGCACTATGGCATCCGTCACCTGAAATTGTTTGTAATCGTAAATACACAGCCAACCTAAATATCTTACTATTATATCTTTGTTTTTGTGTGGGGAAGTGAAGTTATTTATTTTACTCTAGATGTAAAATATACCGGAAGGTACAACTTCACACTGCATCATCTTTTCTCAAATCATTAGTCTCTAATATGATACCACTTTGTACGCTTATGTAAAATGCTGTATATAGTTTCTCCTCCAATTTTACTGTGTGACCGATCGCTCTTTTTATCAATGACCTCATCTGAATAAATGTATATAAAAGATTTGTGCAAGTTTCATGAAACTGGAACTCAGAGTCACTTCTTGTATAGGACACTGCTGAGTGTAGGCTTTGAAAAAGGACCCTAATTTGGGGAGTTGTTTCTTCTTTCACAGTGCAATGATGCAACATGTTTTTAATAGAAATGAATGCCGAAATAGAGTATAACAGGGTACCCAAATTTAAAAAAAATCGAAGGTGGTGTTTTTTTTTATTCGCATTGGAATTTTTCTTTGATTTTTTTCTCGTGTTTGCCCAAATATATTGTAACTATTGTGTCACTCAGATACCTTATTTATTTGTTCAATAATAGCCATATATTAGTAAAATAATGTCTGCAAGTTATGTAATAATGATTAAATTATTTCATGAGATACAGATTTCCAAAGTTTGCCATTTGTCGTTCGAGCAGGCATGTTTGGCAATTGTTAGAAAACTAAATACATTTTTCATAAATATTATTAATTTATATTACAAGCAAGTTGTACCCATAGTTTGTTTGTAAAAAGTTTTAAAATTCTCCTAATTTTATTGTTTGAATTATTCACTTTCAAACTTGCCCCCTCCATCAGTGCGCGTTATTGCAACTGTCCACCTCTCCCTGCCTTACGATTTTTCTTGTCTCCAAATTTTTTTTCTGGTCAAAACTAAGTGTGGATTCGTTTATACCAGACACTAGACAATGTTATATAAAAACATCAGTTGATTTAAAAATGTCGACCAGCCACCCTTTGGTCGATCTTATCTGAAATCACCCAAAAAAAAAGAATTAACGGGAAACTGAAGAGCTTCTGTACAATACGAGTTAGAGGTGAATTCTAGCGTATGCGTGTCCCGTGAACTGGAATATTTGTTTGTTTGTTTATTTTATTTTTGGCACAACTGTCAAGGGGGTTGGGACAAAAGGCGAATGCAATCACCTGACTGGGTCCCAACGTCTGTAACAACACTCAACAGCAGGGCACAAATCGAGGTAGAAAACTAAAATGAAAATGAAAAGCCAGCTCGCAGCACAATCGGGTTCGTTATTTTAATAGATGTCAATAAACTTGAGAATACACAAATAATCTTCGATCAGTCGTTATGTTTTATAGCCCCATTTATACTCACAAAGCCTGGCAGTTCGACGACGGAGCCATATTCCCGTTTTTCTTAAGTTTCGAGCAGCGCTCCAGGCGAGCAAAATAGAATATTTGGCTCGCGTTTGCGTCATTAAGCTTCCCCGCTGGAGTTTTTCATACTCCGTTTCATTTTAAGTGCCACCGTAGCAGAGGCTACAAGAGAAAGTTTCGAGCTTTCAGTGTCCCCGCCAAGCACGTGCGCGCTCGTGCAGTGCGAGCATCGTTCGGGGGAACGTGCTTTTGCTGGTAGCTTTGGCTTCCCTCTCACGTAAAGTGAAATGTACGTGCTCGCGCAAGTATGAAAGAAATTAATGTTTAATGGGGCGCTGCGCCCGCGAGCTGCATAATTCTTTTTTATTTTAATTTTTATTTCCTTCGAAGTTTTATTATTGCGCATCTACAGATGCTGACAGATGCTTGTATTCGGAGGTGGTACGTGCAAACTCGAACGTTACAGAGCTACCTGGATGGTGCAGCCATCATAACATGGTCGTGTCTTGCGAACGCGCTCGCGCCGCCTGCCCCAGAGCAACGGGTCTATACACCGACACGCGGGCTTGACGTCACGGAGCTGCGGCGGCGCTGCGATCACGCCGGAGCCGGGGGGTGTGGGCAAAAGCGCGCACGTTTCGCATGGGCGTCATAGCATTTCAGCATGCTGCGAAGCTGTGTTGCCGTTAATTGCACCGAAATGTACAAGAAAAGCAGCGGAGTGAGTTTCCACAAGTACCCGGCAGACTCTAAAAGGCATAGAAGGTGGATAATATCCGTGGTTCGAAAAGAATGGTCGCCTCGCGCGAACGACCATTTGTGCGGCAAACACTTTCTTGGAGGTAGGAGCGGCTTACATTTCAATCTCCGTCCCGAGGCTTGCTTATGTGCAGGGAAACCGTTGTCTGATCGAGACCACCCGGATTTTGTTCCCACGGTGTTCGCGCACAACGCACCGGCCAAGCGCTCGTCGGAGGCTCGCTACGCCCGCGCTACCGAGGAGAAGGGGATCAGCGACAGAACGGCAGTGTTGTAGGCGTTACCGAAAAAAGTATCGAAATACGTTACTCGTTACTTGCAAATAAAAGGTACGCGTTACTGAGCTACGTTATCTAAAAATAAAAGGAACGCGTTACCGCTACCGATAAAAAGTAAGGCACGTTACTTCGCGTTACTTTTTTAAAATTATGATTTAACACATTTTACGGTTTTGACGATACAAGCAGAAACTGAACATAACTACTTTATCTTTTTTTCACGGTTTCACCTAAATACTTACGAGAAAAAACGCAAAAAAAACATGGCTTCACGCCTAAAACACGGAAACAATTGAAGAGTAATTTCTTTAAGACTTGGGAAGTAGTAACGACTAACGTAACTACGTTACTTGAAATAGTAACATAAGTACGTTACCCGTTACTGTGTCGAAAACGTAACGTGTGGGTTACTACGTTACTGAAAAAAGTAACGCGTTCCTGGTAACGCCGGTACTTGTAACCTGTTTCCGCCAAGACTGCAAAACGGACAAACCTTTTCTGGTTGTAATGCCTTGTGGTCACGAGGGTTTGAAAAATATCATACCTTGACTTGAAGACGCTCTGTGTATTTAATCAAATAATGAATACACACACTTCCGCAGACCCACAGTCTGCTGATCCCACCGGCAGTGCGGAAACCGACTCGATGTAATCGTCGGCCTCGAGAAACTTGTAGGCCTGCACCGCGTCGGGCGTGAACTGACTTGGCGAAAACTAAATAAACGACGACCTGAGCCGTCGACTTCCGTGGCAGCAACTTTACGTCGTAAGTCCAGCACCTAGGCCTTGTTTACGACGCACGGCTCCTCGTAGGCAACGCCGTCCACGCACAGTTTGTTTCGATACCGCTACCGTTCAGGCTCGGGCAACGAGCTCAAATAGTCGGGCATAGCATACGACATACGTTATGAGGAAATACGACGCACAAATAAAGATACAAGCGTCCCTACAACGTCAACAACGAGCGCACGCCAGAGACCGGAATGGCGAAAACACGGTGAGCCGGGCTGCTTTTGCCCACATAGCTACCGCGCATGCGCGGCCTTCCGGCCGTGTTGGTAAAGAGAGCCGCTCCGCGTGTCGGTCTATAGAGTGCACGGTCGAAGATTTGGAGTGCGAGGATCTCATAGCAGAGAGCATTCCTCGGGGAATCTAAGGAGACTTCGGTATTCAGCGCACAGCTTTTCAGCGGTAAGGTCCCGAAACATGGTTTTACAACCCGACGAGAAAATAAGCGGTAGCGCGAGGAACGCGAGGAGCACGCGCGGACATTCCTTGTGTGATTTGATAGTAAAAGTGCTTAAATAGGCTTCGTACGATTCCCGCTCTAACTTCAGGTAAGTACCGTTCCTCAGAACTGGTAATTCCATTTCTCGGGAGATGTGTATTTCTGCGTCTCGCCGCAAGGGTGCACCCGTTACATGACTCTTCTCCAACGAGGTAGAGGGGCTTAGAGTGAGAAACCGGAAGTTCTGAAGTGGCACCCTATGTTGTACGCTATGTTGTACGCTATGTTGTACGCAAAAGTGACCACTCGTCACGTTACCTCACAAGAGCCGTGACGTCATCGGTAAGACGGCAGCGTCCAGAGCTGGAGAATGCGAGTTTGTTCGGTGCGCGGTAGGCCGTGGTGTGCAGCTGCTTTCCGACGACTTCGGGCTTTTTCGTGCTCGCTGACGCAGGTATATAGTAAAAACAAGAAGGAATGAGTCTTTAGACCCTTTTTGCTTAAGATCGCTCTTGATCATGCGGATATTAACGCCTGTGAGACCGCATGAGCCGTATCGCCGTACCGGATTCCCGGATGTGTGCGAGGATCGATAGAACTTTGAGTGCTTTTAGCGTGAAATTTTCGAATTCTCTTAGCTTTGTTTGAACGTTAGAATGACTCAGAATCGACGCTAAATGTATTCGTCGGACGTAGGGCCTAGGGGAATTCGTTTCAGCCCTAGGTAACTGCATAATCACAGCCAACTTTTAGCGAGGAAGCTCCTACGATCTTTATATTTTGTACTTATCAACACTTTTACGATATAACTCCTAACATAAAATATTCGCAATTTTCTATCTTCGTTTGAACGACTGAGAATCGAAGCGAAAGGTATACGCTGCGTTAGGGCCCAGGGGAAGTTGTTTCAGCCCTGCGTCACCGAATAACCATAGAAACTTTTAGCGAGGAAGCTCCTGCGATCTTTAACCTTTTGTGCTAATCGATGATTCTATATTAGGTCGCTTTTTTTTTCTTTTTTTTTTGTGAGTGCGAAGTATACAATTATTTTCAGCTGCGTAAATGGCGTTTTTATTGAATGTGGGGATGAATAAATCATTGCAGGCACCTGCTTCAAAGCTATTCAACCATCCTTAAGAACAGCCGTTTTGGTGTACGCATAGATTAACTGCACATTTTTCTCTTTCGTAGGATTTATTGCAGCAATACTTGTTTTCATAAAGAGTGCATTGTATTAGTGGGTCAATTATTTACTTGTTCTATTTACCTGGACAAGCTTAATCATATTGGTGTTCATCCCTTGCCCGAAAAGCAGTCTTGTTAAAAAAAATGTCGACTACCATTCCTTTCGGTCCCTTCAATAGACTTTTTTTCAAACGTGTTGGCCGCCTATACTTCGTATCACCGTAACTTGAAAAAGGTCGACCGCCACAGCCCGTTCGAACCAATCAGAGAGACGGAGCGAAGGTGTGTGACAAATCTGTGCAGACGAGCACTCCGATGATATGTTGTCACGTGCCTCTCTCCAACCTACATATTGACTCACCGAGACTGTAGCCTTTGCCGTTTGCCAAATTGAGATGGAACAAATTACAGTAGCTTCTACTCTAATTACCTAAGGCCTTCATACTTTTGGAATTTTTTAGACAAGAATGTTATGTCCGCCATCAGTTTGAAGTCGGCGGAGCGCCGAATGGACTCGAATGGTGCATTAACATACGACTTGAACGTGTGCTTTACGCCGAAAAAAAAATGGTGACAGTTATCATGCTTGATGGGGATTTGCTATTGTGTCATATGTATAGAAATTGTCCTGCTATATAACAATGCATCAACAGATACTAATAAACTTAACATGTGTGTAGTTTTAAATAGCTTCTCTGCAATACGTACAAATGCCCCTGGAGGGAATAGATTAATAAATAACAGTTTCGCATCACTGGAGTTGGTTTTCGGATGCGCCACATGGTCAGGAGAAGTGAAACGAGTGCAGCCCAATGCAACCAGTCTGCCAGTCTGGTATGTCCAATTAATTAATATTAAGGGGTCAGAGATGCGACTGTCCTCAGAAGGCCCAGCACGCGCGGTGAACAAAATGTTTGGTGTATCGACTCTGAAGGTGTTAAGGCGAGCGGAAATATGTTTATTTGGTTAGTGTATCAGGTATATTTATTTACACTTTATTACATCACTATTGGTTCCTTGCAAAACGTTCCATAACGACTTATTTCTGCAACAGTCTTGTGTCAGGTGTTCAGTAGTAGTACTTGTGCTTTGTTGTTGGATGACACTTCTGGCACGTCGGTGATCAGTTTGGTCGAGTGGCAACTTTGGCCAACTGAAGCCGTCTTGTGATCATGCGTCATGTGCGGCCGCTGACATCTGATGCACTGAAGCGCCAGGGCTGGCTTCTAATCCGCAAGTTTTCCTGGTAGTTTTCTGCATCAATGCAGCAAGCTCGGGCATGTATTTCGTACGTGGCTGTGTCTTTCGCTGTATTATTGACTGGATGGCTGGCAACAATGTTTGTATGCTATCCAAGCCTCTTCACTTCCATTTCGTAATAGCGATTTCTTCTGCCTCCCGCGACCACTCCAACTTGTGTAAGTCTCGTGTGGCTAAGTGAAGTCGGGTGATGTTTGGTGTCCACTTTTGAGAAGAACTAACCATTCTATTTCTTCAAGTCACTCAGCGGCTTTCTCCCTGAAAGTTGAAAATTGTGTGCTTCGTGGAGTGGACACAGATAATTGGTTTTAGCAAATTATTACGTATTGTCTTTGGAGGAAAACCGACACCAAATCAACTGTGATTGTATTGCCACTCTGCTGCTTACCTCCCGTTGAGGTGATGGATATGAGGAGCTTGGGGGTAATGTCGGCATCAGGGACAAAGGCCACGGAAGATAATCCTCAATGTCCCGTTGTCACTCCTCGAGGCGTGATCGAATGTCGTTCGGCACGAACTCTTGCAGGCTAATTCATCCAGGGCTAGATCTTCTTAAAAGGGGAAAGAAAATGCCAATAAAATCTTCGGCGAAATGTTTTTTCTTCCAATTGCTCTGGGCGGCGTATTCCCTGGTAAAGCTTGGCTAGGAGAGAAATGTATATTTGTACCGTGGTCAGTGAATTGTTTCCTCTGCATGAAACACGAAACGATAAAGCACACATCATATAGTGTTGGGACGCCGTGTTTCATTGGGACATTCTTCAGCGCACGCTGAAAAAAAGATCTACCTTTAGCTGCGGACGGCGTCCACTTTTTGCCCCTAGAAAACGAGGGGGGAGTCCCTTATGATATGTTCATGCTCCTCGGCCTCCACAGTCTCTGGAGGACAAGAATGAGTGTTAATAATGCTGATGTTAATACCAAAACTGTAAGAGAATATTTCATTGAAAGTGTGGCACATATTCGCGAGGTATACCGTGCACTCCCTGAACCCCCTGAATGGATACCAATACTAGATGAGTTGGTATGTTTAAAAAAACTTTAATGCGCTGGCAACCGCCGCTAAGTGCTGATTCGCTCTTGAACAAGTTGTACGTGAGTGAATGACTGTGTGCTTTTTTTATTTTGTCTTAATCAAAATAAAGAAAAAAAAGAGAGGTGAGGGTCCGGTGTCGGCTGCGTTGTTGATGTTATGTGGGTGTTGTTCTGCTTGTGTTCTGGGTATTTTGTGTGTTCAGTGATGTGTTTGTATCTACCATGCAGCGTTTAAAAGTCGGGAGAACTTGAAAATAAATTTTTGTTTAAATGTGTTGGCTAAAAAGAGCCGTAGGAAACCCCATACAGCCTTCTTTAGCAGTCCAGATAAATGTCTAAGGAAAAAAAAGAAAAGTCATAGGCGGCAATAGCTTGCTGGGTTTAGAGAGCCAGCTATAGAGAAAAGCTAGAGAGCGCTATGGCTGGACAGTGATAGGGTCATATACAAAGCTAAAGAGGCCTATACGATGACCATAAAAATGCTAAAGACAGCCATAGAAATTTGTTTAGCTAATTGGGCCATAAAGCTAAAGCCTACCACACAAAAAAAATTTCTACAGCGGACCATAGGACATTTTTGTATGGGGTGGTAGCAGAGTGGTTCTCGTTCGACCTCCGTTTTCCTCGGTGTACTTTATTCAGCGCGGACCTAGACTGGTTCTTCCCGATGTCGGGAATGCTTCGGCGTTGGGGTGTCCCGTTTCATTGGCATTGAATAGTAACGGGTAGCCGGTGGCGGTTGTCGTGACTGTCATAATCGAACCAGACGCCATGCAAGTCCCAGTGCAAGTGCGTGCAGCTCGCGCCCCAGCACGTTTACTTCTTCCTTCACAACATTTCTTCTCCTCTCACGAAGAGTAGTGCAATATATAATAGTAAAAAAAAATGCAGAAAACCTTGCACGGCGAGATGTTTTTTAGAACACAAAGAATGTTATGCAGAAATAATGCGCGGCAGAATGTTCATCCACTGCTTAGAGCGAAAACCGCACCACGGGCTTCCGCACTCGTGTACCTCGACGAACTGCGGTCTGCTGATGTTTCACCGTAGTCGAGGCTGTGGTGTCAGCAGCGTCCGGATTGACTGCGAGGCCAGTAGTTGCACTGGGCTGGGCGGGTTGGTGCATATCGTCTCCAGAAATCGCAGTTGAATTTCTGCCCACATCCAGAGAGATTATCGTCGTCGAGGGTGTGGTGTCAGCAGCGTTTGTGCCTGCAGGAGGCTGGTCTACACTTGGTGTCCATAGACAAGCTATTGATGGGAGTTCCCAGCTACCAGCTAAATTGTGGGGTCTCGGTGCTTCGTGAATGTGATCGTGGTGCCTTGTCCACACTTTGCCATCTGGCAGTTGCTGCGTCGATGCAAATCCCTGGTCAGATTCTGCAGTAGCCGGCAGCCACCTAGGGCCGGGTCGGAAATTCCTTGCATAGACTGGCATTCCGGGCTCAATATACGTGACCCTTGTGTATGGTCCATTTTTGCGCACGTCCCGCTGGAGTTGTTTTAGATTCACTGTGGTCCGAAGATCGGGTCGCAGCAAGCCCATTGTAGTTTTCAGCTTCCGGCCCATCAGAAGTTGAGCAGGACTACAGCTTGTCACATCATGCGGCGTCGTCCTGTCTGGTTATTCAAGTATGAAGATCCCCCGATCCGGCCTTCTTCAACTTCTGCTTAATCGTCTGCACTGCACGCTCGGCCGCTCGATTGGACGCAGGATGGTACTGGGCACCAGCACTTCTTATGCCATTTTTCCGTAAAAATGTCTTTAATTCTTCGCTCACAAATGCCGGACCATTGTCTGGTAGAACTACATCCGACAGTCCCTGAATAGCAAACATATTCCGCAGACAATCAATTGTCACAGACGTCGAGCATGTGCTTACTGGAAATACCTCTATCCATTTGGAATCAGCGTCGACGGTAATGAACAGGTAGGTGCTTTTCAGGGGTCCAGCAAAGTCTACATGCAGCCGAGATCACGGCCTTTCCGGAAATGGCCATGGCCATTTCTGGAAAGGCCGAGGCACTAGTACCGATCTTGGCGCTCGCTGGTGTTCTTGACAGGTACAGCATGCCTCCACTGCCGCCATGGTGTCATCATTCAGAGCTGGCCACCATACATCGCTCCGGGCCACTGATTTCATCTTCGAGGCTCCTGGATGAATTTCATGTTGCAACTGGAGCAGATCTGCCTGTAAAGACGTGGGGACTATCACTCGGCTTCCAAGTAAAAAAACAATCACCCTGAACGCTCATCTCTTGGAACCGTGCTTCGTATGGCTTCCACGGATGTCCACAGGGCGGCCTTCGACCAGTCCACAATGCTCCTTGCAGTTCTGAAAAGAACGGATCTCTGCTCGTACCTGATGGAACCGCTTGGGCTCTTGGGTAGCATCCTCGCAGCATGAACACCTCTGGGGTGCACTCGACCTGAAACTCGCTTGTTGTTAAGGGCAGCCGACTCAGTCCGTCTGCCTGGGGAATCTGTCCGGCAGGCTTGTACTTCAAGTTGTAATCGTACGCCGAAGAGAACAACGCCCAGCGTAAGACACGTGGGGAACATGACTCGGGAATGGGCTTGTCAGCTGCCAACAGGCCCAGTAGCGGTTTATGGTCAGTGGCCGCTTCAAATGAACGCCCCCAAAGAAACTGCTTGAAACGTGCCACTTCAAACACCCTAGAAAGCGCCTCCTTGTCAAGCTGGCTGTAATTTCACTCGGTAGCAACCAGGCTCCTCGACGCAAACGCGATAGGCGGCTCTTCCCCCGACGCCTCCCTCTGCACAGTAACCGCACCGAGACCGTACGGAGATGTGTACGTGACCAACACAGTTCTGTTCTTTGGGTCAAAATGGGCGAACGTTTCTGCTGATGCTAGTAGGGACTTACTTTGCGAGAAAGCCTCCTCTTCAGATGACGTCCAGCTCCATGGTACGTCCAGAACCAGCAGACGATTGAGCGGGTGCAGAACTGCAGAAAGTCGGGGAATAAATTTGCGATAAAAGTTAATTAGGCCCAGATAGCTTTGGAGCCTTTTGACGTCCGGTGGTCTCGGGGCCAAGAGGTCAGCCTCGACATTCTTAGGGCTGGGATGCAACAATTTGCACGTAATAATATGCCCTAAATACTTCACACGCTCCTTCATGACTTCGCACTTCGCTACCTTCAAGCAAAGTCCTGCCTCCTGAAGGCGCCCAAGGACCCGGCACGCATTCTTCCAGTGATCTTCGTCACTTCCTCCGGTCACAAGAATGTCATCGAAATGGACCGCAACGTGCGGCAGATCGCCCGGGAAATTGTCCATTTCTCGCTAGAACAAGGCAGGGGCGGACACTACGCCAAATAGATGCCTTGTAAACTTGAACAGGCCTTTCAAAGTGTTGATCGTGACCAATTCTTGTGACAGTGCATCCAGCTGGACATGCTGATACGCGTCTTTTACGTCGAGCTTGGTGAACTGAGCCCGTCGCTCAGTTTCGCGAACAGTTACTCAATCCTAAGAATCGGATAGCTTTCCCTGACCGTCACTGGATTGATGGTGATCTTGAAGTCGCCACAAAGGCTTGCGCGGCCATCTTGCTTTACCACAGGAACTACGGGTGCAGCCCACTGCGAGGTTCTGACGGGACGTATGATATTTTCGCGCTGCATACGCTGCAGTTTCTGTACTACTCTGTCGTGGAGTGCGAACGTTACTGGTTGTGCTTTAAAACATTTCGGTCTTGACCCTTCCTTCAGGATGATTCTTGTCGACACAACCTGCATTGTTCCAAGCGTCTCTGAAAAAACTTGGCTGAATTGTTCGACTAGGCTTGTGGCGGAACTAACCGCATTCACCCCCTCAGGCTTCGAAATAGTAAACTTGAACGCTTCCATCCACTCTCTGCCCAGCAGTGTCGGGCATGTCCCCTTGACCACAAAAAAACGGCAGTGTCGACTTACGTGTTCCCACCTTGGCTGCTGCAGTAATCTTTCCCAGAACCGATGAGAGCTCTCCCGAATGGCCCATCAGTCTCACTTCAGAGTGTTCTAACCGCGTTCCAGCAAACAGCGCATTGAACTTTTTTTCACCGATGGCTTTCATCACGCTGGCGCCGGTGTCCACCTCCATGTCACGTGACACGTCGTTGACGGTGGCTTTAATCTGCATGGGCCCGGGTCCCTTTGCTCGCAGCGGCCACATGGCGGACTCGTCTACATCGGGCTGAGTTTCCTGGAGGTTGTCCATTTGGTGCACAGAACGGGAATCTATCCGAATCTTTAGGCCAGTCAGTGCCGCTCTGAAGGCCCTTGTAATGTGCCCCTGACGTCCACACTTGAAACAGGTGCTTGCCCGGTGGCGACACCGGGACGTTTGACGTTTATCTCCGCACCGATCACAGCCACGCTCGACTGCATTAGCCGCATTTCGTCTGGGCGGTTCCACAAAGTTGGTGGACAGACGCGGCCAGACGACAGAGGGTAAGGCGTCTTTCCTTGCGGCTTCCATTGCAATAGCCAGTTTCTTGGCGGACTTCAGGTTCAGGTTTTACGATTCCAATAACCGTGTCCGCATTCTCGTGTCGTTAATACCGGACACTATCGGGTCTCTCATCATGCAGTCGCGCGTAGTGTCGAAGTTGCAGTCATCTACCAACCTGTTTAACGCCGCGACGTAGTCACTGACAGCCTCGCCTCCGTGCCGTCGCATTGAGAAGATCTTGAAACTTGCAACAACTTCCGATACCCTGGGCTTGAAATGGACATTGAGAACTGAAAAGAGTTCGGTGAGCGTAGCCTCCCCTGGTTTTGTTGGCGCGAGCAGACTTCACAACAGTGACTATGTTGCTGTTCCGCAGCTTGTCAGAAATACGACCGATTTCTTTTCCTCGGCACCATCGTTGGCCAGGAAATACAGGAGAATACGCTCCTGGTATTCCAAAAAACTCAGTTGTGCTTGCATCAAACGCTTCCAGCTTCCCTACGGACAACATCTTGTCAGGCACCTCTCCCCGATATCTGTCACGGCAACTGCCTCATTATGTTACAGTTTATTTCTCGTCGCTAGTTGTCATAATCGAACCAGATGCCATGCAAGTCCCAGTGTAAGTGCGTGGAGCCCGCGCCGCCAGCACGTTTACTTCTTCCTTCACAACAGTGACATTGTGGCACGAGTCGCCCTCGGTTCGTCAGATGCCGCTTCGCTCGAAGAAGTCTCCAGTCGAAATGTCTGTCGAACTTGTTCCGAAACAATCTCGACAATCAAAATAAAAACCGGGCAACTGATGGCAGAAAGTAGCTTCCTGATCTCCTCCCGGACAACGCTGTGGATGATGTCGCGGATGTCTGGGAGGCTGGCGTCAAAGTTGCAGCTGGACGACTCGAGTGTCCAGACGCCGGGAAGTTGTTGATATTGACAGGCTTGGGCCTGTAGTGTAGATTCAATGTTGGAAGCCTCTGTGATACGAACCCTTCGACTGTTGTCGTGGGGTTGCGGACAAGGCTGCCGAAGGTGTTGTCTCTCACATGAGGGTCATGGGATTCTTAGGGTTGGCGTGGGTGCTCGATCACGCGCAAAACGTTCTCCATGAAGGTGGTGACGCTCTCGTTGGGGCCATGCCCTGGACAGAATCAGTAATGCGGCTCTCTCGTCAATGATGGCTGATGAACGTGCACTTCAGCTCGATCTTGCTAACTTCCCACGTCGTTAAGGAGGATACGTGGTTCTCAAACCAGTGGCTGACCGTTTCTTCCACGAGAAGTATAAGTTGTGCAGGAGCTGGTTATCCGTCTACCCACTGTGGCGGGCGACACGGTCATATTGTTCAATCAAACCCTCGACGTCCTCATACACCTTGTGTGAAAGGGCATTCAAGTGCGAGGTGCGGCGGGCATGCAAACAATGGTGGGAGCGGACGCGGTTTGCTGATACAGGTTTGTCATTGTTGGTTTAGTCAGCTTTGGTTATTCTGCCAAAAGACAGAATTCCCGTGGTTCTTGCTGATAGCAGCGACTGTCTCGGATTTCAGGTTCTTCGCGGTGTATTTCCGAGGTTCGTCCTCGCGGTACTCGCTCGCCCTGTGGTTTTCCTGCCGGGCTCGGGATAGGACCTGGTTCATGGCTCGGCGGGGATTTAAGACGCGGGATAATCCGCCACCCGTGACATGTTTTCGGGAAACTCGGCTGAGGAGCCACCAGGGTTCACACGAAGTGAAGGGCTATGTGTAAAGTGCGCAGAACCTCCATCAGAACATACGGTGAAAGCTGAGCATGGCCTGGCACTCTCCAGAATAGTACATATTGACAGAAAATAGGACTGGAGCAAGGATTCGTGACAATATAACAAGACAAAGAGAGGAGAGTCTATCCTTACCACTAAAGAAGCTGCATTGCGTTAGTGGCATTCTGTCCATATCAAGCCTTTCCTTCGGGGTTTGGCGACGGGTGTGGACGAGCTGAACTGAAATGCATGTGGGACCACTTTTCTGTTAATGAGCTGCTGCAGACTGTCGTCGTAAAGCGGTGTGAACGGGTGGATTGGGCAGGTAACACGCTCGATGAAATGCCCATACAGCTTGCAATTCGCGTAATCAGTGTAGATGAAACTTTTATGTCGGCGAAACGTGCGACAGACCAGCGGAATCAATACCAACTGCAACACATGTGCTCCGTGAAAGTGCACGTCTACGCCGGAACATTTTAGGAAGCAGCACAGCATCAGCTGAAGCACGGCACAGGAACTACCAGCTTGAAGGTAACTCTTAAATGCGCCGCACACCTGTGTTACGTGAAAGTGCACGTCTACGCGGGAACAATTTGGGAAGCAGCATAGTATCATTTAGTGCGGCATGGGAACTACAAGCTTCAAGGCAGCTCTCCGTTGCACCGCGCAACCGAAGTGAGCCTTCGGTCATTTGAACGAAGCAGCACCACAATTGCACAGTACCAAGCACGACTCACGCAATTTCCGTCGAAAAACTGTGTATCCAAATATATTGCCCACACTTCACTGCAGACGTCGAAGATTCTGATGGCCAACGAGAGCACAGAAACGTCTCCTTAAAATTTATCCTAGCGGTATCCGAATCAATCCGAGGTCCGAGCAAGGTAGGGCCGATTGCATCTTTCGTGGCAATATCCCCGTCAGTCACCAGCGAAATGCACATTGTTCCTCTGTATTAGCACGTTATACCTACGTCAGACACCACGCTGAACTCTGAAGTCGCTTTTGACCGCCTTATATGACGGCTTCCGCCTCTGAAATCAACTCGCCGAGACGAACTACAACGAACAAAGCATCCGACAAGCTCCCTTCAATCCTCCGGCCCAACTGGGGCCAGCCGCTGCCTGGGCGCTGCCATCTTTCCTGTGACGTCACGTATTTGGTTTGGTCAAGTGACGAGTGGTGAAATTTGCGTACAAAGGCAGGGGCCTTATAGGGTCACTTTTGAGTGGAGACGGGAACCCCGGTTTATCGCTCTAAGCCCCTCTACCTCGTTGCTCTTCTTTCATCTGTTGTTTGTCGCTCTACCTTTTCAGTATCGGCCGCCGCGTCTCGTGGCGACCCGCCATGCTTTGTCAGTATAGAGGAGGCTGCCTTCATGTGCGCTTTGCTTAGGGTGGAGTAGCGTGCCTTTATGTGCGCTTTGCTTAGGGTGGAAACATCTAAACACTTTGTCCGACACTTTTATTTTTCAGACGCGGGTGTCCCTGAAAGGCGTTAGTGGCACTGAATGTGCTATGGCGAGATTTGTTTTCGTCGATTCCTATGTATTTTATTCGTGAGCGCGTGCTTTCGGCAGCGGGTACTACAAAGGGTGGCATCACCCTAAACAGAAGGACATCGAGGCAACCTGCTTATACCCAGACCTTTCGGCCGTCAAGAATGTGTCGCACGTGTGGGCAGAGCGTGCAATTGCAAGCTTGCCAGGTGTACACCATTCCACAAAAACGTATGAGGGCACGTTCATTTTTGTGTTTGTGCGTTGCGCACGCACACTTTCTTGAGCACCGGCTGGACTGTGATTTTCGCAAAGAGTGGGCACGCCTACATACCCGCGTACTGACACCAGTTCTAAAGTATTTTTATTTCACCTATTTGAAAATAACAATAATGCGCTTGCTTAGCTTTGATAGGAGCTGAAGAAGCGCGAGAGCGAAAATTCCGGAAACCCTGGATATGGCGTCACGCTCCGGGAAGGAGTGGCTGCGGCGGCACTTTGAAAATAATTTTATGCAACCTCCGTGCACCAAATTGAAAAATAATTTCAATATTCGTAATACTGAAGGCTGAATGAAGACCCTTCAAGTGTTTTCCTAAAACATAGAACATCTTCACTTTTTTCTTCAAGCGACGACGGTACTTATTCACTTCTGTATGTTTCTACACAGAAAGTTCCTAAATAAAATCGATGCTTCGCATTTTCTTTACAGTACCTACAACCAGTTTTGTATGGGTGCGCTAAATACGTGCCTTCATCGAGTGCTGTGCCGCTATTCCCTTCAAGGGCCCCTCATCCTGAGTGGTGCGCTAGTTACCTAGTGCTCCCGAGGGTCGCACTAGGTAAGGACGTTGTGTTTTGGCGCATTTGATGCTATTTTCAGCACAGGCACGAACAGATGAAGGGGTTTATGTAAACAATGAAACTCCTTGATTATACTTACGCTTGGCGTTTTCTACAAGTCCCGCCTACAATTTTTGAGGGAACGCGAAAGACACAAGCGCGTGCTCCGCCGCTATTTGCTTCCAAGGGCTTCTGAAGGCATGCGGCTTGTGCTGTGGCGCATTTGATGCTATTTAAAAGCACAAACGCATCAAGGGGATTTATGTTCTATCCAAAATAGTAAATCGAGGGGTATTGACGATATTCAAATTAGGCCTGTCAAATACGTTCTGGACCTATTAGCACCTATATTATCCCACATTTACAGTGTTGCAATTTCTCCCAGTACTTTTCCGCGTCGAATGCAAACTGCCAAGAGATTATTTTTAAAGGCGGCGACAAGAATGATCAATCCAATTACAGGCCTATCTTCATCTTAACCGTCTTCTTTAAGTGCCTGGAAAAACTCATTCACACCAGAACTTCTTCGTTTTGCAACAAATTCTCTATTCTGACCCCCTCGCAAAATGGCCTTCGAAAGGGGCGTTTGACTGGACTCGCCTTGCTAACCCAGAGAGAAATGATCTTGAAATCAGTTGATGAAAAGTGTACCCTCGGTATATTTGTCGACTTTTTCTAAGGCGTTTGACCGCATTAATCATATCACTCTACCTAAAAAGCTTATGTTTTACCGCTTTCGTGGGGTAACTCTTGACGTCGTGGCTTCACATTTCGAATTAAGTCAACAGTGTGTTGTCGTCGACAGTCAGCTTTAAAGTTTACAGTCATTAACTTCCGGTGTTTTTCTGGGAAGTATATTAGATCCTACATATATATATATATATATATCAATGCTATTGTCAAAAGTAGTACGGAGGCAACTTCTGTTATATATGCCGATGACACTAGTTTATTTTTTTTCTGCGCACGATAAGGAAAAGCTCGCGCAAGTCGCAAATCATGCTCTTGCCTCGCTTCACTCTCTATTAACACTTCCAAAACTAAGGCAGTGCAGTTTAAATAGACGACAAATACGTCTATGGTCTTCGACTAAAAACTTTTTCTCGGACCGTCCATCATTGAGATAGGTTTTAGTACTAAAACCCTAGGTGTAATTTTTCAGAAAAATCTGTCGTGGAATTTTCACATAGAAAGTCTTATTCGCAAGATTTTAAAAGCCGTTAGCATTCTAAACAAGTTTCGTTTTGACCTCCCAATAAAAATTAAACTGCTTTTATGCAACTCTCTATTTTCTTCACATCTAAATTATTGCCATCTGGTTTGGAGAACCACAACATTAACCAACATGAACAATCTTCATGCCTCTCAGAAAAAGGCCCCCGGAGTATTGTCAATGTCCATAATATTCTCATACACAGCCCTTTTTTAAGACTCTGCATATCATTTCAGTTACTAACCTGTATTACTACACAATAATTTTAAGATAAACAGCGAGTATTAAACTGAACAATCAGTTATTTCAGGAGATCGCAAGTCTAGCAAGAAGTATAATTTCTTATACTACTCGTAATGAGGCTGTCTGGAAGGTATCCTACAGCAGAAGAAACTATGAAACGCAGATGTTGAGACACTACCTCCCATCATTATTGAACAATCTAAGGAGCAACAACCTCACCACAGAAACACTAACACCTCGTGCCATCAAAAATATGCTTCTGTAGCTCACTTATTTTTGTCAAGTGCTTTATGATATCAGTGTTCTACTTCCCAGTTACAAATGCCTACATGCTTTCCTCTTTCGTCTTCCTGCTGCATAATTATCGATTTTGCTTATATTTTCTTACAATTTGCTTATCCGCCTCTGCCAAGAAAACAGGGGTGTGGTCCAGTCAAGCCAACAAGTGTTGGCTTTTTGCCCATGTTTCTGTCTTCTGTACATATAGACGAAATAAACTTATTCTGATTCTGATATAAGTACAATCACTACCGCCCACTATGGGAAAATACGTGTGCATTTTCGCTCTTTTTATTTTAGTTCTGTGATGTGTTTTAATTTAATTTATCCCGTAAGTGTGAAGTCACTGGTCAAACAATCTGTTGCTAGGGGCTTTGCTGTAGACGAACACCTGATTCTTGATTTTGCTCCGAATGAGCGATCGTTTTAAAAGCAGACGTGAGACTTAAACGTTTAAGAAAAATAGAAAGAGGGAGACTATATATCACGCTTACAACGAGGGAGGTTTTCTGTAAATCGGTTGTTTTTAAAATATTTCCGCTGAAACTTCCGGTCCTTGAGACGTCTCGATATGCTCGCAGCGGACGATGAACGCACACGGAATAAGCGAGATATGTACAGTGCAATAGTATGCATCCTTTCATAATAATAACACTTTGATCGTTTGAATATTGGGACCATGGCTGCTCTAAAAAAAACCATGAGGGTTATAAAATACGAATTATAGTTCAGCACAACGCGTGTTTGTTTCTGACCAAAAAATCATGACAGGTATGGGGAGCTGCTAAATATCTGTGAAGATATCATCTGTTTAGTAAATAGTATCAAAGCAGCGTCAATCTTAATTTTTTTTTTTTTATTGTGCAGTTCACGTCGGAAATGCGATCATTCGAGCAATAGAGATGATGTCATAAGATCATCCCAGCATTTTTTTTTTTTTTTTGCTTTGATGTGTTCTGTTTTAGGGAAGCAGGACGACGTAAATAACATTCTGCGTTATGCGTCAGCAACGAAAAAAAAAAGCCTTACAACTGGCACGATTGATTATACGCACCAATACGCACCCTGACTCGTAGCTTATTTGGTGCCTTTATCTTGAACGAGTTCAGTGGTTCACCCTGCAATTTGTTCAAAACAAATCTAAAGGTATGGTGTGCGCACCCCAGACCACTCAGCCGCCTCTCTTTTATCTCCCGCAGTCGCCCTCCGCGTTTTGGTACGTTTAGCCGGCGCGTGATCACGTGGCGAAAGATTGTGGGAAACAAAGGGTTCCGTACCTTTAAGTCCGACGAACGGTGCTCAAAAGGAAACCCGATGCCCGTCCCACCACGCGGCCGACGGCTACCAGCGAGTGCGGTCGCCGCGCCGGGTTCGGCCATCGCCATGCCAACAACAATGATCCCTTTACACAACAGCGTTTATTGCGTACCAGACTCCCCAACAAGACAATGCGGTCAAGAGAGCCGTGGACACAGTGTGCCCGCAGCGCCCGCTGACCTGAGAGCCAAAGGGGTATGTAAGGCCGCGGTAAATAGTGTGCATGTTGCGGCTGCTTCGCCGGCGGGTGTGCGTTCTCTTAATATTTGTTTTTGCTCCTGACGCATTCTGCTCGAGTGTTCGGAGCGCGTGGCGTATATGATGTGGCTGCCGCGCCGGCGGCGGGATGTTCTTTTATTATTTGTTCTTGCTCCCGACGCGTTCGCTCGAGCGTTCGGAGCGCGCGTGTTACCCGATCCGAGCAGTCAGCGCTCAGGCGCCGGCCAGGCGGCGAACAATGCACGGGCCGATTAGACGAGGAATTCGGTTTTGGCGGTTATAGAACTGACGGGGTATTATATTTACTTTCGGGCGTTTATTGGACAGGTGTATACCACGTGGTCTTCTTCTGTTTTAAAATTATTGGTCGGTCCTGGCCAGAGGGAGAGGAGGACCTTTCCTACAAAGGCCCGTGTCAGGTGAGAGGAGGGGGATTTTTGGCGTAGAGCTGGGCGCGCACGCAGACTTGGAGGCCCGCAGCAATATGATGCCGGGTCCCTGACTTGTTCTAAACGAGGTACAGAGTCAGTAATAATTCGGACAAATAAACACATTGGAAAACGTCCACCATGTAACGGCTCCTGGATTTGGCGGCAGCAACAGAAGACGCCGAGGATCATCTTCATCAACTTTTACTGGGTAATTGCGAGCGGAGTCATCGCCGGTCGGACGAGCTCACGGCGCTATTTGTCGTCGAAGAATTTCGTGGCCAGGGCTTTCGGCAGACGGACGTCTACTAGGGGAGGGGCGCCGACTGTCAGAGCCAGGGGGAACGCAAGCGTCGAATCATCGCCGGTCGGACTAGCTCGGACGCTGCGACTCAACCCGTCGCCGGGCTCCAATCGAGGACACCTAGTTCAGACGGCTGTCCACTCGGAGGGCCGGCCCGACTCCCCCGCGCGATCTCGCTCGTCTCCGAAAACGGGAGACGCACGGAGGAGTGCCAGAGAGTAGGCCAGTATGGTGACGAACTCTCCCCAACACGATACGGAGCGACCGGGCTCGAAGTCAGACGGCTTCGTCCGGAACGTCCACGCGTAACGCCATTTTGGGGGAGGGAAACCAGTGGCTCCCACAAGATCGAGGTATGGCTGGTCCATCTAGCACTTTGCTTTCACCGTACCGTCAGCACAAGTGTGACCTGAGTGTAGTACTAGCTTCCTTCGCATGCTTTCTAATTCAATATTTACCGCACAAATTGGAATGCCCCCAGGTAAATATACACACATCTCTAAAAAACACCTGATAACGTTTCCTTAAAACAATATTGTTTTGAGGACTTGGCTTCATCAATGGTCTAATAGGGATTAAGATTGCGCTTACAAATAAATTAATGGAAATAGAAAAAAAAATTAATGAGAGTTTCAATAAAACACAAGAAATTTACATAGGATATGAGAAAAGAAAGCAAAGCAAAAACAGTATAACCGAATAAGATTCTCGAAAGAAGAAAACAAGAAGGTTCTCCTGGCTAGGGCAAGCACACTATTGCACTTTATTTTCGATTACACGCTGCCAGGCCGAGGAATGAAGTAAAGTGGCGAAGCGGGCGAGTTGGTTCATGACTTATTTCATTTCATTTATCTCATTTATTATACTCTCAAGGCCCGAAGGCATTACAGAGAGGAGTGGAATTATATACATATATAAGGTGAACAATAAAAACAAAACGCAAAACAAAACAAGGTACAGAATAGATATGGAACATTGTTAAGAACATTATTTATGGCGGTTTTAAAATCAGCAGCGTCAGTAAGTAAGACTACGGATGCGGGAAGGCGGTTCCAGTCGACGGAGGTAAGAGGTAGGAAGGAGGCATAGAAGGTGGAAGTGATGCAGAAGAGGATTCCTACTTTTAGTGGATGATCGGTGCGCGGCGATATGTATGATGGTTCTGAAAATAATGAGGCTCGAATTGCTGGGTTAGAGTGATAAATTTTGTGAAATAAGCAGAGGCGAGCTATTTTTTTACGAAAGAAGAGGTTTTGCAAATGTAGAGACGCTTTCATGGAGGTGACGCTGGCTGTACGGTGATAGTTAGAAAGTATAAAACGTGCGGAGCGATTTTAAATGGATTCAATGGATGGTGCTAGGGACACGTCTGGGTTCCAGATAGAGCTTGCTTACTCAAGTATGGTGCGCACTGAAGTTTTATATAGGAGGAGGTTCAGTGAAACAGGGGCAAGAGAAAAGTTTCTTCTGAGATAGCCTAATAAGCAATTAGCGTTGTTAGCAGGGTGTCGAACCGAAATTTTTATCGGTTCCGTTCCGGTTCGGGTTCACGGCTTTCGGTTCGGTTCCGGTTCAGTTCCGGGGAGCAAAAAATAACGGTTCAAACCGGTTCGAACCGGTTTGAACCGGTTCGAACCGCTAAATTGAGAATATATTTTTTGCGTTGTTCTGGCAATATACACTATTTACGCCGTGAAAAAAATAACTATATAGTTTTTTCGATCGTCCATGCTATTTACTTTTCTTTTTAGGTGCCAAAAATATGAAATTCAGTTATTTAATTTCGACGCAACAGTAGAATAAAATCTACATTAACATACATAACGTAGTGTTCATACGACTCAACATCCCTTTGTTTACCAGTAACATATATTTTACCTGAATCAAAATGTTTAAGTACAAGAGTAAAGAGTTGAGCTTATTGGTACCCGCCTGTAAATAGATCAGCTTGAAATTTAGAACTATACTGTATTTTCTTGTCTTTTCTTCACGTTTAAGTAAAATTCTAAAGTTCAAGCTGATCTATTTACACGGTATAAAATGTCGCGAAGTGTGGTAGGTCGTCTAAAATACCCGTGATTGATACAACTTTGTGTCGCAGTATTAAAAGTTAAATCGTGTTCTTGAACTAACGAATTAATTACATCACATAACACTATGAAATGAGATCTTCGTGGCGATAGATATCATGAAATAAGGTTCACGAAATAAACTTCACATTATATATGTATATGATGACGACCCAACTGAGCTAAAAGCAATGCAATTTTCAAAATGTAACAAATGTTTTAGGATAATTCCTTCCAGTCTATTTTCATAGAAACACCGAGCGGCAATCCATATGCCTGTTGTTCTAACCAAACATTGTTTACACTCAGCACCGCACGCATGCGACTAATCATGGAGCAAGGAGTAATTGCAATTGTTCCCTCTAATATACCTTCGCACTCAGATCGAATCTGGCTCAAAATAGCGCTTGCCCGAGTAAACATTTTCTTCTACAGAATAAGCTGGCATAGCCTGGCTGTTGAGGTTTGTTCTGGACAAGATGCTGGACAATTTAATTTGCAAATGAGCATCACCCTTGCTAACTGATGATTTTAACACGATAGCGTTAAGGAGCTCATGTCGCAGAAAAGCCGATGTTGGTGGCGTGACTGGAAAACCCTGGTTGGTCGATAGGTTCACGACGTCAGAGCTACATACCCTCGCGCAAGAATTTCAAACAACCCAAATTGCTTACGTGAAACGTGACATCACGCGTGGAATGAGAGTGATTAAAACATGACATGTAATGCGAGTTAAAGCTTGCCGTATGTCTCAAATGATTTCACTTTTGAAAGTAATTATTTTGCCTTAAAGAAAAAAAGATTAAGAATTTTAGACGGGATTCGAACCCACGACGCTTTACTTGCGGGGCAGACGCTTTTCACTAGGCCAGGCGAGGCACGCTTGCGCGGCAAATGAGAATGCGATGCAAATGAGACCCGTTGGCGCTATTGCGTTCCACTTTTAAAGGCGAAGCTTAAGCGTCCTTCAAGATTTTTTTTTAAGTAAAATGAAGTACTAATTCACGTTTTACTCGACATGGCAGCTACTTCATTAGACACTTTCTGGCGGTTTGCCAGAAAGTGTCATCGTCATTGTTCCGCAGTGCGCCCCCTGTTTCCTTTGTTTTTGTCCAGCCCACAGACACATAAAAGTAACGTTCACCACATAAAAGAGGAAATAACAGACTTCTATAAGTTTGAGAAGTTTAATGTGTGAGAAACACAAAACACATAGTTATTTAAATTAGCTTCAAATCCGAAACGTATGTAAGGCCGCCCCATATCACTCACAACGTGCTTGTCGAGGATAAAAACGCCGAAAAATATTGGCAGAACACTTTTCAAATAATTTGGGTGGCATTGCTTTAAGGTGGTCGGCCCTCTATTTATGTTGTCAAATATTCAGTTAGTAATTAACAGGGATGGGCAAAATACATGCAAATATGTATCGAAATACAAATACAAAATACTTCGTAAAAATTTATTCAATTACCAATCTAATTACATTTCCAAAAAAGCATTTAAGTACAAGATACAAATACAACCAATGTATTTGGTCTCCCTCCAAATAATTTTCCAAATAAATTCCTCAAAATTTGCGTCAGCGACTTCAGGGCACCTGAAACGGATTTCTGGGTATCTCATTTTAATTTTGTATCGTACACTCGGAAGTTAGCGTGCGAGGCTCTAGTAACGTAATAGAAATATAATCACAAAAATATATATTCAGCTTGGACGAAATAGGTGAAACAAGTACAGAGCTTCAAGCAGTTTTGTTTTGTCAATTACATTTTGGTATAGACCAACAAACAACCTAGACGACCAAGACGCGCAGTACTAGCTAGAGAATTTTTTTTATTGTTGATACTTGCACCAGTTACGAAAATCTGGACGACCCGCGCATTTAGAATGTTCCAGACAAAAATATGAATGAAAATCAGGCTGGAAAGCATCACAAGTAGTCACAGGCACTTATTTAGCCAGTCTGCCAGTGAACGTCGATTTCGTCACTATTCTTGCCCTGGATTAGCACCGCAATCACAAAGTCACTAAACGCGTGTGCTTGATTGAGAGACACTGCATTCCGTGGAGAACGTAGTTTTCTTCCTGCTCTGGGCAGTGACAATAAACTTGAGGGATGTATTTTCGCCCACAAAATTGTATTTAATTACAATTGTATTTGAAATACCCACGTTTTAGTATTTAAATGCACACGTCAAATACATTACCCAATTTGTAATTAAATACAAATGCAAAATACACAAAGTATTTGAAATACGTATTTCAAATACTTGTATTTGAAATACTGCCCATCCCTGGTAATTAAATATATATTTATATTGATCAATAAGTTTTACTTTATAAAGTTCGCATAACCGCTTGAGACCTACAGAGAAGGACCATACTGGAAACTACGCGAGCTGTGGAGTAAGCGTAAGAGTGTTTTACTGTTTTCTGATTGGCAGTGTGAAACATCGGGTTGCAGGGCACGTTAAAAAGGACTCTGTGCTCACATGATAAATTGGAAGTCAAATACACAAAATGTTCAAAAAGGGTGAGATAATTAATTTTATTTTTCCAAATAATACCTTGCAGAACGCCTTACTGCAAAAAGAGATACGTAAAGATGCACGCAATGGAATTCATGATTTTACATAAATAGCGCGAAGGACAGACGAAGATTCTTAAAATCTTAGTATAAATTACATTTCATCAGCTTGCATGAACTCGAAACTTCGCGAAATACTGCCTCGGGAGGCTAATGTCACATTGGGTTTTACCTGCACTTGTTTTGGGCCCTCACTTTACAACACCATGCTAGAATAGTCATGCGCTATAGCATTTCTCTAGGCTGCCATATCTCATCGCGAGACTGCTATAAATACTACACAACTTTACAATTAGAACATCTATTGCTAGCGTTGCGAATATCACATTTCATCAGAAAGCCGAACTTTTTAGCATGGTATGCACGGGATGCCATCGCACTGTAGGCTGGTGTCATTCTGATCTCTTCTTGCTGCGAAACTCGAATTCGACGGTGCAAAAGGCACGCTGCAGGAGGTTCAAGCTCAGTGAAAGCCAAGTATTTGAAAGGCACGTATTAATATTCTTAGTGCATCGTTGTGAGGAACGGCGCGAGCGTCTGGCATGACAAAGACGTGCTTTTTGGCAAGAGCGTTTTTACAAACAAAGTAGTTTCCGGAGTCACGCTTTTTGGTCTGCGCCAAAAATGCAGAGAAGAGGAACCTTTACAACACAGTATGTTTTTAAAAAAAACCCCGCTCCCCCCCCCCCCCCCAAACACACAGACGCACTTCTTTGTACAGCGGTGTTCTTAAGGGCTAGTTTCACCAGTGTCGTATCCGTCAGCAAACAAATGATGACACTAAACTCTGGAGAGCTATCGAGATTTATAAATGACGACGGCAAGCAGACAACCGGCTTGCCGGTTGTCTCGTGGCCGCCGTCGCGCATAGATGGCGGCAACCTTTCGAGCCTTTCCACTCTGGCTTGCCTAGTTGCGGCCGGCGATTACTTCATTCCCACCATAGTACAGCTTCACTGGTCCTACTTCTTCACCAGAGTGGAAAGGCTGAAAGTATTCCTGAGGAATTGCCTCCTCCGTTTGTGTCTGTTAATTCGACAATTTTATTTGACATTTAATAACCGCAACTCTTCATTGCTTTTATTTTGCACCCGCGAAGTTTAAAAGGTTCATAAAACGATATGGGGTTGGAATGTTCATGACTTTTCCGAGGCGTACTGGTCCTCTGGCCCAAGTGTACTCGCACAGGCCACCACTGATTCAGAAGCTTCTTTGTCGCGGTGCAATTGCGAGGATTAAACGAGACTATTTCTTTTAGTCTTGCCTTCGCAAAGATTGATATCCTAATTGTGGGATCAAAACCACCCGCCTGTCGACAGTCGAGCGCGGCTCATGGATTGGACAGGAGAACTGCGTGAGCACCGTACATCGGCTCATAACAATCAATGCCTCGGCGGACACTAGGGTAGTGGCTCGTGTCCAACCACTGCGGTGATGAGAATAGCCGAACTTTAACAATGCCTGGAGCTCAGCACGGGTTTTCTTCCTTTAAAACCCCAGCGTGGGGGTATGATTAACGTTGGCGGCATAAGACAGGCACTAGGCGACGTGGCCGCTTCTGGCTCCGAGTTGAGGGGACGAACGATGCTCATATTTCTCTAATTTTTGGGCGACTGTCATTGCCTAGAAAAAAGAGCAAAGCCAAGTTCAATCAGTTATTAACGTTTGGGAGTGATCTTGAGTAGTATTTAGTAATGTATAGAAATATTTGTATAGCTCATTTAAGCAAAATACAGAGGGGGTCGAAACTTGGGCAATAACTTGAGAACGACGCTCGTGTGAGACTAACAGCGACTGCCAACGTTCGGCTGTTCCTCTGAGGTCACTAAAATATCTCCTTTTTTTAGGCATTCCTTCCGTACACACGTGTACTTCTATGTAACGCCACATTAATAAGTCGCACTTAGTCATTTCAGAACTTCTATTCTCAGGGAAATCTTTCGGATGCACTTCAGCAACAACAAAAAAAAATTTTCGGTGCCTCAATAATGTTAAACTGGTCTTGCAACAGTTTTTTTTGTATTTCAATAAATAGTGTTAAAAAATAACCCCTGACGTTGATAGCTTGCGGAAACATCCATTAGTTTTTCCCTAATAACAGATGCATAAAAATAAAGGGCAGAGACACTGTCGATATCTCCTCAACTCGCAATTTGAACAAGCGGCCACGTGATTTGACGCTAATTATATACCGCCGGTGTTCACGGTCATGCCCTAGGCGGCTAGGGTTTGGAAAGCAAAGCTTGGCCTGAGCTTCAGATATTGTTAGAGTTGGTCTATTAATTCTCATATTTAATTGACATTAGTTATTACCCGAATATTTGGCGATGCTGATTGTCACGAACCCGAGCTCTCAACTAGGGGTTATGAAAATCGCTTACGTCACGGTGTCACGTGACTCTCGGAGCGAAATCGTAATGCCATGTTACGTCATGCTGTGAATAATGTTAATACATCTAATGACTTCCTCAAATTAAATCGAGTTGACGCAGTGGGTCACGTGACGTCACGAGGCCAAGTGACATTATTTGACGACATGTATTGACGCCATGACGCCACGTGAGAACGTGACATATGGTTAAACCTAGTGCCAATACAAAAGTGCCACGAAAACCCACAATTTATCACACATTGCAATTCTCTATATGACGATTTGATGAATAGATGAAAATACAGCCGCCAATTTTTTTTCCTATGTTCATTTTGTAATACTAACAAAAAAGAAAAAAAGAAATATTAACTTGAACCGTTTTGAACCGGTTACCATTATATTTCTTTTCAGTTCGGTTTCGGTTCAGTTCCAAGATGGCGGCGAAGATTTCGGTTCGGTTCAGTTCCGGTTCGGCTAAAAATAACGGTTCTGTTCCGGTTTTCGGTTAGGTTCGGTTCCGGTTCGACACCCTGGTTGTTAGTGATATATTCGACATGGATGGTCCAAGAGAGATCGTTAGTTATATGAACACCGAGATATTTATAGGTTGACACAGAAAGCAACGTGGATTTATCAATACAGTAGGAGGTACGAGTGTTATTTTGACGGGTTACTCTCATAGACTTACATTTAAAGGTGTTAAGTTCCATAAGCCAATTATCGCACCAGCGGGTGACGTTGTTAATATCGGTCTGAAGAGCAGATATGTCAGAGTCGTTAATGTTTTCGCCATAAATTACACAGTCATCAGCGAATAGGCTAATAGAAGAGGATACATGCGTGGGAAGATTGTTAATATATATAAGAAATCGAAGTGGACTTAATACAGAACCTTGTGGGACACTGGACTTGACAGGTGAGGTTGAAGAATTAATTCCGTTAGCGTTCACAAATTGGTAACGGTCTGATAGAAACGATTCTATTCAAGCAATTATATTAAGATCTATGTTAAGTTTACGGAGTTTATGAAGAAGCAGCACGTGAGGAACCTTGTCGGAATCGTTTGAGAAATCAAGAAATATGCAGTCAGTCCTGGAACCCCGGTCAAGTGTTACATGAAGGTCATGAGTAAAGGTAAGGAGTTGAGTTTCACATGAATAAAACCTTCGAAATCCATGTTGCGCTGAGTTAAAAAAGGAGTTTGAGTCTGGAAAATTGAAAATGTTAGTGTAAATGATGTTTTCAAGGATTTTACCAGGAATGCTCGTTAAAGAAATGGGACGAAAGTTTAAAGGTTGTGCTTATCGGCACCTTTGTGGAGAGGGATCACCTTCCCCATTTTACGGTCTTTTGGCAATTCCCCTTGTTCGAGTGATTGCGAAAATAATTTAGATAAGATAACGCATGAGTACGTATTAGTGTTTTTCAGAAACTTAGCATTAATATCATCAATGCCTGCGGTCGTATTGGTTTTAAGATTTTCAATAATGTTAGATACACCTTCAATACACCTTCACAGTCTACATTACCAGGAAACATGGGCAAAAAATCATAAGTTCTTAATACAGGACAATCTGAGGTTACTGTGCATGAAAAAGATCCAACAAACACATCATTTAACAAAGAAGAACACACTTGGCACCTCCTCTCCATGGGTGTCCCTAAGCACTATGCCAGTAATAGAAGGAGGTTTAATAACTTTCTAAAATTGACGCGGATTGTTAAGCAGCATTGACGGCAGCGTATTGCTAAAGTAACGCAATTTTGCCTCTTCGTCTGCTTTCTTATATACGTTAGCTGCAACGTGGTAGGCCTCTCAGGGTTGTACATTGTCCGATAGCCTTGCAGTGCGAAATAATCATTTTTTTTATTTGACAGCTTTTTCAATGTCACACTGTACCATGGATATTCTGGTGAAGAAGACACCACGCGAAAGGGAACATGGGCGTTCATGAGTGACATAAATTTTTCTTTAAATAAACACCAGTTATCATCAACTGAGCGCTCAGCAAAACAACCTACGTAGTCCTCTAGAAAATGGCGAACTTCAATGTTGATTGAATTAAAATCAAGCCTAGGATAGTCAAAAAATATTTTAGTCTGATTGGACTTACTGCATCCAGGAATGTTTAACAAAAAATGTAGTAGGGAATGATCACTGAGACCAGGCATGTTAGTTAACGAGGAGATCAGGTCAGGCGATGTTCTTAATATGAGATCAAGCACAGCAGCAGTTGTTGATGTCGTACACGTCGGTTTTGTAACAGTTTGAGAAAAATTTAAATCTAAACAGAGATTCAAGAACTCACTACATTCAGAAGAGATGTGACTAAGGTTTGCACCCTCGTCTGACCATATTATAGATGGGTAGTTGAAATTACGCAAAAGTAGTATCGGTGAATTTGGGAAACGAACAATGACTATTTTAACTGGAGACCAACCCATAGCAGCTCGAGTTCAGAAACAATATTGATAGAAAACGATGGTACATTTTCTGCTACCGCGACCAACACCCCGCCACCCTTTCTTTCTTCCTTGTCGTGAGGATAGAAGTTGAAACGTCGCTGGCAGTGCAAAATTTCACAGTTGCGTATCTTACTGGACAACCATGTTTCGCTTAACACGACAGCATCCGCGTTAGAAGAGTCCACAACTGATGACAGATCGTCCCGTTTATTCATAATGCTTCTAATGTTGGTAAAAAGAAGAGAAATATTATTATTAGGCAAAGTATTGGTAGTAGCAGCTTCACCCCTCCTTGAACGTTATGACGAAGCTGAAGCTTGATTAGGATTTACGACGTCACGTTCTGGCTGACGAGCGGAAGCACGGTTAGTAATTCCGGCGTTACGTCTAGGTAAATTCTGTTCTGGCCCGTGGGGGTTCACTTCACTGACACAGTCTGTTTGAGGTACATATATATAGGGCACGTATTTCCAATCAGCAGTTTGTCGAAGCGCAGCTTGAAAGGTATATCCTGTGGTCTTGCATATTCTAATAGCTTTCGCCGCGCAATGTGCACTGATGGAATGAAATCCTCACTCACGGAAAATGATGTTCCTTTGAATTTGTAGGCCTTAGAAAGTACGGCCTCTTTATCTTTGTGTGAAAACATTTAACAATTATTGGGTGACACTTTTGCTGAGAATGCATACCAAGACGATGCGCCCTTTCGATACACGACGGTGCAAGAACAACTCCTAACTTGTCGAGACACTCGTCTACAACAGTCTTTTCCGACTGCGCCCATGTTTCCTTATCTTTATCGGGGAAGCCAAAAAAAGATTTGATCTGCGCGCTTTGCTCTCCGGGTCAACGCAGCGTGCCCTGAGCTCCGATATCTCGTTAGCAGCCGCGGCCATCTGTGGGGAAGGGCCCACGTCGCTTTTAACGCTGACTGATTTGACCGTAGAAATATCACTATCTAACTGGTCAACGCGTGCAGCGAGATCACTCTGCGATTTCTCGGTGGAATGTTGCTTAGCCTTTAAGTCTTTTACTTCCTGGAGGATGTCGGTTTGCCCGCTCTGACGCGTCACAACTATTTCATAAACTTTGTGAGTAACTTCTCTTGCGCTCTGGTCATGGGTCCAGGGTTGGTTTCAATATCTCCACCAAGTAGTAGAAGCAACCCAAATCCCCCACTTTGGACATATGCAGCAAACAACACTAAACAGCTCCAAAAATTCAAGATACACGGTAAAGCCTGCCTTGGGGCCTGGCAGCACAAACAAACACAAAAAGTTGCTTTTGAATTTAAAGTATTTGAATTTACTAACCTGCAAGGAAACGACAAATAACTTAGGCATCCTGATCCGGCAGTTGCTGTCAGGTCCACTGGCGAAGTTGAAGGATGCTGCCGCTTTTTTACCCTCAGGCACTGAGGTCGAAGTAGCTCTTGATGGAAACTGGTCAGGGGCGGATCCAGACCTCCATTTTGGGAGGCGGTTCCTCGGCGTAAAACGGGGGGGGGGGGGGGGGGGGGGGGGGGCGGGCGGGAGTGTTTATATTTTTTGTGGAGTCATCGTTTTTACTAAACTCTGATAACATAATATAGATCTTGAGAGCTTTTGCATCGGTTTACCTGTAGGGGGTGAACTCTTTGAACTTTCTGTGGCTATGCACACCAAGGCACACGCTCCCGTACCTTTGACTGCATAGCCTCAGAAAGCTGGGCATCTGGCCAACGCAATGTCTCTGCTCGTGCGGAAAATCACGTGCAATTGCAAGCTTACCAAAGCTATATTCACGTGCACGCCATACGTGCCTGCTCGTATGGGGCACCAGTCAGGACGCTACACTGTAGCGTCCTGACTGTGAATTTGACCGTAAAATCTACGGTCAAATACCAGGCAGCTGATGCTGCCAAACTTGTACAGTAAAAATAACGGTGCACTGTAAATCTGATTTACTATAAATTTAAACGGGGACCGTAGAAATCTACGGTCGGCCTTCAAATTTGCGGTAAAAAAAATTTACAGCGCGCCGTTATGTTTACGGTGCAATTTAAACGACGAGAAAGGTGGTAGTATTCAGGTTCATAACATCATTGTATAGTGATGTTATGAACTCAATGATGTTATGAACCTCGACTGAACCAAGCACGTTTTGAAGGCTTTCAGCAAGTTGGCCGAACATGTATTGTTTGTACAAGAAATGCCGACGTCGAAATTCATAAATGGTTTTTTGAACAGTTGATACCGGCATAAGAAGCGTTCCGTTGAACTTCAGGTACAAAAAAAAAAACAAAAAAACAAGGTCGTATTTTACGGCCTTCCTTTTTTCTCCTGCAGACAGAGACATTAACACGTCGTAGTTATCATTAGGGGATTGCATCACGTTAACAGCACCGTCTTCATTAGAATCCGCACTAGTCGACCGAGAAGCGGGCCTGCAGGCGATGCGCCGTCGCCCAAGAAACCCGTCACTCGTAAATGCGCCCAGTTCAAATGTGCCGTGATCGAACTATGATTTCACACCTTCTGACAGTTGGAGCACGAACACGAAAACAAAATGCTGTCGGTGATCTGGCCTTTTAGATGTTTTAGCAAAGCCTCCCTTGTGTGGCACTCCTCTAGGCATGGTGGCAAAGTGCACTGAAAGCTTTCCAAACTCCTCGAAACAAACCAAACTTCCCTTAGGCGTACCAATGCCTATGTCTTCTCAAAATATGACACCTGAGAGCATCATACGTAACAAACTGGCGACAGCATCCTTCGTCCACACACTGAAGAATTCGAGAGCTGAAAACGTGCTCATCGAATTGCACAACCATCAAGCGTGCTTGAACAGAAACTACAAATTCTGCAAGTAAACATCTTTTAGAGTGTTGTATTTATGCCACCATTACACTATCCTTGCCAATCAAGCAGCAGATTGATAGTGAAATACCTGCCTCGAGTATACAGTTGCCTTCCGCTCCAAATTTTCAGGTACACAAAAATCCGGGAATGCCACAAACGAACGAGGACAAAATGGCGCGGAGACGGGTGGGAAGGCGGGAAAATGAACTGAACGTCAGCTTTTTCCACTTCTTTCCGCGTTGTGCCAACCAACGTTCCTTTCTTTTGTTTATGCTTCTAGCTAGTCGCATTGTTGCTCTACTGTTTGCTCTTAGTTCTCTTTTTTTTCCTCTTTCAGTTAAGGCAGTTACGCTCTGCGTTGGCGCGGCTGGCGCAGGCAAAGAAAGGAGGTGAAGGGGCGAGAGGAGACTCTCTGGGTTCCCGCAGCTTCCGAAAGGTCAAGAGTGGTGACCAATTAGCGAAGCGCGTCTTTTCTTTCTGTTTTCTTGCTCCATGAAGTTTTGCGTTTCCCTCTCGGTTTTTTTGCTCGTTTACGGTGCATTTCAGATAATTCCTCTTCACGGCGTACTTGTAGTTTTTATTAGCGTATAGCGCCGTAAATTTGACGGTTACTTTTTACAGTGTATGCTTTCGAAGCTAAGCGCTTGTGAGCCCGAGCATGCTGGGCGCCGATAAAAGCTGCGCACAATGCCTGGTTACTACTACTGATATGTCAAAAAACACCTCGACCGCACGAACACTCGTGTGGGGGAAGCTCCAAAACTAATAGATTGCGTTTGTCCAAAGTGAAGTAGGGTAAGATGGGCCAAATGAGACGCGGGGCAAAAGGCGACAGTTGGAGTGAAGGCATCCAACGAAAGTTTTTTGTTTAGTGCCAGCTATCACATAGACACAAGTCTCAAGCTTCACTGAGACGTGCCTTAGCGTGTTCACTTTGCGTGAGCCATAAATGACTGCCTTTGGCAAGTCCTTTCCGGAGAAAAAGAAATGCCGATTTGAGATTGCCGAGTTTACCGCCCGTCAAAGAGGTGCATAATTCCGCGCGAGATTTCGCTTCGAGAAGTACGCCCCGGTTGGCACAGACTTTCTACCAAGGTATAATTTAATTTCATTCCTAAGTTTTATTCGCTTCATGCAGACCAAATTTGAGTGTTCAGCATGCTTTTTTTTATGGAAATAATTATTCGCGTAACGGGATACGCGCGAGACAAAACGCGACAATGTAGCATTGTATGACGCGTGTGTCAATAATGTACCAGTTTCCTGGTTGTTCCTGAGTCATATTTTCCTCTCGGTGTCTAGGAGGATCAAAATGTACAAAAGAAAGACAACAGGGGCTTCATGGCGCATAAGTAACACTACGAATGCTCTTGAAAGTGAAGCAACAGCGTCACTCCCTTCGCGTTGCCGCCATACTTTTTGGCGTACCAAGGGATGTGCTTCAAAAGCGAGCAAAAAGACAAAAAATATAAAAAAACAATGGCTCCACAAAAAAAAAAAAAAAATTTCGAGGCGTTTGGGGGGGGGGGGGGGGGCGATCGCCCCCACCGCCCCCCCCCCCCCCCCCCCCCTTGGATCCGCCACTGAAACTGGTTGGGTTCGAACGAAAACTGCACCGTAGGGGTCATGTGCCGACCAGTCCAGGAATGGCCAAGCGATAACGGAAAGTTGTTTACACTTTTAACTGCTGATGTCGCCGATGAAACATTGCCTCCGATGACGGTGTTGACGTTTTTCGATAGCGATGGACAGGACGGCACCAGGAACGCTAACAGCAGCTGCAACGAAACGACAAAAAACTTAGGCATCCTGATCCGGCAGTTGCTGTCAGGCCCACTCTGAAATTTAGAAGCGCTAACAAAGAAGAGGACAGAAAAGGCAAAGGCGAACAGGACGAGCGCCTACTCTAAACTGAACATTTATTTAAGAGCAACTAAAGGTAACAACCTCCTACAAAAATACACTGAATCACTCAGTGGCGTCACTTATCACCACGCGTCAATAACAGAACTCTCTTTTTGATGCAGAAACATTGACGGCTGGCTGACGCAGCCTCCTGTGCCCTGTTTCTTTATAGCATATGCTTCAAGCACTTTACTTAACCAGCCGTCAATTGTTCTGCACCAAAGAGAGAGTGAATTTATTGACGCGTGGTGATGAGTGACGCCACTGAGTGATTCAGTGTATTCTTGTCGGAGGTTGCTTGCTTTAGCTGTTTTTAAAATAATGTTCAGTTGAGAGTAAGCGCTCGTCCTGTTCGCATTCCCTTTTTTGACCTCGTCTTCATTAGCGCTTTTAAATTTTATAAGAGGAATGTAGCATTATTATTAACATATTTACCTTTAACAGTGTTCTCGCTGCAGTCGACGAAGCCAAGAATGAAAAGAAGTCAAATATAATTAACATATTGTCCGATATTGTTAAAGGATCTCGGACTAGAAACTGGTCAAGTTTGTTTACGATTATAATCATCGAATGGCGAACAGTACAAAAAAGGCACTAAGGATTGTTGTGCACGTCACTTGCTGGAAGAACATATTACAAAAAAAGGTAAAACCGAGGACGTGGGAAGAAAACAAAGAAAGAAAATTGACAACCGGTACCCTGCCACTCCCTCCTCTTTATTAGTGCATTCACACTGGCAGGTGAGGTGCGTTTGTGAATCGGTAGCGAATGCGGTTTACAATCGACCCCATTCAGACACACCGAGGCGCGGTTGGCGGTTTCTCAGCGATCACGCGTGATATCTGGAGACTTGCTTCAGGCAACAAAGTTTTACAATCCAAAATGCAGTATAATCCACGATCCCAACTCAAGATATAACTATGGTGGCACTCTGAAGATTTTCCTTCAGGCTGTTTGAACGCATTACGAGTTTCAGGCAGCGAACAAAGAAATATGGACCTGCAAAACCCGCCTGCGATTCCCTCGACTTCGTAGACAAGCAAAGCCAAGCAAGGCGTACACTCTTAATCTCGTTCCACATAAGTTCCACATATTCTATATGGAACTTCCATATGTTTTATGAGGATCAAAAAAAATTGTGTGGATAGCCAATTTTCTTCGCTTCGTTTTTGCTTTTTCTGAAAGTGGAACACGCTGGTCCTATGCGGATCAGCCAGTCGTTTCACTTACCCTGCTTCACTTTGACGCCAATCTCTTCCAGTTAAGACGTCAAGAAAGTGTATTTTCTTGTTATTTTTTTCGCTTTTGTCGCGTTCTAGTTATAATCCTTCGGCGGAAAATCAGCGCAGGCCTAGTAAAAACGAGACAAGTAAACCAAGAACAAATACACACCAACGGAGGCGGCCAGCGCTCAGAGAGACGCCGTCAAGAGCAGCAAAACACATACAAAAAAAGGAAAGCCGATGAGCAGGTTCTTCCTACGACTAAGAAAATAGTTCCAGTGAAGGCCCTTGCTTTTTTTAGGAGTTCCTATGGTATGGTTCGAGCGCTTCGAGAATTTTGAACGCAGGCATCGCGCATTGTTACAGCGTGAGGAACGTCTTGCAGCATGCAGCGCTTCCGTGAGCCCGTGCGGTGAAATTGGCGGCGGTTGCAGCCGTTCCCTATTGTTGATGCGATGATCACCAGGTTTAGCGAATCCGTCGACTTCGCATTTCTGCAAGGCGACTGCGGTGCATGATGCGTCTGTGCTGTTTTAACGGTGGGAAATCGTTGCCTCTGCGTACCCCACAGGCGGCCATGAGCTTTAAAAAGGTTTACTCTACCACAAGCTTTGCTAGAATAGCCACTTGCTCGTCTTCCGAGACGAGCCTGCTTTAAGTGCATCTTCAATCGAGAGCGAAGACACTTCTCCAGAATCAGTAGCTCAACACACTCTTCGTGGGTGAGCATGGTCCAGTGTTCACTGACCTCTTCTGTTTTAGAACAGCTGCAAAGGTCCTCAATGGGGCAACAATGTTCAGATTGTCCGTCGTGTAGGCAGCCCCTTGAATTGTTCCTTGCATGCCACGGGAAATCGCACGTCTGCATCACTGGGGTATGTTAGATTCTCGTCGCCTCGCAAACAATCGTTCAAACTGATGAGGGTGCTGCGATGGCTGTTCAAGTTCGCCGTCAAGACTTTTTTGCAGGTGCTGCAGTTTACACTCGTGAGCACAGAACGTAGGAAAAATCCGGCCACATTCGCAAGTATGTCGGACCCTTCTCACATTACAAGGTCAAGCAGGCCTTCACAAATGTCCTCTTGAGCATCTTAAAGTGCGTCCCTTGTACTTGCGTGGAACAAATCGCCCAGGCACACTTTATCACCCACTGCCTAGCCAGGCGTCCTGTGAGTGCGGAGGAACTGAGTTACACATATCATGGGAAGGATGTACTTGAAGTCGTATGCCCTTGGCACCGTTTTTTTTTATCCGCACAACAAAGAACTCTTTATCCAAACAGTCTTTTCTCAAGCGTTCCGTGCTCGTTGATCAACACTTTCTGTTGTTGATCGACGACTGTAGTCTAAGTGCTTGTGAAGGGTTCCAGTGCGCCGCAACATTCATGCTCATCTGTGCTTATGCCCGTGCCTTAACATCGAGGTTTTCGATGGTAGCCAGGTGATTTCCACCATCGAAGTGGCCAAGGGCCACAACTTGAACAATTTGTAACATCAGGGTCAACCAGGCAAAAAACAGATCGCAAAACCAAGCAGTGGTTTCTGCCTCATGTGGGAGCTGGCCCTGGTTCACCCTGTACTTAATGAAACTGGTGCCTCGCTGCAGAACTGCACCGCAACATTCGCCTTCATTTTGGTGAAGTGTCCCTGACTAAGATGAGTGTCCGTCTCTAGCGACTCTTCGTTGTACTCCCGCTTAATGATGCGTTTGGGATTTCCGTTTTCTTTTACGGTGTACTCTCGAAGTAAAGACACTGGAGCGTAGCAATTGGCCCTTAATGTTCTTCAGGAGATGAGAAACGTTTGCCATAAAATACAGAAGGCGTCCCATAAGGCACGGATGCTGAATGTTGCAGGTCTTTTCTGAAACCCTCGATAGCTGAAGCTCACGGCAGATGGCTCGGTTTGCAGCACATATGTCACCTGTAACTACAAGAACCTTCAGTCCCACTTCAAAGGAAGACCTCAGAAACCCCAGCAAAAATTTATTCAAAATGAGAGCGTCAAGAAAGAGTCCAGAAAAATGGTATGCCACTACTTGCTTCCATTGGGTTGTCAGGCCTCCTTGCACGAATTCCATGGCACTGTTGGCAACGCCTTTCCACAGAGGAAGCGTTATTAACACCAAACAGCAGTCCTGACCCTGGTCGAGTTCAACACTCTCTTCAATCTTTATTTCGTTCACAAACAAATAACAATTCCTTTCTGCTTCCTCTGTTGCTCAGAGTTTTTCTTGAGGACATTGAACACCTCTTAAAGGACACAAGGCAAGAAGGCGAAGATTTGCATGCTTCTCATCAATACGAAGACTTTGACGAGCGTGTTGGGACAGATGTAACAGTAAGAAAGCACAAAACAGAGGGACAAAAAGCTTGTACACAAAAAGATTGTACACAAAACAAACAGAGGGACAAAAGCTTGTACATTGTACGTCTGTTTCTGTCCCTCTGTTTGTTTTGTGCTTTCTTACTGTTACTTCTCATCAATATATTCTCTTTTTGGGCAGCGGATTACAAAGTTTGCGAAGCGGTTCATATCCCGTTGCGGCACATGTGAACTTGACCTGCAAAGCTTGTTTTGGCGTTTTAAAAGACCAAGTTAATTCTCTAGGGCTTTGCCTGAACGGAGAATTTTTTTTTTGGTAAGCAGCAAAAAATTTGGGATCATTCAACTCCTGTAGTTGTTTTTGTGAACTCTTCAGTTCGTTTCTCAGGGTCCAAATATGTTTTTTTTTGCGTCTTCATGATGCTGCTGCAGGTTCTTATACTTCTTCGTATTGCCATCTATAGTTTTTTTTATTTTTTTAGTTTGAGACAACGGAGGATTTAGGTGCTTGTTGGCATGCCTTCTGGTGGTGGCCCATTGTCTGGTGGTGACGTATTTTCGCCTGCCTCTTCAACCATCAAAACCGTGCTGTCGTGCTTATACATGTTGTCTTGCGGGGATGTTAATGAAGGTCATGTATTACATGTCTGAAGTTGTAGCGAATGTAAATTAAATAAAACTGACCTAAAAAGCTCCCTCTTAATAGTGAGCTTTTTTGGTCAATTCCATTTAAATTAAAAAGAATTGTTTTTGAAGTAATCAAAAATAACTTTTATAATGGTGAAGGGAATCAACTACTGAAAAGTGAGAAAACTATGCTTCTAAAAATAAAACAATGAAGGTGTGTTCACTATAGCCCAAGCACTCGATGGATCGAAGAGCCTTCTTTTGAAGCACAAGTATTTTATCAAGTTGCTTTTTGATGTTGTTCTTCAAACCAGTGAACAGTACTGCAAAAGAGAGTGGAAAAGTGCATAGTATATTTGACGCTTTAGCCATATTAATAACAAATGTCTTACTTTGTGCATAGTGGCGAGAGATCTGGAGAGGGCTAGACATATCTTGGATGTATGAGTTGTCCAGAATAATTTTTCATGCAACCACAAACCTAAAAGTATTAGAAATTCAAGCTTTTCTATTTTGTAGGAATTAAACCTCATGTTAATGCAAGTGATGAGGGACTTATTTTTTGCCAGAAACACAATATATTTAGTTTATAAAATGTTCAACTCAAACTGGATTATAATGAGCCACGTAGAATATTTATTTAACCAATCATTAGGTGTATATTCAAGTCGTCGGATATAACGATGTGAAAAAAAGACGTTCGAATCGTTTGAACATAATGCTATTTCTGCGTTTTGAGAAATATTATGAATATCATTCATATAACCAAGAATCAACAATGCTCCTAAATGGAACCCTGCAAACCCCATATGCTATTTGTTTGAGATCTGATTTAACACGGTTAAAAATGGTGAACTGTAACCGACAGCTCAAGTAACTGGACACTAATTCTAGCGCCTATCCTCTGATTCCGTATATTTGAATGGAGTCAAAAGCTTTCTTAAAGTCAAGGAGTATTCCCATTGTGCATCGCTTATTTTCAATATTGGTAATGATTTTACCTTTAATGTTACCGAGCGCCATTTCTGTCGACTTATTCTTCTGAAAACCAAACTAATTTACTGTAATGAGTTTCTGTTTTGTAAGGAATCCGCTAATCAATTGGCTGTTTATTATTTTTCCGTTTAAAAATAAAACAAGTAATAATGACAATGGTCTATAATTGTTGAGGTTTTGTACACCACCCTTATTTATAGCACAGACTGGAGGTCCTTTCATTCGGTTGGTAAAACAACCCATTTGCAAAAATACGTCACATATGTTGGTTAATGGAGCTGCTATAATTTTGGATGTAACTTTGGTTGGTTCGTCTTTGAGACTGTCTTCACCTGCATCTGTGCTATTTTTAAGACCAGCGATCTAGTCACGTACAAGTTACTAAAAAAAGTATTTAAGTTAAATTACGCAGTCTTGACCTAAAAGTAATTTAATAAAGTAAAAATTACCCAAATGAAGCGTAATTGAGTGAATTACTAACTACCGTAAAAATTAGCGAATTGTATTTCAAGTTATTTTTATATATTTTTATGGTAACAAGAAATTACACTGGTTTTTATCCGTTCTGCCACCCAAATATAAAGCGGCTTGTGTTTTCACAGAATTGCTTTAATAACTGCTTCTGCTTCTGCATGCCTAATTGTTTTATACTTTTTGTTTTTTGGTAAATAATGTACTGCGGATGTATAATTTCTACTTTTAGGTTTATCACTGCCTGAGATTGATTTTGCAGACAGTGTTTGCTTGTTTGCAGTATTGCTGAAAGAACGTCTAAAAAGTACTTGAAATAAAATACAAAGGAAATGAAAGGTAATGTACTTCAAGTGAAGTCGTAAGTACAGTGGGTGCAATGTAAATGAAGTATAGAATTATAAATACAATGTACTTTCAAAAAGTACAAATACTTTTTAACAAAATATTTTATGATACACTTTCATCCCCTATGCATTTTCTTTTTTTTCTTTTTTTTAACTGGCATGCATTGTGTCAGGTGCAATCGAAGGTCCATCAGCTTTTTTTCGGAAATGACGGCAAATACTGGATGAAGTCGAGACGCCACAGAGTAGTTTTTTTTTTTTACTCTCGCTGACGAACTATTTACACGATCAACCTATACGGCACTCATTTCTATCGGTCTTATAGTGGCCATAAATTCACTCAGGAAAATGTCACGATGACTTCTCGAAAGACATTACTGTAGCGCATTTTCACATGACAATTCGCCATCGTTTTCTTTCAAATATGGAGAATGTACTTTGAAGTCGCGAGCTGTACTTTCCTCGAAAAGTACAAAAAAATTGAGTAAAGAATAAGTGCATGCTCAGCGAATGTACTTCAAGAAAAGTACAGGTTTTGAAAACCTACTTAAAATAGTACCTTAAGTACTACTTCAATATTTGTAGCGCTCTAAGTGCTAGTTTAAGTACATTCAAGCAGTTCTGGGATTTTACTTAAAGTACTTCCCAGCACTGCTCGTTTATTACTTTTTTATGTAACAACGTTGGGGGATTACCAAGACTTCTCCAAAAAAACTTCGAATCTTAGAAGATTTGCATATTTTGCGTTTTGAAAGGAAAGACAAAGCAAAGTCGTCACCGTCTTGTTTCCCTTGAGCACACGATGCTTTAAGTACAGCACAAACTACGGGGGCGCCAGATGAGGTTTAGAGCTAGTGCAGCATTTTGTTGCCTCCTTTGGGTGATCATGCAGTGCGTAGTGGGTGAGAGCTTCTGCATTGAGGAGGAGCGGGGACAAGGCCTGTCTTCAAATGCGTCAAGTCTCGTTGAGCTTCGGGTCACAAATAAGCGCCATTTTTCTACGCTAATCCCGCAATTATTCGGCCACTCTTTACGCCGTGTCTGTCCGTTCCCCACGCCTCGTAGTAGTGTTTTTGCGTTCGAGGGCTCATGGAAGGTTAAGGGGGTTTCGGACGCTGCAAACCACTCCCCTCACCACTCCACTTACCCCATCCCCCCCGCCCCCCCCCCCCCCCCCCCCGCTATATCATACGTTTTTCCCTCAGGGAAATATCCTGTGCTCATCCGACATCTTATCTCATTTTGTGCAGAAATGTTTGTTGATAAGCAAACCTACCACTAACATGCGAGAGTAATTTGTGATTTGAGTAGAGGTTACTCAAAAACAGTAATTCGAGTAAACTACTAATTACTGAAATCAAATGTAATTGAACGTTGCTAAACCAATAAGACAAGAAGTTTAACTACAGTAACTTGAGTAAAGTAGTTAAACTACTTTTCTTACTGGAGTAACTTGAGTACAAGTCTGGGCTCAGCGAGCGCTCACGGCTGCCGCGCTCCGTGTCGACAGATCGAGAGGGCGCCACTGAAGCATGGGCTGCCTAGGCTGGATGAAGCGGGCGGCCCGGGCGGCTCGCATTGCATTTGCTGCGTGAGTAAACACTCTTTGTTGAAGATGTTTGGCTCGAAATGTTTGCCGCTTTAGGTCCGAACCTCCGAACCCCACAAGAGAAATACTCGACACACGAGTGACGGAATTCGTCTGGCTGTGTTTCCTTTGCGCGCGGTACAAAGCATAAATGCGCGACGAGCAAGGCGAACGCCGCCAGACCAAGTTCCTGGGCAGCGTCTCGATGCACGTGTGTATTTGAACTTAGCGCAAGTGTTTTAAGGCAGGGGGGCCCACCAAGAGTCTGTCACTAGAAACAGGGTAAAGTTGTCTTAGCTAACGACGCGTCCTCCTTTAGCCATTCGGCCACAAAAATGCAGTGAATAGAACACCAGGCATGCTGTCTCGTGAAAAGAATCCCGTTGAGGTTCGGAATTCGGTGACAGCTCAACTACTCGGAAGGACACAGAGCGTGGAGTATTCATCGGGCAGACAGGTTTCATCAAACTCCCCGGTATCGGCTGCAGCCGGTGTGGTGCTGCTGCAGGCAGTTGAGGATACGGTGCATGGCCTTCTTTTAGCGTCGAATGAGGAAGCATTGGCGTTCTTTCGCTTTCTCGGGGGACTTGGCTGCGACGCTTTATTTTGACAGGTTGCTAAAAGCATTCGGAAGCAGTGCCGGCACAGCGCGCGGAAAGAGCTCAGGCTTTCCATGGGAAATGCGCACCTTTTTTCCGTTTATAATACGAACGAAGGCTCGCGTTACAAACGATGGATCGACATAAAGCTCACACATCGAACATATTTCGTCCTGGAGCGAATCCTTGCGATGCAAGTCATTTCCCCAAAAAAATATATATTTTTTTTCTCCTTATGTACTGTGAACAGCGACGGCTGCTCACCTTCCCGCTACTGATAACCTGACTGGTCATCGCGGAGCGAATCAATGGCGTGGTCGTCGTCGATTCCACATCTAGTCCGGCATGACACTTCATTGGCCATAAACGACAGAAAACACGGGGTGAAGATAAGTTCACAACGGGAGCCACTTTGCCCTGCAAAACCGCCAAACGGCCAAACAGCAAGACAAACTTCCTCACCGAAAGCCTTCGCAACACTCGAAATTGGTCGTATCTTCCAGCCCATACGGCCACAGCGCCGCCGCGTAGATCCGGGACCCATCCGGGTCGGCTCCGGATTCCACTACTCTTTTCTAGTTTGCAACGCCTTTTCCACCACTTGGTGGTGGGTATGTCGACAGGTCATTTTTTGATTCCGTATTTTCTAGACAGCATTTGGTTCTTTTCTCATCTAAAATACTGTACAAAATATACATTCATAACTAATTGAAACGGTTCGCGCCACTTACATTTTGTATATCGACTAAAAACAAAGCATTTAGTGGCTATGATCAGTCGTAAAGCAGAAACTGACCAGGGCCAGAAACGTCACGATTTCGTCACATGCCGCCCGCGTTCGGCACCATGGGGCACCCCCGTATAAGGAGGAGGTTTCTGCGCCGTCCGGTTAAAATACGACGAACTGATATTCGGTTACTCTCTCCGTGCCCTCTAGGTTTCCCGAACCACAAGAGATGTGGAAACATCATAAAGGTATACACTTGAATAGGACTGCAGGGCCCCTTTAAGATGTCCGTGAAATGTATGGGCTCCGGGCAAAAAAAGAATAATGCCGGGCTTTTTGTATTCACAGGTGAAAGCTACGTGCTTGTTAGGCAAATGAATTCCCTACTTCTTACACCACACCTCACTGTGGAGATGAAAAGCCCAACTTTGTTCTTCTTTCCCCCGAGCTCACACATTTCACTGTAATCTTAAAGGTGCTTTTAGGAGTTTGCTAAGATCGCCTAAATATGGCGACCACTCATCTGCAGGCTCTAAGGATTAGGAATTTATTAAATCATAACGGTGCGCGGCTGATCTTTCTAATAACAAATAAATCGAAGATGGAAAGCACAGAGGTATTCTCCGGCGACGGGATGAGCATTGTTCGTGTAGCCAGGACATGTGACCTATAAAAACGCGACATTTTGTTGAGATTTCAATTGTTGTCATTACAAAATGTGTATTATTTTGTAGATAATAAAAACCAACAAGTGTAGTCAAAAAACAAAACAGTTGTCTCATTTTACTCCGTCTTACCCTAATTGTGCAGATAGTAGCAACGCTTTCTCGAATCTTAAGGTCTGCGCGTTTCAATTTGAATGAGATTTCAGATATTGTAGTTTTGTTTAATGTTTAGCTTGCTCGATTTAAGAAATATTTACTGAGCATAAAGTCAAGACATCAAAGAGCATTCCAATGCTGTGGTTTTAAATATTGAGGCAAAAAACAAACAAAAAGAAAAAAAAGACTACCGTTTAAATTAAACTATTTTTTTCTCATTTTACTTCATCTTACCTTAATTGTGCGAGTACTAGCAACATCTCAAGGCCTGCGCTTTTGAATTTCAGTGTCTCATTCGGTAGGCCAGCCTGGAGCAACTACTGAACTCGAATGCTGCTTCAGCATTCAGATGGGTTTAATCAGTAAGAGCGACCCCCGGAATCTTCCTATGCGTCCCACTGGGACTCCAATTGCCGACGGCAGTACGAAATCTCCCCTAACAAAGTTTGTTTTTTTAAAAGACGAGAAATAAACAAAAAAGCACGCGCGCCGTTGTCTAGGCAATTGCTAGGTTATGGGAAAGAGAGTAAAAAGGTGCTGTCCCTCCTGTCCTTCTTTCCCAACCTCGGCTACAATAGGATGCTAACTGCGTTCGGAGTTCGGAGCAGCCTCCGAACTCTGAACGACCTTGCATCCTATTGTCGCCGAGGTTGAGAGAAGGGGGAGCTGCTACGATCTCCGATGCTTCCAGAACGATTGCACTTCACCTTGCGTCGTTCCACTGAGATCGGCTCGGCAACGGTGCACGCCCAGTGATAGCTCCCTCTCATTATATCGTTAATCAACGAATGCAAAGTGCGCCCAGCCGCAGATGTTTCGCGCAAAGGTTTACCTAGGAATTGAAATTAGGGGGGGGGGTCTAAACTTTTAGGGGGCAGGGCGGATGTGGGGGGGGGGGGGAGTCATTGAGAATAGAGGAGTTGTGGCGAATTAAGGGAGTGCTTCAGGGAAAACAAGGGGGGGGGGGGGTGTAGTGAAGTCACTGGTTTCGCAGCTGAAGATGGGTGACTTTCTACATTTCCATTCTCAGCACAAGTCTGCAAATCATTTGCAAGCTTTATTTTTAATTAGGCACCCTCACACAAAAAGAAACGTTCACTTCACGGCACAACAAAGTAACAGAATCTATCACAAAACTATCAAAGTACACACAAACCTGCAATCACACACTGAATTTCGCTGTAATTAGAGACAGCGATTCGATTGCGTCGGTATCTCGCAGGTTCCTTCTTCAGCGCCCTGTTCCTTCTGATTTTCTAAAATAACTCTACGAATATGAAACATGCACCAGCGATTTCCGGCAATCCGAAACTGTATAACCAAAAAAAAGTAAGCATGCAGCCTCTGTTTTACCTTTCCTCACGCGGGAAAACAAAGAACTAAGCAGACTTGTTCCCACCGGAATTAGATCACCACCGATCCCAGAAATAGACCGATAACCAACAGGCCAACACCACTGCCCGTCGCCACCAACGAAAGCCACCAGCGCACCACTGGCGCAAGCGCCGTCGAGCAGCCGACGGAACACGCAGCCGCGGCAGCCGATGCCAAACTGTTCTTAACGGTCAAAATACAAGAAACAACAGACCAATGACAGCAAAATATGAGGGCGTAAAATAAGCTAACCAAATTATTTCTTTAAACTCATCATGGTATGTTTAAATATGTAAACAGTAACAGTATTATCTGTATCATCCTAATAAATAAAATTTCCGGCGAAAAGCGGAAGTTCTTAATAGAAAAAGAAAGAATAAGAGATTGCGCTCAAATAGCTCACAGGAAGTTGCTTGAAGATTCGGGGGGTTGGGAGGGGCATTAGTCTCAGCCATACACTAATGCAGCCCTCACGTCTAATCTGCGGCATGCGCAGGCTTACCGGATGAGACATAAAGAGTTAAAAGTGCAGGCCTTTCATTCCAAGGTGGGATTGTTTTGCTATATTCTGTTGATTGTAAATGAGAGCGCAAGCTAAAGACCTTCGCAGACAGAGCTTTCTGACCGCTTTCATTTTGGATCTCGAGCGACCCCTGTCACTAAGAGATTTTTGCCACCGGCCTGAGCTGCAGAAGTCCGGTCAGCGCAACTTTCCACCTACATTGAGGATTAAGGGTTCGCCGGATTTTCTTGAATATGTTCACTTTATTTGCGTCTCCAGGATGCTTGCTCTTTTCGTGTCGTCTTCCATTGTGAGAACCGGGACATAACAGTGATTGTAGCCTGCTCGGCATTTGCAGAAAACGAACGAAGAGAGCGAACGTCACGCAGCCCGTGATGCGGGCCGTTGTACGCTCTTCGAGAATTATTGCCGTTGAGACAAAGGGTTAGAATAGTTCATGTGTACGATCAATCAACTACCCCACCCCATCTCCCGCCCCAAGAAATTGCCTATAGTGGTTTGAAAGTTCTTCGTGTGATTTTTAATCATATTCTCGTCAAAGCGAGCGTAAGTTACATACTACTGTCGAGAAAGGCCCCTGCGCTGTACCACTACACCGTGTGGAAGCATTCTCTGCAGAACGTAAGTGGTGCAAGTTACGATGCGTAGAACTTAAACGTTGAGAACACCTGGAAGGCTTGCAGAGATTGCGATGATAAGTAAAAAGATTTTTTTTTCTATCTCACTGAAAGGAGTAAGTAATTTCGATCTTTATATACAGCCCAAAAAGAAGGGGAGCAAAAAAATCTGGTAAAGACATCTAAAAAAATACCACGGTAAAAATGTAAAAAAAAAAAAAATCAAATTCGAAACGGTTAAAAATATTGTTTCTTCGAGTGCTTTTTCCATGATCAAAAGATATCGTCTTCTAATTTCCGCCATCACTGGTGTGTTTTTTTTTGTGTCGTAGCCCAAAACAAAGTCAAGGTGCGTAGTACCCCGGCCGCTCCAAACTCGACTACTGTTTACTCGCGATGTCGCGTGGTATTTCCCGCGGAAGTGGGAGGCATATGTTACTCGGGTAAGATTTGGAACATAACCTAAGGGTATTATGCTTTCCTGATAGCTTCATATAGATGTGGCGAATCTCGCTTGATGAAAAGAAATAGTATCCTGCTGTATACCCACGGCTATCAGGAGGGTTGTGTTTTAGCGACGCCTTGTGAGAGGCGCACGGAATACACCGGGAGCAGGAGCTGCGACGGCTGGCACATGGAACGTCATATGACCTTTTCGTTGGTAGAGAGGAGGTCGTGCTTCCGTCCTTCGTCGTGCGTCATCGACGTGGGCCGAGGAAAAGGATTCGTTTCAAAGTTGTTTCCGTGCTCTCAGACGCACTTCAGATGGCATAGGAACTCTCCAAGTCACAAGCCATAAGCCGAGTGGAAGGCATAAAGGTGCGTTGAAGTAGTTAGCAAGACTGTCTATAAGTATGCGTTTTCTTGTATTATGGTGCCTAGAGCTCGTCCTAGTATACTTTCTGTTCGCGCGTGCTCTCTACGCTCTTGTACCCGCCCGCATTTAACTTCTGTTCGACCTTTGACGACTTTTTGGCGCCATGAATGCGTATTTTATTCTTTGGCGTAGGTGACGAGAGATTCGCCCTCATGCAGTAAACATCTCTAGGCAGTTGCCTTGCCCAGACGCCCTTTGTTTGCAGACGGGCGCCGTAAGTAGTGAACTGACGCTGTTATTTTGTTACTTCATTTTTTAAAGGCTGTTTCTACTCTTGCAGAGCGTTCAAGTGCCGTCCGACGGCACTCCACATGCGCCTTCAAGTGCCGCCTGAAAGTCGGACGGCGCGTGTATCACTGGGCACCAGTGAAGTGCCGTCCAGACGGAAGAGAAACACGCCACTGCAGCGGCGTCCAGCATAGACGAGAGTTCATCCCTATGCTCCATTCACCCTTGATTCATTTCCAAAATGCCAACATCAAATGTTTGTGTGTTATCTTAATGCAGTATTCTTTAGCTCAAATGCACTTGTCCCAGCAATCCTATAGCGTTTCTACTGCTTCCTGAAAAAAAAACGTTTGTTGAACTTCTGCAAACAACGCATCTGCAGGCCTCTATTATCTCACCCTATTCGCGACTCCAGTGAACTATAAAGGGCGTGCTGGGCAGGCAAAGTGGCGGACGAAAAAAAGTCGTTTTTGTCGGTCAGCACGTGGACCACCATGCACATCTTGCACTGTAGCGTAAAATCGGTGTTACACATGAAAGCATAGCGATTTTTCGACGGTAGATGCCTTGTTCTAGGCAATGCGTAGGAATGACGCGGTGGAAGCATAAAAATAATTACTTGAAACGATGTTTTCTTTCTATGCTGCCTACGAGAACCAAGCAGTGATAGCAGATGACAAAGTTGAAACGACCTCCTTTCATGAGTTCCACGGTGTTGCCGCTGCGCGCCGTCAATTTCGCTGGAGTCGCCAATATCGATAAAAGATCTTATCCCATGTGGGTGTTTCTTTCTTATTTAAGAGTTTCTATTCACTGGTAGGAAGATTCAGTAAATAGGGCTGATATCATTTCCAGCTTTTTTAGGAATGTAAACCATTGTAGTGCAAGACCTGAGGCCGGGTGCCTTGTCGTAATGAAGAAGCACTCCCTGTCTCGACTTTCAAAGCCGTTTTTTTCTTGACTGCGGCGAATAACTTAGTAATTGGGTTTACGAAGTCATAATCTTGTATTGTGGTTCCACCTCATAAATACTTGCAAGAATAAAAAAAAAAAACCTTGGCCTCACAAAACAATTGGCAGAGTGGTTCTTATTGTTAGTCGAACTTGGACGAAAAGAAAGAATTCTTTCTGCTCAGCCTTCGGCACGGGACCCAACAAGGCTTGCTGTCGTTTTGTCCTTGACTGTGGCGAATAATTAAGTAATTAGGCTTACATAGTCATAAGCTGGTATTGTGGCTCCACCTTATAAATACTCGCAAGAATAAAAAACACCCTTGGCATCAGAAAACAATTGACAGTGTGGTTGCTATTGTTAGTCGAACTAGGGCGAAAAGGAACAATCCTCTTTCCTCAGCCTTTGGACGGGACCCACCAACGTTTGCTGTGGTTCCCTCTATACAAAACTCTAAAGGGCCTGCTGTCGTTCCCTCTCGACGGAACTCTAGTGCACATTCTATCAGTCCGTTTGTACAAAACACAAGACACTGTTGTTTTTTTTTTTTTTTTTTTTTAATTTGGAGTGTTTTGGCTTGTAGCCAGGCGGAGTTGGTAAAGTGGTGTTGCGCAGATGTCTACCGCTGTGGAACAACCAGAGGGGCCGAGATTTTGTTTCTTGTAAAGTAAGACCGTCTTCACGATCTTATGACTGGTTCAAGGAAAAGTGACAAGTGCGGGAGGCATGCAAGTACCTCGGTGAACCCGCTTACCATCACGCTATTTTGTTTAATTTAAGCAAAAGGAAACCAAAATTTGTATTTCCTCTTTGAAACTGCACATGTCAAGACCAGCTAATTTGAAATTTCATGAAAATAAAATAATTTACAACAAAAGTAAACGAAATAGCGTGATTTCAAAATAGTGAAACAAATATATAACAAATACATGCGGTGCGTACAGGGACGACGACACTGTGCGCTTAGGACCCTGTGACGTGGTGAGACGAGTGTGCGTCAAAGAAGGGTGGGGCAGGCCGAAGGACGGAACCGCGTCATGCGAGCGTCCACAGGTCTCCAAAGCCAACGGCATAAGTTTCCGAGGGCGTTCCAAGCATGCACCAGCAACTTCGGGAGGATGCATGAGCACTGCCATCTTGGAAGCACGTTCCAAGATTCAAGGGAAATGAACGCAGTTGGCGAAAACTTCAGTCTTAGAGAACCATGCAGTGAACGGAAAACTTAACAGATCATGCGTTATTGGCATTCAATACACTGTTTATAAGGTTGTCGACAGGCCTCTTCACGATGTATAATTCGTGCATTACTTTGTTATTTGTTGATTTTTTTTAAACAGGTGCCAGCGGGTACGAGCATACACAATGGTAATTATACTCGCGCATCGGTACAACTTTTGTTGTTATTTTCTTTAAAATTGACGATTTAGTTTTGAAATAACTGTGTGGTTCCCATGGCGAATATGCAAACATTATATTGGTGCGCTCCGAACATGTCCAAGGTGCAAGGCATCTAAAACAACTATCTGACCTGAAAGAACGTCATTTATTACGTCGTCAACCTAGGCCTCGCAAATGTTAGCCGAATCAGGTCCACTAATACTCATCTATGTCGAAGGGTATTTTTAGTGCCCATGCTTGTTGTTTAGACCTTGAACATGATCCATTACTACGGGGGACATGCATTAAGAATTATTTTCCTAGTTAACGGTCGTGTTCCTGTTAACAACGAACCACTGCAATAGGTTGGTAGAAAATAAGAGCTAAGAAGTGAACTTTGGTCTTTAGTGGCAAGTAAGTTTATATGGAATAATGTTGGTTGGAGTGGAGGCTCAAGTATGCATGACACTGAAGGGATACTACTTTCAGTCGACGGAGACAAGGGTACCATAAGAGTCGGCGAGGAAAAAGGAACAGGACATAATGGTGTCAACGCCTTGCCGCCTACGTGGCTGTTCCCCAAACCGTGGAGTTTTGGCCGAGGTAAACAATTAGGTCCTTTGAAAGTTTTGCGGATAAAAAAGCATGACTCATTCGCATGCAGCACTGAAGTTCGCTAATCGCAGATAATGTCACAGGTGGTAGAGGTAACCTCTACGTTCTCAGAGTTCTGCAGACTAAGGGGCTTCCCAAAGATTACACAGCAGGATGGCGCCGCACAACAGAGCACTAACATAAGTCGTACCATAACGTTCTTTATACTGACAAAGACTGGCAGATTGTCAGGAGAAGCGGCCGCCGAAGTGGAAGAGGTAGATTGGCATGCAAGGGATGAGAGTCTCGCCGCAGTAGACGCGAAAGACAAAAGAAGCGTGTTTCGGGTCCACGCCACTGCAAAAGCTGTGCGCTGACGTCCAGCTTCCATAAGAAATGACTCTTTGATGCTCTGTGCTACCAGATTCTCGCGCTCCAAATCTGCGACCAGGCACTATATGAGTCCGTCGCCGAACTGCCGGGCTGTGTGAGTATAGAGGTGCTATGATCGTAGTCTAATCCGCTTTACTTTTTTTTTTTCGCAGAGAGAAAGCATTGTTTTGTTTGCATTCTTAAAAAAAGAGGGTTAGACCGTTATGATTAAATTGGTGCGGACAACCACTTGCAAGCTCTGTCTGCTGTCGTCGAGGTCTACTCTGTTCTTATCAATGCCCATCTCCGCAAAAATCTGAATTGGAGAAGGAATAAGAGTGGAGGAAAGCCGTGCCGTTTGCGTGGTCGATGTAACTACTCGTGCTTAAAATAAATCACATGTAACTATGTTTGTTTACGATACATCCGTTTAAAAGGGTGTATTCGCTATCCCAATCTGGAAACATATTTTTTTAAAGCTGGAGACCAAGTGAGATATGGTATCATCCGCTGTCTTCTCGACTGGTTATTTCAATATTTTATTACGAGCACTTGGCCATGACTTGAAACAAAACAAACCAAAGAACAGATTCGGGCTCACATTAGAAGGCTGTTCTTTCCTGCCAAACTTTAGTAACATTTATCTAAGCAAAGATGATAAACACATTACTATTAGTTCATTTTAGTGTCCAGCCATTTATTCGTGCAAAATATGCCTATATCGGTACAGCACACGAAACGTTATAGCATACTTCGGAATGCACAGATGCATTATTTGGTTACTCAGATAGAAAATTGTGATGGTTACTCCCTTGTAGTAGGCCTTGCATATGAGGTGTTCCCCCACATGCACACAGAAGTTAAAGCAAGCTTTTAGCACTATCTACACTCCTTCGCAGCTTGCGTTTGTTACGACTAAAAAAGAAGCACAATAAGACGGGACGAAACGGGAAGAAACAGATGCTTACTACCAACTAGTTTATTCTGAAAAAAAAGTCTTCACTTTCTTTTCCCGATCTTAATGAACTCTTTTTTCATTGCAGCCACGAAGCAGCTTGTCCAGCAAAGAATTTTATTATGCTCTCTTTGACTGTACTAGACGCTCTCAGTAGATACGGACCAGTCTTGCCTAGCACCTAGCTTATGCAGTGTGCTGCAGATCAGGTAGAGCTAGACTTCTTTCCCTCACCTGTTTCCTCAGTAAGGACCGTGCCCCTTGTGCTTCAAGTGCTCTCAGTGCACTTACTGATGCATTACTGATGTTCCCTTTCAGCCTTGAATTGATATTTTTTTACAAGAAAAAGTAGACAATAGCAGCAGCAGCCTCCTCCGCCCCTCCACTCTATCTCTCTCCATGGGAATATTTTAGGTTCCTCCTGATGGGTAAAATAATTTTGACTGCAATAGTCTGCATTTTTGTGGTCTCCCTCTGTAACCTAATACATCATGAGTGTGTTTACTAACCTGGAAATCTCAGAGAATTGGGTCATCTTGCAAAGTCAGAGAATTATCAGGGAAATCTTCAAAAAGTTGGCTCCATCAGGGAAAATTAGCAGTGAAAGTGGAATGGCGATGCGGAACTAAGCTCGACGGTTGCGCATCGGCACGGCTATGCTGAATAGCGTTTCCGAAATATGATCCTTCGACCCAGAAGTGGTCAGGAAGTTTTTTTATGAATACAGTCAAGGGAAATTCTAGAAAAGTCAGGGAATTTGAAATCAGTAATTTGGTAGACACCCTGATCCACTGGTTCCACCGTACGAAACTCTTCACAATCAAGTGAGAATTGCGGAAAGCGAAATATAGAAAGGCAGCATCGGGCGTCTACCTCACTTGTTTTCACTCTGCTGCATGGACATTCCATCTATGACACTGTGGGCACTTAACATCTCATTGACAATTTCACTTTGTTGACCTCCAACTTTGTCTGACTTCCAGAACTTATTTTTTTATCATTGGCGCTTTTTCTCTTTTAAAACCCAGAAAGGATTTTCGGGAACCCGACATTACTTTTCACTGGAAAGCACCCACTCTGATATTTGCCATGTACTCAGCGTAGAAAGGTCAGTATGTGGAATCAACCAAGCACACACTTTCTGTGCTTGAGCACCTCATTGAAAAAAAAAACACAAATGTTTTTGTGGGAGCTGTGAAATTTGTGACAGCACTCGGAGCACATTCCAAGAACGGGGAAAAATTCTCAATAACAGTTACTATTTTAATGTTCTCCATATGTATTTGGTTAATGTTCCAGCTATAATGCAAAGGATTGTGTGTTCCATTGTGTATCCAAACTTCTTCTGTCAGATTTCTTTTCTTTTGTGCATCTGTCGATCTGAGGGTTCAAACAATAAAAGAAGAAAACTACAGAAAGAAAAACAAAGTTTTGAAAAAAAAAAACAGCAAGCAGGCAAAGCAAGCCTTTAAGAAACTTTTTGTCATTTATTTTTAATCTAGTTTAATACTGCTATACCAAGCAGGCAAAGGTTAAGCCTCCATAAAACTTCTCATTTTAATTTATCTTCATTCTTGTTTAATAATTGAACCAATTTTGTGTATTAGTATTATTTCTTATGAAGTTATTTTTTAGTTATTTTGATAAAACACCTGCGATAAGCCTCAGCAGGCTCTTGAGCCTATATGTGTCACATTGGTTTCTAAAAAAAATAATTGTTCTAAATACTTGCGGTTTGTTTTCTAGTGCCTGCATGGTAGGACTCATGAAGTTGCATGTGCGAAAATGGCAGTGATACAATCTGAGACAAAACAGCTATCTTTGTTGTTAAATCTCAAGATTCCTGCAATTTATTCCACCCACCTGTCCGCTGAAAGCAGGCATGAAGCTACAGAACATGCCGCTTCACATTAGCTCTTGCCAATAGTCTAGACATGTAATAGAGAGAGGTATGCAACCTATTGCGAAGGATAAGTACAATGAAACCAGTAAAAAGTTAGGCTGCCGATTAAAAAAAAAGTAGATTTTGTCTGTTTTGCGGAAATTCAAATGTAACAAACGAATGTTTTCCTGAAAGCTTTTGTCACGACAAATTTTAGAGCCGATTTCAGTTCAGCATCCTTAAGAGCATCATCATTCATGTTCCATGTTTTGACAAAGTAAATTGGAAGATATTAACTCTGCATTTCGACGTTTACACTTTCAGAAAATTGATTTTACCGCTTCTTGTAGGTGTAATAGAAGTTTCCATTTCAGCGTTTATACATTCACACAGTTGATGTTACTTCTTTTTTTAGGAAAATTGATGTTGAATCTCGCAGGCGGCAGGACGTCTAATAACGATCACAGTACTTCCCTTTGTTCAGTAAACTGACACTTGACTAGGGCTGCTATACTCTATACAGGGTGACAGTCAGCAGTGACTATTGTAAGACTTTGGGAGTAAGAAATATGTTTAATGAATGAAAATAAAGGAAATAATAGAGGGATGGCTGAGTGAAGGCTGATGGCTGGTAATGGCTGGCTGGCGTTTTTCTACTTCTTCGTCTTTGCCTGTCTCTGAGGCCATAGAGGCACGTTCGGCGCTGTGGGCAGGCACGCTGCTCACACTATCATTCGGAGAGTCGCTCTTACTCTTCCATGACTCTTTTACGATGGGAGTCAGGGGACTCTTTATTAAAGGTAAGTCCCCACAACTCTTGTTACAGTGCCACGGGGATTATCAGGAAAGAGTCCTGTGACTCTTTTTATCAATGGATAAGAGTCGTTAAAGAGCCTCAGTTCGCTATGTCACCTGGAGTCACCCATACATTACCATGAGTCCAGTGTGATGAGAGTCGCAGGACTCTCTTTAAATAAAAGTCAAGTTACTATTAACTGGAGTCGAGGAGGAGTTAAATGTGTGACGCACAGATACCCTGAAGGAAGTCGTGTAGACTCTTTTTAAAGAAAAGTCAAGTGAGTCTACAAACTGGAGTCGTAAAGGAGTCAAATGTGTAGCGCTCAATTACCCATAATTGGAGTCATAGTGGGACTTTTTTTTTAAGACTGTAGAGACCAGCGGGTGTGCTTGATATAAGCACATTACTCAGTTTAGTAAATTCAGTTGTTCCACTGACGGCATCGATAGCCAAGATTGAAACTTTTCTCTGGAGATATCGGGAAATTTCCTCGCGGTAGGGAGATCTCGTCTCGCGGCCAGTCTGGGGTGCCTCCAAGCCGGCGCAGCTGTATCCTTGACAATTGGAACGAGCTCCAGGCGTTTGACCGAGCGATTAAGCGAGAAAAATTGCAACCGTTGAGCGAAAAAGAGAGAAAACTGGAAAGAGAGTAAAGGAGAGTGTGGCAGCGGAGCTCGTACGCTACCTTCCAGGCCAACTTTTTGCCCCTAGACGGCGCAAGTTGCTATGTTGGGCCCCTTCGCGGCCGGATCGCCGCCGCCGGCTTCGCCCCCCCCCCCCCCTTTTCCTGCTTGGCCGTTTTTATTTCTTTTCGTTTTCCTTCCCATCTTTTGCGGGTTTTTTTCATATATAGATCACCGTAGAGCAATTTCAGATAAGATGTTTTTGAGGTGGGTAGGAGGCAAGGAGCATAGATTTCTTTTCCTACACTCTTCATTATTTACACAGTTTTCGTATACAAAATAGAAGATGAATGTTACAATTTATGCGCATTATATTCAGGAACCAATAAAGGAATGTTACGTAAAACACCTACGTGCAGAATTAGAGAATTATACATTTCTAAAATATATCGCACCACCAGAGTTTGATCAGAAAAAATTGTTTTTTTCCGCAGACAAGTTTGTCTTTCTACTTCTCAAATTTTTGACTTACCTTCTGTGCTTTCCTAGTAGATTTAGACCTTTTCAAATCAAGCTTTTGCAGATCTCTGCTCAAAATGCGTAAATGCACAGAAGCCATTCATAGGAAAACATACGGAGGAACTTCTTGCAGATTGCTAACCAGAGAAGGTCTTCCGAGCGTTCCTCCATGAAAGAACGAAAATTCTTCCACATCATCCTTGTATACCAGATTGGGAATGCACGAGAAAACGCACTCTTAAAGCTTTCCCATGAAATTTAAGCAAGTGTCTTTGTCGTCTGTGTGCCCAGACAGAACACCAAAATGCCTGTGTCGTCTTGTGCGCTTAGCACGCTGTGCGATTTGTTCTGCTTGCGAATTTCAAGTACAACGTCGCTCCCAAGTAAGGAAAAAAATAACACAAGAACAAACGTGGGCAGCAGCGTATGTTGTTGTTAGCTACACTTATCGAAGGAAAAACCGGGCGGATGTTTGAGTGCTCCGTCGACCGGCTTTCTTCCTGATTAGACTGAAAATCGCGACGAGGACCGCACAATATCAAACGGGCTTGAAACAAAACCGACGAAAAACTAATTTTACCTCTCGCTCTGTAACGTCTTTGGGGATAGAAAGAACGGCAACACTTACGACTTGCTGGAGATCCCGCACAATTTCGCAGCGCAGTAGCGCCAAGGAATCCTCTTCCAAGAACACCAGAGCTTGGAAAGACAAATTAAGGCGGACGGATCGAACACCACTTTTTTCGCTGAATAATCGGAGCAGACGATCACGCTCATCGGGCGTCGGCTACCGTTCCGCCCACACCCGATATCCTGTTTTGTTCCGATAGGTTGCAATGGTTGCCACAGCCCGCGCCACTCGGCTACCCGGCGGCAGTACGCGGTAGTGTCGATATTTACGCCATGTTTTGTGGAGGCGAAAACACGAACCCTACCCAGCAACGTTACTAGAACCACTCTGTTAAGAAACTGCCATAAAGCTTGCTCTGAAAGAATGGCGCTCATCCGTGCTCCCGAACCGAGCTAATGGCGATCGTAACGCCGCCATTTCTCCCGCAGCGGCCACTCAATGAACTGCACGTGACATCTATTTTGGCTTTAATCGGCCATTTTTGCGCCGAAACGCGTCCGTTGTGCCACCCCCGTTTCCCAAGCGCACTCGCCGCGAATTACTCTCGAAGTTAAGATGCACCTACGTCGAGGCGCGCTACCTAAAATCGCTGCTGAGACATGGTTGTATAAAAATAATATTGATTGTGCCGGAAAACCATGAAAACTAAAGTTATTACAAAGCATCACGCGCCCTTGAGTTTGTGCAAAACTCAATCAAAAGTTACCACAAAAAAAAAAGTTTTTTCGTCGTTCTTTTACGCAAAAACATGCATTTTAAACGTTCAAGGTGACCACACTCCACTAAAGACAAAGGATAGAGTGACGCTGTTGTCGTACTTTAGCTCGGTCTGGGTGGACGCGAGCGGCCCAAGTTTCGATGGCGAGTTTCGCAACTGATTGTTTCTAGTAACGTTCCTACCCCGTAAACTTCAAAACACGTATAATGGTGTTTGGTAGGTGTTTCATACCGAGTACACCTTTTGAGAGCGCTATATTTTTTAACAATAGGCATAAAGTACATGGTACACCTATTGAGCGTATGAACGAGGAATTGTTACACCTTTTGGCTGTTTCAGAGAGGTGTTCCTCAAGTATTACACCTTTTACAGATAAGAAGTTTCCGGCTGAAAACAACTTATATTGAGTTTGCAGGGAAATAACTTCCTTGAAATAAGAGACCGGCGTCAAACTGGGCTCTGCGTATAACATATTTTTGGTAACATTGAGAAAGATTGGGGGGGGGGGGGGGAGGCTAGTACGACCAGGAAAAAGGAGACGATTAAGCGCATAATTAAAATTGAATGTTATTTCTCATAGCTTTGGTTTGGAACTCTAAACCGCGGATATACCCTATCCCCATCACTATCAAAAAGAAGACACGGCGGTCGAACGGGCGGTTGGAAGTGCGTCTTTTGTCAGCCGAGATAAGTTTAAGAGCACATCTCTTAGGCGCCCATATCCGGGTTAAGCGGGGGCGGAGTCGGCGTGACTGCGCGCTACATTTAGCGGGAAAATTAACACACGTCACCTCAACACCATCAGTTTCTCCGCTTAATTTAGCGGAGAAAATGACGTCACGACTTCGTGTCACGTCACCCGTGAACAAATTTAGCGACAGGAGGAGAGGAGGAGGAAAGGAGGAAAAAGAATGGAGGGTGCGTAGAAGGAGAAGGGACCTACCCTCCTCTCCGGACCCCACCCCTTCCCCCTTCCTCTTCAAGAGCTGCGCTCTAGTTTCGCATTACAAAGTTTGGTAAGCGTTCTTCCTTTTTTTAGAGCGCAGCTGCTGGGCGTCCGTTTCTGGCTTGAGCGGCGACGCCGTCGGCGTAACTGCGCGTAGCATTATGGGGCGTTTCCCATAATGACGCCACAAGTGACGTCACATGTGATGTCAGCAGGGCGAAACTTTCCTGCTAAATTTGTCGGAGAAATTTTTCGCTCAACTTAGCAGGGCAACTGTTGCCCTCGTAGCGTCACACCTGACGTCATGTGTGATGTGACGTAAGGCCACTGAACGCGGAAAAATATTTACGTTAAGATTAGCGGAAATATTTTCCCGCTAAATTTAGCAAAACAACTTTCTGCCAAATTTAGCGGAGAAATTTACTCTCGTGACGTCACAAGTGACCCTCCCCTCCGTACCCTCCCCTCCTCCTCCTCAAGAGCTGCGCTATCACTCGGCATTACAGAGAATTCAAGATATTTAGTTTTTTAATTATTCTTTTTAGGTTTCTTGAGCAGCTATAGGATTTGGAAATGGCAGTAAGTCACTGGTGAGACTTCTTATCTGTGTACGTCAGTTTCGCAATGGGAGCAGCAATAGAATGTTGACTATAAACATATTTCTTTTGGAGGCGAGCGGACATCGGAACTGCTATAGTCAGTTACAGGTCAAGAAGGTAGCGGCAAATGCCCCTCAAAGGGAATCATATATCCCTCCGCCACCTCCGCATCCAATAGCGTCCCACCGTTTCCGTGACGTCGCGGACAACGCGCGAGGAGGGTCTTGCCTTTCTGTACATATTTGGTTTATCTTTCGACTTTGACTTAGCATTGTGGAAGCCACGAGAGGGAGATTAGAGTTCTCCCCCACCGACGGAAACAAATACGACTTTCGGGGATTAGCTTCCCCCCCGATGAATACAAAGGCTGCTTTCAGGGGCTCGGTTCCCTCTCCGATGAATACAAAGGTCGCTTTCTTAAAAAGTGGGATCGGAGACAAGTGGGAATCCATTGAAGCGGAACAAGGAGCGTTTCCAGTGAACTCTTCTTTTTACTGCGGAGAGATTTGAAACGGGCGCATCACACTTGTGGGAGGAGCTTCTCCTACCTTCTTGACTTGTAACCGACTATAGTAGACTACTTGAAATTATATATCTATACATACATGTATACAACCGGAAAAGTGGCGGGGGCCGAAGGCGTGGAAATAACTGAGAAGAAAAGTTAACCCTTGGTGAAAACAGCAACAACGGACGGTTTATTCTTCGACGTTTCGGCCGGAGTCCGACCACTGTCAGAAAGAAGTTTTACAGATGAACGTGGGTGGTTTTTATTGAATCCTACGGTCGGGTCCAAATTCCGGTGGGCTGACGGTTGGAGCTTTCGTGAGAGGAAAGCGTGGGGCAGCTTGTATCCGGGTGAAGATGCTTGATGGTCGGGGCCAAGTTTTAAAGACGTGGAATGACGGTTGTAGTTTCTTGAGCTGGGGCGCAGGGTGACTTTTTGTCCGGGCGGGCAGGGGTAACCTGGACGATAGTGCACAATAGACAAACGTTACACGCGCCAATAAAAATGCTGTAAAAAAAGAAAAAAAAAAGGAACACGGTAATTTACACGACATCCAACGAGGAACATTAACCTTCGCCTCGTCGAATGTCGGGTAATTACTCGAGTGTACCGTATGCAACTTCCGACATGTCGCTTTTAGAATTAGCACCTTCGATCCAAGAAATTAGAGAAAGAGAAGGCATGTTTATTTACATGAAAGCAAAAAGGTCAACCTGCTTGTGAGTGCTGGTTTTATAGTCCCTCAGAAAACTAGCAGAAGCTCTTAAGCTTTTAGGAGACACCTTTTCAAACTCTTCCTACCAGCAGTAAGCCCCTTCATGCTGATTCGTTTATTAATTCCTTCAAGGTATTCAGTGTGGTAGTGCCCAGTGCAATGAAAACGGCAGCCGGAGAGGAAGCAGATGCCAGTGATTTATAACGAAGTCGCAGCACCTGTGTCAAGGAGTCGCAGCACAAGCTGGTCTCGGTCAATAAAAGGATTCTGAATGGCACGTAGGCTGTCATTATAGCACCCTTGCACACATTTATTGACAGTGAGATACTGCACACCCTCCCGTAACATTTACATAATATCTCGAAGTCATTTGGGACTTTATTAAACTAAAAGATCATGCCTCAGTCGAATGCAAGCAATACAGATTTGAAAATAAAAGATTTTTTTAAGACACAACGTGAAAAACACCAAAAGCCTTTAACTCCATGACTAACTCTTGAAACGCGACAAGTCATCTTACCCACTCAAGTGCCGAGTACACGCTCCTGTCACGTTTCGGCACTTTATCGCATGGATATATGTGGCATGTTTATGAACAAAGAACTTGGAGCACATGCTCAAAGTACACATTCTTTACTCTGGTAAGCAGGGGCCAAAGAAAAGCTTCATCATACACCACACTCAAAACTTCGATGGTGCCACTGATGTCTCTATAAATAACCAGGTCGCAATTTCTCACATCTTAGAGCGCCATTCCAAGTTTCACCTGGGCATAATAGGTGTGGCGTTTTTTGAGCGCGTGTGTGCCGGCTGCATTGCTCTCAACGAGGTCACAGGTAGCCAGAAGGTCCTTGCCCGTCATTGTTTGCCTCTTTGTGTGACATCTGACTTCCAGCAAGTGCACCCCAGCCAGGGGGTATTTGGACAGACAGCAAAACCACAAGTAAAAATGTTTCCTTTGTTTGTCGTCACATACTTTTCCCGTGCTTTCGGCTCCGAGCGTTGACCATACGCTGTTGCAGCGCTCCCACAGAACGATGGCTACATTGGGGAACGAACCTTCCTTTCCCAGTCTGCTTACTTGTAGGTGAACAGTGATTAGCAGATTGTTGAAAATTGTGAAAATATTCCCCGGAGAAGGGGAACAAGAGGGAGAAGGGACAAACATAAACATAACAAACATGTTTGTCCTTTGTCCCTCCTGTTCCCCTTCTCCAGGGACTATTTTCATTATTCTTGTCCAGCTCGCTTGCACCTTTGCATTTAATTGCATTATAATAGCAGATTGTTCCTACAAAAAGACGCACCCAACAGATGGTCTGTGGTTTTATTTGTAAAGAACACGGTAAATACCGAAGCAAACTTACTTTCCCTCTAATGAAAACGTCCTCCCTATATAAACTGATGAGCATTTTGGTCGGAGCCAAATGACTGAGAAACAGTGATTTTGCTGAACAAGGCATGGCTGAAGGAAGTCAAAGTGGCAACAAACGCAGAATAGACAAATTATGTTCTTTGCTAGTTGAAAGATGTGCTGGTGTCGTAACCTGTTTTGTGTGTTGAATCTTCATTCCGTGAATATACTTCCATCCGACTCATATGAAAACTCCAAATAAATAAACTAATAAAGAGGACTTACTGGCCTTTCCGAAAAAAAACACACGATTAATCTCTTGTTACACTGTAGGCTTAGTTCCTTAATATGTACGCGAGAAATGTAAGAAACCACAAGCCAGTTTGGTCAACACCACCTAGATAGGAAAGCCTGTGCACAGGATTTACCATGTCACATTGTGAGGTCTATTGCGGGGCCCAGATTGGACATGACGGCTAAGTGTGTGTTCACCTGGGATTCGTGCTTGTTTGGTGACGCACCCTGCTGGAAGGAAGAGGAAGTGCCTGAGATTGAGGACGTAATATTTTCGTTCCGTCAATTCGACAGCCTTTCCGGTAGCCTATAGCCAGCTGTGACGTTCAAAGACCGACCATAAGAAGCTTCAGAACTACCGGCGACGACCGAGCAGTCGCCAGTGAAAAGCCACTCGTAAGGGTGGTCTTTTCTAGACCCCAATCATGATGCCCGGCTCCACGATCGAACTTCCACAGCAGAGCATTGAAAGCGCCGCCACCAACGTCACAAACCCAGTATCGACAGACCACATCACCCCTGGACAACACTGCATGCCGAACGACTCAACTCACGATGGTCTTGACACCGCGTCCAAGTTCTGGGCGTCCGAGTCGGTAGCGAACTCGTCTGAGACCGGGGTCGAAATTATGGATGAAAGCAACACCAACAACGAAGAGTGGAACAAGGCACGATCACGTAAGCACTCACACAAAACACTGTCCGACTCTGCTTCGAGTTTGGAAACAGTTCGCAAACAGCCGAACGTCAGTGAAGGACTCCCAGTAATCTTTGTCGCTACGAAGCCTGACCGAAAGCTTGCAACTTTAAGCAGCTTGAGGCTTTCCAACGTCCTAGAGAAGCTCTGTCCAGAGTGCACCCTTCAGATCCGCCCCAACGAGCGCCTCAACGTCGTCGCCTTTGATGTGCGCAACGGACAAACAACAAGGACGCTGCTGAAATGTCCTGAACTTTGTGGTGTCTCTGTCAGGGCCTACCAATCACTCGAGGGCCCCACATCGATTGGTGTCATAAAAAATGTCGATGCTGAACTGTCAGATCCTGAAATTCTAGAAAACCTGCAATCGGATGGCCGCATAGCCAGAGTACGTCGTCTTGGGGTGACAGGTGTCGTAAAGCTGACATTCAACAGTTCACCATTGCCAAGCTTCGTGCTGCTAGGACGAGTACGACACCAAGTGACGGAGTTCAAACCCCGTCCAATCCAGTGTCGCAACTGTGGTGGTTTTGGGCACTTTGCAGTCTCATGCACACGTTCTTCCGCATGCTCTCGTTGTGCAGAGCCGCATCCTATAACTAACACCACGAGCAACACCGAATGTAAATCCACAGTGATCAAGTGCGTCAACTGTGGAGAAGCACATGAAGCTACATCTCCAGCGTGTTCAAAATGGAGAGAAGAGCAAAATGTCGTCACGTACGCCAAGAGAAATGCCGTTGACTACCGCTCTGCCAGAATTATTGTAAAGCAGGCGTCGGGAGTCATACCAGAACCCATTCTCAATGTGGTGGCCAACAGCACCTCCAGGAAAAGTGGAGAAGCCCCAGTGCAGGACAGGCAACCCCCAGCCCTTGACGATAAGGGTTTAAGCTATGCCGCAGCACTCAAGACCGATCCTCAAAAAAATATCGAAGGACCACCTAACAACAACTCTGCAACAACGTCTAATAAGCCAAAACCCGGTGTCACCATTCCGACGGGCACTGAAAAGTCGACATGCAACGGAGCATCTCTCAAAAAATCTGAACACTCAGCGGGAGTCACCAACATTGAACCAACATCAACGGCTGACTTTTCAAAAAGATTACCCAGAGATGCTCCGGAAAAACCTACGGCGAATCGGATAAAATTATTCAGAATAGCAGCAGAAATGGCGTGCGCTTATCTTGATGGCATTGATGCCTCGTGGGCACACATTCTATGCGGTTTCATTCAGGCAGCGTTCCCACTGCTGAATATAGCATAATGCTACATCCCAACATCCACCCAAAGAGACGCACCCGAAATATTGCATGTCCAACAGTGCTTCAATGGAATACTAACGGTATACAACAACGCCTCTCAGATCTACACCTACATTTAAAGACCAACCGATACGACGTCCTAGCCCTTCAAGAAACTCGTATAAAATACGGCAAATTCAGACTTTCTCCATACGTCGCTTATCAGGGCCTACTGCCAGTTACTGAAAACACGAAGAGCGAAGTGCCGAAAGCCACAATACTTGTCCGAAGAGAACTGGATCAGCATCAAATAGATTTGACAGACTTATGTGACGATGCTGCTGAGTTCACCGGTGTAACGATACGTAAAGGGGACTGCGACACCACCATAGTTCCTGCGTACGTTCGTCCGGGAACTAAAATGGACCCTACGATTATAATGAAGAGTATGCCGCGCTGCTCAGAAAACGTACTATTTTTGGGAGCCTTTAACGCCCATAATCACCTGGGGAGATAAGCACACAACGACGCGCGGATCTGCTCTTGAGGCCACAGTGGACACGCTAGGGCTTGTTCCACTGAATGATGGAACCGCAACATTTGTCAGACCGGGGGTTTGCAACAGTGTCCTTGACCTCAGCTTCGCTACACCACAACTCAGCGCGCGATGGCAACCTCAACATCACAGCTGGGGTAGTGATCATATCCCGATCATTATCTCCTCCCCAAGCTCTACAAGCGCTACACACAGGACCTGCAGAGTCGTTAATTGGGACCAATATCGCTCGCACCTCCAAGACCTTCTCTCTGAAGGAAACGTCGATCTTACAACGGCTATTTCACAAGCCCTATATGACGCCACGAAGCTGGTCCAGGTCCCGGTCTCCCGCCCGAATCCTGACCTCCTCTACCTCAAGCTGAGGGCCCGCCGACGGCAAGCCCAAAATCGTTCGCTACGTACAAGAAGAATGGAGGACATTCAGCGCTATAGAAGAATCGACGCAGCGTTCCGCCGCCATATTAACCGACTTCAGCGAAAACAGTGGCGACAAAAATGTGAATCTCTTGGTGTTCCCGGTGGCGCAAGACAGGCTTGGAGGATGGCACGTGCTCTCGCATCGGAGGTAGTTCCTCGGCTTCAGGTCTCAGCGTTTGCTATATCGCAAAATATTACATTAGCACGAACTGCCGAGCTTTTGGCCGATCAATTCTCCCGTCCAATCTCTCCCCCTTCAGGCTTTCAAATTAGCTCATCAGTGACCCCCCTTTATCAACTGCCCAACATAGACTCCGACTTCACGCTTAAAGAACTGCGGCGCGCACTTAGAAGATCCACCCGTCGTAGAAGCACTCCAGGGCAGGACGGGATAACGTACCAGGCTTTAAACAACATTGACCCCGCCATGCTGCCTAAACTACTGGAGGAGCTAAACTCAGTCTGGTGCACGGCGGCACTGCCGGATGCTTGGCTCAACTCCGAAGTCATACCAATCCACAAACCAGGCAAACCGGTAGAAGATTTGTCATCATACCGACCAATTTCACTCACCTCCTGCCTTGGAAAAGTTCTCGAACGCATTAGAAGACTAGACTGGGCACTAGAAACAGTTGGCGCGATCCCTGAACAACTCTCTGGTTTCCGCCGTCGACGTTGCACGGCAGATGCTATTGGGGATCTCGTCTCAGCGTTGGAGGAAGCCAAACAAGCTAACCACGGTTACGCCGTCATTTTCCTTGATATTACCAAAGCATTTGATGCGATTCCTCACGCTACTGTCATTAACCAGCTTCAAGTCCTTGGCGTCACGGGACGTACTTTGGCATTTATCAAGGCCTTCCTCACTGGCCGGACTATGAAAGTTCGCATCGGAAACGATCGCAGCACAATCAGACACATAACTGAAGGAGTTCCTCAAGGAAGCGTACTAAGCCCGCTTCTTTTTAACGTTGCAATGGCCGCTCTTCCCCGAACTCTCGCCCGTGATGACCGATCTCCAAGAATTCAAATATACGCGAACGATGTGGCCCTTTGCCTCACGTCACCAACAGCCATGCATGCTAAAATGCAACGTCGTTTACAGCTGACTCTTGACGATATTTCAAAGGAAATTACTCGACTGGGTTTAACTATCTCGCCATCAAAAAACGCGGTAATTGCTCACCATCCACGTGGCTTTAAGGTCAGCTCTTTCACGTACTCTGTAAACGGTACTCCCATAACACAGATGCGCAACCACATGTACCTAGGACTGGTTATTGATGACTGCCTTTCCTGGCGTCCAGCCGTGAAACAAACAATATCTCGGTGCGATCTGCACCTCAACGTACTTCGCAGGATCCGAGGACAAACCTGGGGAACCTCGCAATCTATGACTCTGCAAATGTATAGGGGACTGATACAATCCAGGTTGCTCTATGCGCTCCCACTTGTACTCGCACGGGACGCTCAGCTCACGAAGATGGAGATCATTCAAAGGAAAGCCCTCAGAATCTTCCTCAGTCTTCCCCCGTCTGCGCCGAACTTTGGTCGAAGCTAGACAAAACACAATAGTCAATCTAGCGTTCCGTCAGGCACAACGACATCTCGCCCGGCAGACCCTCACAAAGTCTACTTCAAACCTCTTACAACGCTTCAATAGACGTCCCGATTCCCGCCTAGGAAAAGTCTACGCAGAGTTTAAGGTGTCGGTCGGTGGACTGGATGAAGACCCTCCTCCGCCACCCCCTCATACAACTGTGTTTCTGAATATATCGAAAGAAATTCCCCAACTACGCAGCAAAAAGTTGGTCTCGGATGTGGTTTCCCGTAATCTTGCGGAAGAACACGTCGACAGCTTTTTCGACGGTTGGATAAAAGGTTTCAGCGATGGCTCAGTCTGTCATCAAAAGAAATCCTCAACTGCTGCTGTAGTTATCCCTGAACTCGCCATTATCAAGTCCGGTCGCCTCGACTTCCACACATCATCCACCATCGCAGAATTAAAAGCACTAGAACTTGCTCTCGATACCCTCCACGACTTTCAGAGCCCAGAAAAGGCGGCTTTGCTCACAGATTCCAGAGCGGCACTTCAAATCCTCACCAATCTGGAAGACGCACCTCCGATTGCCCGCATCATCGCTTTCAAAGTCGAATCCTTAGAAACGAAAGGCTGGACTATAGCATTTCAGTGGTTGCCATCTCACTGTGGGATCGACGGCAACGAAAGGGCCGACCGAATCGCAGCTGAGGCACATGAACTCACCAACAGCACTCTCCACGTGCCGAAGATCAACGAGGCCAGGCTTCTCATCGCACGTGAGGCGCAAAAAAGACACCCGGACGTGGGCGTAGCTGGAGGAACCCCACCATCACCGGTCCCCACCAAACTCGGCCGCCCAGAAGCAGCCCTTCTTCACCGACTGAGAACACGTTCAGCTTTTACGGCTTCTTGGCTTTACCGCATCAAACGCGTGGACAGCCCACACTGTCAGACATGCCAAGTTCCCGAGGATATAGAACATCTCCTTTGCGACTGCTCAATCTTAGACGCTCCGCGTTCTAGACTCCACCTTGAACTTCGTCAAATAGGCGCAGCAAGGCAGAGCCTTTCGCACCTGCTCTTCCCGCCAGGTCCCAGGCGCATCGCTACGAAAACATTCGCGCTGCTCCTGACATTCCTGGAAGACACCGGCTTGGCTGACCATCTTTAATGCTTGGTGTTCCTTCCAGTTTCCAGTACGGCGGGCCCGGCTTGGCGCAAGGTCTGTGATTGTGACGGGTAACATGACCTTCTGCCATTGAGGTGGCAGACCTGACAGTGCTGGACTAGACACCACTTAATATATTTTGATCAGTGTGTGTCTTGTTTGAACCTTCCTTGCCTTTCGTCCTTCTCTCTCTCTCTCTCTTTCCCTTTTCTTTTGTTGCTTAAACCGGGACTGGCAGGCCCCCATTAGAAGGAGTGGCCACATTGTTCCGGTCTTCCTTCCCCTTCCCCTTTCTTGGTTTTAAAATAAATTTCAACGCTTACACACACACACACACACACGGTGACGCACCCTCGTGTCCTATCTGTGCAGCACAATAAATCTTACTACGTGTCTGAGAAAATACCGTGGGTGAACCTTGCTATCTGCGTGGCGTTGGTTTGGTACATCGGTTAGGAAAGGGTAGCATACTTAGTCGAATCCTTTCTTGTAGTCCTGTTCGTGAGCTTCTATTGGCTCCGCGGATGGTGGGGTGCGATACGAACTAACAAAAATACAATCTAACTACAATGGATGACGTGTACATCAATGTTACGGCTGGTTTCTTTTCTCAACAAAGTAGATGGTGGTAATGAAAGGTGCCACAAGTGAACTAACATCTAGGCGCACATTCGGGCAAGCAATATGCGCAACACTGCTTTTGATTATGATAATTAGTGTGAAATTTAAAGCGAGGATATGGAATTGTTCGAAAGTGAGCTGGACCCACCACAGCAGACAGTAACTTGGAGGACTACTGTTGAAATGAAATGTTTATTTTAACATTTCATGTAGTTGGTGTAATGTCTGTGGGCACCCTGGCGGCCCCCCGCCAGTTGCCCGACTGCGCGGCACAGGTGGCGAACTTGCTAGCATGGCGGCGGAATCAAGCCGACCCCCCGCACATCGCGTGCGCCACCTGGATAAGGCAGATCAGAAGCGCCAGAACTCAGGTGACGCTAGTATCAATGTTAATCGTCTTGTTCATGTTCAATTAAATTCATGTCTAACAAATCACCAAGCAAAGAAACTTTTTCAACGACGACGATCGTTGTGCAGGTACTGGTCGCCGTCGGTGTTGAGTTCACAACAAACAAAGCGGAAGCAACACGACGAAACGGATCAAAAAATAAAAGAGGCTTCACTTTTTTCGGTCTTGTTTTACACGTTTGTTTATTTACTTTCGCGTCAATCCTCGTATTGTGCTCACAGTGCGACTGCAGCATCAACTGTTCTGCAGATGAACGACGGACAGCGGCTCAAGGGTCCGATAGATTTTATCGGTGATGAGTAGCACAACTTTCTCTAGATTTAGTGAAATGCTAGGTTGTCCATAAAAGACCAGGGACCCGCCGATCCTTCAAATCACTCCCCCTCCAAGAAAGCCGGTACATGCAGTTTTTCCGAATCAACGTCATGCCGTCTGCGAATGTTGTAGAACCGAAAAATGAACAATACTGAAGTTGTTGGAAATGCACTTGTTTGTTATTTCGCGTTGTTTCTAAAAACATAATTTACGGTTAGCAGGAATGGTGCGATTGTGTAGCTAAATAAACCAAGGTAGCAGACAATCATGCTCCTTCTGCAAACGAAAATGAACCGAGCGACTACCTCAAAGGGCACCACGCCGCTGCGTCAAAGGAAGTGGACCATAGATAAAAGATTGGAATTAGTCCGGGAAGTGGAGGCTCGAAAGGGTCAAATCCTGGGAAAATTCCGCCCTGCTGTCACTGCTAAAACCAAAAGACGCGCCTGGGACCAAGTCGCCAATTCCATGACCCACCGCCACCAAATTCCGCGTTCAGCGAAGCAACTTCAAGAAGCATGGAGAAAATTACTTAAAAAGTGCCGAACTTTGTACAGATTTTACAAAGAACATGACCAACGGACAGGTCAGTTCGAATATTTGCGCTACCAAAAGAGAAAAAAGGCAAGATTTCTAAAATCTTTATTGGAAACTTTCGGTGGACTGTGCATATTTATTGGAGAGTGCTATATTAGCCCCTTAAATTTTTGGCGCAAATGTCTCAACCGAAGACCCAATTCAATGCGCGACAACTCACATTTCGCTCAATATCATCAGAGGGCAAGCCCGAAGATTAATTAGCTACTCCTCGCACGAGTTTCAGCACAGTGGTACTTACACAGAAATAGCCCCAAAGCACCTTGGATACTGTTCCACGCAGTGGGCCTGTGTAATTTCTTAAAATTAATGTCGAAATTTTGCTTGCCAAAAACGCTGTCTTTACCACTGTAAACACTATTGTTCAAATAAACACAGAACAAAAATGTATGTAGGCAAGGAGCGCATGAACAAGGGCAGGGGGGTTTCAGACCCCCTTCCCCTCCCCCCCTTGAAATTTCAGACAGCTGTGGGAAACAATGCTGCAAAAGGGGGCGGGGTTCAATTCGGTGGCCCCTGTCGCCCCTCTACATTTCAAACACTTCCGACGCCACCGATTCAGGCACGTAATGGGCCAGGGCTAGGCGGTCGCTCGCGCCAGCGAGTTTTCTCTCAGATCAAAAACAAAACAAGAAGAAATAGATTGCCCAACATCACATATTACATGAGACCGGGTAATAGGAACCTGAGGGTGAAAAAAGAAACAGAGAAGGTAAGAAAAACATCTGATCATTATTGGAAATTACATGTTCACGCATTTTCTGTTTATGTGCACATTAATACTATGTTGAATAATGAACACCCTGCCCCACCCCTTTAATTGTGCTTACATCCTAGCAAATAAAATAAGTGTCCTCCAATTCATATGTGCTGGTCCCAACCCCCATCGGCTGACACCAGTTGTCGAGACTGTTTTGAATGTGATCGGGGACGATTCCCCGACTCTCTGTGGGATTGACGTCATCATCGGTGACACCGAAATGTAGGTAACACTTTACAGGCCATGCTGTGTATGCTATGCTCCAGTTTATACCTTGTATACTACAATATTAAAGTTGTAGGTGTGAGCACGTATTTACGTCGTTCACCTACTTGTGCTAAATGAATGCCCCACCCTTAGGCCTACAATTTTGATATCGTTGCACACTGTAGCCTGTGACAATGTAGGCGATAGTACAGTGGAAGCTCTGAGCCCAGTTACTTACCCTAAGTAGCTTACTAGCCCTGACAGCACAATTGAAGCACAAGCAGCCAAAGCACAGCAGAAAAGAATGAGCACGCGCTGAAGGTGCATCCTTTTTTTGTTGTGTTCGTCACATTATGAGTACTTCCACATGATGATAGCTATGAAATTGATGATAGGGATGTTCTGCTGTCAGTGATGATAGGTATATGTCAGTGATGATAGGTGGGCTTGGTGGCAGCGTCAGGATGCAGGCCCTTTACAAGCCACTTCTTTTCGCCACGCAGGTACTCATTGGGGGTGCCTGTTTTTTCGGACAAACGACTAGCCCGTCATCAGCTTCGCCCGGTTTTCAAGCGCATCAAGTACAAGTTCCACCCGCCATCGACGACAGCGCTTTTTGGCCTTGCTTCGGCGAAGTGACAGTTCCGGCGCCTATCTTCGCTGATTTGCTCCGCTCATCGACAGTGGCAGAACCACCATCGTCATCGAACGTTCCGCTAGCCTTAAAAGCGGGAGCATCTTCCGTCTCGCTCTGTGGGCTTGGTGGCAGCGTCAGGATGCAGGCCCTTTACAAGCCACTTCTTTTCGCCACGCAGGTACTCATTGGGGGTGCCTGTTTTTTCGGACAAACGACTAGCCCGTCATCAGCTTCGCCCGGTTTTCAAGCGCATCAAGTACAAGTTCCACCCGCCATCAACGACAGCGCTTTTTGGCCTTGCTTCGGCGAAGTGACAGTTCCGGCGCCTATCTTCGCTGATTTGCTCCGCTCATCGACAGTGGCAGAACCACCATCGTCATCGAACGTTCCGCTAGCCTTAAAAGCGGGAGCATCTTCCGTCTCGCTCTGTGGGCTTGGTGGCAGCGTCAGGATGCAGGCCCTTTACAAGCCACTTCTTTTCGCCACGCAGGTGCGTAACTCTTGCTGTCTTTTTTCGAAAAAAACAAGCAATGTTTGCCTGATGCAGCTACCGAGCCCACTATGCTGTTTGAACCTTTTTTGTGAGTGTATTGATGTGGTACGCTCTCTCCTGTTATTATCCGGCGATGTCGAGGTAAACCCCGGGCCCGGACCTGACCCTGATACCGCAACTACTCGCAGTAAACAGTCGAAACAGATGGCTCTCACTAGTACGCAATCACAGGCCTCACCGGACGTCATCGCACTTTTAACAAAACTAAGCGAAGGACAGGACTCACTTTTACGTGAAATGCAGGCGATAAAAAAGAAAGTATCGTCTACGGAGCAAACTCTTTCTAACCTTTCCGAACGAATAAGTGGTCTAGAAAAGAAATGTTCTTCCTTCTCCTCAATTTCAACTGAGGTCCAGACCATACAGTCTAACATGTCTTCAATGAATAACACAATTGCCTGCCTGGAAGCGCGTATTGACGACGCAGAAAACAGGTCTCGCCGTAATAATTTAATTTTTTACGGCTTGCGGGACGTCGCTGGTGAATCTTGGCAAGATTCTGAGAAGCTAATAATTGAAACATGTTCAAATCATCTTGCAATTAACCTGGAGCCACCGAGTATCGAGCGCGCCCGCCGGATTGGCCGTTTTTCTCCCGGAAAAAACAGACCGATAATTATGAAGTTTGCATCAAGTAAATCCAAAGAATTGGTATTTTCTAAAGCGAGGCTTTTCAAGGGAACGCAGATAAGTGTAGGAGAGGATTTTTCGCCAGCCGTTCGCACAGCCCGTAATCACCTTCTTGCTTTTGCACGCTCAAAATCATGCTCGTTTAGTTTGCGTTTTAATAAACTTTTTATTCAAGATAAGCGGTATTTTTATGATAGTTCTGTTGCTGAGGTAAAAGAATGTTCCCCATAACTAGTCCCCCGACCACCCATTGACTTGATGGCCAAAAGTGTATTGCCAAAAAACGAGAAAACATCGTTTTTGTTCACTAATATTCGCAGTGTCATTCCGAAACGTGACGAGATTTCTGCACTCATATCCGCAACTAACTGCGACTTCGTCATCTTAACCGAGACATGGTTATCATCAGCTGTCGATGATAGCGAAGTATTTCCTTTTATGAATAACTTTACTTTATTTCGCGCCGACAGAAGTGATAGGCGAGGTGGCGGTTTCCTAATCGCCGCCAAAGATAATTTAAAATGTTCTCTGATTAACGTGGCCTCTTCGCTTGAAATGTTGTGGATTTGTTGCCGCGTTTTCTCGTCCCCTGTTTTGATCGGAGTATGTTATCGCCCGCCGGGAAATGACCCGTCATTCGTACCCATCCTTAAAGGGGCACTGACACCCCAAAGGTCGTATTTATTTTTATTGTCTAAAACGATGCAAGTTGCAGTCATAGACACGCAAAAAAAACCGCATCGCGAAAAAAAATTTTCCCGCGCGCGCGCGCGCCTTTTTATTTTTGGCGTTTGATTTTCCCGCCTCTCGCCTCCTCGCTTCATTTGATCGGTGACGTCAAAAATCAGGAAATTTAGAAGCTTTGTAGGCGACATCTCTATAACATTTAATTACGGCAATCCTAAAACATGTTTTTTAACGCAATTGCGAACGCACTACGGCCCTTCTTTTTGAAATACCAAAAATCGGGAGTTCGTTGTGGTGCCGTCTCCTGGATTTGTATCCTCCAACGGAAAACAGGCGACACCGCTCAAAACCGGTCCGCCGCAACGCCGGGCGCTCGCTCCTTTCCTCCTCGCTTTGGGTCGCCACACACTAAACATTATAACACCCATAATCGTGTAAAAAGGGTGTAAGTTAGGAAAAACACCCTTCTTACACTTCATTTACACGATATTTGAATATCGGTGGGTGTAAAAAGGGTGTGCTGATGTTTTTCATCCCTTCCACACCCTTTTTACGACCTCGCTTATTGCGATGGCGTCTGAAATCGTGTAAAAAGGGTGTATGGGCGAATTATACGCCCTGTATTAACACGGTGTGAAAGGGGCGTTATGGTGATGCCAGTCTAATACACCCATGATTTCATATCCGTTAATGCTTATTGCTTTGCTGAAACTGTTGCTGATGTACGGCGGTATAAACATCCAGTATAATTAATCGCTACACGAAGTCGCGTATGGTTAGGAAGTGATGGAGTATAGTTTTTGCAACTCCGATCGAACTCTTCGTCCGAGAGGAGCCGAAAATTACGTGTCGCGTGTGCGTCAGTTTCATCAGTTCAACTTCGACTTAAAAACAAAACATCTCCACTCGCAAAAGATGAACGAAGACGTGTCAATATACAACCCAAACAGCACACAGCATTGCGCCGATATAGGATCAAATATGAAAAATTGCGCCGTTACCATTTTGGTCCAGCCAATATCTGTGACAAAAAGGATGGGTCGCGGCGACGCCATCCTGACATACCGTAGGCGATGCCGTTTTTGGTTGAGCGTCAAGATTCCCGCATGAATGGCCTATGCCGGCGAGGTATGTCTATTTCTTAACCGCCTAAAATCCGACGTTAAAAAGAAAAGAAAAAAAAGATGAAGCGAAACGGAATCTGCTTACTTTTAACCAGAGAAAGACCTCCTGCGCTGAACCACTGAACAAACTATGGGCCGTGGCGCCCTCATTTCGTGTATTACAAACTCACCTGACTGGCCCTCGCACTACTTATAGCACCTTCACTGAGATTTTATTTTTGTGTGTAGTTCTAACGAAACAATTCCGCAAGACAATCGAAAGTGCCGAATTTATGACACCCCGGCTAAAGTACGCGATCCTTAGTTGACACCAAAATATCTAGCCTCCCGACGCTTTTTTTTCCTTTTTTTTTCTTTTTTCGTACGGGTGAAATTGCATCTCTTGTTTCATGCGTTCGAATTTGTTTTGTGTTATTTATTTCGTGATTTCGCGGTCGGCATCAGAGCACGCACGCCACTGCGTGAAGCAAGTCCTGACGTGTCCCATTTTGCGACCGTCCTTGGGCAGCCCAGGTGGCTTATACAAAGCCGCAGAGGGAGATTAGCTGCTTTGTCCACCCCTCTTTGACCTCGTCTTCTGATAAGCCTCCACACCTTCTTTTGTGTCTTCGTGTGGCTGTGAGCGAGTGCGAAGGCCGCTTCTAGCAAATCAGAGGGGTGGTGTGTAACACGTGACCGTTCTCCGTGGGACAGGGACGCTTGGACTATAATATGTCACGTGACTCGCTCCGACGCGCTGATGGGCTCACTGGGGCCGAAGTCTTTGCCGTATTCCAAATTACGGTGAGTGTAGGGGCCACGTAGGTCCGGTTTCTAAAAAGCTTCCGTCAGGCGTCAGTGTTCTTCTGTTTTTCGTGCGTTGCAGTCGCAGCCGTGGTTTTTCGTCTTGAACGGCCGGAATACGTTCATACTAATTTTTTGGTAATATTTGTGAATTTCGTCGGAGTCCATAGAATTATTGTGCTGTGTTTGTTGGACGCGTTTCGACAAAGAACTAACTGCTCGTCGGCGCTCGTGAGACTTCCGCTGATTGTGATCGACCGCCTTCATCCTCGACACTGTGTTTGCGTAGTTTTGTGCTGCCCTAGTCGGATTGTGCATGTATCACGACAGAGAGCTGCTCATCGGCGACGGCGAGAGTTCCGTTGAATGTGAGCAACCGTTTTCATCCTGGACGTTGTGTTTGCGAATTTGTCTGTGGTGCCCGAACCGGATTATCCAACTATCACGGATTACATGAGATCGGTGTTTTATTTGTAAGTACTCTGCAAGCATGCTTCTGGTAGTAGTCCTGCTTCCGTCTCAATAGACCATTTTACTGTTTACAAGCATGAACTGCTGCTTACGCCTCAATCAACTCCCGGTCGTTCCGTCTCTGCCAGCCTGTCGAGTTTTGCCTACGTCAGCAGAGCTAGAAAGCTTTAAAGTAGGTTTAGGCGAAGGAAAGCCTCATTTAAAGTTTGAGTGCATTTATTTTAAGCCTCTAAGAATTTTGTAGCTTTGTCACAAAAACTTAACACTAGGTCACAAATGCCAGCATTTGAGGTTTGACATGGGTTTCTCGCGAATTCGCGAAAGAAGAAGATGAGGTCCATGCACGTTGTTTCTGGATTCAAAAAATAAAGTGTTGCACATGTTTCAATTTGTTAGCAATCATTTCTCCGTAAATACTTTTTGATTAAGTGCTGTGTTACACATTTAGTATAACTTCTTGTAGCTGAATGAAGTGAGAGTTACTGCGCAGGCGAGCTGGTGAAGGATCATGGTGAAAAAAAACCAAGACTAGGACAAAAAATCGGGACAACACAACACGTCTCAAGACATTTTGAGGCAGTATTGTGTTTTCCCAATTTTTTTGTCACTAGTCTCGGGGTTTACCCACCATGCTCTTCTAGCTGCAGTACACGTTTTTGGTAGGGTGTACTGCTGCCATCACACCCTAATAAATAGGTGTAGAGCAGAATCACTCCTTTCTGTGTAGGGTGTAAGGGATTACACCGGTTTTTGAGGGTGTGAGAAATAACACCATTTTTCTAGGGCGTTTTTGTACACCAATAAGGGGGTGAGTTGTGACCCATGCCATTTACACCAATAAGGGCGTGAAAATGTTTAGTGTGCATGGCAACAGCAGGAAGGGGTGAAAGGAAGTCGACTCTCAGGTCTCCGCGATTTTTGACGTCAAGGCACCGGCGCCGATCGCGCGGGAACTTCGAATTCGGCATTTGGAAATTGTTTTTTTACTTCACGAATACTGAATTCCCAAATCTCAAATTTTGAGGGTAATGTCCCGGCATCGTTTTCAATCGTTTCGGATAATAAAAAAAAATATGATTTTGATGTGTCAGTGCCCCTTTAATGACCACATTGTTTTGTTGAAGCGTAAATATCGTAACGCCAAAATGTTCTTATTTGGCAATTTCAACTTTCCTGGTATTAATTGGTCTACTGGAATACACACTAATGCAGTCGAGCGTGATTTTTATGATATGTGTCTTAACTTAACCCTTTCTCAAGTAATAAAAGATGCAACGCGTGTGTCCTCCCAATCATCCAATATACTAGACTTAATACTTACAACTGCTCCTGAAACGTTGGATAGTATATTCCACCTTCCCGGTATTAGCGATCATCAAGTAATACTGGCTAACATCAAGCTCTCATTTAAAAAGAGTCCTACTCAGCAAAAACTAATAACACTTTATGACAAGGGAAATTATGAAGCTATTAACGCTGAACTACAAAAGTTTTACGATGCCTACAAGGTCGGTTTTCCAACGCGGGATGTTAATGATAATTGGCTTTTATTTAAGGATACTATGCGGGATCTCATTAATATATATATACCAACGCGTCTAATTAAGTCAAATCCGCAGGCACCATGGTTTAACTCGTCACTAAAGCGTCTTAATAATAAAAAGAAAAGGTTATTTGGGTCGGCAAGTAAATATAACACCCCCGCTGCATGGAATAAATACTACTCTGCCGATGAAGCATACAGGTCTGCTTTAGAATCCACCAAGCGATCATTTTATTACCAACGTCTGCCTAATATGCTAATAAACACCCCTAAACAGTTCTGGAAAGTTATTAATCCATCTCCAACAACATTAATTTCTTTAATTGATAAGGAGGGAATAAGCATTGACGTTGAAAATTGTGCTAATATTCTTAATGAAGTGTTCAATTCGGTTTTTACAAAAGAAATTGTTGGTAATCATCCTGTAACTTCTGCCTATAACTTTCCACGTCTGTCAGCCATCGAGTTCGATGAAGAAGGCATCTACCATATAATCAAGAATCTGAAATTATCATCTTCAGCTGGTGTCGATGAGCTTAATTCGAAAGTTCTTAAAAACACAAATACTCTTACTAGTAAAATATTAACCCTCATTTTCACCCAATCACTAACTACTGGCTGTATTCCTGACGATTGGAAAGTGGGGAAGATCGTTCCTATCTCAAAAAAAGGCAACAAGTTCTCTCCTTCGAATTATAGGCCCATCTCGTTAACATGCATATCCTGCAAAATCATGGAACATGTAATCTTCTCAAAGCTAGTATCTTTTCTTGAAATGAATAAGTTCTTTTATCCTTATCAACATGGTTTTCGCAAAGGGTTTTCATGCGAGTCGCAACTTTCCGCTTTCATTCATAATCTACATTGTAATCTTGACAATAACATACAAACTGACGCAGTTTTTCTGGATTTTTCCAAGGCCTTCGATAGGGTTCCCCATAACCGACTAATGCTTAAAGTTTCCCAGCTTAACTTAGATGCTAACGTCATTTCTTGGATTAACTGTTTTCTTACCGGTAGAACCCAGTTTGTACTCGCTAACAACCACTCTTCTTATCCTTCTCCCGTCACGTCTGGAGTACCTCAGGGGTCTGTTTTAGGTCCTCTTTTGTTTTTAATATATATTAATGACCTTCCAATATCAGTAGCTTCTAACATTCGTCTTTTTGCCGATGATTGCGTAATATATCGTAGCATTATTTCTCCCGCTGATAATATTATCTTGCAGAACGACCTAATAACCATCGAAAAGTGGTGCACAGACTGGCAAATGTCACTCAACACTGATAAATGCATGCTCCTTTCCTTCCACCGCCGCACTAACTCAATGTCATTTGTGTATCGCTTAAATAGTTTCGCCCTAACATCCTGCACATCGTATAAGTACCTTGGTGTATATCTCACCCCAAACCTCTCGTGGGCAACTCACATTGAGCATCTAATTAAATCTACTAACCGCTCTTTGGGTTTCTTCAAGCGTAACTTAAAGTCAGCCCCACATCACCTCAAACTTCTCGCCTTTAAAACACTTGTTCGCCCTAAACTAGAATTTGCTTCATCTGTGTGGGACCCTCATCAGTCATATCTCTCTTCCGACATCGAGGCAATTCAAAATCGCGCAGTCAGGTTCATTCATTCAAATTATTCGCATAACACTAGTGTCACAGCGTTGAAGAAACAAGATAACTTACAAGATCTCAGCATACGCCGCAAAGTAACCCGTCTTCTGCTCTTTCATAAACTATTTAATGACGCTACTAAGTGTGAGTCATACATTCAAGTAGCTGCTGAACGCCATGTCCGCAATTACCATCCTCACCAAGTCATACCTGCAAACTGTAAAACAACTACCTTCATGAATTCATTTTTTGTCAAAACTGCTAATGACTGGAACAATCTTCCCCGTGAAATCACTTCACTTGCTGACCCATTGAAATTTAAAACAGCTCTCCTCTCATTTTTCTAACTTGTGCCTATGTTTACGTTGTCCATACAGCCAGTATTGCTATCATCAGTACACCAGTCTAACTAAACACCAGTATCATACTTAGAATTTTTCTAGCATTTTTCTAGCATTTTTTGAACCTCTCATTATTTTTTGTGCGCGTTTATTGCTTAATTTTTATTTGTATTGTATAATTTGCAAGTCCTTATTTGAGTGTCTATTTGTTACACTGTTTATTTTGTATTATCTACTTGCATTTGTTTATTATATATCACACGACCACCATGTCCACCCCTTATGTAATACCCCGCAAAGGGTCCTTAAGGTATGGAAATAAATAAATAAATAAGTATGAAACTGAGCAGACACCAGGCATATCAAAAGACAACAATTCTAGGCATGCTCATAGAAACCCTTGATGAGCATATGGGAACAGTTTGGATTGTCATAAAAGAATATCTGGGTTTTCCATCTCAAAGCGGACATGTCAGTTGCATAACACTACTGCTGCGTGTCCTTACATAGAGACCAACTTCATGTTGCAAAACGACAATAATAGGAGCGCGAGTCAAAACCTGTCCAGTAGAGAACAGAACACAGCACATAGACACCACCTTCACATATTTAACCCTTTCTGCACTGCTGAAAAAGTGCCAATAAAACCATTCATTAGGGTAAATGCAGTAAAGCTCACAGTTTGAAACTATTTGTACCACAAAATTAAAAAGCAATGTTTACATCATAATCAACAAAGTTATGCTAGTCTTTCTCTCTCTCAAGTTGAGATCACATATTTTCCTCAAAGTGAGATCACTCAATATCCCAAATGTTTCCCCTGTCAGTGGAAATGTTTTTGCATGACCTTCGTACGTCCCTGCTAACATAGCAAAAATTCATTATTTTTGGTAACTTTTATGAGATTAAGTTTAGAATGCACCAATGACTTATTCGATGAAGATATGCGCCAACAAAATCTGAAAAAAGTATCAATGTCCCAGTTAGCCAAACAGTGCTTGAGTACACAATAATCACAGATGACGCTTGGTGTGAGTGTGCCACATGTACTTGTTTTAAGCCGTATACAAATGTCTATATGGCGACTCTACCAACTGCCAATGAAAAGAAGTTGTGGGGTTAGGCACTCCAGTCTGTTGTACCACCAACATATGTGCTAAATTATGACAAGTGTTACTGTCACGTCCGGATCAAGGTTGCCTCACGTTGCGCTCAGTTCTTTCATACATTGATGTACCCTGATCCAGGGCGACGTCAAAAATGTCATGCACTGCAGCCCTTATGCATCACTTGGACAGCTAGAGGACGGAGAGAATCAAGTTACACAGGACGTGCACGAGTATGGTGCCTTTTCACAATTCTTTGCTCCAATGCTCTCAGCAGCTGTCTGGAGCTGTAGCCCTTGCAGTTTGCCCAGTTATGCTGAAATTTACAAGTTTACTCCTGCCCAACAATAGGCCTCTGTGAGCTGCTATTTTCGTCACTGCGCATGCTCAGAACACATCCTGAGCATTAACTTTACGCAGGACGATATTGTACATTGGACTGCCATCCACAGCCAGTCAGTGACTTGCCATTTTAAGTTTGCAGATAATCGTTGTAAAGGCTTATGCATTGAAGGGATACTTCAACAAAATTCGAAATATACCCGTCGTGTTCAAAAATAGGTTGAATATGATCCACAATATCCGTAAATGACAATCGCATGCTTGTATTTTGAGCCTGGTGGCTGTATTTTTTGTTACAAACGGCCCACTCTGACAAGCGCTCGAAGAACCGCCAGCAGAGAGCGTGTGACACCCAACGCAATCGCGACGTAGTTCGTCTCGGGACAAGAAAAGCTGCGACGAGGCTGACGTCGAGATGATGGGCTAGTCGTTCCAGCCACCGAAGCGGCTGCATATGTACGAATTGTGAGTGACGGGTTAGTCTTCTATAATCTTGTAGGGTGACAATAGCTATATCTGCGACGCACAAAAAGGATTCCTCGGGAAGAGGAGAGTTCGTCCTTCTCCTTCCTTCTCTTCGTGGCCGGGGGCGAGACAGTTACCGTAACTAGCTGTCAAGGTTCCTAGACGGACATTACAAACGAGGCGTTAGCGACATCCACCTGGTTCTCTTTGCCAATCGCTTAATTCGTTTAAAAATTCTTTTTCGTGACTTTTCTAACCAGATATTGGTGTATTCGATGTGATACTGCTCTTTTGAGCACATATAGACCAAAAAATGAGCGCCGAAAGTTTGTTGTAGTATCCCTCTAACATCAAACAATTTATTGTTCATGTGTGCATCACAACAGCAGGTGCACGGAAAGGATGACGTCGCCGCCGCCCTCGTCATCTGGCAGCAGTACAGTTGAAGATGCCGTAGCGCAGAAAACACTGGCTTCTCCTATTCTGATGTTAGCCTGAGACTGAGGCAGGAAAAGAGGAAGTTTCAAAGTAGAAGAAAAAGGAACAGTCGAGGATACGTCTCTAACACAGCTAAAGACAAGTTTATTCGGTCACCCTCTTATATACACTCCACAATCTTCACCACAGAACCTTCGCGACCTCCAAAGCCAAAAGATAACAAAGAACTCATCTCAACTCATTGTTATCTTTTGGCTTTGGAGGTCGCGAAGGTTCTGTGGTGAAGATTGTGGAGTGTATATAAGAGGGTGACCGAATAAACTTGTCTTTAGCTGTGTTAGAGACGTATCCTCGACTGTTCCTTTTTCTTCTACTTTGAAACTTCCTCTTTTCCTGCCTCAGTCTCAGGCTAACATCAGAATGGTTAATTTCCACCAGCTCGCCTGCGCACTCACTACAATATCATGGCTTCTCCTGTTGTGCAGCACAACCAGCGCTGGACCCGTGAGGCTGCGCAGCAGTACCAGAGAAGGGCCGAGCTACAGCGGGATCTGGAGCATGAAAATAGACTCCGTGAGGGAAAGTACACAAATGGGGCCATACAGGCTGCAGACGCAACCCTCGCTGCAGAAGATGCTGCACGGAGTTTCTGTGCTTTAGGGGAGGAAGCGTTCAGGGAGCAAAAAGAACTCAATAAGCTTGAAACCACCCGACCACAGCTGCAAACTGAGCTGATAAAAAGACAATTAGGACAAGATTAACTCATGTACTAAGCTACTTGCATTTTTTGTCGTTGTGTTGTATACATGTTTTGTGTTTTTTTCTGAACTGCATACTTGTTTGCACAATTATAACGCTCACATTTTTTCGCCAAAATCGGTGCCTAAAATTACATGCACGTTACAGTTGAAACCGAAAACCAAAACTCAAAAGAAAAACGCAAGGCAGCTAGCCCGATCGCCTTCGTGAGCGTTTGTTTACATTCGCCATTTTGGTATTTTTATCGCGCGTTCCTTCGCCTTTACGTCATCACGCTGATGAGAAACGATAACCGCCGAGCGACACTGCGTGGCCTCACAATTCCAGCGACCCGATGAGCTCGCGAAGTGTTGTATCAAAAACATCCCTCTAATAGGGAACGGTCGCGCACTCGCACAAGCGCAAGAAGCACGGCACCTCAAACGCGTCAGATGCAAGCAAGGATGACATTCTACAGTCTGTGGACAGCGAAGACCAATTGCCAGATTCTGACAACGGCGACCTGTGCGCGTTATTTATTTTTGTGTATTGGCGTCCGTTTCCTTAAATTGGTTCTATGAGGTATGTGTTCAAAGTGCATCATTTTACCTGCGCGGTAGTATCGGCAGCAATTAAATTTTTCGATATCTGGGAGCTAAAATTGCCTGCATGTAAAAATCGGGGCACGCTAGAATCGTGTAAACGCGGTATGTTTCACACGTCATTCATTTTACACAATCTATCTACGAGAGCAGCTTGCACACAATCTTTTCCATGACGTTGACTATCACCACGCTAGACCAGCGTGGTTGTTCTGATCGCAATATTTACGCTGTGGTTAAGTAAGCAACACAAGATCATACTGGCAGTATGGCACCCAGGCTTTCGACGCCTCGTAGGTGGCACATAATTTGCATGGATACCTAACATAGAAATATGGGTTCAGCTCAGAGGCGGATGTATTCCTTCTTTCCTATATCCCTGACATGTTTCCCTTTCACAACGCGGCTACACGTCACAGTTCGAGAGAGGAGGTCGCCAAGACGATTAGCCGCCCGGCAGAAGACCAAGGTCGAGTGTCTGTCTTTTAAGAAAAGGTCTGAATAACCGATGAATGGACCTTAGACACTCTCTGACTTGCATCTGGAAATATTCCTTCTGCTTGTAAGATAAACGCTCTTTCTGTTTGGATATGCTCCGGTGACCTACGGACTGCGTTTTGCCTATGTACGAAAAAGTTAATACTAAGAATATCCCGAAACTCAGCAACAAAAAAAGGGATCAAATACAACACTACATCATTCTGTTGCATCTGTCACCTTTTTGTGGCCCCGGGTCTTCGGCTCTTATTACTTTGAATCTTCAGCACTTACTTTGTTGTTTAAGTATTGATGGGAAAGCATTTTTTGAGCTCAAATCTACTTGCTGTTTGTACGTAGGCTCGTGATAATTAGAACTCGGATATTTCGTACTTCCAGTTAATTCAAACAGATTTAAAGATCTTGGTTGTCCCACTGTGTTTTTATTATGTATTTATAAGCCACTTAATTCGAACGGCGTTTTCGCTTAATTCATACTTTTTTGTTCTCGCGGTCTCGTTGAGTGCGCTTCTTTCCGAGCACGGGTGCACCGCAGAGGAGCAATACCCGCGAAGCTTCCTTTTGCGAGTGTTGCTTCTCCACAGTGCACGAGTGCTCGGAAAGAAGCGCAGTCAACGGGGCTCAAGCGGGCACACATTAGCAGAAAACGGCGCTCACATTATGTGCTTCAAGACAGGCAATGATGACCAAGACGGCAACAACGATGAGGCACAGCTCACTGGCATCATGCTTTCTGGCCTTGAAGCACATAATATGAACGCCGTGCTGGCGGAATATTCTAGTCTTGACGACGATCTGTGTGTTTGTCGTGATGACTCATTAGAGGACACAACAGGAAGTAATGCCAGCACAGTGCAGCAGTGATAGTGAAGGTGACGATGAAGAAAGGGATGACCCACTACCAACTTTCACAGCCGCAGAGGCGTTTGAGCACATCGCTCAGCTCTGGAAGTTTCTGTCTGCGAAGGAAAAGTCTTGTAAAGAGCTACTTGCGTTGGCTGGTATTGCAAATTTTGTTTTGAGATCTCACGTGGTTACTAAACAGTCCACAAATGACAACTTTTTTGTTGAATGAATAAACGTAAAGTCACAGTTCTTTCACCAATGTGTTATGCCTGTACTTGCTTATAGCTAGGCCTGTGTAAAGGAAACTGGACAAAATTTGCTTTGTATGTGTCGCTATCCATATAACAAATCATAATCTTGTCTAGTATCTTATTTAAATCAATTTCTGATAATTCAAACTAAAGTCAGTGACTTCCTTGAGTTTTAATAATTGCGAGTCTGCTGTAGTATGTACACTAAAGCTCCTCTCTGGACAATGCGTACTAAATATAAATGCTTTGGAAAACATGTTATCATGCCAGTCAGGATGAAGAAATTTCGAACTAACACTAGGAGGTTTGTGAACAATAGGAGAAACGCTTTGCAGGTTGGAAGAATCTGTGAAAGGTGTTATGACTCAGCACTCAGAAGTGCACACTATGTAAATCCTATGAACTAGTAATCATGAGTATGCATTGCAACATGAACCTTATAAGGGGGTATTATATATATAATTTGTACCCACAGCTTTGAAATTGGTATCAAATGGACATCGTTTCACTACACTCTCCTATTCATGCTCATGTACCCATTAAATTGCTGACCGTGCAATGAAAACTCTTGGTATCATATCTCGTATAACTAAAAAGTTCAGACGCCCTGCTTGTACAAATCCTTTACTTTGTGCTTTAGTTCGTTCACGGCTTGAATTTGCCTCTGTTGTCTGAAATTCTCTAACAAATACAGTCTATAAGAATTGAATCAGTGCAAAAAAGAATGATGCGCATTTTATATGATAGACAGTTTCAGGGTCGCTTTTATTATGATTATGAATTTCTTCTTAAGAGCGTTTTACTTAAGTCTCCGTCAAATAGAAGATTCGAGCGTGATTTGATCTTTTTTTGTTCTTGCACAGGGTGGTAAATGGTTGGACTGATGCTAATCCACTTTTGAACTCTGTCGATTTTCATGTTACTTGTCGTGTTACCAGAAATTTTACTGTCTTTTATACTCAATTCATGTCTAAACTCTCAGCACTGTCCCGTATGCAAATTTTATATAATACAATCGCATCGTCTAGCTTGGACATCTTCTCAGATCTTCTAGTTTTTCGCCGGAACTTGGCAAGTCTAGTTATTCGTTGAGACTCCATTACATTTTATGTGAAGTGTGCGAGCTATTTGTAGTCATGCTAAATTGTACATATTAAGCTGTGCGTGTGCTGTTTTTTATTTTTGTCTTGAGTGCTCCAATGTGAAGACCCGCGAGGTTGTTTTGGGGCACATCAAATAAACAAATTATTAATATTATTAGTATTAGTATTATTATTAAATACTATCAGTTTGTAGATATTGATTGAGAAAACAACTGTCTTCTTCAGTTGCCTTATTATAAACTTTGCACACCTAGTCTGTGGTAGGGCTGACTTCAGCGCTTCCCATAAAGCATCCGTCGGTGCTGGAAATGTATTACAAAACAATGACAGTATAAAAAGAGAGCTCCAGAGAATGCGAAAAAGTGCACAAATTTGAAGACGCATCCCTAAGGTCATTAGTTTGAAGTTTGAAAAGTGCATTGTTATGAACTCCGGAAATCAAATTTAAAATCTGTTAAGAGAGGCCGTAAGTGTCTATGCCTCTAGCTATGCTAGAGTGTGCAGGACTTAATGGGGAGGACACCAAAGCAGTAACAAGCAGTTCAGCTGCAGTGTGCGTATACAGGAGTGTTGGACATTGCACTGCACTCCCGTTTGACAAATAGCTTCAGCAGGGATTTGTTTCGAGCACACTCTTTCCAACGAGCTAATTATAAGTGCCTCAAATAACACATTTCGAGCTACCAAAGCCTTTGCAACAACAATGCGGGAAGTAAGAAATTTTAGAGCGCAGCTTTTAGGGGCCCGTTCCCGGCTTGAACGGCGTCGGCGTCGCCGTCGGCGTAACCAAGGTCACCCCAAGGTCACGCGACCCCCAAGGTCACGTGGCCCCCATGGTCACCCCAAGGTCACGTGACACCCAGAGGACACGTGACCCCTCCCCCAGGGTCACGTGAACCCCGAGGTCACGTGACACCCAAAGTCACGTGACCCCCCGAGGTCACGTGACCACCCCCGGGGTCCCGTGACCCCCGCCGAGGTCACGTGATTTCCCCGATGACGTCATCGTCACTGATGACGTCACCGGCACCCGCATCGTCATCGTCATCATCACTGATGACGTCATCAGTGACGTCACTGACGACCTAACCGGCACCCGCATCGTCATCGTCATCATCACTGATGACGTCATCAGTGACGTCACTGATGACGTCACCGACATCCGCATCGTCATCATCACGGATTACGTCATCAGTGACGTCACTGATGACCTCACTGGCATCCGCATCGTCATCGTCATCATCACTGATGACGTCATTGGTGACGTCACTGATGACCTCACCGGCATCCGCATCGTCATCGTTATCATCACTGATGACGTCATCAGTGATGTCAGTGATGACGTCACCGGCATCCACATTGTCATCGTCATCATCACAAATGACGTCATCGGCATCGTCACGTGACCCCCCAAGGTCACGTGACCCCCCCAGGCCACTTCACCCCCCAGTACCCTTCCCTCCTCCTCCTCAAGAGCTGCGCCCTAATTCGGTGTTACAGGGAGTTGTAAACGGCTTTCACTTTTTTTCTTCATTACTTATTTCGTCGCTCATGCTGCAATTTACATGAAGTGCTAAGGAAGCAACAGGTATAAGGGGATGTCTATAAATCATTCTTTACATTTCTATCATACAAATTTCGAAACTCTATGTGGGATATCTGAAAGCACTACCCAAATTCATGTGTGCAAGAGTGATAAGTGTGTTGCTGGAATGTCACTGTCATGTTGGTAACATGCCTTCAGCACTGTCACATGTATCACACTCCTTCATGGGCTATTTTGGGTAGAGCTTATAGTAATCTTTCATCCAGTTAGATCATACAACAAAAAACTTAAAGTAATATTAATCAATATCTCAAAGCTGTTGGCTTCTTGCTAACTGCACAGCACGGTTGAGCCCTTAACTGTTGCAGTTTCCGAAATTGCAACTAATGTTTATGTTGCTAAACAATAAACATTAGTTCAAGCAATTATTCGATATAGTTGTGGCGGTAGCACATGTGACGCCGCTCGGTGTATCGCGGTCACGCGCCTGACGGTTATAAAAGTGATGACGCTGGAATAAACGGGGCTCTTTTGGCTTCTACCCCGAGTTGGAGAAGATAGGCGTCATTCCTGCGGCTGTCCGCGCGCGCGGCGCAAGCGATAACGCGACATGGTGTCAGAAGTGGTCGGGGCATTTTTCTAACTCGCTTCTTATCGTCGGCGGCTGGCTGCTCGTCTTCGCCAAGGACTTCGGGATGGCGGAAAGCGAACGCTGCAAGAGCGGTTACGGAATGTTCGCTGTTCAACCGCCGCCGAACTTCGACTTCGACCGTACGTCTGAAGGGCCGACCTGGAGTCAACAGTTCGACGATTACAGCTTCGCGTCGGGCCTCAACGAACGGGGTGAAGAAGCACAGGTACGAAACTTGCTCTATACTATGGGAAAGCAAGCGCGCCAGATTTTCCAGACTTTCGCTTTGTCCGACGACGACGCGAAGAAGTACGAAGTCGTCAAACAGCGATTCGACAACCACTTTGTGGCCACACGGAACCTGGTCTACGAAAGCGCGTGTTTTCATCGCCGCGTTCAAGAACCAGGGGAGTCTGTCGACCAGTTTGTAACTGCGCTTCATACCCTAGCGGACCGTTGCGAGTTCCAAGAGTTTAAAGAACGCATGGTTCGCGACCGCTTTATTGTTGGTCTCAGCGATTCCAAGCTTTCAGAGACCCTACAAATGGACGCGAGCTTGACACTTGCCAGTGCCCTGGCAAAAGCTCGTTTGAAAGAGTTTGTCCATCGGCAGCAGCAGCAACTACGAGACGCGAGCAACAAAACGACAGCTGCCGGTAACCTCGACGCCGTCAGGAAACAAGGCCAGCCGACTTAAAGAGACGGTCCTCCTCGGCGCTTCAACAGCCAAGCCACCGGCCGAGACGGCGGCAAGTGCTCCTTCTGCGGAAAGGATCCTCACGCCAGGACAGCCTGCCCGGCAAGGTCAACGAAGTGCAGCTACTGTCGTAGCACCGGACATTTCGCTGCAGTCTGCCACAGGAAAGCTGCCGCCTACCCAAGAAAGGTACGACTTTCGTGTCTCCAAAAGAACAACGATGCGTACTTTGTTGGGTCGGTGAGCGGGGCAGGGTCTAACGCCCGATCCATTCAAGTCTTCATTAACGAAACGCCAGTGTTTGCTAAGGTAGACTCGGGGGCGGAGGTCTCTGTTGTACCGTCGACCTTTCCCGGACTGCCTTCTAGGTTACAGAAGTACGATATCACGCTGACCGGTCCCAGTAGCGAGTGCTTGAAAGTTCTGGGCAAGTTTACTGCCACGATACAGTGGAAACGCCGAACCGTACAGCAAACCGTGTGTGTAGTCTCTAGGTTGCACTCCGTTCTTCTCGGGCTCCCTGCTATCGAGGCACTGGGCGTGATTAAGTTCGTCGACTTGGTCACGTCAAAACAGTCTGTTGAGGAGTGCTACCCGCATCTGTTCCGTGGCTTGGGTGCCATGGCGGGAGAGTACCAAATCAACTTAAAGCCCAACTCGGTTCGTTCGCGATCCATACGGCGCATCGGGTGCCTCTCCCATTACGGAACGCGGTTAAGCAAGAACTGGAGCGAATGGAACGGAATGGAGTGATACGAAAAGTAAGCAAACCGACGGACTGGTGCGCGGGCATAGTACCTGTTTTGAAGCCGTCTGGTGCGGTACGAATTTGCGTCGACTTAACGCATTTTAATAAATGCGTGCGTAGGGAGCGCTACGTTTTACCCACTGTAGATGACAGTATGGGATTGTTAAGTGGAGCAACGGTTTTCTCCAAAATTGACGCAAACTCGGGCTTCCATGAAGTTAAGCTGTCACGCGACAGCGAACTTTTGACTACGTTTATTACACCTTTCGGAAGGTTCTGTTTCTAAAGACTGCCGTTCGGAATAACCTCGGCTCCCGAGCACTTCCAAAAAAGAATGGCGCAAATACTGGAGAGAATACCAGGGGTCATAAACTTGATGGATGACATTTTAATTTTCGGCAAAGACAGAGCCCAGCATGATGACCGTTTGCGTCAAACCTTGGACAGACTCGGGCGAGCTGGCGTCACTCTGAACAAAGATAAATGTTGCTTCGGAGTAACAGAAATTTCTTTTCTGGGCTTTCAGCTGAGTCATGAGGGCATTAAGCCAGACCCAGAGAAAGTTCGCGACATAAAGGAGCTTAAGACTCCTGAGAATGTCTCTGAGGTGCGACCGCTATTGGGAATGGCAAATCATCTTGCCAGATTCATTCCGAACTTGGCTTCGAAGACAGAGCCATTACGTCAGTTGCTTTTGAAAGATTCCGAGTGGGTCTGGGGGCCTGCTCAGGAACAGTCGCTGGCGTATATCGAGGACGTTATCTGCTCGTCAAAGGTCATGGCAAACTACGATGTTCGATACCCAACGATTCTTTCCGCTCACGCGTCGTCTTTCGGGTTGGGGGCGGTTCTGTTGCAGATTCACCCAAACAAAGAGCGACGTCCGGTTGCTTTTGCATCGAGATCGTTAACTCCAGCCGAGTCAGATATGCCCAGATAGAAAAGGAAGCCTTAGCTTTGACATGGGCGGCGGAAGGTTTTGAAGGGTACATCACGGGACTTGATGTTGTGTTTGAGACCGATCACAAACCACTAGTCACGCTTTTGGGGAAGTCGCCTATTGACTTATTACCTCCGCGCATCCAGCGCTTCCGGATGAGGTTAACACGTTTCAATTTTGTGGTTCAATATGTACCCGGAACGAGTGTCATAACTGCCGATGTTTTGTCAAGGGCTCCCCTGCGGGGAACGCCAGCCTGTTCTAATTCGCTTACTGTTAGCGAAGTCACGAAATACGTGGAAGGCTGCGCACCCGGCATCATCGAACATAACCGTTTTGAACGGGTTAAGAAAGCCCAGGAAAAGGATGAAGTCTGTCGGAGCTTTATTGACTTGAGCCGTAAAGGATGGCCGAAGTTTTCGTCCGTGCCAATGGTCTTGAGGCCGTACTGGCGGGAGAGGTCTGCATTAACTGTATGCGAAGGAGTGCTGCTAAAAGGGAGAAGATTGGTAATCCCTCAAGAGCTCCGAAACGAGGTCCTCCAGCAGTTACACGAGGGTCATCAAGGCATTGGTAAATGCAGAGCTAGGGCTCAAGAGTCAGTGTGGTCGCCCGGGTTAAGCTCTCAGCCTGGAACTTTGATACCCAATTGTACAGCATGCGCTGAACACCGAGAGCAGAACTCGGAACCCATGAGTCCGACGGAAACGCCACAAAGGCCGTGGCAGAAAGTAGGTGTTGATCTGTGCCAGATCAAGAAATCTCACTATTTAGTTGCCGTTGACTACTTCTCTATATACCCCGAGCTCGCTCTGTTGACATCGTTGACAAGTGCCAGTGTCATATTGCACCTGAAGAGTTTTTTTTTCAAGGCATGGCATACCGGAGATTGTAGTTTCCGATAATGGCTCACAGTTTGTATCTGTGGAGTTTAAGTTGTTTGCACGCGAGTACGGCTTCCGTAGCGTGACATCGAGCCCGAGGTATCCGCAGGCAAACGGAGAGGTAGAAAGGATGATGAAAACGACTAAAACCTTGATTATAAAGGCCCGTGACCCCTATATTTCGTTGCTAGCTTACAGGGACACCCCAGGGCCTCTTGGGAAAAGCCCGGCGGAACTTTTGATGGGCACGCGCCTGCGTACGACGCTTCCGCTGCACCCACGAAGTTTGTTGCCCCGAGAGCTCAACCTGAACAAGGTCCGCAGGCTTGACCAGGCCTTTCGAGAGAAGCAGCGCCGACAATTTAATCGTCGGCATGCCGCACGAGAGTTGCCACCCCTGAGGCCGGGTGTATTAGTACGGGTAAAGGACTATAAGCAAAAGCCAACAGTCCTCCATCCGGCCAATAGGCCAAGGTCGTTCGTGGTAGAGACTCACGCGGGGGTGCTTTTAGAAAGGAACCGCAAGATGCTGGTTCTTTTGTCACCTCAGCAGACCAGGTCGGAAGGCACACAGGGAAGCTATGAGTTACCAGAGAACCGGGAGCCTAGCGGCGAAGACCGCAGCGCCACTGAAGTTTTGGGAGGGGATAGCACAGGGAGTGATCTATCTGAAAACGGTAGGATTCAACCTCCGTTGCCTACATCGCCTTACGTGTCACGATACGGTCGCCAAGTGAGAAAACCGGAACACTACGAGCGAAGTAGCTGTTGCTCGAGTTGCCCGTTTCTTTGTGACTAAGTTTGCTGTCATATACGTCTGCTGTGTGGGTTTATTGTCAAATATGGTGGCTGTGCGGATTTGTCGTCAATTATGATCCTTGAATGTGTTCAGTGAAAGACCCATTGTAAATAAAAAGAAAAAAAAGGGGAGATGTGGCGGTAGCGCATGTGACGCCGCTCGGTGTATCGCGGTCACGTGCCTGACTGCTATAAAAGTGATGACACTGGAATAAACGGGGCTCTTTTGGCTTCTACCCCGAGTTGGAGAAGATCGGCGTCATTCCTGCGGCTGCCCACGCGCGCGGCGCAAGCGATAACGCGACACTAGTTAGACAACTGTCTGACATAATATTCTTATAATCATCTGCAAAGCCTGATAAACAAAAGATGAAAGCAATAACCACGGTCACATCGTAGTTTAACAAAGGATCTTGCATTAGAAATGGACAACCAGAAGATACCTGTCCAGACACTTACACTTAGCCGAATAAATGGTTGACAATGAAACCTCGGGCCTCGTTGCTCTCAGCGCGGTTGGCTGCTATGGGCTCAGCGGGAGCCTCAGCGGGGATGGCGGCCACGGGTGTCCTGCAGGGGTACATCTTGGCCAGGTTGTGGAGGGCGCAGCACGCGACAGTAATGTCGCAGTACCGTTTTGGAGCCATTCGTAGCTCAGCGTGGAGACAGTAAAACCTCCGCTTGATTTGGCCTATTGTCCTGTACAGAGGGCATGGATCAAAACCAGATATTATTCCTTCCCAGAAACCCAATAGCAAAATCGGAAAACAGCGCGGAACGCAAATACTGAAGAGGATGGCGCGCAACAAGGACAGATTTACACCTGAATTCGAGTTCCAAATTGGCTGTGGGGCCCGATATCACACTTCCCAATTTTTGCAGCCCAAGCTCAAACCCATTGCTCCAGAATATCGAAAGCTGGGCATTATTCATACCATTTTATTTTCCTTCTGAATTATTTTTACACTGCGTTCACGTCCGGGGTCTCCTGAGGTTAGCTTTTGCAATGGGTATTATAGAAATCAAGCAAAGTATAGTTTTATTAAAACACTATCATCGAAGGGTTTCGTGAATATGCTTCCAAGCAAACACCTGCATGTGCACAGGCCACTATGTTAGAAGTTTTCGCTGCCTGATTGCTGCCGACGCTGTAAAAATTTCCTTGTACCCAAGCTTTATACCGCAAGAAATACAGTACAATCAAAATTTCATTCTACATGTTACTTGTGAGACAGAGTGAAAAGAGAAATAGAACCAGACTCTCGTCTTGTGGAGCCTTTCTCTTTCACTCTTCAGGAATAAATTTCCGTGATAGGGCAACCCACCTACACTTGTCATTGATCAATAAGAATTTGTCTTGGTAGTCCGGAAGATTTAAGACTTAAAGCACTTGATATAACGCCTTATCTAAGTACTCCTACCCTATGATCATGCCGCTCGTGTTCCTACTAGTTAGTGGTCCACGCACTACCATTTCTGGCTCAGGTGGAAGCTCCTCGACGCATGTGGCAAACGTTTTAACAGAGGGTCTTATGGCGCTTTGACAACGTTATCTCAAGGAATATTTGCCTAAACGTTTCAGATTGCGGCGACTCATCATCAGTTGTGAATGACGAGTAAGATGGCGTGTATAGAGACGATTTGTGGAAACTTGTAATTGCATGCTTAACTTCAACATTGTCCAAAATAATGCCTTGGCACTACTCTTAAATCCATTGATGAGAGCAGAATAGGTCATGCTAGGCATATACTCTTGGCCAATCGGTCGAGGCGATCAGCAACACACAATTGTTTGCGACTTGCAAGGATGTGCCGCTATTTTCAGCTCAGAGGCATACCAGCACGCACGAGCTTAGCTGTACTTGTGCACTCACACGTACGCATCCCACGCGACGCGACTGAAGACTGAACTGGTGGACCATGCGTGGACAATGGGGCATTCTTTCGACTTTCCGGCCGCGACGACCTTGGCGAGAGAGGACAGATGGGGGCCCCGAAAGCTTCTAGAATCGTGGTTTCTTCGCAGGGACACATCCGTGTGCAACAAAAACCGCGGCCCCCTCCACGAAGCTTACACGGACATTCGTGATAAATAGCGTTGAGTTTAGGTTGAACCCTGCATTTGCTGTGTAACTACTGATGATGCCTCC